>NC_141690.1:69514779-70164279 GCF_964263255.1 Lissotriton vulgaris
CTTCCCTACTTTCTGGAGTTCCTTGGAGGAACAGGACCATGCAGCATCATTGCTGCAAGAGCCAGAGATGGAATAACACCGTAGGGGTGACCCGCTTTCCTTCGCCCTCCATGCAGCGCTGTAGACGATGTGAATCATGACTAAACTTCTCTTCCCCTTACAGCATTCTGCTAGAGACCCAATGAGAGGCCCTTCTGTGGTTCCTCCCACTTTGATGGCATGTTCCCTAAACAAACGCTCGCACAAAGGCAGCAAGAGGGGTATAGGATGAGAAAAGCACAAAAGAGCTTTTGCAACGCAAATAGGTTTTACTTTAATGTGCTGCTGTCTGTAAAGGGAAGCGTGCATACTGTTTGTAATCCCTGCATGCACAAAAGCTGTTTAGCACTTTTTTTTTTTAACTTTGTCATTTTCCAAATAATAATAAGCGAAACACTGGATGAATCACATTTGCAATTTGAGTTATACAGTGAAACATTTCCATTACAGCATGAAGGTAATAAGGCACACACAGCATATCTGTTTAGAACATCTTGGCCAAGAGGAGCAATAGATTATACAATAATAAAGTGACGCTTCTACCCAAAGGGGAAGACAGGTGTAAAGGAGTAGAGACTGAAGCTGTTTAGCACTTTCATGCTAGCTTTATTGGCTTTGCCAGTGCACGGGGAAAAAAGTTACAAAAATAATTGTTTCAGTAAAGAATGCCTGTAGGAGATACAACATGGAAAGCGTGAAACAGTGTGATGACTGAGTGAACTGTACAGATGTGAAACATTCCAGTAGAAGCACTTCCTGGGAGGCGGCATGATGCACCAAGCAGCCAGTTATGCCGATGACAGAGGGGGTCTTTGGCTTCGCCTAGAGGAGCATTTCACTAGCAATATGTTTAAAACATTGGTAGCGATAACCATACCGAATGGCTGTGCTGTCCGGCCAGACTTAGAAGACATAAATGGAGACAAAGTGAAGAATCAATTGAATGAAAGGAATGAAATTGTGTATGTATGGAGGTCAAAAGGGTTGGTGGAGTAATAAGAAATGCCAGGTGGAGAGGGAAATACAACAGGCCTGAAGAGTGGAATGATAAATTAAAGGAAGCAAATTGGGATCTGAGATAGCAAGGAGGAGGCATAGTACAACAAACTCAAAGAAAGAAAACAGGGGAAAAGGAATTGTGAAAGACTGCATTCAACACACACACATTATATACGCATATGTAATGTATATATGTGTTTGTGTGCTTATATATAGTGAGTAAGAGAAGAGTGAAGGATATGTCTCATGTCAAGATGTCACCAATGTTCTTTTGTGTTCCTTTCCACCATTGCTTATCTGCATCTGCTTTATTTTGATATTTCAGAGATCTAAGGGGCAATAAATTTGAATGTGACTGTAAAGTCAAATGGCTGTTTTTATGGTTGAAGATGACAAATGCCACCGTATCTGACATCCTTTGCATTGGTCCCGGTCAATATCAAGGGCAAACGTTAAATGAAGTCGCAAGTTTCGATAATGAGTGCACTACTACAGGTAATATATTGCACGGGTATAAAATGAATTGTAGGTGGCTTAGAATATCACACCTGCCTTAAATTAAATGTAGCATTGCCCGCGTCAGGACATTACGATAAATCGTTTTCTATTTATAGTTTGTATGATATTTCCATTCAAACTGATACAGTTTCCACCATGTTTCTTTTTCCTGTGCACAGCAAACACGATTAAGCAAAATATATTTAGTTCCATTTCACTGCTATGTAAAATACATGCGTGCTTCAGCTGATGCTTTTGATTTTATTTAACTATTACACAATGCAGTTCTGGTGCAAATATTATTTGGTCATGCACCAGCGTGAAGTAACAGAGCTTGAATGCTTCAATAATGTATTGCACATACACTTATGTGGTAAGTAGTGAACATATAATGTTCATGGTGATTCAGGACCAGGTCAAATGGCCTGAAAGCTGGAGGTGATAGAATAATGCAGTAGCAACGTAGGCAAATGACACATAGAAGTACACAGTCATATGCAGACATGCAAAAAAGTTTATAGACATGCACGTATAGAGGAGTACCTACCAAACCCTGCGGATCCTAGACCTTCATTTTACGGTTGTATTTCAACAATATCAAAGTCAATAATATCGACCCACATATTCATCAAATCCAAAACAATGAACACCAGCAGAGCATCAATGTAAGTGTAGTTAGAGAAGTTTAAATTTCATATTGTTAACTCCACGCCTACTTACAATAACAATATGTTGATAGTTTATACTGGTGCAGGTCATTATCAAAAATTCAATATTTTGGTAGAGCACGTTACTGTACTTAACTGGATAGGTATGCAACTTCCTAACCCTCATCTTAAACAAAAAACTGTCCTGAGCACAACACCATGTGTATCACAAAGAAGTCCAATCAATCTTCTTTATCCACAATGATTTTATTCTTGATGTTTGATAAAAATCTTCTCCCAATCACATATAGCCTTCTCCAGATCACATATAGCCAACACGTGTTTCTTCAGTTCTGATGCCTCGCTTCTCTGATTTCATCAGGGCTATAAATAATTAACAACATATGTCTGAGTCATGCTAAGAGTATTTACACAAGATCACCTCCACCACAACACCGGTGTACTCAAAGGTGATCAAAAAGTTGATCCTAAGTGCTCAATGCACTTTTTTTTTTAAGTTCAAAGTAAAGTTTATTGAAAGTTTTAAACAGTCATATATACAATTTAATGAAAGAGAAACATGAGATTATATAAAAAATAAAATACATAATAATGAGAATCGAAAGTAGATAAGAGAAAACAATTCGTAGAATATGAATACAGAAAATACCAGCTAGGGAATACAAATTAATGCAATATTTTTAAATACAATAATAAACAACAAGGCAGTAATGTAAGTAATATGTAAAAGAGAAAGAAAAAAAAAGATAATTCAATAAGAGGAACTCAAGGAGGTTTAGCAACTTCTTGTTGAAAAGGAGATTTAGGCATAGAACGAATAGCACATGAATCAAAAAATGAAGTAACCGGATACCATAACTGTTTTCGCTTTGGGGCTAAAGCAAGTGGGTAAAGATATGTTGTATCTAATCTATGATTATAGCAGACAGCGTACCACCAAGCCTGATAAGAGAGTTTAGTGAAGTCCTTCCAAGCCTTGGTAATTTGTTGAAAGGCTACTGCAAGTAGTAGGTCAATTATTTTAATATTGAGATTGCAAGGATTCCAGATAGGTGATAAACTTCCTATGAAAATATGGGAAATATGAAACAAATGTGTAGTGGAATTTTTTTTATTAATTTGAGACCATACCTGAACCCAAAACAAGCGAACCAGTGTACAATTGAAGAGCATGTGTAACAAATCTGCTTGAGGAGCCGAGCAGGACCAACAAGCGTGTGACAGGGCAGGGTATCTTTTATTAAGTGTTAGTGGGGAAAGTAAAAGTCTATTATTTATGAAAAATAAAGTATGGATAGTGTTTGCAGCCCTAGATGATTTCCGTAACTTCACCCATAATCTGTCCCAGAGGTCTACAGGCCATGAAAGGCCCATGTCAACTTCCCATGCCTCCTCCACCTTTGTCTTGGTGCATGGTGATGTTGGGGCGTGTTAGAAAGAATAGATTTTGGACGCCTTGGTGCCTCTAGTAAGTAAAGTGCGTAATTGAGATATGTTGGGAGACTCCTGAAGTGGTGTAGAGGATGACTGGATATGCAAATCATATGCGGACTGAAGTGCTTGAGTTAATCTGAGATAGTTGGTATGGAAGGAAGAAGGAAGATGGAAGGATTCTGCAATTACTGAGAATGGGAGTATAGACGATTGATGACATAATTGATGCACCAATATAAGACCACGACTTCTCCAAGATTTCCAGAAGAAAGGTTTATTATTTATTAAAATCGATGAGTTGTGCCATATAGGTTGCTCGTGAAAGGAAGAGAGTAAAGGAGGCGGTAGAATTTTTAAGGTGTATTTGAGAATCGGAGTAGAAATAGACTGTGGTGAACGGGAAAAAGAGAGGTATTCTAGGAAAGAAAAGGGAGAGATATATTCCAATTCCAATGTTGTCCAAAGGGGGGAGAAAGCAGGAGAAGTATCGAGCCATCTAGAAGCTTGGTTTAATAAAAAAGATTTATGATACAAAGAAAAATTTGGGAAGTTTACCCCACCTTCAGCCTTTGGTCTTGTTAACTTGGATAAAAACATGCGGGCCTTTTTACGACCCCATAAAAATGAAGACAGAATGGAATTGATTTTCTTGAAATGAAATAAAGGAATAGAGAATGGAATATTAGAAATCATAAATAAGATCAAGGGGGAAAGCATCATCTTGATCGTGTCCAATCTACCCCACCAAGAAAGATATAAAGGATGCCATTTGGTGGTAAGATCTGTCAGTTTTTTAAGGCAATCATCCATACATCGTGAAACCGTACCTGATAGAGTGGGAGTGAAGTGAAGACCCAAATACTTGATGCAATTAGGATTCTACGTAAAACCAGAGGAGATAAAATCCAATTTATAAGTAAATTTGGTGAAAGGTAAAATTTCACATGTATCTCTGTTTAATTTGTAACCTGAAACAGAGGCAAATAAGTCGACTTCAGCTAAAAAAGCAGGTAGCGAAGTAGTGGGTTCAGACAAAAACAATAAAACGTCATCTGCGTAAGCAGCCATTTTAATTGTGGATTGATGAAACGTAAAACCCTTTATGGCAGCATTTTGACGTATTCGCAAAAGAATGGGTTCTAGGGCAAGATTAAATAGGAAAGGAGAAAGAGGACAACCTTGGCGTACTCCTCTGGCTAGAAGGAAATAAGAAGAAATACCCCCATTCGCTGCAATAGCAGCACTGGGGTGTGAATATAAAAGAGAAATGAGGGTCGAAATTCGTGGACCGAATCCTAACCATTTCAACGTTTGGAAAAGATACGACCACTCAACTCTATCGAAAGCCTTTTCCGCATCTAAGGCAATAGCAGCAATAGAGTGAGAGGAGTGTGAAGTCTTGGAGAGAATGTCAAAGAACAATCTGGTATTATCTGAAAGTAATCTACCTTTAACAAAACCAGACTGTTCCCTCCCTAATAAATCCGGTAGAAAGGACTCTAAACGAAGCGCCAAGGATTTAGAAAAAATTTTGTAATCGATATTTACTAGAGAAATGGGCCGATAATTTTTACAATACTGCGGATCTTTACCTGGTTTGGGGAGAATACAAATAAGGGCGTCTGAAATAGAACCAGAAGAAGAACCAGAATCAAGAAAAGAAGAAATAAGAGAAGTTAGTTTTGGAATAAGTAAAGCTGAGAAATGAAGAAAAAATTCAACAGTGAATCCATCCGGACCCGGAGCCTTATCTTTTTTGAGAGCTTTCAAAGCACCAAGAAGTTCTTTTTGAGTTATGTGTGATTCAAATGAAGAGAGGTCCGGAGGGGTAGTGAAAGGAGAATCAATAACAGAGAGGAAATGAGAAATATCCTGTGACAAGTAGGTTGTTTCTGAGGAATACAGTAATTTATAAAACTGAAGGAATTCCGTTAAGATGTCCTCATCTGTGTGTTTTAAAACAGAATCTCGATCATAAATACTGTCTATGTTAGTCTTATTCTTTTTGATTTTTCAAATAATTAGCCAATAGTTTGCCAGCTTTGTTTTGGCCTCCATAGAATTTAGCACTAGAACGTAATACGTAATTAGAAGCGTTATTTGTGGTGTCCTTGTTAAACTGCAACTTAATAGCTATAAGCTCATTTAGGCATGCAGAAGATTTAGACGTAAAGTATGCATGCTCTAGATTTGTGATCTTGGAAAAGAGTTCATTAGTGATTCGTTCAGCCTTCTTGCGTTTTCGAGAGACATAGCCAATGATGAAATCCCTAGCAGATGCCTTAAAGGCGTCCCACACAACAGGAAAGGATACCTCAGAAGATTCATTACGTAAGAAGAAATCGTGAAAAAAGGCAGTAAAGAGTGAAACAAAATCAGAATCAAGAAGAAGGGAATTGTTAAACCGCCATTTTTTGTTTAGAGCCGGCTTCTGCAAAATGTCAAGATGAATAGAGACTGGTGCATGATCCGATATCAAAATAGAACCAATATCAGAAGCGTAGAGAGATTGAGAAAGGTGATGTGAGCTAAAGAAATGATCTAGTCGAGATTGTGTTTGATGAGGTGGAGAGAAAAAAGAATATTCTCTTAGAGTGGGTTTACATAACCTCCAGGCGTCAATGAGTTTAAATTGATGTATGAGTGCCGTAAAAGATTTGTGTGATTTGTGAGGATTATAGGTGGTAATGGAATTCCTGTCTAGAAAAGGATCAAAAACTTCATTGCAATCCCCCGTTAAAATAAAATTGTCTTCATAATGTTGGGTAATGTGAGGAGATAGGGAGGACCAAAAAGAAGCATCACCTGTGGTTGGGGCATATATATTAAGGAGGGTAACTGGGGTATTATCTACAACAAACTTAAACAAAACCCATCTACCAGATTGATCCGCTGAGTTAGCAACAAATTTGACAGAAAGGGATTTATGAAATAAAACAAGAACACCATTACGCTTTCTGTCACCTGGGGATTAAAAGACCTCCCCAACCCAATTTCGTTTAAGTTTGAGAGATTCCTCAGGTGAAAGATGTGATTCTTGTAAACAAGCAATGACAGCCTTAAGTTTGGCTAAGTGTGTCAAAACTCTCTGTATTTTAATGGGAGAGTGCAAACCTCGAACGTTCCATGAAACAATCTTTAAAGGCATTCAAAAAAGCAAAGAAAATACATAATAAGCTGGTAAAGACTATTCAATAATATGATGAAAAGCAGAATGATAATTAAACAAACAAGAACCATTCTTAAGAATAAATGACAAAAAACTATGAAAACGTGTAAAAAGGAACAATTCATAACATAACAATTTTGTATGAAAAAAGAATTAAAAAAGTGTGACAATATAGTAATGCAGGAGAAAAGAACTAAATGCATAGATATTCAGAGAAAACAGGGGAACAAATGATGAATGAGCTAGAAGTATGAGAAATGAAAGAGAAGAACGGCATTCAATAATAATAAATCTTAAGAATGACTGGTAAAAAAGTGATAAAGTGTGAAAAGAAGAACAGTAAAAAATACAACATTTTTGTACATATATAAAAGGAAAAATATGTAAAAAAGAGCTTTCAATATGGCAATCTAAAAGAAAAGAACTGTATTTGCAAAGAATCAAAGAGAACGAGAGAACAAATTAGGAAGGAGCTGGAAATAGGAGGGAAAAAAGAAAAAAATAGAAGGAATGAGAGAGGTTGAATGAAGGGTAGAATCCAGGGGACGAAAAGAAGAGAGTAGGAAGAGAAGAAAGAAAGAAAGAAGAAAAATAAGAGGAGAAAAAATGACTCACAAAACATCCAGGACATGTACGGGTGGGAAGGGTGGAGGCCACATAGGAGAATGACGGGTACGCAACTCGTAAGGGGAGGCAGGAAGAGGAGACGAATCAGCAGACTCCGGGAATGAAACGCAGACAAGGGAAACACACAGGGCAATGATCTATGAAAGGGAGACAAAAAATATGAAAGGCATTAACAACTAAGTAATGAGGAGGAGTAATACTAAACAGAACATTTCTAAGAATTAACCATCATGGTGAGAAAAATGTGTGAAGAGCATCAAAAGTTAACCACGATAAACATCAAGTAAATTGAGATACAGAAGCAACATCCATCTCAGTAGAACTGTGAGAGTATAGAAAACTTTTCAATTTAAGCGGTTCTTCGTAGGTAGTGGTTTTGTTATTCAGAGTCACCATAAAAAGACATGGATGAAACAAACCATAACGTGCTCCAAGTGAGCGCAGTTGAGGTCTTAAGGATAAGAATTCCTTGCGTCTGTCGGCTGTTGCTTTAGCATAGTCCTGGGAGAAAAATAACGGATTACCTGACCAAGTAATTCGTTTCATAGCTCTTGCAGCTGAAATAATCTTGAGTAAGTCAGTGTATTCAAGGAAGTATATGATAACTCCCCGTGGTTTCCTGACAGCTGATGTGGAAATTACATTGGAAGGAGGTCCTAAGCGATGTGCTCTCTGTATGTTGATGTTGGTACTATCAGGCAATGAAAGGACTTTTGGTAGGAAATACTTGAAGAAACCCAAGGGATCTGACCTCTTTGTCCCCTCCGGAAGACCATAAATACGCAGGTTGTTCCTTCTATTGCGGTTTTCCAATTTTTCGAGTTGTTTTTGCATAGTTGAAACCTGCGCACACAATGGATCAACCTTAGAGACAGATGAGGACAATGAAGTAAAATCACGCTCCAACTGGGTGACCCTACCATCAACAGCCAACAATTTATCAGTAATCGTTTGAAGCGTGGCTCTAGATTCGTCAATGAAGGGACGAAGTGCGCTTATTTCTTCCAAGAGGAGGTCCATGGTAGCCGAGTTAGGCTGCTTTGGGGGGGAGGGGGGATCCCTTTTTAGCCTTTTCATTGAGCCCTTATTAACAGAGGAAATGGACAAATTTGAGGAAGGTGACGTATGCTTGGATGATGGCTCCTGCGAATCCTCCATTTCAAGGCACTGAAATCTGAAACTCGTCTGAATGAGGAACTTTCGTGAAGAAATTGAAGGCTTTTGCAAGTCCTTTGATGACCTACTCATGAGGATAAAAATTGAACCAAATATGGAGAATACACTATACACTACAACATAAATGCGCATACAGTTAAGATAAAAGAAAGAGAAGTACAAAAATATAATGGTAAGGCAAGGAGAGAGAATGTAAATAATTCAAGCTGAAAGATAATATAGAATGTCACCATGCACAAGTTACTTATATGTCAAATACCTGCTAAATGCAATATAGGAGAAATAGCGAGCATGTAGGAGAAACATCAAACATTACAATGTAAAGAAAAAGGGTAATAGGAAAAAAAAAGCACAAAACATATAGGGCTCACTATATTAAATGTCAAATGAAGAGTAGAAGAATATCAAAGCGAATTGCCTGAGTAAATGTGAGAACGAGGGCTTCAGACGTTCAAATGAAGATAAGCATTGACTACAAAATTCAGGTATAGCTGTCTTTCAAGGCTGAGTCAAGAATATTAAGCTGAAGTTTAAATATATCCGGAAATCGCACTCTGTCTATGAAGTTGGAAGGTCATTAATGATGCGGCAACAGTTATTCAACAGTTATTCAAAGAGGCCGGCTGTGAGAACGATGAGAGAAGGAACAACCTCATCTGTGGAATGGCATACAGCAGAGGAGAATAAACTTGAGGCAGCAAATGACTGGAGGGACCATTCCGATAAAATGCAGCAGTAAAAACTGGGTTAGAACTGGCTTTAAATCATTGCCACAAGAAACCATCAGAGTTACCGCTAGGAACAAACGCTCCGTCAGCGGGGCTCTCAGAATGGCGGCCGCGGCTCCTCAGAGGCATAGAAAACATTCGAGGCAACAAGAGGAATGCTGCTATTAAATAGATATCCACAAAACATAGTCAATGTGATATATTTGGAGAGAGCGGCATGATAAACCCCCAGTTAGGAGAAACAAATGACCGGAACATCGCTAGGAGCGAAGCTCTGTCAGCGAGGACCGGAAAATGGGCGCAAGCTCACCAGGCTTCGGAAATGCTTGAAGTTGAAAATGAAGCTGTCTGACCTCCTAAGCTGTATTAAGCCTGACACCAGAAAGGCTGTCAGGACTCTCAGGTGCACAACATAAAACTGAGCGAAGCTCTTAATTCGTTTGACTTTTTTTGTTTATATTTAAACCATTAGATTTTCATTTTGCAAACATTTTTTACATACAATTACTTTTTCGAAAAAATTCACAGCGTGCATTATTACAAATCATTACAAATCATAGTCAGAACATAAAGACTACATAAAACTTGAATAAAGGTGCTTATTATGAACACATAAGAACCCAATGCATTTCGGGACCCTTGGTGGCCCCTTCGTCAGGGGTCTGTTGAAAAAACAAATACAAACAAAAAATTAGTATAAAGCAAACTATTGCTTTAATGTTTATAAGTAACTCAGCCATTTTTAACTGTTGAATGGTTTTCCTGTCTCTATATTTGAGATCTAGGTCTTTTTAGGTTATATCATTACTAAACTTTTCACTGAAAGAAAAACAGTCTGTGTTGTGGCTAAACTCCACATGATCATTTTAAACTCATTATTCGTTAGACTAGTTGCTGTGACTACATACCGTGTTCAGCGGGTTACTTGGAACTAAAGGAGATGTTCCTATGTATAAGGAAAGATGACATTTAAAGAAATTTTTTAGTATCTAAACTTAGCATGTTTAACTGAATTGGAAACGAAAAAGAATGAACCAATTTTAAAATGATTACCTGCGAGCCGTTGCGTAGTGCGTTGGTCTCGCTTTACATGCCAGTTGAAATGAATAAGTGCTAAAAAAAGAAAAAATGAAATTGCAGTCTCGTTCCTTAGAGCCCCAAAGGTATTTTTTACCCAGCGTTTTTAAAAATGCAAGTTACCTGCTCTATCTGTAAGGTTTCAGAAATTCTGCTCCTTGTTCGGTAATCTTCTCTAACCTATAAAAGGTTGAGAATATTGTTTTAACATTATGGACTTCAAGTCAGATTGGGCGTCCTAACGCTAAGGGAAGGAGAGGTTTGCAGTTTACCTGCGGTCCTAGGCTGTGGCGCTTCGGTTCCGCACAGTCGGTCTTGGTTGTAATTAAACTGTGGAAAAACCACAGAATTAGTTAGTCTGGTTCCCGTTTAGAAATCACTTTCCTATTCGGCGTTTTTACATCCCCGTGTAGCGGGGCTTACCTTAGTTGTGTGCTGCACTAGCCTTCACTCGTTCAACTCTGGCGTGTTCGCAATCGCCATTAAGATTTGGTCCCTTTTCTAATTCTTAGGTGTCTAAAGGTTTCACTAACACTGAAAACGGACTGGAGTTTTCTTGCTTTGCTCAATTGAAAGCGTTTTGGGGCAGCCATATTGAAGTGTTATTAAAAACGGTCCATTTGCATCTACGCTATTTCGAATTTTAGAATAATACGAAGCTATTTTTGACTATGAGTAGTTTAGTTGGAACATTAAGCTGCATAAGTGCTAAATTCTCGTGACCCATGAAAAAACACAAAATGAATAAAAAATAGCAATGCTAATATCCGGCGTTTAAACCAAAAACACTATTTTAAAACATGTCTCAATAAATTGTCATTTGCAGTCCTATTATACAATACCTGCCTATTTACAATCTTCATTTTAGTAGATTATAGTATGCAAACTAGTATGAATTTATGTCAGATCAAATTTATGTTGTTTCAAGTTAATCTGAATGGTCATGAATGAAATGTGTGCTTACAAATCACGGGGATTACTGTATTATATTGTCACTGAGGCGTGTATCGGAATTCACTAGGGAGACAGGGTCGCCCATCAGTTCATGTTTTTTACAGAAAACATGCCATCTCAATTTTATCGTTGAGCCCAAATGGGACCAAAGTCTGCAATTTGCGGATCCAGAAGGCTTCTCGCTGGAGAAGAATCTTTGCCTTATCGAATCCCAATCTCTGTGGAACTTGTTCTATTATTTGGAATCTTAGTTGCGCTATCGTGTGCCTTGCTTCCGTCCAGTGTTGCGCCAAAGGTGATGTGATGTTTTTTGAACGTATTCTGCTCTTGTGTTCCGTTAATCTCACTTTGAGTTTTCTGTCAGTTTTACCTATGTAGAGAAGTCCACATGGACATTTGATAGCGTATATGACATGTTCTGAATTACATGTTGTGTCATGTTTTAGTTGAATTTTCTCTCCTGTTCTAGGGTGTAGTAAAATAGTACCCAAAATGATGTTATTGCAATTTTTGCAATTGTGACATTTCATTGTTCCTTTGAATGACGTTCGCTCTTCAGTGGTTGCAACCAACTTGCTCGGTTTATTCAGCATCTCTTTTAGATTTTGTGCCCTTTTATAGGCAAACAATGGTTGCTCTTGAAACAATGAACCAAAATCCTTTTCTATTTGTAGTATCTCCCATCTCTTTTTAATTATTTTCTTGATTTGCCAGGATGATGTGGAGTATTTCGATACAAATGCCATTCTTGTATTCGCGTTCTTTTGCTTCTTTGTTAATAGTTCGCTTCTGGGGATGGTCTTTATCTTCTCTACATGTGCCTCCAAGAGTTTCCTTGGATAACCTCTGTCCAAATACCTTTGTTTTTGCTCATTAATACTTTTGTCGCATGTTTCTGGATCAGATGTGATCCTCTTGATTCGCATGAATTGCGACACTGGCAGGTTGTTGATCAAATTAGCTGGATGAAAACTCCCATAAAGTAGGGCGTTGTTCTTGTCTGTTGGTTTTTTGTATACCCTTGTGTGTATGGAACTTTCTTGTATTTCCACTAGAACATCTAGGAAAGGCAATGCTTCAGTACTTGTACTGTGCGTGAACTGGATGCGAGCATCAATGCTATTGAGTTTTTGAATGTTCTCCATTAATTTCTTTTCTGAATCTTTCCAAAGTATAAAGATATCATCTATATATCTTTTATAGTGTACCAGCCCTTGCTGCCATTCAGGTTTGGTCAAAATGTGATTGTCCTCAAATTTAGCCATGAAAATGTTGGCATAAATACAAGCTCCGGGAAAACCCATTGCTGTTCCATTTAGCTGTAAATAAAAATCATTTTGCCATGTGAAATAGCTATTTTCTAGACAGAATTCCAATAGCTTGAGAATCATGCACTTCACTTCATGGAATGGGCACTTCTAAAAGGAGAAAAATCAGAAGAAGTGAAGTGCATGATTCTCAAGCTATTGGAATTCTGTCTAGAAAATAGCTATTTCACATGGCAAAATGATTTTTATTTACAGCTAAATGGAACAGCAATGGGTTTTCCCGGAGCTTGTATTTATGCCAACATTTTCATGGCTAAATTTGAGGACAATCACATTTTGACCAAACCTGAATGGCAGCAAGGGCTGGTACACTATAAAAGATATATAGATGATATCTTTATACTTTGGAAAGATTCAGAAAAGAAATTAATGGAGAACATTCAAAAACTCAATAGCATTGATGCTCGCATCCAGTTCACGCACAGTACAAGTACTGAAGCATTGCCTTTCCTAGATGTTCTAGTGGAAATACAAGAAAGTTCCATACACACAAGGGTATACAAAAAACCAACAGACAAGAACAACGCCCTACTTTATGGGAGTTTTCATCCAGCTAATTTGATCAACAACCTGCCAGTGTCGCAATTCATGCGAATCAAGAGGATCACATCTGATCCAGAAACATGCGACAAAAGTATTAATGAGCAAAAACAAAGGTATTTGGACAGAGGTTATCCAAGGAAACTCTTGGAGGCACATGTAGAGAAGATAAAGACCATCCCCAGAAGCGAACTATTAACAAAGAAGCAAAAGAACGCGAATACAAGAATGGCATTTGTATCGAAATACTCCACATCATCCTGGCAAATCAAGAAAATAATTAAAAAGAGATGGGAGATACTACAAATAGAAAAGGATTTTGGTTCATTGTTTCAAGAGCAACCATTGTTTGCCTATAAAAGGGCACAAAATCTAAAAGAGATGCTGAATAAACCGAGCAAGTTGGTTGCAACCACTGAAGAGCGAACGTCATTCAAAGGAACAATGAAATGTCACAATTGCAAAAATTGCAATAACATCATTTTGGGTACTATTTTACTACACCCTAGAACAGGAGAGAAAATTCAACTAAAACATGACACAACATGTAATTCAGAACATGTCATATACGCTATCAAATGTCCATGTGGACTTCTCTACATAGGTAAAACTGACAGAAAACTCAAAGTGAGATTAACGGAACACAAGAGCAGAATACGTTCAAAAAACATCACATCACCTTTGGCGCAACACTGGACGGAAGCAAGGCACACGATAGCGCAACTAAGATTCCAAATAATAGAACAAGTTCCACAGAGATTGGGATTCGATAATGCAAAGATTCTTCTCCAGCGAGAAGCCTTCTGGATCCGCAAATTGCAGACTTTGGTCCCATTTGGGCTCAACGATAAAATTGAGATGGCATGTTTTCTGTAAAAAACATGAACTGATGGGCGACCCTGTCTCCCTAGTGAATTCCGATACACGCCTCAGTGACAATATAATACAGTAATCCCCGTGATTTGTAAGCACACATTTCATTCATGACCATTCAGATTAACTTGAAACAACATAAATTTGATCTGACATAAATTCATACTAGTTTGCATACTATAATCTACTAAAATGAAGATTGTAAATAGGCAGGTATTGTATAATAGGACTGCAAATGACAATTTATTGAGACATGTTTTAAAATAGTGTTTTTGGTTTAAACGCCGGATATTAGCATTGCTATTTTTTATTCATTTTGTGTTTTTTCATGGGTCACGAGAATTTAGCACTTATGCAGCTTAATGTTCCAACTAAACTACTCATAGTCAAAAATAGCTTCGTATTATTCTAAAATTCGAAATAGCGTAGATGCAAATGGACCGTTTTTAATAACACTTCAATATGGCTGCCCCAAAACGCTTTCAATTGAGCAAAGCAAGAAAACTCCAGTCCGTTTTCAGTGTTAGTGAAACCTTTAGACACCTAAGAATTAGAAAAGGGACCAAATCTTAATGGCGATTGCGAACACGCCAGAGTTGAACGAGTGAAGGCTAGTGCAGCACACAACTAAGGTAAGCCCCGCTACACGGGGATGTAAAAACGCCGAATAGGAAAGTGATTTCTAAACGGGAACCAGACTAACTAATTCTGTGGTTTTTCCACAGTTTAATTACAACCAAGACCGACTGTGCGGAACCGAAGCGCCACAGCCTAGGACCGCAGGTAAACTGCAAACCTCTCCTTCCCTTAGCGTTAGGACGCCCAATCTGACTTGAAGTCCATAATGTTAAAACAATATTCTCAACCTTTTATAGGTTAGAGAAGATTACCGAACAAGGAGCAGAATTTCTGAAACCTTACAGATAGAGCAGGTAACTTGCATTTTTAAAAACGCTGGGTAAAAAATACCTTTGGGGCTCTAAGGAACGAGACTGCAATTTCATTTTTTCTTTTTTTAGCACTTATTCATTTCAACTGGCATGTAAAGCGAGACCAACGCACTACGCAACGGCTCGCAGGTAATCATTTTAAAATTGGTTCATTCTTTTTCGTTTCCAATTCAGTTAAACATGCTAAGTTTAGATACTAAAAAATTTCTTTAAATGTCATCTTTCCTTATACATAGGAACATCTCCTTTAGTTCCAAGTAACCCGCTGAACACGGTATGTAGTCACAGCAACTAGTCTAACGAATAATGAGTTTAAAATGATCATGTGGAGTTTAGCCACAACACAGACTGTTTTTCTTTCAGTGAAAAGTTTAGTAATGATATAACCTAAAAAGACCTAGATCTCAAATATAGAGACAGGAAAACCATTCAACAGTTAAAAATGGCTGAGTTACTTATAAACATTAAAGCAATAGTTTGCTTTATACTAATTTTTTGTTTGTATTTGTTTTTTCAACAGACCCCTGACGAAGGGGCCACCAAGGGTCCCGAAATGCATTGGGTTCTTATGTGTTCATAATAAGCACCTTTATTCAAGTTTTATGTAGTCTTTATGTTCTGACTATGATTTGTAATGATTTGTAATAATGCACGCTGTGAATTTTTTCGAAAAAGTAATTGTATGTAAAAAATGTTTGCAAAATGAAAATCTAATGGTTTAAATATAAACAAAAAAAGTCAAACGAATTAAGAGCTTCGCTCAGTTTTATGTTGTGCACCTGAGAGTCCTGACAGCCTTTCTGGTGTCAGGCTTAATACAGCTCTATTAGGTGTGGCAGGCAACAATCATAGGTAGCACACAATTTTTGTTAAAACGCCCCTACAATTTGAATACTGTGTGCAGTACCCACACACATACATTTTCACTTATCACTCTGCAAAACGGTGGGCACTAGCACCATAGAAAATGTCTTTCGACTCGATATCTGGAATCACGGAAAATAGAGCAAACATAAAAATATACACGACGGATGAAGCAGATCAAATATACCAATTGATAAAGGAAACGAAAACCTTTGATGCAAAAAGTGGCTCAGTCACACAACAACTTAAACAATTGGAGTATTTAACAAAACGTGAATTGAACCAACGATTACACGCTTCAACATTAATCCAATATCATCGCGTGAGACGGATTCCAAGAGGCCTCAGGCTCGCCATCAGACCAATGCTATACAGATTGAATAATAATCCTCAATTCATGGAGAAATGGTACTGTATCCTCAATAAATGCTCACTAGACTTGATCTTGTTACTAGTGGAAGAGCTTTCAAGAATTATCAAAGAACTAGAGGAAGAAATATTCAATGTCAAAAAAGAGTTGTCATCTAGAATGGAAGTCGAACCGTGGAACAAATTCTTAGCGGATTTAGACATCAAATTAGACAAATATGGCAAAGAGATACAGGAGACGAAATTGCGAAAATTTAAACGCGACACAATCGACTACAAGCTCAACGAAGCTTATACTTGGGCTGAAGTTTATGCGAAAAGGAGATACACAAATAGGAAACAGCAACCCACAACATCAGATGAAAGTGGTGTATCTGATAGTGATACTAGTACTACGAGACAACCTTTGCAGAAACAACAAGCAACTCCTTCAACATCAACAGAAGGTGCAAGTGGCACCAATCTAACCTCGGATTCTTTTTTAGTGGAGGGCCAACTGCCCAGCAAACCACCAGATCCAACAGCGCCGACACAAGCGGAAAGAAAACGAGAAGAGGAAAAGGAAAAGGAGGGCATAAGGAAAGCAAGTCTCAGGAGCCAAGCCAAAGCCTCGTGATCAATATATCTCAATATCCTCTGACACAGTTTGAAGCAAACTTACTCAATAAAGGCACAGGTTTTGTGAGAACATATCAAACAAATGAGCTTGAAACGGAGATAGCATTCTTTAAGTTCATGCGCCTGATTAGGCTTAAGCATTTTTTCACTGTGGTAAATCCAATCCAAACTGAGGAAAATGATGACACTAAATTCAAACCCAAGAGCACTTTTGTAGCCCCAATATCGCACAAGACATTGGATACTTTTGAGACACTAGTCAAGGCTGACTTAAGTAAAATTCACTTCAAGAGCAAACTAAAGAATCTGACAAAAGCGGAATACAGTGCACTGCAAACCTTAGCGAAGAACCCTACTATTGTAATCCAGAAGGCGGACAAAGGAGGGGGTCTAGTCATTATGGACTCCTCGTTCTATGTATTGAAAGGAACTGAACATGTAAGTGACACAACCACATATGCAAAGCTTGACAGAGATCCAACTAATGAAATAGCACACGCTTTAGATGAAATTCTAAATAAAGCAGAAGAGTTATGCTGGATCAACACTAGAACAAAACGCTATTTGAGACAATTGTATCCAAGGAGACCACGGATATATTTTTTACCTAAAATACACAAAAGTCTCCAAAATCCACCCCTCAGACCAATAGTCTCAGGTTGCTCCTCAATTTTTGAAAATTTGGGAATATTCATAGACACCCATATGCAGTCGTTCATACAAAATTGGTCAACGTATTTGGAAGATACTTCAGACTTTTTAAGGAATCTTCAAACAATCGATACACAAGATGCTACACAGTGGATAATTTGTACTATAGATGTAACATCCCTATATACTTCAATACCACACCAGCAAGGCCTAGAAGCCATGGAATGGGCACTTCTAAAAGGAGAAAAATCAGAAGAAGTGAAGTGCATGATTCTCAAGCTATTGGAATTCTGTCTAGAAAATAGCTATTTCACATGGCAAAATGATTTTTAATTACAGCTAAATGGAACAGCAATGGGTTTTCCCGGAGCTTGTATTTATGCCAACATTTTCATGGCTAAATTTGAGGACAATCACATTTTGACCAAACCTGAATGGCAGCAAGGGCTGGTACACTATAAAAGATATATAGATGATATCTTTATACTTTGGAAAGATTCAGAAAAGAAATTAATGGAGAACATTCAAAAACTCAATAGCATTGATGCTCGCATCCAGTTCACGCACAGTACAAGTACTGAAGCATTGCCTTTCCTAGATGTTCTAGTGGAAATACAAGAAAGTTCCATACACACAAGGGTATACAAAAAACCAACAGACAAGAACAACGCCCTACTTTATGGGAGTTTTCATCCAGCTAATTTGATCAACAACCTGCCAGTGTCGCAATTCATGCGAATCAAGAGGATCACATCTGATCCAGAAACATGCGACAAAAGTATTAATGAGCAAAAACAAAGGTATTTGGACAGAGGTTATCCAAGGAAACTCTTGGAGGCACATGTAGAGAAGATAAAGACCATCCCCAGAAGCGAACTATTAACAAAGAAGCAAAAGAACGCGAATACAAGAATGGCATTTGTATCGAAATACTCCACATCATCCTGGCAAATCAAGAAAATAATTAAAAAGAGATGGGAGATACTACAAATAGAAAAGGATTTTGGTTCATTGTTTCAAGAGCAACCATTGTTTGCCTATAAAAGGGCACAAAATCTAAAAGAGATGCTGAATAAACCGAGCAAGTTGGTTGCAACCACTGAAGAGCGAACGTCATTCAAAGGAACAATGAAATGTCACAATTGCAAAAATTGCAATAACATCATTTTGGGTACTATTTTACTACACCCTAGAACAGGAGAGAAAATTCAACTAAAACATGACACAACATGTAATTCAGAACATGTCATATACGCTATCAAATGTCCATGTGGACTTCTCTACATAGGTAAAACTGACAGAAAACTCAAAGTGAGATTAACGGAACACAAGAGCAGAATACGTTCAAAAAACATCACATCACCTTTGGCGCAACACTGGACGGAAGCAAGGCACACGATAGCGCAACTAAGATTCCAAATAATAGAACAAGTTCCACAGAGATTGGGATTCGATAATGCAAAGATTCTTCTCCAGCGAGAAGCCTTCTGGATCCGCAAATTGCAGACTTTGGTCCCATTTGGGCTCAACGATAAAATTGAGATGGCATGTTTTCTGTAAAAAACATGAACTGATGGGCGACCCTGTCTCCCTAGTGAATTCCGATACACGCCTCAGTGACAATATAATACAGTAATCCCCGTGATTTGTAAGCACACATTTCATTCATGACCATTCAGATTAACTTGAAACAACATAAATTTGATCTGACATAAATTCATACTAGTTTGCATACTATAATCTACTAAAATGAAGATTGTAAATAGGCAGGTATTGTATAATAGGACTGCAAATGACAATTTATTGAGACATGTTTTAAAATAGTGTTTTTGGTTTAAACGCCGGATATTAGCATTGCTATTTTTTATTCATTTTGTGTTTTTTCATGGGTCACGAGAATTTAGCACTTATGCAGCTTAATGTTCCAACTAAACTACTCATAGTCAAAAATAGCTTCGTATTATTCTAAAATTCGAAATAGCGTAGATGCAAATGGACCGTTTTTAATAACACTTCAATATGGCTGCCCCAAAACGCTTTCAATTGAGCAAAGCAAGAAAACTCCAGTCCGTTTTCAGTGTTAGTGAAACCTTTAGACACCTAAGAATTAGAAAAGGGACCAAATCTTAATGGCGATTGCGAACACGCCAGAGTTGAACGAGTGAAGGCTAGTGCAGCACACAACTAAGGTAAGCCCCGCTACACGGGGATGTAAAAACGCCGAATAGGAAAGTGATTTCTAAACGGGAACCAGACTAACTAATTCTGTGGTTTTTCCACAGTTTAATTACAACCAAGACCGACTGTGCGGAACCGAAGCGCCACAGCCTAGGACCGCAGGTAAACTGCAAACCTCTCCTTCCCTTAGCGTTAGGACGCCCAATCTGACTTGAAGTCCATAATGTTAAAACAATATTCTCAACCTTTTATAGGTTAGAGAAGATTACCGAACAAGGAGCAGAATTTCTGAAACCTTACAGATAGAGCAGGTAACTTGCATTTTTAAAAACGCTGGGTAAAAAATACCTTTGGGGCTCTAAGGAACGAGACTGCAATTTCATTTTTTCTTTTTTTAGCACTTATTCATTTCAACTGGCATGTAAAGCGAGACCAACGCACTACGCAACGGCTCGCAGGTAATCATTTTAAAATTGGTTCATTCTTTTTCGTTTCCAATTCAGTTAAACATGCTAAGTTTAGATACTAAAAAATTTCTTTAAATGTCATCTTTCCTTATACATAGGAACATCTCCTTTAGTTCCAAGTAACCCGCTGAACACGGTATGTAGTCACAGCAACTAGTCTAACGAATAATGAGTTTAAAATGATCATGTGGAGTTTAGCCACAACACAGACTGTTTTTCTTTCAGTGAAAAGTTTAGTAATGATATAACCTAAAAAGACCTAGATCTCAAATATAGAGACAGGAAAACCATTCAACAGTTAAAAATGGCTGAGTTACTTATAAACATTAAAGCAATAGTTTGCTTTATACTAATTTTTTGTTTGTATTTGTTTTTTCAACAGACCCCTGACGAAGGGGCCACCAAGGGTCCCGAAATGCATTGGGTTCTTATGTGTTCATAATAAGCACCTTTATTCAAGTTTTATGTAGTCTTTATGTTCTGACTATGATTTGTAATGATTTGTAATAATGCACGCTGTGAATTTTTTCGAAAAAGTAATTGTATGTAAAAAATGTTTGCAAAATGAAAATCTAATGGTTTAAATATAAACAAAAAAAGTCAAACGAATTAAGAGCTTCGCTCAGTTTTATGTTGTGCACCTGAGAGTCCTGACAGCCTTTCTGGTGTCAGGCTTAATACAGCTCTATTAGGTGTGGCAGGCATCAATCATAGGTAGCACACAATTTTTGTTGAAACGCCCCTACAATTTGAATACTGTGTGCAGTACCCACACACATACATTTTGACCTCCTAAGCTCCCGCAAAGGGGTCCGTTCAAAGCAGCAGACACTCCGAAAGCCGGCTTGATGAACTGTACGCCTCAGGAAGTTGAAAGAAGCTGCTTCATGTTCCTCTGCACCGCCGCTTCCCGGGAGAGTTACGAAGACGCCGCCATTTCCTGCGGGCGCTAGCGACGCCCCCCCGCTCAAATCACTTATTAAACCAACATATTAGCATAAGTTCTCATCTAAAGGTGAACTTGTTAATGATGGGCAATCCCAAACACAAGTAAAATCACAAACATGATCATAATCACCATATCGAAAATACGAACACTGTGTATACACCAAATTTCTAATTTACAATGTGCGGGATATAAAACTTAATACCATTAAAAACCCCATGCTGATGTTCTAAGACAATGAGCTCACCTAATAGAATGTCCATCCAAGTCCAAATTATAAAGGCCACCGTAGTTTAAACATCAAAGCTCGCAATTAGACAAAAGTATTGCACTAGAGCATAAACAAAACCTAACCCTCATCTTACTTACAACTTACAGCTGCATGTTAGGTGCCAGTCTCTCAAACTCTTCTCTGTAGTTCTAGAGAGAGAGTCCACTGCACGGTGAGTCCAGGCCTGGTTAGATAGGGCTAACAAAGACACTGTCTCTGCCCTTCTTTCAGATATACAGCTTTGTAACCAGTCAAGTACACAGTCACCACAACACCTGGCTAGACAGTGATAGTTACAGGTGATTGGCTGGAGCATCCCGATTAAATCTGCTGTTGCATATACACAGAAGGACTCAGAATCAGGGAGGACATGGCAGCACTGGGGAAAGAACCATTCGGGAACTCTTCTCTTCCACTTTCAAGTTTGACCAATGTGGGAATGGGGTATGGACCTTGTTGCTTTGCCTGTGCTCCAAGTGGGAAAAGACAGTGTCTCAACAAACAGCACATCCATCCTCATTCCCATGGTCCCTATTGTCTGAGTTCACACAGTAGCCTAGATGAGGCAAGATAGCCCACATTACCATTTAGGGCTCTGTTTATCCTTTTGCTGCTGTTTGATAATCTCCGGTGTCTCTTGTGTGCCCTCTTTGCCTTCACACCTTCATACTCACCCCACTCATTCTCTTCTAATACAGAATTTAGAAAGAATGTTACTTCAACATTATTTCAACATTAGCTCAATCCACAAGAAAAGAACAGCAGAAAATATCAAATGTACCTTTTGGAGAGTAATCGAAACCAAACCAACCTCAAACCATTATTTCCAAAACCGACAATGAATCCAAATAAATAACCCAATGTTCCTTGCCTGGTCCTATGACTTACTCATCAAACAATCCAGAAACTTTACTGTAGAAAATGCCACTATTACCAATACAAAATAACCACTGTGAAATTAATTATTGTATGCCTATGTACCTCTAGCTGTCCAACAATCTATTTCACGAAATTGCCGAAAAACTTGATAAACTTCAATGTTGTGAATGAGGTTTTCTGAGATGTTTTGCCAGCTCTGCTAGTCAGGCAAAACACATAATTAAATGTATGTCACCTAAGGTGTTATTTATTTTCTAAGTTTAACTTGTTTTTTTTTGTTCAATAAAAATACATGATTTTTTATTTCAATTCCTTTAACAGGTATTTTAACCTTGTATTTATGTTTTTTAGATTTTGTCATTCACCAGATTTTACCATACCAGTCGGTATCAGTGGATACTTTTTCCTATAAGAACGATGTCTACGTAACAATTGCGCAGCCCAGCATGGAGAACTGCATGGTGCTGGAGTGGGATCACATTGAAATGAACTTCAGAAGTTATGACAATATCACAGGTATGGAGTGGTATGTGTAAGAATGTGGATGTGAAGGATTCCACCACATCCCACATTGAGCACAATGTACTTGATTATGTTAATAAATAAAGGCAATTAATCGTGTTGCTTTTCATGAATCAGGTCGATATAATATGAAATAATAAAGCTATATTTGTTTTTTTATTAGTCGACAACAATAAAGTGTGTAATGTTTTCACTAGCTGATGGCACAGCCCTGATTCCTTACTGGAGCAGGAGCGGATTTGGGCACCTTCCACTTTGGATTGTATAGGCGTGATTGAAGCAAAAAGGGAGTTAACATGCAATCAGACAGTGTAACAATTTTGTGACCAATTTGGCTACCCAAAGAAGACCAAAAATCAGAGAATATAGTAAAGTAGATTTATTACAAATTTTTAATTTGGCCAGAATTTATTCAAGTCATGAATTTATCAATGACATAGGGCCCAATTCACAGAACTAACTTAAGACAAAATCCTATACTTATTACCATTTTGGTATTCACAGAAGGCACTTACTCATTTTGGTATTTACAGAAAGCACTTACTCATTTTGGTATTCACAGAAGGCACTTACTCATTGAGTAGGTGCCTTCTGTGAATAGCAAAATGAGTAAGTGCACTTACACATTTTGGTATTCATAGAAGGCACTTACTCATCAATGAGTAAGTGCTTTCTGTGAATACCAAAATGAGTAAATGGTGGTAAGTTTAGGATTTTGTCTTAAGTTAGTTCTGTGAATCGAGCACAAACAGAATAACAATATGTATATTCAGATTTCGAAATAAGTTGAACCTTTGAAGTAGAAGTAATGAAAGAAAACCAATCACAAAGATACAGACTGTAGCAAACAAAATGTGGTGCTCCTTATGGAAACTCTGATTCTCCTTAGGACACACATCAGCCCCGTTTGTGTCCCTGTCTAGTGTGAATGCACAAACCAGCCCCTGTCAGTCTAAAACCCAGACAGCTAATACACAAACAGTTACAGGCACATGGATGGTTAGACAAGGAAATGTCCACTTTCTAAAAGTGGTATTTCCAAATACACAATGTATAAATCATCTTTACTAAAAGATATATTTTTATATCCTGAGTTCAGGCATACCAAACTCCACTTTTCTATCAGCTTCCCCTGGTAAGCTACATTTGTAAAAGTGTTACAATGCAACTCCCATGCCAACCTATGGGAGAGATAGCCTTTCAACAGTAAAAATGAAATGCACAGTATTTCACCATCAAGATGTGTAACAAACACCAGTACATGTCATACTTTTCCTTCACACTGCACCCTTCCGACAGGGGTACATTGGGCCTTCCTTAGGAGTGTCTTACATGTGGGAAATGGGAAGGTTAGTGCCTGGCAAGGCAAGTGGGTGCACTTGCCAGGTCAACATGGCAGTAGAAACTGCATTCAGACACTGCAGTTGTAGGTCTGAGAACCCTTTGAAAGGCTGCTGGTGTGGGTGGCACAATCAGTGATGCAGGCCCACTAGGAGCATTTAGTTTCATGCCCTATGCACACACAGTGCACTGTACTAGGGACTTAGGAGTAAATCAAATAAGTCAATCATAGAAACACCAATCCATAAACACAATTTATAGTAGGAGCACTTGCACTTTAGTACTGACCAGCAGTATTAAAGTGTGCAGCGACACTAAGCCAGCAAAAATAAGATCCAGAGAACCACAAAACCCAGGGGGTCAGAAGCAAAAAGACTGGGGAAACACGCCAAATTATGCCAGGTCTAACAATATTTATATTCAGAGTCTAAAACCATGTAGTTCTATTTCAAATTAAGAATCATTACATGAAGAAAAAAGGTGGTCGATTTAAATCAATAATTCATATTAAGCGAGAGATTTCAACATAAGGTCGACTTCCAGAATAAATCATTAGGTAGAACCAAAAATATTTTAAGTACAGAATCAAGTAACGTCTGACACTGGGACTGCTCAGTTTAAAAGGTAAGAACAGTTAGCACACAAACCAGAAAAGGCGGATTTTATCGGTTCAGAGGAGTAGGAAACCACATTCTCGGCATGGTGTAAAGTGGCACCATAGGGCTGAACTAATAGCGTTACATGATAAAAAGCAATCAACCTTGCGAAGGAATATGTTAGGTAAAAAAGGTTACTCTAGAGTCTACCTAAGTATGAATAAGTAATAATTCCCTTTACTCTACATACAAAGTGAAATTACATTGCACTCTTAACCAATAAACCATTTAAACTGAATAAGCAGTAATGGCTGCTAGCAACAACAGCCTTGATTATTGCAGCATTACAATAATTAGTATGAATAACCTTCTGACTAATTTCCTACAGCAGAACCACATTTTCATACAGTACTAAATCCATTCTTTTGACAGTAACTGAGACCTTACGCTGTGCTGCAGATGCTGGCAGCTCTCAGGCACTGATTCTCTTAGACCTACATGTGTCCTTTGAGACAGTCTCCCATGCAGTGCTGCTACACTGATTCCATGAATTGTGGGTACGTGGCAAAGCCCTGACTTGGTTTACATCCTTTTTGAAGGACCGGTCTTTTCGAGTTTTATCTCCCCCTTTTACTCCATCTCCAAGGGCCTTGGTACAAAGCGTTACCCATGGTTCTGAGTTAAGGCCTACTGTCTTTAATATCTATGTCAGACCATAAGATGAAGTAGTGAAGTCGTTTAGGAGCTTATTGGTGCCCTAGGCTGACTACACTCAATTAATCGTCCCTTTATCTGTGGGGTCGATGGAGAGCAGAGCTAATTTTAAAAATTGTCTAAACGGCTGTGGCCAGAGGGATGCATGAAAACTACTTTAAAGCTGAATGCTAATAAAACTGAGATCCTTCTGTTGGGCAGGCACACTCACCTTTGGGAAGATCATTGGTGGCCTGAAGCGCTAGGTCACCCCCAAACCAGAATCTGTGGAAAGATCTTGGCATTTGGATGGATGACACGTTATCTTTTGAAACTCAAGTCAGTATCCTACCATGCTCATGCTATGGCACCTTGAGAAGCCTTAAATCCATTATGGGATGTTTTACTTTTACTTGACAAGTCCGCCAATTGATTTTGCAATCTCTTGTCATCTCACGCCTGGATTATTCTAACATTCTACATCTGGGCACTAAAAGATCTGTCTTGAGTCGGTTACAGGTTGTCCAGAATGCAGCTACCAGATTACTCTTTTCCCTCCCCAAATTCTGCTCTGTTTCTCGACTCCTTGTCACACTTCATTTGCTGCCCAGTTCAAACTCTATGTTTCTCTCATAAAATATTTTACAAGCAAGGGAACCCCAGTTTGGCTGCCTCGATGCAACCATATCTGACTACTAGAGCCTTACACTCGGTAGACTTCAATTTGGTCCTTATACCCCGCATCAGAAGAACCAGAATGAGAGGATGCACCTTCTGAGTCCTATCTCCAGCCTTTTGGAGCTCTCTGCCTCTTCAGTTAAGAAAGATACAAAACCACTTGAGCTTCCAGAAGCTGTTACAGACCTGGCTGTTCACAGCCTAGGCTGCATCTGTTTTCCTGTACAGTGCACTAGCATAGATGTTGCTGCTTTTGTCGCATCAGTGATCAATAGCCGCGAAGCCCCTCTCCAGGGGCAGTTGAGCACTTTACATTTTATTTCACATAAGGTAACATAACAAGAACATATCCAGCATAAGTTCCTTCCAAGACACACCTCTGAATACATTGTGTTCAGTACAAGCACACATCACCTCAAAACGAATCCCATTCAACTATTTTCTAAAAGAAAAATAAAGAAGAGATAAAAATGGGCATGAAGTAAATGTTCTATGCAACTTTTAAAGCCACGATGTCTTAAGCTGTCAGGGTAAACAAAGAAAAGCCCCAAGCAAATTATTTTTGTAGCCATAGTTATGCTACATATCACACACAAATAAACATTTTTTTTAATTATTAAATCTGATCTACCAAAAGTTACCAATAGATAATTCTGTATAGTGTTGTTCATACGTGTTTTGTGCACATGCTGCAAAAGTACTTTGAACGTCTCACGCAATCTAGTCTGACATTTTTAAGGAAGGTCTTCAAAATATAATACTTCAAGCATGAAAACTTAAAAATTATTAGTGTGTGGGTGGTGACTGGAGACATTACAACACCGCATGCAGATTCTAGCATTCTTACAAATGGAATCGCCATTTATTCTTAAATGTCTTTGTTGAATCATGACAATATTTTATTTTCCTACATTACAACAATTTTTCTGTGTACCTGATATCTGCATTTAATATTAGGTGTATTATACAAACTAATTGCAAGATAGATTCGGTCTAACCCAGTTCTCCCCCTCACCCCCTCTCCCCCCATAATAAAGATTTGCTGTATACTACGTTTTATAAATAGAAACAATGGGAATATTCTGATCTGTGTTATTAAAGGTTGTATGTGGAGCCACATGGGTATGCTCTAAGAGTGAAAATGATTAATTGGTTACTGAATCCCCTCTGGCCTATCATTACCACAACTGCATAGTTTGCAAGTTATGTTCATTGGAAGAAAAATATATTTAGTTCATGAGCGCTCAGCCATTTATAATCTTCATTTCAAGGAATGGCCGCCTTCTGCCGAAGCAGTGGCTCGGATCTGTGTGTCTATAGGTGCAGAAGTGAGTTGAATATGTACCCACTAAAACAGCGCTTGTGAGGTCTATGAATACAAAACCATCGTAACTGTCCATCTCTTCAAACAATAAACGGAATCCAGGGATGCTGACCACATTTTGCAAATTTTGTAAAGGACTATTAGCTTATTAATAGCAAAAATATATCGACGCAGTGACCCAGGGCAAAAATGGTCAGTGCTTTACAAACTGAAATGTGGGCGATTGAAGAAGGTGGCTCAAACAGTGCAAGCATTAAAGCAGAGGTGAAAAACAAATCCAACATAAAACACGGTTGCATTGTACTGCAAATGGAGAGACATCAGATTTGTTCTGTATTTAAGGAAAATGTTGCACGGCCCTTTAAGGCTCAACCAGCATTCAATGCCCACCTTTTCACCCACCCACCAGTAGCGGCTCCTCGAGGCAGTGCGGTGGGGGCTATGGGGCGGGGGAGGGGCAGGGTAGGGGGTAGTAAACTCCAGCATACGGCCGAACGTGCACAATGTAATTCGTTTAATCTATTTATTTCTTTACTTACCTCCATTATGCCGTATGCCGGAGTTTACTACTCCCACCCTGGCCCTCCCCCACCCTACCACCCTGCAGCACTCACTCGAGGAGCCGTAACTGCCACCCACTGTCGGTTGAAGACATAGAACTGTCAGCTAATTAGAGCTGCCCTTAAAGTAGGCAAGCAGGCAGATTTTCTGTTTGTGTGTGTGGTCTGATCCTTGGCTAGCACCTGTTTCACCACACATGCTGGAGATCACCTCACCCTCCAACAATTGGCAGCAGGTGACAGGATTTGATGCCAATGCTACACTTCCTCAAGCAAAAAGAGAAAGAAAAGACTCAGCACCCCAGAAAAAATGATACCAATCAACCCACTCCTTCCATTCTCCCCCATGGCACTCAATTGTGGAATTTTTTGAATGTCCATAAAAAGAGGCCATGGTGAGCGCATTCAAAAAACTTCAAGCCTGAGAGCAAGGAAACAGACAAAAAAAGAAAACAAGTATGCTTAGTCCAGCTGGCAGACGAATATAAGTGCAAGATGTTCCTCACACTACCAAACCGAGAATCAGACGATGTTCCTCACACTACCATACAAAAATTAGACGATGATTTTGAAGCAGCATTTAGGGTACCATGCCGCCACTTTGCACCACAGGTAAATGCCAACTATGATATTTTCAACAAAATTTCAACGACCTGCACACAGCTCTAGATGTATTGCATGCCAGGCTCATCCAAAACAGTGCTGCAAGATCCCTTGGCTATATTTTCCCCCGAGAACACAATACTAAATCTTCAAGGACTTCACAGACTAACGGTTGAGATAAATGCTAAAGGGCCTCTGCATTATCCACAGAGTCTCCCAAGAAAAAGGACCACTAAACCAAAAAATAAAATTTAGGCAATGCACACGCAAAAGGACTCTATTCTCCTGGATAGCACTTCAGATCGTCAAGCTGCCATGCAATACAAATTGTCATAGGAGAATCTGCTTTCTTAGTCCAAGCAGTCAAGCGTTGAACCTTCTTACCATTTAACAGTTTTTTGATCAAAATGATAATTAGGGTACATAACATAGTAATCTGCATCACAATCTGTAAATAGCCACCACGTCAGAGGAGTGAAACAACCAATCATGACATATAGACTCAATAAATTCTTTGTATATCCAAAGTCCTTGAAGGCTTACATTACCCTAGTTATGCCTCGCCGTAGATGAAGAAAGCTCCACCAAGGAGACTGGCCTCCGGGGTTGTACTATCCCTCCCACAATACCCCCTCTCCATGCCAGCTACCATTTGATGCATTCAGGAACATATAAAGTTCAGAAGAGAGGTAAAATTCTGTTTTCCCTGACATAACATTGTCAAGTGCTGTGGGGCAAACACTAAAAATCATCCACATAGGAGTACAAGTGCATCACAGAGCTATGGAACAATACCAACCAACAGACTACGCTAAGAAGATGGATACAGGAACCTTTTCCATAATGGAAGTAGCTGTCCACACACCATGGCCATCAATTAATTGCAACAAAGGGGTGGGATATAATAACAAAGTCACACCATCCACAAGATAGTCCTCTCAATTTGAAGTACCAGCTAACACTTGGCAGCTGAAATCTGCTTCCTTACTGGTGAGAGCGGGGACTGTAAAACAGAGCCACTGCCCACAGATCAATGCCATAGTAAATTATGTTGATCCTACATGAAGAATAACAGTTACTTCAGTCATTTGAAAAGGCCTCCCTGTTTCAATCTGATATAATTTGTGTGTCATCATATGATATGCTATATATCAATTCTCTACCAGATCCCTATTATTAACAGCAGACATATATTATATACTAATGGACATAATGAACTCTATTGATACTGATGCAATTATTAACATAATATGAATATAACGGGATTGCTGTGGCAGAAGAGTTCTCCTACACTGCTGGTCACTGCAGGACTTCAGCTTAGGCCATTCAAATAGTCACGTACCCGAACAGTGACATTTTACCATGTCAGTACTGTAGAGGATGAACAAATCTCTGACTGACTTCACTCCTTCCTGAAGCCTGTTATCTCACCCAAATTGATACGATTTAAGAGTAGACAATTTCGTGCTAAAATGAAGCACTGGACACTGGATTGAGAACATAAAAACACTGCACACATAACAACAGTACCCGCAGAGCTAACCAGAGATACCAACATTCAACAAAATTATAAACTGCATGCCTATCTCTCACATTCCCTCATCCATTAACACCAAGAGCAGTTTCCCCTGGATAAGCGGATATCAGTGGTCATCACATACAACATGAAACACTTCCTAAATAGGCTCAAAACAAAGACAGCAACCTTCCAACCACACAATCTACATGATGTAGCTTGCTATCCGTGCAGTTATGGGCTTCTAACCCCACATGGGGTAGTCACGTCTATACAAATGTCATAATTTAATACAATAAATATGCGTGCAGTGACTTTTCCATCTGAACTCTTCAGAACATTCATCTACAGAACTTCTTACTGAGCCTTCACTACAACATGGGTATCAAGTAAAGGAAGACACTACACCCACAATAAGTCATTTGATTTGGCATCTCTCTGGAGGATAACGAATTTGTATAAATGAATGTTTCATGAACTCTGAGTCTGTAGATGTATGTTATCTATGTTATATTACTTATTTTTCAACTCAAAAACTCTATGTGCTTGAAATAAAATTAAACAAAAATGATTGCTTACTCAGGACTCAAAGCTAATTCCCTTGAAAAAGTCACATAAGAAGCAGTCAAATGGTGAATAAACATGCTTAGGCATCCTATGTCTGTAAGGCACTTTTAGTGACTGCTCTGAATGTAGAAGGAAACAGAGATCACAATCAGCTAGAACCCTTTTTATGGCTCGGGATGTACATTCAAAAAAGGTTTGGTAAACACTTATTGAAATCTTCTTAGACCACCAGTGTAAATTGTCCTTGCATGTAAGAAATGCAAATTTGCAAGTATGCATCTCAAATGGGGTGGGAAATGTGCAGACGTTTTGAAAATTGTGAAACAGTTGATTTGATTAGGGCACGGCTTATTAAATTGCCTGTCCTGAAAATAACGAGTCGAGTAAACTCTGATTGTATTAATAAGGACATAGGTGCAGTATTATCACCAAACAATGACCAAAATAAAAATTGAATAGCTTTTATGCCAGAGTCAAACTGGAATATTGGCATATGTCTGGGGTGGGGAACTATTTTGATTTTTTTTATGGAAAAGGCACAATATAGCAGCTGCATGTGGTCTCTGGTCAGTCGTTCTTTCTCTGGACAGCTCCTCCACTAAGCATCTGTTATGTTATGTTATGTTATGTTATGTTATGTTATGTTATGTTATGTTATATTTATTTATAACGCGAGCAGATACTCAGCAGAGTGTCCGGGCGCGTACTTGAGAAAAGGAAACATAAACCAGAGAAACAGCTAGAAGAGAAGGGTTTTAACTTTTTCTTAAAGATCACAGAATCCTGGGTGCCAAGCAGCACCAGGGGCAGTGCATTCCATGCCAGAGCAGCTTTCCGCACAAAGGAGCTCCCACCACGCCTTTGGCGGTTGAACCTAGGGGTCTGCACCAAAAGTTAGGAAGAACAACGCAGCTCTCTCACTGGATTGTAGAAAGGGAATCGCTTCTGTAGGCAGATAGGTCCCAAGCAATGAAGAGACCTGTGGGCGAAAGCCAAAATTTTGATTTTATTCAGACCAGCAGGAGTCTGGCCGCCGAGTTTTGAAGTACCTGCAATTTATTCAAAAGGTAGCAGGGGATCCCCACATAAAGTGCATTGGCATAGTCCAGGCGGGACAAGATCAAGGCGCGGACATCAGTTTCTTTAGCAGGTCTTGGGAGGAGAGGAAGAAACTTCCTTAGAGCTTTCAGAGTGCCAAAGCAGGTCCCAGCCAGCTTGAAAAGGTCATGTTCTCACTGAACCAAACTCCCAGATTTTTTGCAGCGTTTCCCATTGCACTAGGCTAGCGGAAGCCTGGGGCCACAGCCTCTCTCTGAATTTGGCAGGAAATACACCATACAAGAGAACCTCTGACTTCTCTTCACTACACTTCAGCTGTGCCTGAGCGAGCCAGTGAAAAACTGAGGACAGACAGTGTCTGCTACTGGGTTCTTCTCTGGACATAAATCCCTCTTTCTGAGCCACCCCAGCACCACTCTCCCATCAACCAAGGCAGAACCTCAGCACTTTGCAGAAACTCTCTGGTGATATCCCACCACCTGGCTGGGAAGTGGCTGTTACAAACTTCAGGAATGTGAGCAATAAACAGCGCGCACATGGTGGGTTACCTCCAACCTCCAATTGATAAACTATACACAGATTAAAAATCCACTGTGCCCACAACCACCCACCACACATGCACTCCTGCTTCATCTTGCTGAGCACATATAGCGCCACACATACACTGGATGCAGTGAAGAACCATATTGCAGAAGAACAGTGGATAAACATTTTACAAAGGCTAGGGTAGTAGGCTGTTCACCCACTGTAGGCAATAGGTAAAAAGGCCTATCCTGTGACTATAATACAAAATAACGGCACACTATTTGGTCTTACACAATCCGGTGAAATAACAGTAATCACGATCAACTATGCAGGGCACAAATGGTTCCCCCCATGGTAACATAGGGACTCACTTTAAGTCACACATTAATAAGTATTGTGGTTTTCAGCATATATGCATGACTGCTGTGTGCACTGAGCCCCAAAAAAAGGTCAAACCACCAGAGATTCACATCATGGGTAATTCAGGGCAGGGTTGAATACCTGCGCATTCATAGCAGGAAACTTTCTATTCCACTAAGAAAAGCAAAACAACTCTTTTCGCCTAGACTCTCTTGGAGATGGATTGCACTGAATCCTTATAATAATGTTATTTGTAATAACAAATATATCATTCTGAAAGACTGGTAAACAAGTATCTGCTTCTAGGTAGCGGTAAACTGGAGAGGACTGTGGGATCAGTAGACTTTGCAGTGACTTGTCAGTGTGGGTACACACTTAATGACCTACATTACATATAATTATGTACAGTGTTAAAAGGCATATGCTTGCCTCTATACGTTGTGCTATAAATAAAGGATATAGAAATACTCAGGTAATGCATGTCCCTAATCTAGAACTGGGCTTGGCTTGTCTTCCAGTGATGATGCAGAAAATCTTGAAAAAGAGAAGAGATTTCATTGTGAGAGCCAACTTCAACTATTTTCATAAGGCTTTGCAAAATGTTTGTGACACTAGCTCACACTGCTTGTTCTAATTATAATAATGTGTGTATTTTATTTACAGGGCAATCAATAGTAGGATGCAAAGCAATCCTGATCGATGACCAGGTCTTTGTGGTGGTGGCACAACTCTTTGGAGGCTCACACATTTACAAGCATGACGAAAGCTGGACGAAATTTGCTAAATTCCAAGACATTGAAGTTTCCAGAATTTCAAAGCCCAATGACATAGAAATATTTCACATTGATAGTGATACATTTTTTGTCATAGCGGATAGCTCCAAAGCCGGCTTGTCAACAGTCTACAAATGGAATGGTGAAGGATTCTACTCATACCAAGCCCTACACGAGTGGTTCCGAGACACAGATGCAGAGTTTGTGGTAATAGATGGGAAGCCACATCTGATCTTGTCTAGTCGCTCACAGGTCCCTATCATATTTCAGTGGGACAAAGGTTCCAAGAAATTTGTCCCACACAGTGAAATTCCAACCATGGAAGATGTCCTTGCTGTGAAGAGCTTCACGATGGAGAAAGATCTGTTTATCTCCCTGACAAGGTTTATTGGAGACTCTAAAGTTATGAAGTGGAGCAACAAAGAGTTTGTTGAGATTCAGGCACTGCCTTCTCGAGGGGCTATGACCTTGCAACCATTTTCCTTCAAAGATAAACATTACCTAGCTCTAGGAAGTGACTACACCTTCTCCCAGATATACCAATGGAGCAATGAATTTAAGAATTTCCGGAAATTCAAAGAAATCTATGTACAGGCACCTCGTTCCTTTACTGTTGTGTCCACTGACCGCAGACATTTTTTCTTTGCTTCCAGTTTCAAAGGAAACACTCATGTTTTTGAGCACATTACAGTTGATTTGAGTTTGTGAATGCAAATAGGACATGCTTATGTACTCACAGTTTGCACTGTAAAACAGATTGTTCTTCAAAAAGAAGGGGATTGGGTGGATGTAGGAGATGGACTAGGTTTAGTTTAAACTAATTTTTTAACTATTAGAAGGTGCAGTTTAATCAGGGATTGCATTGAAGCAGCTAACTGCATGACATGCACATTTTAAAACATGTAAATGTTCTTTTTAACTAATATAGGTTGAAAGCTTTGGAATGATTTTATTTTTTTAGAATTAATTGTATTTTACTGAAGTACATAAGAAAGGTTTTTAATGATACCATACAAACAATAAAGAAACACATTATACATTTTGAACGGGTTAGAAGGGTTATGCTGACATTCATAAATGCAAAGCAGTCTTGCTAAAAATTTCGTATTTCCCTTCTTTTGAAATATGACATCTCTTTATTATCCTCAGATCCTGCATTTTAAAGGAAAATAAAAAGCACAATGTTTGATGATCAAAACTGTTGTTCTAGACAAAGCAAATTTCATTTTATGTGATCAAAGCACATGCTCCTATTTTATCAGGAGTTTGAAATGAACACCTTCACAGAATTTAACATCTTTTCGCCACGCATATGCTTTTTATTTTGACAAGCCCTTGAAAGCATATAATTAAATCCTCTAAAAAAAAGTGCGCCTGGCTTTGCTACTGCTGCCTCCTCTAGGGGCTTACTATAGAAATCTCTGCAACTTGTGGAAGTGATTCAAAGTTTAAAACCTGTTATTATGCCTTACCAACTACAGGTGGTTTTACTATGCTTTTGGAAATGTTGTAAAGCTGTCCAGAAGCATAAGAGACCTGAACACATCAATAAACACGTATATTTATATTGGCTACAGCAACTGTTCTAATTCTCTCAGCATGCTTATGCCGCTCATGCAGAAGCCATCACAATTTCATATAAGTTTTTGGTAGCTTACTATCTATATCTATACCTTTATGTGTTTCCTTTAAGTGAGCTTACACCAAACTAGAAAAACTAAACATAACCCAAGACAGAGATTATTACTATTAAAGCTGGGCTTTCCTGTCCCTATTCTCGAACCTGCACTTATAAACTGCTGTTGATGCTGTCCGAGGAGGAAGTCATTTTGACAGTATCTTCCATGAGTTTCTTCTCTAAACTTTGAGCAACCTTTCTGCCTGAGAACCTTAAGTGCGGAGCTTGAGAGTAAGTGCTGAAATCTATTTGGATTCCATTAGCACTGCACTGCTGAAAGATTATCAATACTAAAAGTATATATATATATGGACCATATTCTTCAGGCTGCCATGACTCTAAGTACTGATAACAGATGCTGGAACGCTTAATTGATAGAGGACATTAAATCAAGGATAATAAATAATAGTGTTGCCACATTCTTTTAACGATAGGTATAGAGTTTATGATATAGCTTGGAAACTGTTGTTTTGGCAACGAGTGTTCTGCAAAAAGCTGCTGAACTGTTCATTTGATTTTCATGAACACCTTACTATATTTAAATTCTAAATGATACCATTAGAACTCAAACTGATCAACCTGTAGAGAAGTCTTTTCGTACATGACATTCTCTAAACATCCCAGTATTTGTAGTAGTAATGGAAGAAATAATCTTTCACTAGGTGGCGCCCTGTGGATCGAAACCTAGGATCTAATTATTATCTTAGCTACCTGTTTCCTCCCAAAGTTAGACTACACAGCTAGGATCCGTACGGGAATGCAAGTAACTTCAGGGTTCTCGCTCATTGTAATCTATTTGTAAGGTCATTCCATTCATATTCAGCAATAGAGGCATATTTGATCACATCCTGGAGTATTGAAATAGGATATGGCAAAGAGATGCATAGACTCCTTTGTTTACGATCCAACTTACAATAAAGTAACGTCGTTATGCCTGCCTCTTCTGCAAGTGGAAATTCAAATAATGATGTAAGCAGAGACAATAGTGTTATTTTTTGTGAATTAAGAGGGAGATCATTTGCATGATCATTATTTCTTGATGGCAAGAGCCCGAAAAACATTGTAAATAGACTCAAAATAGAAAGAGATTCAAAATGGTGGTACACGAAAAGCATTCACAGTCTTAAAACAGAATGCGTGCTCTCAACCTCACTAATTCCTACTTTTATATTCAAATAAGGCTTTTAAGAAACTGATCAACATGTTTGTGTTCGGAAAGGTTGGGAGAGGTTCGCTGCAAATTCACCATGCTCCATTTTGACCTCAGTCCACCTTCAACCATCTTTGGTCTAAAGAAGTATTCATTTTATGGGAGTTAGGCCATCTATATTGAATGTAGGAGGGGGTACAATGTACAGTTAGTCCAGAACACATCAGCGATAGATAAGAAAAACTTTATTGACAAGAATTTATCATGATGGATCCCAGAGACAGATCTGTTCACCTTAAGAAAAAATGCCAAGTTCCACTTCAACTTTCCCTGTTCTGCATGTGATGTGTGAGAGCACTAATAAGGACAGTCCACTTCAGCACAGGTAGACAGACTACCTCCTCTATGCAAACCATCGACTTTCCCTCAAAGACAATTTGGTCAAATATATGAAAGACAAAATCGCTGTAGTAATTTTAGAAAACCAGAATAGTTAGGTAAAGGTGCTTCGAAACATCTGCAACAGAAGGCACTATATTTGACCCTGGAGAGTCGGTGACAAAATACTTCTCATGTTGACCTTCTCTTATTCACCTTTCACAGTAACAAAGAAGTACGTGGCACAGACCATCATGATCGTTCATGCAGTATCATAGTACATACCTTTCATATTAAACTAGTTTGTGAATCTCTAATTGTTCCTCCATAGGCCTCAATCACATCATATCAAACATTATATCCGGGGGGGTTTTACAGTTCTTTATCTGTGGGACTGCAGTCCGTCAGAGAGACTGATATTTGAGAATTGTTTTGGCCAAGCTGTCCAAAAAAGATACTTATTGAGATTGTTTATACAATGCATTTCATTGTACTATGAGCAGACATAATGAAATCCAAGTTCACCAATTTAGCAGTCCCTACACCAAAGTAGAGGCATCCACTACTAATTTTGTGATAGATTTCTAGTACAGTTCGGTTGGCTTGTGTGGGGTTGGTGGCTGGGATGGGAATGAAAATTTGATTTTTTGTTCATTTAAATAACTATTGTTTAACTGCAAGTAAGTGGTGCATTTGTAGATTTATTTCACATTAGTCTTATTCTCTTCTGCTATGTACTGTTTTTTTAATCATATTTTTCTTAAGTGCCTCGATACCCATAGCAGGCTTCGACGTGAGCCACATACTCATGTACAGCTAATTTATTATGATTGTTACAGGCAATCTCAGTTGTTCAGTGTAACAGACACATCTATCACGACTATTCATGTCTCCTTAATGCAGGTCAGATCTAAATCTTGGAGGGAAATAGAGCGAGAATTGGTTACATACTTCCATGCTAGAATGTCACAATATCCAGAAACTATCTTTCAAAGTCCTTCTCCTCTTTCCATGTCTTCTAAAAACACAGAAACTTGAATAGAAGGGTCCATGATTTACACTGTGGTTGACAAATGGCAGCTATGCGAAAGCATACATAGCACAACTAACAAACTCACCTTTTAGGTTAAGGGGATTGAACATGCTCCATTCAAAATACAATATCTTTAGAGCTACTTATTGTAGTCGACCATTTCTAATACAAAGACAAACTTTCAAAAGCACAAGGCAGGTAACTTTCTTGTCGTACCATTTGCAGTATCAGCATGATTTAAGGCATCGGAATAACATTTTTGTACAGTTTTATGAATTTTAAAATATGTACATGAGCAAAATGTGATAGTCTGTGAAATACAAAGTATGGAATAAAAGATGATATGAAACTTTCCAAGTTGTTGCATCAGCTCTTCTTTTTTTATTTGTAGATACAACGGAAAACATTTTTCCCTAGAAATCGAGTATATTAATAAAATGTAGTTGGTGACAAACTGATTATAGTGTGCTGTTGCTCTCTAAGTGCACGAAGTCTTCACAGGAAGTAGGATGTGTTGATATATATTGTCTGCATTAGCACCTATCATATTGGTAACCTGAGATGTCAATGCTGCTGCGACAAATGGGCACAGGGTTTCAATTACACACATTACCTGTTAAGGGTCTTCTTCATATGTAAATAACAAAAAATACTAATTAAAAAAACATAATTACCACACTGCAGCAGGAAAAGAGTCTCCTCTTATACATCATGACCCTTACAGTAGGGTGTGAACTTCCATTTCTCCCTTTTGCCTTTATAGTGTGATTTTCAAATTTAACAGGAGCATAATTCTTTCTCTGTTGCCACTGATACAGACTATGTCTACTCCTTCTCCTACAGACAGTGCAGTTCTGAGAGAAAGATTTGCTCTTGGCAGCCCTGAGCCCTTTTGTGTGTCCCATTCCAAGCACACGCTTGTGTTTGACAGGAGTCCAGGAGGTCCTCAACCAATTTTAGGCTGGTAACCAGGCCATCCAGTAAGTCACTGTCGAGGGGTTTTCAATGATTCATCAGGGCTTTGGTGACCCACATGATGGCCTAGTTGACCAACAGTGGGATAGTATTTCATTGTTGCTCTCTTGGACTACCACCTTGCACACTCCCTGTTTACCCACCTCCTCCCCACTCGCTGTCATTGTCTGTTCGTCTACCACCCCAGGCCCTTGTTACATCCACTGTAACCCACTGCTTAGGTGCTGTCTGTTCCTCCCTCACTGACCACTATATGTGTGCCTGACGAAGTGGTTCAGATGATCATGATGTCTAGCAAGAAAGATGTTCTGGAGCTTGCGCTACCAATCTCTGACAATCCGAGTCAGAGCAATGATTTTATAATTCTGTTGGCCCTTTTAAGACTTTAAGTTACATTGATTTGATTTCAAACATTTGGACTTGTGTTTAGACTTTTATTTGGACCTTTGACTTTTGTTACTTTAGGCCCTTATACATAGCCCTTACTCTTGCCTTCCAATACTATCATTCCATGTGAGATGAGTTTCCTGTATACATAAGAGATCTATCCTCCTACTCTGGATTATTTGTGCGCAAATCCCTCTTTTTTTCTTGTTGTTAAGTCCGCAAACGTTCCAGGAACACACTCTGAGTTTAGCCATCAAAACATTTTAAACGGTACATGGACAATGACTCATAAACTGCCACAATCTCTAGTTTATAATTTAAAATTTCTGACCAAGAAAAGACTTGAAATAAAAAGATCATAGTTACTGTCTCTCTTAAGACCAAAAGAGCTACCCGTGCTTGCCCCACCACCAAACCCACCCCCTACCCTTGACACCTCCCCTCCCCCCCAAAACCCACCCACAAAAGGCACAGGGACTGAGAAGTCCCTGAAAGTGATGGCCAGAGAAGCATTGTGCGTCTCACCGTTCGCTTCCCAACTCATAATATATCAGTCTATAAGGTGTTATTAAAAGATTAAAGAGCTGAATATCCCAACTCTAACACAATTTTTCCAAAAACTGAACCTTTCTAAAAAGGGAAGAGAAAAAAAGACAAATAAATGCTATGTTACATAGACAAGAGAGGCTTGATGCAGCCATCCAACCAAATCATAACTCAAAACTCATAATTACTGTAGTTCAATATTCAATATTCCAAAGATTTGTAAGATGTTTAGCATTTACTGCTCATATTTGTATATCACAGAAGTCAATTAGAGTTAGAAAGATTCTAATAACTCCTTCTCAGCTTTCTCCGTGGTCAAAAAGTATGTTCTTTCCTTATGTATGACTTTAAGCTTTGAAGGGTTAAGGAGAAAGGCCTGTGATCCCTTAGCTTGAAACGATGGAATCAATTGATGAAACTGCCAGCGCTGATGTACCGTGGCATGGCAGTAGTCTGGACGAACAAAGAATTCCAGACCTTTCCCCCTTCGTAGCCTCTCAAGCTAGAAAGTTATTTAGACTAATCAAAATAGCTCTAGGCATTTTGTTTGAGGCAGCCCTGGCATGTTTCTATTGAAATGGAAACCTATGAGCCCTTTGGATTTCCATCTCGCACTGCCACTGGGAGAGCTCGGGAAATGCTTCTGTAAAGAGCTCGATGACAAATTGTCTAGCGTTGGGCCCCTCGCTGGATTCCGGAATGCCAAGGATTCTTAAATTATTACGCCTAGACCTATTCTCCAAGTCAATCAGCTTCAAGTTAACGTCTTCCTTTAATGTAACCAGAGAAGAGAGTTGAGATTTCTGTTCGACTATAACATCTTCAATTGCCGATATTCTGCCCTCAGCTTCCAAAACTCTTGCTGAAGTTTCATTTCATGTTTTCACCACACGCTGGAGGTTATTTTGGAGCCTCCGGGCCGCTCCTTGCGTGCGTAAATTCTCCATTTTAGTTTTCTCCCGAAGTTGGAGCATGACCTGGTATAGCATACTTAGCGTAACCTCAGGTAGTTGAAATTGATCCCCCAAAATTGCTGCTGTAGATACTGCTGCAACCATCAGTATTGGAGAGGCTTGCACATTGCCATTGCCGTTACCATTGCCATTAGCTGAGTTCAAAGGGACAGTCCTTCCTGCGACTAGCGGGGCTATACTCACGGTGTTCTCTTCTGCCCCCCACTCCATTCTAGCCGAAATAGGTATTTCATTATCAACGTCCTCTTCAGTTATTGGATCTTGACCTTCCTGCAATGAGGTAGTTAGACTTAAATCATCCCTCCACTCCTCCTCTCCATCCAGGCTCCCCAGCTCCAAAGCATTGGAAAGATCAGACATAGAAATTGCCAGCAGAATCAACTGACTCCGTGTCCACGATAGCCTCTGATGGTATCTGATCATATATGTAATCAGAGACTAAGGGAGCCGGGAAAGAGTCGGTAGGGGCTAGGGGGGTAGAGAGAGTGTCCTGGATATGAATCAACTGGCTACCCTGAGAGGCGTCTTCCGCTTGAGCAGGTAGTAAACTCATCGCCGGGGCCTGTGCAGATAGATCAGGAGCGAGCAGAGAGTCTATAACCTTATTACAGCGCCCATTGTTATTACCCCCGCCAATAGCTTCAACAGCTTCAACAGCTTCAACAGTGTTACAGACAGCAGTTTGAGTAATATTACCACCGTTAGCAGCATCTTGCCCAGTAATCTCAGAACTTGCAATAGTCAGATTCTTCTTTTTAAACATACCAGGGATCCTTGGAGTTGCTCCTGAACTACAGCTCCCAGCATTCACCACTGACTGTTTTTGTTTAGTAACAGCCGGACCATATCAACAGCTGCAGAATGCCAAAGCAAGCCAAGTAGCCGACGGTGACAGCCATACAAATCCAGCCGCATATCACGGGTGTCAGAGTAACCCAGCAGAATCTCAGAAAAAATAGGTCACGGAGAAGGTGGGAAGCGATACATCGGTGAGCACGATTCAGCTGCTTCCTCGGATGCAGCACGCATCCACCATCTTCCATTAGAATTTCCGCTCAGTTATTTTAAACAATTTGAAAGGATGGCAGCCAGATTTTTGTGGGGATATAAACGCCAGTGTAGAGCGTATAAGAAAATGATGCTCCCTAAGACTAGGGGTGGGTGGGGCATCCCTCATTTCTTGTACATTTATATTGCTTCTGTCATACAGTTTATTTCACCGCTGATAATTGGTGGGAGAGCGCGAATTCCATTTAGTCATTCACCTTCAATTTTTGAATTTGCAATGGGGGTGGAGTGTCAAGGCAGCTTTTTAAAAATTATAGAGCCCAGTTATTTGAAAAAAAACTAAGTTTAAGATCTTAAAAGCTGCGTATGGAGTCTGGAGGATAATTAAACGCCAGATGGGCATTGAGAAAATCTCGCTGTATACTCCTTTAACATCTGTTAGTATTTTCCCTTCAGTTTTTCAGGACCATGTAATGACTAGGTGGCGTAACTCCGGAATTTTGTGTGTTGGTGATCTTTGGCAAAATGATCAGTTAATGGCTTTTTCGGAATTAGTTAACAAATATAACTTAATTGCCAATGATTACTTGAAGTATCTTCAGATACACAGTTTCTTTAATACTTTACGACCACAAGATCGATCTGGGCTCCGGAGAATTCTCCTTATTGACAGTATGTTTACTAAAAAAACGATAGGCTATTATTACAATCTATTTATGGCTTCATTTCCAGGCGATATTGACTTCTATTAAAGGAGGTGGGCTGAAAAATTGGGTATTGATAATATTCAGGTACAAGAATCTATAACATTGGCTAATACTATTTTAATTACTGGCAGAGCACGTACCCAGCATTACATGGCCTTATTTGACCTATATTATTCACCTTTAAAAATTAGTAAATGGGGGACCACTGTAGGTACATCTTGCAGTAGATGTGGACTGTTTGCAGCCGATTCACTTCATATGTTTTTTACATGTGCTCGACTGTCTTCACTTTTATCCGAAATTCAGATCTTTCTCACATTATTATGTGGTCCCACAATTGTCCTTTCAGGAGAATTTGTGTTAATTGGGATATCCTCTCTTAACATCCTGAAGATAAAGAGAAATTTTCTCTTTATCTCCATGGCAATATTGAGGGCTTGTATCACTCAAGAGTGGATCAATCCAGATCCCCCTCCTTTCTCACCTGGAGAGCTCGTCTGCTAGCTACTTATAATCTGGAAAGGGCCATATATAGGACTAAGGGTCGGAAAAAAAGAATGCTTGGTGTAAAGCTTTGGGCGCCGTTAGAGCAGTGGATTCAGGGGACCCTGAATTGATTTATTATGCTCAGGTTCCAGGACAATGCTAACATTAATATTTCTTATTCTTTTTTTTCTCTTTGTAGGTAATGTTCTGGCTAATGGACAATGCTTTGCTTCTTTTTTCTTAGCTTTGCTTCATTTATGTTATTGGGATTTTTGGAATTGTCTCTCTCTCTTTTTTTAATTATGATTTGTAATTAATTTCTGTTATTTATGAGCTACCCCCTGCTTGCATTAAAATGTTTAAAACTCAATAAAAATAACATTAAACATTTTTAAAAAAGGTTCTATGGCACCTAATGGTGCTCCTGTGTGCGTGTGCACACAAGTCATGTGCTCATACACAAACTCTAACCGACAGGGGCACCAATTATATAGACACTGTTTTTGGTGTTGCAGTTAGTATATTTGTAAAATCGCCATTTGATATCCAGATCGATCTCTAGTTCATTAGCACGTAGAGTTAAACTACATGCATTGTTGTGGGCGCATGAATGGTGTCCCTCAACTTAGGGTCATACTGTTATCTGTATATGATCTCCTGGTCCCTCAAGTTCGATGACCATTTGAATGAGAATAGAGTTTTCATCAATTGTAGACCTCCTGTGTTTAGAATTTTTCATCTTCTGTTAATAATTATTTGTAATCTCATTTGATAGTGGGGTAGATGTAGATACACATGTCAATTTTGGAGGATCCACTGCATTTTTTGGTTTTAGTACTGATTCCCTGTTATTATCCCTTGCTGTCTTCCTAGCTCTCTAGGTGGTCGACTCCCGATATTCATTTGAGGCAAATTTGTGGACAGTTTGTCAGCTCTTCACACTCACAGAATGGATGTTGACTTACCATGCTACACAACAGTTGGTAGTTGGTGACTACCAATTTCTGAGGTAGCTAACTTTAACCTGCAGCTTGAGGCTGGCCCCTTTGAGTGATGACCTGTATGAGCCACATGGCCTCAGCATCCTGCCTTGCAGCCTCCTCATTCAACACCCATAGATGCTCCTGGTGAATCTTAATAAGGTCCTGGGGGCTTCTGTGTAGCTTCTCCTAGACCAGGGTTTGTTTCCTTCTCGTACTTGGGAGATGTTGCTGGTGGGTGGCAATATTCCCCAGGTAAGAAGAGATGTTGTGCATGAAACCTCCTATTTCTTGAATCTCAGATGTCTTAAAGGTCTGATTTTCAAAGGCCTTGTCCTCCTAGAGGGTCGCTTTTGCTCATGCCACCCACCACCGCTTGTGTGGCCATATGGCCCAGCCATCTTTTTCATAGAAAGATATTTTCAGTTGGAGAGACACTACTTCACTAGGTGATTCCTCTTTATGAAAGTTGGAAAGAGATCAGGGCTGCGCCTGGTTGGAAAACTATAAGAGGGGAGTCCACTGGGGTATGGGTAACTGCAGGATGGGTGGAGGTGAGTCCTGAATAATTGAGATTAGCACCCATAGCTTTTTTTCTTTTCCCTAGGGACTTGAAATCTTGAACTACTTGACAGCAGTGAGGTGATCTACAAACTGTGAACATCAGTGAGGACAACTATCTCAACTATAAATTTGTGGAGGTTGCTGAGACAGCAACTTGTTGGAGCTGCAGGGCTTTTGCCTTGATTGCGTGCCATTCCCCACTTGTGGATGGAATGGTAGCATCATCAAGTTCATAGTCCATAGGTGATGCAATGGAAGAGAAATTGCAGTTAGAACTTGGAAATTTGAAAAGGTAGAGATGCATACTGCTTCAGAGAGCAAGACATTTTGTACTGTAACTTAGTGGCACAGATGACACTTCAACATAGACCGATGAGACTTACTATTGGCATGTATGGGTACCTGGTGCTTGGTATGGGCACATGGACATGAGATAGCATTGTGCCTTACCTGGCAGTGCCATGTAACTTGCTGACAGGATGGTCTCTGCTGAGTAACACTGTCTGAATGTGGCAGCAGACGTATGTTCCATGATGAAGAAGTTTTAGTTAAGAATTGTGAGAGACTTCGGAGTTATCTCAGTGTGACTAAGGACAACTGTGAGATGTGTAATAATTTGTGTGGATGCTGATAAATGGGCATATGGCATATTACGGCTACATGGAATGCATGGATATTGGACAGACATTTGTTTGAGATGACTAAGGGAGTTATTTAATAATGGGTTAGTGAAATACAAAAAGATGGGCACTGCAGATTGTCCAGGGTCACACAAATATCTGACCTAACAAATGGCCACGTTGCTGCTTGAAGGATATTCCCTGGTGCCAGGGATGCTGTGCCACTTTAGCTGTGGAGAGTGTTGCATAACTCACACAACACACCTAGTAGGTCGGTGTGGGACATGTTAGTGGTTCATTGATAATGAATATCCACAGAGTTGTTCACTGGATGACAGCTATAAGAACACTGGGATCAGTTTAGGCATACATTCATGTAATATGAGACAGTGGTTGGTACAGTGACAAATGACCTATGATTGCCTGCAATCGGGAAATGGGTGGATTTAGAGAGTGACTGGAGACATTAAAACCTGCTTACCAATGAAGTAGCAATAGTCAGGGATACATGTGGTGTGCTAAGTACACAAACAGCAGTACTGTTCCTTCACCCTTCTTACCTGTTGGTGAGACATGCTGAGCGTGTCATTAATTCACAGTTACACTATCCTTACATTTGTTTAGAGGGAGAAATGCATAGACTATTACCAAATTAAATGGATGCTGACTTACCATGCTTTGTCATTCTTCTGTTGTCAGAGTGAAGTCTACATGGCAGCACAGGCAGTGCAGTAGCAATGAAGGTGGCAGCAAGTAGCAAAGCGACTAGCAACACTCTTTTATTTTGATGTATTTTTCAGTTGGACATTTTCTGCATATTGCAGATTCATATGTTGAATGTGTTTGTGGCATATGTGTAAAAAACAAAAAATAAAAAAAAATATTGTACTCTTACCAACACCAGACCTGTTAGCTTTGTCAATGCTTTATTTACCTAAGTATGTCTCACATTAACTTTTTTTTTACAACAGGAATGAAGCCAAAAGGAACCTTTTGGATTACTTTTGTCGGGTTATTGATAAAAGTAAATTAAACTTGTGAGTATCTTACATGTGTAAGTTTTACTTTTACACTTTTTAGTAACTTTACTACTTTTGGCTATTCACCAATTACAATTGTAAAGTTCCTCAAAAGTGTACATTCCCACATCTACACACCCTGAAGCAGGGGGTGCATCTTAATTTATGAGTGTACGTTACTACAGCCAAAAAGGAGCATCAGTAGGTCCAGCACTCTACATGGCCAACCTCTGATACTCACACTGCACCACCTTTCCATAGACAATAATAGCGTCAGGGACTTCCAATCGAACTCCATAGGAAATAGTGTTAAATTAAGTAATGTATTTCGACTTTTAAAAATATATAAATACATTTAATTCAATGTTTAAAAAATCTATGAAAAAGATTTAATGTAAAAATTTAACATATTTTAATGACCTTGTTTTAACTTAAAAAATAACTTAACATACATTTCTATTACACTATCATGTAAATACTTTTAGGTAATTCTGTGCACCACTTTTAATCATTATTAATGCTACATAGAAAATATACATATGTTTTTATTTTAGGTGGCATTTTTTAACATTTCAATTTCAATTTATTTTTTAATTTTATTTAATATATTTTAAATAATTAAACAGTTTATTCAAAATTAAGTTAATAGTATTGTAACATTTTATTATTTTGTTCTACATTTAAAATACATATATAAAATGAATTTACATCATTATTTAACATACAAATATTTGTAAATAAATGTTTTAAGGTTTTATAAACATTTTAGATTTTCCCCATACTACACCATTAAAAGATATCCAGCACCATTATTACATTATTTTTTTAATTAGAAAAAGTAGTTAAAATATCTTAAAATTAAATAATATATTTGTTTTATTTTTAGATTTTGTTAACATTAAATTAAACGTATTTATATTTTAAATCCGTCACATCATTTCATATGGGTTTTATTTTAAGTCCTTACCTTTTGTGGGAATACTGCAGTACCAGTGATAGGCCATGTGCGGTGTGAACTTACTCGAGGAGTGAGCACAAATGCACAGCGGTTCACTGAATGCGCAAAGTAACAACCAGGATTCTAGATAAAAACAGTGTAAAAGCCTGAGTGTCAACAGTATTTCGACTGTTACACTTCAATTGAATAAGATGGACAGTGATGAGGTTGCCACGGCCCCCGTACAAATCCTAATTTTAAAGGAAGCGCTTTTTCATCTACTTAGTCTTGCCCTTGTGTTGGCTAATACACTTTATACGTCCTTATATGGTCAGGGAACCATCAGACCCTTGGTCTTACAATTTCCCTCATGTGCTTTAAATCTTTACGAGTTTAGATGATGACTTGCGTATGTAAAGGAAACGCCATAGACACTGAGGCTTTTAGACCAAGTTCATTATGGTCTACTATAGAATGGGTGTGACACTGCACATTCAGTGTTTGTCAACCCATTGTAGGTAATCTTGGTCACAGGGCGATGATCGTTTTTTTAAAAACGTACAGATAACAAGTAATGGGGTTCTGTTGGAGTCAATTGTGGTAAAATGAATACTTAGAGAGGGTAAGCATGAAACTCATCCTCTCTGAGGGGTATCAAAAATAAAAAAACGATTTATACTTACACGGTAATCAAAAAATATATGTTCATTGGTAAAATTATTGACTTACATTAGTAAGATTCACCACATAAACAATATAACATTGTAGGATGCTCTATGTGCAGTGAAAAAAGTGCTGGTGCTGATAGTGAGTGCGCGCGCATAAATATATACAATGTTGATCAATTGGTAATTTATTTGCTCCATTCTATCTATCCAGAAGTATACATGTGTTTGTAATTGGCAGCCTTTACAGTCACTTAATAGTACCCAGCCCAACACCGAAGTCTCCTTCGTGAAGTGTTCTGTCCTGTCTCCCTATGTAGAATATTTTGAATGCAGGCCCTGCCGCTGTAGTGGTTGGCATAATAGGTGTTGTAATCCATAAGTGGCATTTAACTTCCTGGCCCTTGGTGCACTTTCTAAAGGTCCAGTATTTGTAAAGCGAGAACACCATATATGTGTGGCTTATAGGCAAGTTAAATGTGCCAATTACATATAAGCCATTTAAAACATATTTAAAGGGGGAGCACGTGCACTTTACTCAGTGATGGCCAGCACTGGTAAGAGCAGTGAGACGGTGGGACGGGCAGGGTGTTTTGAGGGGAAGTCGACAGACAGCAGGATAGGTAAAATTAAATAAAAACATAAATAAAACCACTTACCTTGTGCTTGCCACATCGCAGAATCGACGATGCCAGGTAAGTGGTTTTATTTTATTTTTAATGGAATTTTACATATTCTGTTGTTTATAGACTTTGCCCCTGGTTCACCGTTCTTACCTGTTTTGACTGCCACTGCCTTTACTACTGGTTAACTGGTGTAAAATACAAAGAGTTTTAACGCCAGGAGAGCAGATCTAAAGGGACATCATGCAAAAGATGGTTATTTCCTACAATTTCTACGTTTGAAACAAAAAGCAAAAACAATGATAAAAGCACCAGAGACAAAATGATGGTGAGGGGATCCGTGGTGGAGGTGATCACCACCTCCACCATGGATAGGGGGGCACCAACAAACATTGTTCCATCGGGCGCCACCAGCACTAAAGCTGGCTATAGGGGATATTTTTTAAGTTGCACCTGAGCCTGCACCCCATGCTTTCTGCCTCCTCCCCACACTTGCGGGATAGCTAGCAATGAATCAGGATACGTTATAGTTAAGTGAGAGGGCAGTGACAGTGGGTGTGCAGCCAAGTCTTTTATACCAATACCTGCTACGAGGGACACTGGCAGTGGGGATTCAATTCTAAGGAAAAAAACATGCCTTTGCTGTTTACTGTGGTGAGAATACTACTAGAACAAAACATCCAAAGGGTTACAGGATATCAAATGCAAAGAAAAGTACAGAAAGTGAGTATTAGAAAAGAGAATGACAAGTATTCGAATACATACAGCAGCAATGGTAATCAGATACCAACAGAGGGTGAAACAAAGAAGGTGAACATACAAAGTGAAATCAGGATGAAAGAAAGTGGAAAAGGTCGGAGAAATAATAGAAGAGTTGGAGAACGGAGAAAAAGAGGGGTGACACAAGGGGTCTTTCAAAGGGGTCTTCTGCAATAGAAGAAAGAAGACAACATTGTAGAAAAAAATAGTGTCATGTGACTGCAAATTTACCATGGAAGGGGTTTAATAAATTAATGAGGTGACCACTGCTGGTCCTCTTCATATATCTTTAAAATGAATAATTGATAGGAATGGGGTTTTCTTTATCTCTAATAATTTCGGACTCTTTAAAAGAATCACCACAAAATGCTCATAAAATTTAGATATGCTAGATCGACTCTCTAAGTTTCAATCTAGATTAGTAAAATGGGTGGTAAGTTATAACTGGGGGTTCCAAAAGTTGCATTTGTATTCAAATTCTTATACTTGCTCTTCTGTACAGCAATAACTAAGTTGGTTGAGTTACACCATACTTGGCATAACGACAGAACTTGATGCAACGTAGATTTGCTTGGTCTCAATTTTTTCAAGAGTCTTTGAGAAAAGTACAGACACATTTTTAGATATTTTATTGGTTGACTAAGGCCAACGCCTGAAACTAATATATGTGGAGCGTGGCTATAAGCTGATACCCGATGTACTGGACAGAGACTGGCTGAAGGCAATAACGTTTGCGCAATGTGTACTTGACAGAATTGCAAGGGTACTAGGATCCAGGCATGATTCCCTTGCATTGTGGTCAACAACCCGTAACTAGCATACATTAGTGCGGGGATACAGGCAACATTAAGGCTCTTGTCATAGTATACAATTATAATAATAGACAATTCACCCTGAAAAATAACTTGTAAAAGGAAAATGATGGTTTGGTTCTATGACCAGTAACTATCAGAATTACACAAAACATAAACAATCCCTTACTACAATGTCAAAGTGCCAAATGGTTAAAATCCAAAATATAAAACCCTCTTATAATCACCATTTATTTTACAGTTTGAAGGCTGCAGAGCCACTGTTAGCCTACAAATATCCTCACATTGGTTACACAGAGAAATAAGCATTTGCAAAGTCAAAGGGGCTGGCTTTATTGCACAAACGTAAGCTGATTGAGCGGATGAACCAGGGATAAAATACTCCACACAATTCAGCAAGGCCCATGCACATTTACCCAAATTGTCATCACTTATCCAAGGTAACGGCTCTGGGGGTCAAGTTTTATATTTCACTCAGATGTCGATTAGTTAGTTTCCTGTGATCTTAAAATTTTTTTAAACAAAATATAAAGCCTAACTACTCTTCACGGATCAACACTCTTTCCTCTGGTTGATGGACCATTAGTTGAGATTATTGATAGTGATATCTTGGTGAAAATAACCACAGACTCTGGGTAAGATTCATATGTTTTATCTAAAATTTCAGACATAAAGGTGAACGATCTTATAATACAAATTCTCCAGTATTCAATCTTTCATAGATTCACATGCTTGTATCTTCCCCGTCGTCATGGTGGGAGTCTCCCGGTAAATAATAATCATAGCAGTAGAAGAAAAACTGCCTGAAACCATAGAGTAGGGAAACCAGAGGGTAACCTCTCCTCCTCATTATGTGGCCCAAACTACAGCCAATCAGCAACCAGCCCCAGCCTACACCATTCCCAGCAGAGCCACCATACCTCAGATTTCTAACCGCCTTCGTGTGAGAAGGAGTCTCCCTGAGCTCTGCTCAGTTTTTTCTCTCTCTTCACTGAACTTTTGACCTTTGTCAGCTGGATTCAGGTACTGTTTTTTCTTGTTGGAATTACTTCAGTCACGATGTCTGAAAGCTCTAAGAAGAGTCTTTTCAGAGCTTGCAGATCCTGTGGCAAGGCCAGGCTTTTTTCTGAGGATCCTCACAAGGAATGCTTGTACTGCCTGTACCCCAAGCATATCCCTAAGGACTGCAAGTACTGCCAGAACTTCCCTCCCAAAACTCTGAGGGATAGGGAAGGGCGCCTCCTAATATGGCTTCAGAAAAGGAAGGTTCATGACTCCGAATCTGAAGGAGAAGCCATGGGACACTCCTCTAAGAAGTTAAGAGGGTCCTCTGAGGAAAAGGAAGATGTGAGGCAAAAAGCAGGAAAATCTAAGGAAGGTGAACCTTCTACTTCACTCCCTCCAACTCCTCTCAAGCCTTCCTCAGAAAAGAGGGCTCCGTCGTCGCTTCCATCAACGAGATCGGCGGCGAAGACCGTTCCGTCGACGATGGCGACGACGACCGTTCCGTCGACGACCAGGACCAGTCCGTCGACGACGACGACGACGGTCTCGATGTCGACAGCTTCGTCGACGACGATGACAACGACGACTCCGTCGACGGTGAGTGTTAAGTCTTCGTCGACGGCGAGATCTTCGTCGACGAGCATCCCGTCGACGGCCCCGTCGACGGCGGATAAATCATTGAAGATGTCTTCTCCAACAAAAATAACGTCAACTTACATTTCTGTTAAAAGGATTGCTCCGTCGACGGGGGGGTTGACGAGCAGAAAAGAAGAGTTTTCAACGCCAAAGATATCACCTCTGCTACCTTCCACCATTCTAGATGGCCAGGAATCGGAGGAGGAAGGATATTTTGGAGCGGCGTACAGTCCTTCGCAGCTCCATATTAAGCATCAGGACACTGATGAGGAAGATCAACAGGAGGACTATGCCCTCACAGACCGGCCGGTCAGGGGCCAAATGAGATATGAGTCTTTCCACCAGGCCTATCACTATGATGATGATGAGGAGGAAGTGGATACGCCTGCACGAGATGAGTCAATGTCGGTACCAATCTCTTTAATATCCGACTTAAGGAGTATGATAGACAACTATTATCGTCGTTTTCCGGAAGATAATGCTCCGGCGGCCTCTGAGAAAAGCTCTCAACCTGTTAAAGAGGCGCCTATAACTCAACCACCTCCCCCTCCTCGGAAGGAGGTTCAAAACGTAATTACAATTCGTGATGACCTGAATGAGTCGGATCATGAGGAGGAAGAAGGAGAAATTGCTCAGGACAAGGAAGTGGGAGACGAATGGAACCAATATATTGCTCCAACGTCTCCGGCGTCACCCTTGCCTCAATCAAGTTCTCCTCCAGCGGATATAGCCAGCTTTCATGACCTGATGGAGAAAGCGGCTACAAGGTTCAAGCTTTCTATGCCAGTAAAGGAAAACGATTGCTTCCTTTATGACTTTAAGGAGTCCTCCAGGAAGTCGGTAAGAGCTATTCCTATCATTGAGCATATCTGGGAGGAAGGACTCAAATTGATGAAGAATCCAGCTTCAGTCCCAGCGTCCATACCCAGGCTGGACAAGAAGTATCGCGCTGTAGAGAAGGCTCCAGCATGCCTTATTGGACATCCTCGCCCAGACTCGGTGGTGACTCAAGCATCCAGAAGCGCTCCAAGAACCCGATGGCCACATGCGTGGCGCCCCCAGATAAGGAGGGCAAGAAGATGGATGGCATAGGAAAACGCTTTGCGGTGATGGCAGCGGCTTCCATCAAAGCTACCAACGCAATGGCTCTGCTGAGTCGGTTCAATAGACAGATGTGGTCGGACATCGCGCCTTTCCTGTCGCACCTTCCGGAGGACAAGAAAGAGGAGGCAACTACCATTCTTCAAGATGGAGCCAGAGCAGCGTCGGAGTCCATAGATGTGGCAATGGACATATCATCTTTAGCTTTTCGCCAAATGGCCGGGGCGATAACCCTACGGAGGCAGGGATGGCTCAAGGCTACGTCTTTTCGGCCGGAAGTCCAGTCTAAGATATTGGATATGCCATTCGATGGAGAAAGTCTCTTTGGAAAACAGATTGATGAGGCGTTGCAGGGGATAAAAGCAGATACCGACACTGCTAGATCCTTGGGATCATTGCAACAGGGCCGTTATCAGTCCTTTCGCGGTCGAGGATCCAGAGGACACTTTCAACAACAACGTTCCTCTTATCAATCTAATCGGTACCAACCGTATAACCAGCAGGGCTACCGTCAGTACCCCTCCAACCAACAATATCGGTCCTCAAACACTTCCTTCCAGCAGCAGGGAAGGAGAAAGTCCGCAGCCAGAGGAAAGCAGGACTCTGGGCGCAGACAGTGATGTTCCGCAGGCGCCTCTATTGCCGCTTCAGATCAACCAGTTCCACTACCTCTCTCAGTTTCTCCCGTATAGGCAGTCCATAACATCGGACAGATGGGTATTGGACATTATTACAAAGGGTCACACCCTGGAATTCTCGCAAAAACCTCCAAATCGTCCACCCCTTTGCAGAGTTCATCAACACCTAACGGCTCTCAAAGCAGAGGTCTTATCGCTCATTCTGAAAGGAGCAATAGAGGAGGTACCACCAAACCAGCGGGGAACAGGTTTTTATTCGCACTTTTTCCTTATAAGGAAAAAGCAGTCATCGAAATGGAGACAGGTGCTGGACCTCAGAGATCTGAACACATACATAAAAAAAGATTTCTTTCCGTATGCTATCCTTGCAGGAAATTCTGCTACTGCTTCACAAAGGAGACTACATGGTCTCTCTAGACCTGCTGGAAGCATACTTCCACATTCCGATTCACGAAAAGCACAAAAAATATCTTCGATTCATGGTGGAGGGGCGCCATTACCAGTTCAGAGTTTTACCTTTCGGACTGAAATCCGCCCCCAGAGTTTTCACGAAATGCATGGCCCCTATAGCGGCGCACTTAAGAAAACAAGGTCTACAGGTGTTCCCATACTTGGACGACTGGTTGATAAAAGGACCATCGTTCCAAGCAACGCGAAGATCTCTACAAATGAGCATGGATCTCTTCCAAGGTCTAGGTCTTCGGATAAACAAGGAAAAGTCATCCTTTGTCCCGACTTGCGTTCTACAGTTCTTGGGAGCAATCTTGAAAACACAAGAATTGAAAGCTTACCCTTCAGAGGAAAGGATAATGAAAATCTTAAATCTGACTGCATCTCTAGCAGCAAAAAAGTTCACTTCCATCAGGATATTCAAATCATTACTGGGAATGATGTCCTCTTGCATTCCGCTGATCCCCAACTGCCGGTTGCAAATGAGACCGTTACAGGAAGCCCTGGACAAGCAGTGGGTCCAAGCCCAGGGTTCCTTCGACGACAAGCTGGTCATAACAAATCAGATCAAGCGGGCAATGTCATGGTGGGGTATCAGGAGCAACCTAACAAAGGGCCTCACTTTCGAACCACAATCACCAAGCTACGTCATGACGTCAGACGCTTCATTGCGAGGTTGGGGGGCTCATCTGCAAGACCTAGAAATTCAGGGCCTTTGGTCTCCTCAAGAGGCGAAACGTCACATCAACCTCTTGGAATTGGAAGCAGTCTTTCTGGGCCTCCAGGCTTTCCTTCCCAGGATCCAAGGTTCAGCGGTTTTGGTGCGGACAGACAGCACAACAACAATGTTTTACCTGCGCAAACAGGGTGGAATGAGATCAAAACCCTTGTCGATTCTGGCACAAAGAATCTGGAAATGGCTATTGTGTCAGAAAATATCGCTGCAAGTAGAACATGCTCCGGGAGTGGACAACACAAAAGCGGATCGGTTAAGCAGGTCATCCGACATTTGCCACGAGTGGGAAATCAACCAGATCCAGCTGAATCGGATTTTCAAAGTGTGGGGCAAACCAGGTCTGGACCTGTTTGCGACTCAGAGCAACAAAAAATGCAGTCATTATGCCAGCAGATTCCCTCAACAAGATTCGAGGGGGAACGCTCTTCACCTCAGATGGACAGGGATGTTTGCATATGCCTTCCCTCCTTTTCCCTTAATTCCCAGACTACTAAGGAAAATGAGAGCAGAACCTTGCCAGATAATACTGATAGCCCCGGCATGGCCGAGGCAGTTCTGGTATACGGAGCTTCTGCAGTTGTCGGTAGAATCGAGAATACAGCTCCCGATAACCAGAGATCTGATTTCCATGAACAGAGGCCAAGTACTTCATCCGCAACTGACCTCGCTAAGATTGTCTGCTTGGAACCTTTTGAGCACGAATTCCGGTCCCTAGATATCACCCCAGAATGTCGTGAAATACTGCAAAGTTCTGTGGCTCTGTCTACCAACAGGACATATGTAGCAAAATGGAAGCGATTCTGTAGTTGGTGCATGACTAAGGCACTGCATCCCTTAACGTCCTCGGCTGAGCAAATCCTTCCGTATTTACTACATTTAGCCAGATCAGGACTGGCTCACTCATCTATAAAAGTCCATCTAGCTGCAATTTCCAGGTATAGAAGATCACCAGGATGCCCTTCCTTGTGGTCTAATAGGCTAATCAAGGAATTCTTGAAAGGGCTGTTCAGGAAGTTTCCTCCTGTCAAGCATCCTCCACCTTCATGGCAGCTTAACACAGTATTGTCGCAGTTGATGAAAGCTCCCTTCGAACCCATACACAAATCAGAATTACAATTTTTGTCATGGAAGGTGGCTTTGCTGTTGGTGCTCACGTCTGCCAGAAGAGTGAGCGAGATACAAGCTTTTTCTATATTGGATCCCTTCATTCAATTCAAGCCGGATAAGGTGATGCTAAGAACCAACCCTAAATTTGTGCCTAAAATACCCTCTTATTTTCATCTAAATGAACCTGTCATTCTGCCGACATATTTTAAGAACCCATCCACGGCGGCTGAAAAAGCTTTGCATACTTTGGACATCGGCAGATGCCTAAAATTTTACATTGAAAAGACTAAAAGCTTTCGCAAATCAAACCAACTGTTCGTTGCTTACTCAGGGGTCAGAAAAGGGCTGGCCCTTTCACGTTCCTCCATATCCAGATGGATTGCTTCCGCTATTTGCTTCTGTCATGAGAAAGCAGGAAGACCTCTCGACAGGAAAGTCCGTGCCCATGATACACGGAAAATGGCGACGTCTTCTGCATTGCTGGCAGGAGTACCCCTTCCAGACATATGTAGAGCAGCAACCTGGTCGACTGCTCATACATTCACCAAGCATTACTGTCTGGACACGGAATGGAAAGCAGATGCAGCAGTAGGACAGGCAGTCCTGCGACATCTCTTTAAATAAGGTACATGTTTATGACTTGTATTCTGCAAATTTCTGTTTACTGTATAATATGCTTTTCTCTTTACGCAAATAATTATGATGTCAATGTTTAATTGATCATGCCTTGGTATTGTGGAAAGTTCTTTTGTAATAGAAGCAATTTATGGCACACAACCCCGAGATAGGAAAGGGGTCTAGCCTGGAAACGCTCTAACTACAGGAACTGCTATCTAATCTGATACAAGCATGTGAATCTATGAAAGATTGAATACTGGAGAAAGAACTAGTTACTTACCTGTACACTATGGTTCTCCAGTATTATCTTTCATAGATTCACATGCGCCCGCCCGCCTCCCCGTTTCCTTTAGGTAGACCGCCTTTTATCTCTGGTTTTCCTGTATAGCTCACTCTTGGGCGGTAGGAAATCTGAGGTATGGTGGCTCTGCTGGGAATGGTGTAGGCTGGGGCTGGTTGGCTGTAGTTTGGGCCACATAATGAGGAGGAGAGGTTACCCTCTGGTTTCCCTACTCTATGGTTTCAGGCAGTTTTTCTTCTACTGCTATGATTATTATTTACCGGGAGACTCCCACCATGACGACGGGGAAGATACAAGCATGTGAATCTATGAAAGATAATACTGGAGAACCATAGTGTACAAGTAAGTAACTAGTTATTTCACAGTGCAAACACCATCATGTTCACATGGGAGAGATAAGTGATTTAGCAGATACAACCAATGACACAAACTCATTACGTTACGTTACGTTACTTGGGATAAGCTTAATCACGGTCATCCATTTGACTATCTCCTACATTTGAATGCAGACACGTTCTCTCTGTGTGCGTTAACTTTTACGTGCATATTGGGCACTTCCCATATGTATACCAGCATTTTTCTTTTTCTCCTCCTTATTCACAGGTCCATCGGGGGAGCTCTGACTAGGGCCGTGATAATTTCACATATAATATGTGACTTCTACATTATCAGCCTCCGCCTTTTGGCATCATTGACAGCTCCTGCCTTGGTTGCCCTTTTTCACATAAAACGCTATAGAGCATGCGTATGACTCTGACACTGCTGCATGAAGTAGGTTGCATGCACGCATGCGCTAAGGATTAGCATCGTGTTTTTGCCGCGACGGTAATCTTCGGCATGACAGCTTCCTAAATGCGCAACGTTTATGAAGGAGGGGCGTGCAATAGTATCCAAGTCCCTAACATCGTGATAGGCGGTAGAGCTTAACCATCCGGATATATAAACCAGGTGGATGACCGCGCCGGTACCTTCCCTTCCGCTCGATTTCAACATGGGGCACCGACGGATAGGTAAGCCAGCGGACGCGCTGTTCACTGCACTTTATTACTGCATTAAAGCGCCGCTTTTAGCCTGATATGTACATCTGAATCCCAATGTAAGTAAAGGATATTAAGGTGTCTAATCTCTTAGCTCTTGCAATATAAATAATAGATTAGGGTCCATTCTGTTCATCATGACATGGTATCCCTTTGATTTTCTGGCACATGTTTACAATTATGCTGTGCTTTATAGACTGCTGCACTTAATGACCTAGAGGCCTGCAAGTGGCCATATTTACGACTTGACCAGAGCTAACTGTCATTTCTGAGCTACTGGTATGTGCCGTGTTTCTGAGGTAGATGTATTGAGGGGCAGTTTGGTGTCTATCACACGTTCTTTGGGGTAGATGTGTAGCATAATGTGGCGGGGTACAGAAGCTCTGTGCGTTTACTGTGCCTTCTTTTTCCTACACATCAGAGCGGGGCCTCTTCTTCCCGAGCGGTTGCCGGGTGAGGTGAGGTCGTCACCCACACAAAGCTGGGTGAGTATCACTAGGAGGAAATGCCTCCATGTGATTGAGCTAGTATGTTCATTGAGCTAATATGTTCATTGATATGTGGAACGCAAATTGTCTCCGCATGTGTGTTGTGTTTGTGTGGTGTCTGTGAGGCCATGTGGTTTTATATGTACACTTTAATGTACGGTGTGTACTTTCTGTATTTTGTTAATAGGCAGAAGACCACCTTCCTGTCTCCAGTGGACATTGGGGCTCCAAGTTCCTGGCAGATACTGATCCCTCCAAGTAAACTTCTTGTTGTCTTGATACAAACAATTGATTGTAATTTCACATATTTAGTTTAAATTTGTTGCAGTAGCTTAGTATCCATTAGGTCCTGACGAAGGCTGGAATATTTTTCCATATAGCTGAAACTAGTTGACCACTCTGCACAGCGCCACAATGTAGTTTTACTTTCTGACTGCGAGGCGTGTTTTTAATCTTGGCACCCACTCTTGTCTTTATTTATTTATCTTGAGTTTGGGTAGTTAATCTTAGTTAGCACTATCTTTATAGCACTGCACCCATTCAGCATTACCCATTGAGCAACACTGTGGCTTTATGCGTCGCTTTCCTTTTCCGCACCGTCAGTTGTCGGTTGGGCGGCATTTGGAGCGAACGCTGATTCCCACATGATGAAAATCCGCCACGAGGGTGGTCTGAAGGGAAATGTAACAGCCCAGTGCGACTCTATTATTGTGATACATGCATCCATGTGACCTTCTTTACCGCACATCATAACACACCACCATAGACCTGGTCTTCTTTTCTGTATTTGTGCACTTAGATGGAAGGGGCGTGCGTAGACAGGTCTTTAAATTATTTCCCCTTGACCCCCCGTATATTTGTTTATAGTATTTAGAGCAGCTGCGTGGCTGCGGGTCTATCTATTTTGGTTGTAAACTCAGATTTTTTTGTTTACACGAATTGCTCTCGCCAATCTAATTGTGTTTGACTCATTCTGCCCTCAATATTCTGCCTTAGTCTTGCGGACAATAAAATGTATGCAACAGAATAGGAGACATCTAACTACGTGGCCCTGTCTCCTACATAGCACTATTTTAAGAAGGCTCGAGCTCCTTCATTTGGTACATTGGAGACGTAACAATCATTGACAGATTCCTATTGGGACTCTGGTTGTATTACCCTTAGTAATGTGTTCGGGTGGTTCTGTTAGCTCCACCTTACACGGCGGGCGTTACTTGGGATAAGCTTAATCACGGTCATCCATTTGACTATCTCCTACATTTGAATGCAGACACGCTCTCTCTGTGTGCGTTAACTTTTACGTGCATATTGGGCACTTCCCATATGTATACCAGCATTTTTCTTTTTCTCCTCCTTATTCACAGGTCCATCGGGGGAGCTCTGACTAGGGCCGTGATAATTTCACATATAATATGTGACTTCTACATTATCAGCCTCCGCCTTTTGGCATCATTGACAGCTCCTGCCTTGGTTGCCCTTTTTCACATAAAACGCTATAGAGCATGCGTATGACTCTGACACTGCTGCATGAAGTAGGTTGCATGCACGCATGCGCTAAGGATTAGCATCGTGTTTTTGCCGCGACGGTAATCTTCGGCATGACAGCTTCCTAAATGCGCAACGTTTATGAAGGAGGGGCGTGCAATAGTATCCAAGTCCCTAACATCGTGATAGGCGGTAGAGCTTAACCATCCGGATATATAAACCAGGTGGATGACCGCGCCGGTACCTTCCCTTCCGCTCGATTTCAACATGGGGCACCGACGGATAGGTAAGCCAGCGGACGCGCTGTTCACTGCACTTTATTACTGCATTAAAGCGCCGCTTTTAGCCTGATATGTACATCTGAATCCCAATGTAAGTAAAGGATATTAAGGTGTCTAATCTCTTAGCTCTTGCAATATAAATAATAGATTAGGGTCCATTCTGTTCATCATGACATGGTATCCCTTTGATTTTCTGGCACATGTTTACAATTATGCTGTGCTTTATAGACTGCTGCACTTAATGACCTAGAGGCCTGCAAGTGGCCATATTTACGACTTGACCAGAGCTTACTGTCATTTCTGAGCTACTGGTATGTGCCGTGTTTCTGAGGTATATGTATTGAGGGGCAGTTTGGTGTCTATCACACGTTCTTTGGGGTAGATGTGTAGCATAATGTGGCGGGGTACAGAAGCTCTGTGCGTTTACTGTGCCTTCTTTTTCCTACACATCAGAGCGGGGCCTCTTCTTCCCGAGCGGTTGCCGGGTGAGGTGAGGTCGTCACCCACACAAAGCTGGGTGAGTATCACTAGGAGGAAATGCCTCCATGTGATTGAGCTAGTATGTTCATTGAGCTAATATGTTCATTGATATGTGGAACGCAAATTGTCTCCGCATGTGTGTTGTGTTTGTGTGGTGTCTGTGAGGCCATGTGGTTTTATATGTACACTTTAATGTACGGTGTGTACTTTCTGTATTTTGTTAATAGGCAGAAGACCACCTTCCTGTCTCCAGTGGACATTGGGGCTCCAAGTTCCTGGCAGATACTGATCCCTCCAAGTAAACTTCTTGTTGTCTTGATACAAACAATTGATTGTAATTTCACATATTTAGTTTAAATTTGTTGCAGTAGCTTAGTATCCATTAGGTCCTGACGAAGGCTGGAATATTTTTCCATATAGCTGAAACTAGTTGACCACTCTGCACAGCGCCACAATGTAGTTTTACTTTCTGACTGCGAGGCGTGTTTTTAATCTTGGCACCCACTCTTGTCTTTATTTATTTATCTTGAGTTTGGGTAGTTAATCTTAGTTAGCACTATCTTTATAGCACTGCACCCATTCAGCATTACCCATTGAGCAACACTGTGGCTTTATGCGTCGCTTTCCTTTTCCGCACCGTCAGTTGTCGGTTGGGCGGCATTTGGAGCGAACGCTGATTCCCACATGATGAAAATCCGCCACGAGGGTGGTCTGAAGGGAAATGTAACAGCCTAGTGCGACTCTATTATTGTGATACATGCATCCATGTGACCTTCTTTACCGCACATCATAACACACCACCATAGACCTGGTCTTCTTTTCTGTATTTGTGCACTTAGATGGAAGGGGCGTGAGTAGACAGGTCTTTAAATTATTTCCCCTTGACCCCCCGTATATTTGTTTATAGTATTTAGAGCAGCTGCGTGGCTGCGGTTCTATCTATTTTGGTTGTAAACTCAGATTTTTTTGTTTACACGAATTGCTCTCGCCAATCTAATTGTGTTTGACTCATTCTGCCCTCAATATTCTGCCTTAGTCTTGCGGACAATAAAATGTATGCAACAGAATAGGAGACATCTAACTACGTGGCCCTGTCTCCTACATAGCACTATTTTAAGAAGGCTCGAGCTCCTTCATTTGGTACATTGGAGACGTAACAATCATTGACAGATTCCTATTGGGACTCTGGTTGTATTACCCTTAGTAATGTGTTCGGGGTGGTTCTGTTAGCTCCACCTTACACGGCGGGCATTACTTGGGATAAGCTTAATCACGGTCATCCATTTGACTATCTCCTACATTTGAATGCAGACACGTTCTCTCTGTGTGCGTTAACTTTTACGTGCATATTGGGCACTTCCCATATGTATACCAGCATTTTTCTTTTTCTCCTCCTTATTCACAGGTCCATCGGGGGAGCTCTGACTAGGGCCGTGATAATTTCACATATAATATGTGACTTCTACATTATCAGCCTCCGCCTTTTGGCATCATTGACAGCTCCTGCCTTGGTTGCCCTTTTTCACATAAAACGCTATAGAGCATGCGTATGACTCTGACACTGCTGCATGAAGTAGGTTGCATGCACGCATGCGCTAAGGATTAGCATCGTGTTTTTGCCGCGACGGTAATCTTCGGAATGACAGCTTCCTAAATGCGCAACGTTTATGAAGGAGGGGCGTGCAATAGTATCCAAGTCCCTAACATCGTGATAGGCGGTAGAGCTTAACCATCCGGATATATAAACCAGGTGGATGACCGCGCCGGTACCTTCCCTTCCGCTCGATTTCAACATGGGGCACCGACGGATAGGTAAGCCAGCGGACGCGCTGTTCACTGCACTTTATTACTGCATTAAAGCGCCGCTTTTAGCCTGATATGTACATCTGAATCCCAATGTAAGTAAAGGATATTAAGGTGTCTAATCTCTTAGCTCTTGCAATATAAATAATAGATTAGGGTCCATTCTGTTCATCATGACATGGTATCCCTTTGATTTTCTGGCACATGTTTACAATTATGCTGTGCTTTATAGACTGCTGCACTTAATGACCTAGAGGCCTGCAAGTGGCCATATTTACGACTTGACCAGAGCTTACTGTCATTTCTGAGCTACTGGTATGTGCCGTGTTTCTGAGGTATATGTATTGAGGGGCAGTTTGGTGTCTATCACACGTTCTTTGGGGTAGATGTGTAGCATAATGTGGCGGGGTACAGAAGCTCTGTGCGTTTACTGTGCCTTCTTTTTCCTACACATCAGAGCGGGGCCTCTTCTTCCCGAGCGGTTGCCGGGTGAGGTGAGGTCGTCACCCACACAAAGCTGGGTGAGTATCACTAGGAGGAAATGCCTCCATGTGATTGAGCTAGTATGTTCATTGAGCTAATATGTTCATTGATATGTGGAACGCAAATTGTCTCCGCATGTGTGTTGTGTTTGTGTGGTGTCTGTGAGGCCATGTGGTTTTATATGTACACTTTAATGTACGGTGTGTACTTTCTGTATTTTGTTAATAGGCAGAAGACCACCTTCCTGTCTCCAGTGGACATTGGGGCTCCAAGTTCCTGGCAGATACTGATCCCTCCAAGTAAACTTCTTGTTGTCTTGATACAAACAATTGATTGTAATTTCACATATTTAGTTTAAATTTGTTGCAGTAGCTTAGTATCCATTAGGTCCTGACGAAGGCTGGAATATTTTTCCATATAGCTGAAACTAGTTGACCACTCTGCACAGCGCCACAATGTAGTTTTACTTTCTGACTGCGAGGCGTGTTTTTAATCTTGGCACCCACTCTTGTCTTTATTTATTTATCTTGAGTTTGGGTAGTTAATCTTAGTTAGCACTATCTTTATAGCACTGCACCCATTCAGCATTACCCATTGAGCAACACTGTGGCTTTATGCGTCGCTTTCCTTTTCCGCACCGTCAGTTGTCGGTTGGGCGGCATTTGGAGCGAACGCTGATTCCCACATGATGAAAATCCGCCACGAGGGTGGTCTGAAGGGAAATGTAACAGCCCAGTGCGACTCTATTATTGTGATACATGCATCCATGTGACCTTCTTTACCGCACATCATAACACACCACCATAGACCTGGTCTTCTTTTCTGTATTTGTGCACTTAGATGGAAGGGGCGTGAGTAGACAGGTCTTTAAATTATTTCCCCTTGACCCCCCGTATATTTGTTTATAGTAACAAACTCATTCAACAAATCAATGCAAAAGGAGTGGATAGATGAAGAGACAAAAGAGTTCAGAAGCAAAAATTAATTTGCACTGAAATATGCAAAATATGAGACCGAATAATATTTACCTATTTGAAATACTGAAAACCACACCTATGGCCAAAGGACTGATGGGGGTCCCCTGATTCAGAATCAGGAGACAAGGATTATAGGACAGGATCAGGACAGGACAAATACTTACTAAATTTCTCTATAAACCCGACTTACCATGGCGTATTCGTCTCTTACACTCTCTCCCTCCTCGATGTTCTTCCGGAATATTCTAATCTAATTAGGCTGTCAATCGGATCTGAATCTCCCGAGACTGCTTTCTTCTCTCTCGAACCCAGCAGCATTTTTCGATGCAACGTTGTATTTTGTAACATGCATAGCAAAATACACTGTACTATGCGTTTAACACTTAATAATATGTATTTCACATAAGTGTGCTTTAAGGCTTGCAGTGATAATAAGGGATTAACTGATGGAAGAAACTGGGGTATAAAGGAATCACGTGTATACCGTAGAGATGCAGGCACAAAATAATACAGTAAAATAAACACAAGTGAGTAATGTCTGGCCAGGCCCTTCATTATGAGATTGGACATGGCATACATGCTGTTATATTCCATATAGGTACCCTATATCGGCGCGGGTAACACTGCAACCTTTCACCAAATGCTTCCCTACATTACATACATAACGGTTCATAGGGACTGACCTTTTACCTAGATACGACACTGCATTCAGAGCGCAGGTTTTTTCCTAGTGCGAAACTCATACATTGTGCATGAGGCTTCTTGGAAGCAGAGCGGACTCACAGCAGGACGAACATCTGCTGTATAATATCTACGTTAAAGTTCGAGACCGACGTCATCCTTTAGGCCGACACAGTAACACAGCAAGGTAGGACCCTTGGGGAGACCTATGGGTATATATACATCATGTCTTGCTTAGACAGACAGAGGAGACCGTGACTTCCCGGCTGACACACTGACCAGAAACGCTGAGGTTCCAGCATGCAGACAATCTAGCTAACAGTGGTCTAACATCCCTCGCAGGGTGTCCAACTCGAGACCAGGACGGGGTCCCATATTCTCTCCTTATTCAGGTAATGGGGTTGACTAGACATTAGAAGGGATTCTTGGCAGAACACCTACACCAGTGCTAGGTACATTTAGATGCATCTAGTTAGGGAGACATCGTAGGAGTACACACTTTCATATCAAGTGTTTTATGTACTTGTATATATTCATGATTACTGAAAAATGGTAGAACTGTACCATCCCTTTACTTTTGTAGTACTGCTAATCATATATCTCTGCGACTGTCTAATGGTTGGTACTGCAAATCTATTCTACACTAGAATAATAACTGTTCAATAAATCCTTATTGAAACGCCCAGACTGTTTATTCTGTTTATCTCTGAGACTAACTGAGTACGAGTACCTGAGTAAAAAGTAGAATATTGTTTCCACGATCCTGAGGGATCAGGGTTGTCATGTTCTGAGGTTGCCAGTAACTATTCTCTCCCCGATAAAAGGAGATTCTAGTGGCACTGTGAGCTAGCTAATGCAAACAGGCTAACTCGGTGGGGGTTCTCGGAACCAGTCGGCCACCAAACCCACATTTTATGTTATCCGAACGCGCAGATCCTGTATAGGATATATAGGAACTACACGACAAGGCCAACAGACTCGACTTAGCTGGAAGGCTCATAATTTTTTAAGCCAAAAAGGCTTTATTTTGGCAGTCTCCTAACTGAAATTCACCTCTGCTTCAATGAAAGTCTATGTGGAAAATATAGTCCTTCGATTTTTTTCTAAATCTGCCTCTTTCTTATTTCAAAATGCTGGCATGTATGACATAGCTACACCTCAACTGTAGGACCACCTTACATCCCAAGCCAGGTTTTAGCAGGAGTGGTGGGCCAGGCCCTCCCAGGAAAGCCCTCTGGTCCATCCAAGCCCCATTCACAAGGGTGTCCATTGGTGTTATCGTGGCCGGCTCTAGAGTGGTGGAACCGGTGCCACTACACCGGATGCTGACTTCAAGGGGCACCTTGGTTTTAAAAGCACCTGCTTCCTCATTCCTTGCCTCCAGCAATTTCCAGCCAACAATACAAATGTCAAGATAACTCTGGTGATTAATGTTCTTTGTGGAGAGAGATTTGAGTTTTGTCTAGTAGAGGTTTTGACTGAACATAAAATAGCACAGAGGATTAATATGCCTGCGGCAAAGAATGTGTAACATGCAGATCACATGTGCATATGCTATAAATAGGTCAGTTTGTTACTGATTTTCTAAGTGACATCCTTTTGTTACTTGCAGTTTATAAGTTAAAATCATAAAATAGAACAGTGAATGTTTAAATGTCATCAAAGAACTGCATGCACACTGCAAAGTATAGATTAGAGCATAGATTAATATTGCAAAAAGGGTTAATTTGGGAAGAAATCGATTCTTATTATTAAAGAGAACTCCCAACAATGGTCTTCCGTTTTCAATTCTGAGTTTGTGCTTCTCCAGACCAAAATATACTGCCAACCATTATGGCTGACAAGTCACTCCCACACTGTGTAGTCCTCTTGCTTATGTAACATTTCTTATACACTGATTTAGACACGTATGATAGATTGTCTCTGTGTAACGTTTGTGTGATGCAAAGTGCTCTGACACCCTACTCTGGTATGAGTGGTGCTATATGAGCCAGGAGAGCAGATCAGGCAAAAATCTAAAGGGACAGCATGCAAAAGATGGTTATTTCCTAAAAAAAATTCTACAAGAGAAACAAAAAGCAAAAACAAAATTAAGAGCAGCAGAGACAAAATGCACACTTGCAATTTAGTCAGTTTCTTGTCCAGAAGTGAGCGGTTATGTAGACTTGAGGGGCACTGTTAGAACGTGATGGTGAGGGAATCCGTGGTGGAGGTGATCACACCTACACCATGGATAGGGGGGGGGGGGGGGGGGGGGAGGGGGCGCCAACAAACATTGTTCCACCGGGCGCCACCAGTGGTTATTTTTAAAGTTGCACCTGAGTCTGCATCCCATGCTTTCTGCCTCCTCCCCACCCTTGCGCTATAGCTAGCAACGAATCAGGATGCTTCATTGTCATGTGACGGGGCAGTGACAGTGGGTGTGCAGCCGAGTCTATTATACCAATGCCTGCTTCGAGGGACACTGCCAATAGAGATTCAATTCTAAGAAAAAAACATGCCTTTCCTGTTTGCCGTGGTGAGAGTGAACAGCAGTTGCTGTAACCTTTTACGTTATAGACAGGCATTAACTTGCCTGCTGGTGCTCAGACTCAGCATTAATCAAAAACTTACTTTCCAAGGGGTCCCTAACTTTGCGAGCAAAAACAATTATTGATTTCTAAACAATGACTTTAAAAAAAGGTCTCCTTTTCAGCAATGCAATCCCTGTTTAGATTTCACGTTTTACTCGATCTTGCCTCACCTAAGTGTATTTGTTTTTTCCCTGATGTTGAGTTTCTATAATTTTGTTTATGCAACATTTGAGGCTTGTGTAGTGCATACTGTAAAATGAGCCACCCCTAGGTGTCTTGTTGAGTTCGGGGTATGGCTGTTCATGAATGGGCAAGATTGAGAGCTTGAGAGCCGAGGTAGAAGGCAGTGCAAGCTTCTCACAGTCCCTGCCACAGGGTAGTAAAGCTGCCCACATTTCATGACTCTACAATCATTTGCATCTCTGCAGAGCGCAGAGACCGAGGGTCACATATGTCTGTGCCAACTGTATTGCCATTTTATGTGCAAGTGAGTGAAGGGGGTATGCACAGCGATGAAATATTGATAAAACCAAAAGAAAAGAAAATGTGGTTTTTACAGGTGGTGAGCGAAAAAGAGAGTAGAAGGTGAAAGGAAGATGGCACAAAAAATTACATGCAGAAGAACAGAGTGAATATGATGAAGAGGAAGTAGATGTGTGAGATGCTGAAGGAGGATTTCAGAAATATGTAGGGAGGAAAAGGGCTTAATTAAAAGTTTCTCAGAGCAAGAGATTGCACAGGAAAGTGATATAAGGGGCAAGTGGTTTGAAACATTTTCAATTCTAATTATTCACAGCATTATCATTGTTGTCATACATTTAGCTGATAGTACTAGCAAGCATTGGCAAACCCAATAAGTTTGGCCAATTTAGGCATATGTTCGTTGTTGAATGATGTACCTGGTTGTAGTGCTGAAAATTAGCTAATATTGAGCTGTATCTTAGCCAGACCCAGTGAAATATGCTGAGTGTTTCCGAGTGTTGTTTGCCGACACCGGGACACATCACGTTCAGCAGCGACCAAATGTTGTCTGCTTCCTGTTTGTATGCCCAGACGTGGGTCCCGGGCTCACTGTGCAGCATGATTCAAGCGATCCTGGCTAATGAGGGGTGAACCCCCGAAACCAGTCCTAGGATGCTTGTTTCTGGTCCAGGGAGGACCTAGCTGAGCAGTTCGGGCTGGACTGTTCCCAGGAGGGACAGGGTTAATACTGATTTGCATATGGCCAGGTCTAAACTTGGGTGGCATGGTGAGAGAAAGAATGTTGGATTTAACCCGGATCTCTTGACTGGGGGTGAATATTTTGATTTGTTCTGCATTCCATCCATAAATTGTGTATCTTTTGTTTTCGCGCCCTAAGTGTGCCAGGTATGCCCAGACGTGGGTCTGGGGCTCGGGCCCATTGTGCCACTAAATTCAAGCAATCCTGGAGGATGAGTGGTGAAACCCTAAAACTGGTCCTTGGATGCTTGTTCCCGGTACAGGGAGGACCTGGCTTGGCAGTTCTGGCTGGACTGTTCCCAAGAGGCACTGGGTCAAGACTGAGTTGAATATGGCAGGTCTAAACTGGGGTGTCATGGCGAGCAAAAGTATGATGGATTTAACCTGGATCTCTTGATTGGGGGTGAATGTTTTGATTTGTTCTGCATTCCGTCCATCAATTATGTGTCGCAGCAACCTTCAAGGAGTGAAAGGGATTTCATATTTCACCTCTTTCATTTCCACAACAAAGTCCTCAATTAAACAGCTCTTCTTTTGTTGGAGTCTGATCCCAGCTAGGAGATATCTGGGGTCTAACTCCCAAGATGCCAATGGAAAGGAGGGAAACAAATGCATTTAGCTTTTTATCACTACACAAGTGCTTAACAGAAACAACGATTTGGAGCAGGTTTTTGACTTTATTCTAATCCCTGGATGTAAGTTATGCATGAACACTAAGAATGCCAGATGTATCTGTACGAGTAATAACACTAATAACGATTTATATAGCACTTATTAGTTTAATCTTAATATAATTTATTTTACAGCCCTGCTAATTCCGTTATAGGGCATCAGGATACTTTACATCACATGCACATCGAGACAATGAGTCATACAAGTGTGTAAATCTATGAACAGGAAATGTTACATAAGACAATGAGGGTTACAATGTGGAGTCCCATATTCATATCGGTGGGAATCATATGTTATTAGTGTGGAGAAACACCAAGTACGTATTTAAAATTTAATATAGTGGTTGGAGTTGTTTACACTAATATGAATTTATTACTAACCAAGAAATTAGAATTTTGAAAGATTAGATAACAACCCATTAGGGTTCTAAATCTATGCCTTGCAGTTTGGACATAGCTATTTGATGATGGTTCCTAGCTCACTGTGCTTTATTAGAAGGATTGTAACTTACGTACTGCAAGTAACAAAATGATCTCTTTTACAAAAACAGTAACCTGCCCTGCCCTCCAAAAGATGGTGACCCCATATAAAGCAAGTAGAACTCTACGCTCTGATCAACAACATTTAATTGTGGTCCCCAGGGTCAAAAAGGCCCGATCAGGAGGGAGGAGATTCTCCGTAAATGTTGCAACCCTTTGGAACTCACCCCCCCTAGGTTTACGCTCGGAGCCATGTCTTTTACGTTTTCATAAACAACTGAAAACTTTTCTCTTCTGCTAATCTGCTGCACCTATTTTCTGCTCTTATTGTTACTCTGTTTGGTGAAGCGCTGGGATGCTCCAGGGTAACCACGCGCTATACAAAACTGTTTAATAATAATAATAATAACCAATGTGCTATCTAAATATATAACAAATCTATGACCTGTATGTTACATTGTGCTGTGCAGCAGGCCCATTAACCATCTATGCTGAAACTGTGAGTAGACAAAACACTGATATCTCCAGCAAGCGCATTAACCACCAGAGTTATCTTACCATTTTTATCACCTAAAAATTGCTCGGCCTTAATTCCGTAGGATTTTGTTTATGACCTATTAATAACCCACAACAGATCTATAGTCACATTTTTCCATGTTGGCATGGTTGCGCCAATCACAATTCCACCTCTTTTCTGCTGCAACACTTTGATCCCTAATTTATGGAATCCCAGAGTAAATGTTTTCCATTTCCAGCACTGTCTGGATGCAATAGTGGTATGCATGCCACTAGGCTGGATATCACCATGATGTGTAGTAATTATCGCACCCTGGCCTAAATGTGACTCCATGGTCTTGGAACGTCTCCTGGGTGCATTCTACAAAGAGGTCTACTGCTGGTGCCACAGGGCCTTCCAATGATTGGGCTCCTATTACAATGTAGTAGACTCCATAAAGCGATTTACTGGTAGTCAAACAGTGCCTTCAGGGATTGTGGAAATGTTGTGCCAGCACCTACCACGACCATTTGCTCTTCAGCAGGCACCTTCCCTTGTCCTTCCAGTTGAATATTAGAACTCACCTTTATAAAGAATAATAAATGGCAAACCCAATGGTATGCAGGTCGCAAATAAAGACTTGGGCTGTCCTTAAAGCAACACAGATGACTCTGATTGACACTCACACTCACTTTTGTATAACACCAGGTCATGTGTGTTTACTAGCCGCTGTGACAAATTTGAAACACATGACTCCACAAACAACACTAATCCACATCCATGCATTGTAAGATAGGTTCCTACCTAATAGTATACTTGGAAATGGCTTTGAGGCCTCAATAAGAGGGGCAGAAAACACTATAGAAATGCTAGTATACTCATTGGTGATTAATGGTAAGAATTTATTACAGGTGGTTTTTTTCAGAAAAGGTGATAGAGCTGGGTCAAAGTCAATCATATGTCAGGGAATACTTCAAATATATTGTCCCACAGCATCTGGCTTAATCAGTCTGAGCTTATCTCCCATGTTTATACACACCAAACTGTTATAAAATCCCTGTACTTATAAGTGTATTTTTAAACCATTCTCTTTTGTTACTTTTCCTTATACCCTACCATGTGATGGTCATTGTCACTGCCCCAAGTGTTTTAAATGCACCTCACCTTTTCTTTGAATAATTAATAGAGAGGAACTACAAGTACCAGGTCAAATTCAGTTTAAATCCTATTGTATGTTAAACAATGTAACTGACCAAGTATGCACTAAAATATGACATCTGTAATTTTTCTTCATTCATGCTTGAAACGTACCCAAAGACAACTCTGAACCCTGTGTAAAGGTTTCTTCAAATACTCTCAAATGTTGATGAGTGACACTCTAATATCTATTAAAAAGAAACATTTGTTATAGATGCTCGATGGGAGCTGAAAAACATTGTTGGAGAGAACTAAAAATGGGATCCAGCAAGTAGTCTTCCATCAGGGCACCATAAAACTTATGTAGAGCCTGTTATGTGGATATATGTCAGCTTAGTGAGGAGGAAAGCTGATTTCATCCCATCATCCATCAACTAGTGAACAGCCAGGGATGCCACTTCATTCCACAACAACTAAAAACAGAGAATGATAGCTCCCACCAGAAGGTAGTTTAAAGTCAAAGACAGAAAAATGGGTGCTGGGCATGGGCACAGGTTGTATCCACTAGATCCAATATTACAAAAGATTTGTAATTTTCACTTCATAGACATGTCCATATTCAACAGTTGTTTCCAGGGTCTAAATAGATCTCCAAAAATCCAGATTTGTGTCTCCTTCCGCTTTGTATCTTCATGGCCCACCCAGGCTTCTTCATAGCCCTCCGAGACCCAGAATCTGGGAGGCGAACCTGTTACCTCGCGCCTGGTAACGAAGAGATACTGAGTCACCTTCAGAAGGTCTCCATTTAACGGTGAAAAACCATTTGTGTGATGACAAGTGTAACAACGTAATTGATGTTTATTAATGCCATAGGTCTCATTAGTAGCCAGAAGAGACAACTGGATTACAAGGCGCAATACAGATGTCAGGCTATACGGAATGTAAAATATTGAAGGGTGTGCCAGTGGACCATCATTGCGCTTCCAATGGGGAGGTTGAAAAGTGTGTACAGTGAAGGAAGAGGGGTGAAGTTCTGACAGATGGAATGCAGAGGATAGCCTGACCGTGCAAGACTATGGACGGCCATTTTGTGGTCTGGCTCAGGGCAAGCTCTAGAGCAGGGCGATTGGTGCCACGGCACAGGGCACTCCCTTCAAGAGGTGCGGTATTTTCAAATATTGTGTTGATGTAAAGCTGCAGCTTCTTTGCCATCAGCAATTTCCAGGCAACAATAAAAATGACAGGATAACTCTGGTGATTAATGGGTCAGGGAGTTTTGTCAAGTGGAAGTTTTGACCATCACATGGTAGTGCAGAGGGTTAATATGCCCGCTGCAAAGAACGTGCACCATGCAGATCACAGAAGTGCATTTAATGTAAATAGCTCAGAGGGTTACTGCTTTTGTCACAGAGATTCTTATGTTACCTGTAGTTTATAAGTTAAAATCCTAACATAAACAGTGGAATATTAACTGCCATCAAAGAGCTTCATGCACCTAATGTTACAAAAATCGTTCATTTGAGTAGAAATTATTTCATATTATTAAAGAGCACCCCCAACCTTGGTGTTACTTTTTAAATCCTTAGTTTTTGCTTCTCCAGTCCAAGCACTCTTAAACTATCCTGCCTCCCAATTTGGATGGCATGTGACTACACCTTGTAGTCCTCTGTCTTATTTCCTATATGTCGTATATTTCCTATATTCTGATTTACACACGTATGATTCTTTGTGTCTCTGTAATGTGTGTGTGATGTCAAGTGCTCTGACACCCTTCATTGGCATGAGTTGCACCATAAAAATAATGCATTTGATAAGGAGTGGATATGGAGACTTGAGGGACACTGTTAAAGGGTGGTAGTGAGGGAATCGATAACAAAGGAGGTTATTAGGGGTGCATAGAAACATTGTCGCACCGGGCGCCACCAGTGCTAAAGGCAGCTCTGGTCCAGCTGTCCCAATCTCCAACCGAAAAGCTAATACAGTGGCCATTATACAGTTAGGCTCGCAAAATAGCTGTAGCAGTGAAAACAAATGTTTACAAAATGTAGTGTTTTCTCTATGGAATGCATGTATGAGTGAGAGGCGTATAAATGTGTTAAAAAGTGTGAAGATTGAATGTACTATCCAAGGTGAAATAGTTCCCTGCACATTGCAAAGAAGCATTGCATAGAAGGTGGAATGATTCTCCAAGTAGTCAACAGCAGGAGGTTAGAGATGTTTACTCCTGGGAAGCCCACTGTATGTATAATATTAAAAGAGTTGTGGTAAAAAGTTGTGGCAGACAGATGCGGTGTCAAGCCAGTCATAAAATAGCTGTATTTTGATTTTCAGTATACTGGTGTGAAAACGAGCAAGCATTTGTAGCTTCAAAGAGATTATGTCAATGTTGATGTATATAATGTCAACAGTGATGCTGATGATTATTTCTGATGTGTATTTTTGCACATGCAAGGAAGAGCAGGCCCCAATAGAGGCCTGAATATTTGTCAGTGCTAGGAAGGACTAGCCCATGCCAAGACAGTCTTCACTTTTTGTACCTACTTTCACAGTGGAATCCTCCTGGCCCTCTCCCAAAAAAACTATGTCAGAAACTTCTCAAACACTTTGGAAGGGCAGGGAACCTGTCACCTACCCCAGTCTTCACCCACCTAGCAAATAATACAAGGTACTGAAGAGAATCGTCTATCATTCCAGTTGCATGTCCAGCAAGAGGCAAGGAGAAGGGGTCTTCATTCACATTGTGGTGGTGGCCTGACACTGCGTGTGAACATCTTGGACCCTGGGGTAGATTGATGCACGAGTAATAATAGCTGCTGGCCTTAAACAGTACTGGTAGCGGAAAGAAAACACCCTTTTTAGGTCAAGCTAGCGTCGGCTGCACACATGCACAGTCGAGCTCGCGAGATTTAATGTTTTAGAGGTAGTTTCATTAACGAGGGTTAAGCCCCGCCGCTCTTTTCCATTGGCTGGCGTCACCGTTCATGCTAAACGGTGGCCAGCCATTGGAAATGAGGTCCCAGTGACGTACTTCCTTCTCTTTTAGTTTAGTTCTTTTCAGACTGGCTTCCTTGACTTACTGCTGTGGTAAAAGGTTTCTTATCTTCTTTATGGGGCGAAACAGATGGCCCCATAAAGAAGATGATAAACCTTTTACGCCAGCAGTAAGCTCTAAAAGAGAAATGGCTGTGTCATAGCGAGCGCTTGTTTTGTTTAGCTCTCAGGCTTATTGGTTTCTGTCCAAAGTGTGCGTAAGTGACCTCTCTATGGTTGTGCGTGAAATTAACATTTGCCTCAGTTTTATTTCAAAATACAGCTGAGTAGCATGTTCAGTTAAAAAAGAAAAATAATAATAATAAAGTTAAAATCATTCTGATGGCAGTAATGCTTGAAAAAAGTGGATCATGCTTGATGAAGTAGGCCTAAGAATTTGACGTGGGCCTGATCAAACATGTTTGCTTTTTCTGCCAGTCTGCAATCTGCTGACTCTGCCGATGCATTTAATGAGATGAGTGAATGGGAAAATGGAGACAGCTGTAGCCCACGGTGCTTTGCCCGCCCCATCCCCCTCAATTCAAGACTGCGGGTCATGCACTCCACGGGTCACCGCCAGGTCGGATGGCAACGGCATGCTCCCAAGCAATCTCTGTAGGTGAACTTGATGGCGCCAGATGAGAGAAGGACTTGAAAGTGTGAGGGATTGCCCGCGTGGGGCAGCGCCACCGCGCAGGCACTGAGGTAAGAGTGGGCCATGTGAGAGGGAGTGGTTCCCTGTGTGAGACCGGGTCCTCGGACTGCCAGGGTTTAGCAGGATAAGACAGTGGTAGGTAACTCTGGGTACTGTGTGAGACGAAGTGAGGAAGATCTAGCATGGGCCACCTAATTGAGACTGGGCCCTTGGATCACGTGGTGTTACCAGAGTGATACAGAACCCCTCGGTGTTACATGCATGAGATTTTTGGGTTAAATGTGTGAGAGGGCCCTGGGTTGCCAGTGACTGAATGGGTGTAACAAGGCCCTTTGTGGCGGAGTACCTAGGTAAGATAATTTCTAGGAGGGTGAGGATATCTGGGTAAAGCAAACCAGTTCGGGAGGGTGTAGGGGGGGGCAAACCTCGGCGTGGCAGGGTCCTCTGAGCACCAGGGGTAAGGGAGGACCATTCCGGGGCTGCGTCAGTCTGGCCTCATGAATACCTGAGTTACCTCGGTGAAACCGCGCTGTTCGGGTTATCTGGCTGAGGCCGGCCATGGGAATGTCAGTGTTACCTGGTTGAGACAGGGCCTCAGGGCTATTATGGGATACCTGGGTGAAACAAAGCCGGGCAGAGGTTACCCAGGTGAGACGGCTCCCCAGACGTCAAGGCTTACTGGTTGAGACTGGACCACTCGGAGGTTACCCAGGTGAGACGGCTCCCAAGACGCCAAGACTTACCAGGTGAGACTGGACCAGTCGGAGGTTACTTGGGTGAGAGGAGGTCCCAGTTCAGGGTGAGACAGCGCCACAATCCGAGTTTGCCCGCTCTAGATAAGACTCTGGAAGGGGACGGGTACCCGTATGTTAATCATTAATTCTTTCCCGCAGACCCCGATGGGGGGCCTGGAAATATCTCCTGTCCAATTTCCTCTGGCGAAGGCAGCACTTACAGTACCGGAGAGCACAAACAGTGGCTTCCGGCTGCATTGTCCGCGACCTTGCGCTCATTGGATAAGGGCCTTTGTTCGATAAGCGCGTATTGCTAAATAGGGCAGCTGCTTTGCTTTACAACTTTGCATGGAGGTTAAAGGTAGGACTGAAACCAATTAGGTTATGCTGCATTGAAGATTTGCATTTCAATGACGGACGGTTTACAGTTGTTTAACAAAGGGCGAACCTGTTTTTGCTATTGGCAGGTTTGCACCCAGATCGAGAAAGCGCTCGTTTGTTTGGTAGTTCCAAAGCAAAACTTCGGTTTTTAAGGATGTTTGTGGAATCCAATTTCATTCGGCAGAACGCAGATTTTTTAAATCTTTTTCCATGCACAAATGCAGTCAGGTAGTAAATCCCAGGTTAAATGTGTGCATGGAGATAAAACCTCAAGTCTGTAAGAGAGATAAAACAAGTCAGTTCAAATTTTATCTAGATTTGTATTACCGACTAGAGAGCACCGGGTTTGGTGGATCAGTGGACTAAAGCAACCACTGCAAGAGCCTGTGTTTGACTTCATGGTCACAGGTTCGAGTCCTGGTGGATCACTCAGCTTTTCATCCATCTGAGGTCGATAAAATGAGTACCATTGAGTTGGGTAACAATTTACATCTGTTATTTAGCGCCAAGAGACCTATGGGTGAACGTGCACTTTACAAATACTTATGTTATATTATAGAGCTCCAAACTTGGTAGCCCCCGAGGCAGCTGCCACAACACTAACCAGATTTATCCATTGACCCATTGAGGCGTTGGGCATCTTCAATCACTTTACTTGGCTTATCCATCTTTAACTTGACAGCAAAAGGAATAGACGCTTTTCAGTAAGGGGCAGAAAGCAGCATTTAACTTAACGCATGCACATTTCCACAGCTTTCCAATGTATTAATAGGTATAAAAAAAAGGTGCAATAATAAAATAGGATTTACGAAGTAATGCATAGTTTCTGGGCTCTTTAGGCAGTCGGAAAATAAATGCATGGTGTCTATTTAGTGGCCAGTTTAGTGATTTATCAAATTATAAGCATTAAATACAAAAATATTTATTACAGATTTCAGAAAGGCAAATTCAAAACCTGGTGCAAGTTATATCACCGAGATTGATGGATGATTGAAGCTATTGTTAAAGAGAATCAGTTATATAATTGGTAAATCAGGGACAATGAATGGCTGAGAAGGACACACAAATATTTTGTAAAAGGTGAATAAATATTAATGTCCTCAGTAGAAGTTGTTTGGAACGTTCAATTCAGTAATACTGCACCAAGAATTTCTGACACTGGAGCGTGTGGTACCTCTTAGCTGTGGTAATACCACACCATTACAGGCTTGCCCTAGCGGAATGCAGGATAAGCGAGGCAAACCATGTTTGTGCATGGATTGCCACACGGTTCTTCCACATTTCAGGCACATTCCCCATGCCCATTTTGCCAGATTTTTTCCTAGTAATATGTGTGCAAGGAAAACAACCCAGCAATGTGATGTTCCTTGGCAGCTCCAAGCTCGGATTCGGTCATAACCATATCTTTACCGCTAAATCAGTAGTTGCCATAGTCAAGTCAGGAGGAAGACATAAGTATGCACAGAAAAACCTGGTGATTCAGGCCCTTTGCTTTGTGCATCCCTTCTTGCATGGTCTTACAACAGTGGACACCATATCTGACATGAACTAAATGCTCAAGACCTCCAAGTGTTTTTTTTTTGTTTAAAATATTTTATTGAACAAAAGCAGAGGTAGTAATGAGTTGACAGTCATGAATTACAAACTTGACATAATATGCTTACATTGCCCGTCGCCTCCCCTGGGCTTCCTTAACGATTCGCTAGCCCGTGGGGTTGTTACTCCATCGTTAAAAGCCGCTTCCATTGTTCCCATCCTGAAGAAGCCGGGAGCTGACCCCTCTGTGATGGCTAACTATCGCCCCATCTCCCTTCTCCCTTTCTTGGCGAAGGTGCAGGAGCGGCATGTGACATCTGCACTCAGCGCCTTCGCCGAGGAGAATGGGAGGCTGGCCCCTTGCCAGGCGGGTTTTCGGCCAAGGCACTCGACTGAGTCAGTGGTGGTGTCAGTATCAGACACCCTCACAGAGGGCATGGACTCCGGTAGACCTCAGGCGCTGGTCCTTCTTGACTTGTCCGCCGCCTTTGACACGGTGGACCATTCCATCCTGCTCTCCCGTGTCAGGGCGGCGGGCATAGGAGGATCAGCCCTCATCTGGCTCTCGTCCTTTCTGAGGGACCGGACCCAGGCAGTCCATCTTGGGGAGTTTTCAGCTACCCCCTGCCAGGTCCAGTGCGGTGTTCCCCAGGGTTCCTCTCTCTCTCCTTTACTTTTTAATCTTTACATTGCTCCGCTTATCTTTTCTTTACAGCACCTGGAGGTCTCGGTATTTAATTATGCCGATGACCTCCAGCTTATCTTTAATCTCTCTTCCACACCTGATTCTATCTCTAATTTCCAATCTACTCTATCTTTCATCAGGGACTGGATGAACCTCAACCACCTGAAACTCAATCCCGATAAAACGGAACTTGTGGTGACGGGTGGTTGTTCCAGTCCCTGGAATTCACTTTTCTGGCCCCCCTCGTTTGGTCCTTCTCCTACCCCGGTTTCCTCTGTTAAGACCCTTGGTATTAAGCTCAATAATCAACTCACTATGCACTCCCAGATTGGTTCCGTGGTTTCTTCCTGCTTTCTCACTCTTCGCACTATTCGTTCTATCTCTCGCTTCTTCTCCTTTCTGGCACTCAAGTTAATTATGTCCGCACTGGTCCTGTCCCGCCTGGACTACGGGAACATTCTGTACAATGGCATCCCTCAGTACAGCCTCCGTAAATTGCAATTAGTGCAAAACCAGGCTGCTCGTCTTGCCTTTGGTCTCCCTAAATTCCATCACTCCTCCCCCCTCCTAAGAACTCTTCACTGGCTTCCGGTGCGGGAACGTGCCTTGTTTAAACTAGGCTGCATGGTGTTCCAGGCCAGGACTGGCCTGGCCCCCCTGTTCATATCATCGGCCATCAAGGCTTATGTCCCTGGCAGAGACCTCCGTTCCTCCACCCAACTTCTCCTAGCGGTGCCCCGCTATCGGAGAAAGAAACAGGGTGGCTCTAAATTTTCCACTCTTGCCCCCTTGTTTTGGAACTCGCTCCCTTTTTACCTTAGGTCCCTCACTGATTATTCCGCCTTCCGTAAAGCTTTGAAGACCTTTTTATTTCCTCAGGCTCTTCCCTAGGTTATTGTTTAGCTTTCAACCACTGCTTCAGTGACTGTCCCCGCTCAGTGGGTTGTTCCCCTACGCTAGCGCCAAGAAACCGTCTAGGTGTATGTTGCGCTTAATAAATATTTTAAACTTAAACTTAAACTTACAGCGGTGTATCACAAGTACGATTACAGAGGAGACCAGTTCGAGGCCATCGCCATTTCAGTAAAAGGGGAAGTACAAAGTTCACCTCTATAAACATTCCAGTGTCTCCATTTCTTATCCCAAGTTCCAGGACACCCCCTGACCTTGTAGACCGTTTTTTCAGACAACATACACATATCCATTTCAGCAACCCACTTGATCAAAAGCGGTTTAGAAGGCGAACCCCATTGCATTGCTATCTCATGTTTCAGTAAGAGGAAGCCCAGGGCCGCCCACTGTCGTTCCATTGTAGTGAGATCTGTGGGGTCCCACACATTGAGGAGTTCGCTTTTGGGAGTCAGAGGGATGGGTTTTCCTAGAGCATCAGTCATTTTGCGAACAGCACGCTCCCACAGGTCCTGAATCACCGGGCATTCCCAGATAGTGTGGTAGAAGGTACCAATCTGTCCGCAGTTACGGAGACAGAGGTCAGATGTGCGTCTACCAATTTTGGCCAGGAGGGGAGCGGACCTGTATGTTCCGTGCAATATCTTTAATTGTATAAGTCTAAATCTGTGATTGATAGCTGATTCGCGCGGGGACATCAACGCCACCTGCCATTCGGCATCATCCATGACTCCGATGTCGTTCTGCCATTTGTCTCTTAGAAGCTGGAAGGTGTTGGGCATGTTATTGCATAATTTACGGTAGGTATAGGATATCACTTTGGCCTGAAGGGGTTCTGACAAGAGTCTGTCTTCAAGAGGTGAGGATTGTGGAAGAGAAGAGAGGTCGGGGACATTGGCGAGTATGGCATGTTTGATTTGGAGATAGCGGAAGGCTTCAGATTGGGCTAAGTCGTATGTCTTTTGGAGCTCTTCGAATGTCAGTAATTTGCCCTTATGAAGCATGTCTCCTAAGGTAGAGATGCCAATCATGTCCCACTTGTCGAAGCCCTGATAGTGGCAAAGGGAGCCTAACTTATGTGAGGTCCAGAGTGGGATGGATAATGTAAGAGTGTCAGCCCAGCCGAGTCGCTTGGTCGCACGGTGCCAGATTGTTTGTGTGGGACATCGGGGCTATATAACGGGTGCGAGAATGATTACCATACAGAGCTTCAAGATAGCCCCCGCGGCCCGTCTGGTATCTCTCAAGATGAAAAACAGGGTTCGTGGGTGAACCATATATCCACGAGTTAGTGGCAGTTAATTGAGTAGCCCAATAATAGAGTCGAATATTTGGCAAGGCAATACCCCCATCGTACCCCACCTGTGTAAGCGAGGGGAGAGCAATGCAGGGAGAACCGCTGTCCCATAAGAGGAGGTGGAGGTCTCCTTCAAGCGTATTAAAATAAGAGTCGGAAATGGGACATGGGCAATTCTGTAGGGCGTACAAAAAGCGAGGGAGTGCGAGCATTTTAAAGAGGGCTGCTCTGCCCGGGAGAGAGAGAGGGAGTGACCTCCAGTGAGAGATGTCACTCTGGAGTCTTTGAAGTGGGCCTTTGAGGTTACAGTCATAGAATATTTTTGGGTCTGGGGTGATGAAGATGCCGAGGTATTTGAAGCCATCCAGGGCCACTTCAATTAAATAGCCTCGCGGGAGAGGAGGGAGTGGGCCGTGTAGTACGTACAGTATCGATTTGGACCAATTGATGGAAAAGCACGATTATGTGCCGAAATTGGTGATGACGTGTAGTAGACTGTTAAGAGACGATTTAGGGGAGGAGACGTAGACGAGGATGTCGTCCGCTTAGAGTGAGATCTTGTCAATCGTGTCGTCATTCCATCGGAGGCCACGGATGGAGTTGTCAGTTCTGACCCAATGCGCCAAAGGTTCGAGGGTAAGTGCGAACAACAACGGGGACAGAGGACACCCCTGTCGAGTACCTCTGTGTAGGGGAAATCGCCTGGATGTATGTCCATTGACATAGACCTGACCCTAGAGATCAGTATAGAGCAGTCAGATCCACTGGTTGAATTTGGGACCAAATCCATAGCGGAGTAGGACCTCAAAAAGGTATGACCATTCTATAGAATCAAAGGCAAGCGTAGCATCTAGGGAGAGGATAGCAGCGTCCTCTTGGAGATGTGGTATCCTACTCATTACGTTGTGGACCCTTCGGAGGTTAAGCGCTGTGTTGCGGCCCAGTAAGAATCCCGATTGATCCTCATGGATCAAGGCTGGGAGGACTGTCATGAGTCTGGTAGTGAGGAGTTTCGCCAGAACTTTCAACTCGGAGTTGATAAGGGAAATCGGTCTGTAGGAGCTGCAAATATTAGCCGGTTTGTTAGGTTTATGGATAACAACTATGGATGCTAAGCGTTGGTCCAGCGGCAGGCATCCGGCATCTCGGCTCTCCTCGAACATTGCCTTGAGGTGCGGGAGGATCTCACCTGCCATGCCCTTCAGGAACTCAATAGGGTCTGTGATGGGAGAAAGGTCTGATACAGTCAACTCCGGGGGTGTGTTACCGCTACAACGCATCTTTTACAACGCGTTCCGTTACAACGCGATTTTTACATCGCAATTACCATTACAATGCATGCCATTACAACGCATGGCATTACATAGCAGATGCTATTACAATGCATGGCATTACATCGTAAGTATTGGTAAGTATTTAATTTTTTATTTTATTTTATTTAATATTTTATAATTGATTTAATTATTATTAATTATTTAAAAATATGTATTTCGTTTTTAAATATTATAAATTAAATATATTAATTTAAGTATTTTTTAAAATAAGTATGAGTATAGGAGTATATGTTTTGGGGTACTGATGTATATGTTTTGGGGTGTTTGGGTATTTTTAGGTTTTAGGGCAGTGTTTGGGTTTTGGGGTACAGGGGTGTTTTTAGGTTTTAGGGCAGTGTTTGGGTTTTGGGGTACAGGGGTGTTTTTAGGTTTTAGGGCAGGGTTTGGGTTTTGGGGTACAGGGGTGTTTTTGGGTTTTAGGGCAGGGTTTGGGTTTTTGGGTACAGGGGTGTTTTTAGGTTTTAGGGCAGGGTTTGGGTTTTGGGGTACAGGGGTGTTTTTAGGTTTTAGGGCTGGGTTTGGGTTTTGGGGTACAGGGGTGTTTTTAGGTTTTAGGGCAGGGTTTGGGTTTTGGGGTACAGGGGTGTTTTTAGGTTTTAGGGCAGGGTTTGGGTTTTGGGGTACAGGGGTGTTTTTAGGTTTTAGGGCAGGGTTTGGGTTTTTGGGTACAGGGGTGTTTTTAGGTTTTAGGGCAGGGTTTGGGTTTTGGGGTATGTATGTATGTATGTATAACACACTTGTAAAGCGCTTGCTGTCACCCAACGGGCATCCTGGCGCTGAGATCTAACAGGTCCTGAAGCACAATCAAGAGAAGGATCAGAGAGGAATTATCCTAGCCTGGGGAATAAATGAGTTTTTAAAAGTTTTTTAAAAGAAAGGAGGTCTCCCACACATCTAAGCGATAGTGGCAAGTCGTTCCACAATTTGGCTGCCGTGAAACCAAAGGAACGGCCACCCATTCGCTTTCTCTGGAATTTGGGAACAACCGCCAAATAGGCGGAGGCAGACCGGAGAGCTCTAGCAGGGATGTACCATGTGAACATCTCCCGCAGGGGCAACGGTCCAGACTCATGTAGGGCCCGGAAAACCAAACAGAGCGCCTTAAATTCAATCCGTTGAAGGATAGGAAGCCAGTGTAAATCTCTGAGGGCTGCGGAGGAGGAATCAAAACGGCGTCGGGAGAGAGCTAACTTAGCCGCAAAGTTCTGCACTCTTTGCAACTTACCTATCGCCGTGGCAGGTGCCCCCAGAAGTAGTGCATTGCAGTAATCCAGTCTGCTAAGGATAATGCTGCGCACTACTTCTGGTCTGGCATTGGCAGGGAGCAAAGGAAGAATCTTCCTGAGAGAGCGCAAAAGGCCCATGCAGGTGGATACTGTTTTATCAATGAAACCGTCCAGTTGAAGACTTGGTTCCATTGTCACACCTAGATTCCGAACCGAGGTTGCTACTGCCGCCGTGCCCTGAAAGGAAGAAGGCCAAAAGTCCTGTGGCAAAGATCGAGGGACCCGGTCCACTGAGCAGTGTAACACCTCTGTCTTAGTGCTGTTAAATTGCAGCGAGTTGTTGCTCAGCCATGTTGCCGTGGTGACCATGCAATGGTGAAAGGTCTCCAAAGACACCGCGTTCTCCCCTTCAAAGGAGAAAATAAGCTGGGTGTCATCAGCATAGTTGGTGACTGAGATGCCAAATGTTTTTATTAACTTGATCAGGGGACGGAGGTAAAGATTAAAGAGGATGGGGCTGATGGCCGAGCCCTGGGGTACTCCCTGACCAACCCTCTTTACGATGGATTTATAGGGGGGGAGGGCAACCACCTGGTGTCTATTGGCCAGGTATGAAACCAGCCAATCCCGGGCGGTGCCCATCACCCCCACCTCCTCCAATCTCCCGATCAGGATGGCGTGGCAGACCGTGTCGAACGCTGCCGACATGTCGAGCAGCACTAGAAAGGCTGCTCGTCCATGGTCGGCACGCGAACGAAGGTCGCTCAAGACAGTCACCAGTGCTGTTTCGGTTCCATGCGCTGGTCTGAAACCAAACTGCGCCGCGTCCAGACACTGGTTACCTTCCAAAAAACTGGACAGGTGTCTTGTGACCAGTTTTTCCAAGATCTTGATCGGAAATGGAAGTAACGATATAGGTCTGTAATTGGCGGGACAGAGGGGATCCAGTGAATCTTTCTTCAGTAAAGGGGAAACCACTGCTAATTTCCAGCTTTCCGGGACCTGGGCCGAGCTCAGAGATTGGCAACAAATTGCGTGGAGAGGAGAGTATAACTCTTCTCGAAAAGCTTTCCAGATTTTGTGTGGGATTACATCCAGAGGGGACCCAGAGGAAACACTATCCGCTAAGGCACCAAACTCCGCAAAGGATGGGAGCGGAAAGCTTTCCAGCCTGGCTTTCCCAGCCTCCAACTCCAATGAAGGAGTAGGAGCAGCCTCAGGTGTCATAGGATTTAGGTTGCTCAAGATGGTCGTGATCTTATCCTCAAAGGCCTTAGCCAAGGAGTCACATAATAGCTGAGAGGCTGGGATAGCGGTAGTAGCACAGGCTGGTCGTGACAGCTCGTTGACAATTTTGAACAAAGTTTGTGCTTTGTTTGAGGCTGACAATAAAGTTTCCTCCAAATACCTCGCTTTAGCAAGCTTAATCTGCGCTTTATATGTTGCTAGTTCCTGTTTGAAGAGGGGTGTTTTTAGGTTTTAGGGCAGGGTTTGGGTTTTGGGGTACAGGGGTGTTTTTAGGTTTTAGGGCAGGGTTTGGGTTTTGGGGTACAGGGGTGTTTTTAGGTTTTAGGGCAGGGTTTGGGTTTTGGGGTACAGGGGTGTTTTTAGGTTTTAGGGCAGGGTTTGGGTTTTGGGGTACAGGGGTGTTTTTAGGTTTTAGGGCTGGGTTTGTTTTTTGGGGTACAGGGGTATTACGACTTTATATAAATTAAATTAATTAAATTAATTTTATTTAATTTAATTTAAATAATAACTATATTTACAATTATTAATTTAATTGTATTAATAAACGATTATAATTAAATTATATTATTTAAAAATGTTTAATTAATTAAATTCTTTTAATTTTATTAAATATAATTATATTATGTATTATTTATAACTTAATTAAATTATAATTATATTTATTGTTATTAATTACATTATATTATTTTCTATTTATAAATTTTTTAAATATCATTAATTATATTATTTTAAATATATTAAATTAATATCAATTTTAATATTAATTAAATTACTATAATTACATTAATTACTGTTTTAAAAATGTTATATTATTTTTATTATTTTAAATTAATTTAATTAACTTTATTACATTTTTAAAAAAAAAGATATACTTACCTATACTTACGATGTAATGCCATGCGTTGTAAAAGTATCTGCTATGTAATGCCATGCGTTGTAATGGCATGCATTGTAATGGTATTTGCAATGTAAAAAACGCGTTGTAACGGAACGCGTTGTAATACATCGCGTTGTACTGACACCAATCCAACTCCGGGATCCACCGAGATCCCTGTTCGCGTTTTTCGAGCCACGCCAGCAGTTTACCTGCCCTGTCCTCCAATTCATACACACGATGGCGGGCCTTCAAGAGCTTGGCCTGTGCTTTCTCCAAGGCCAGCGCTTTATATTCCAGTTGTTTGGCACGGAGGCGGGTTGCCGTTTCGTCTGAGGGGTGCGCACAGTGGGTTGATTCCAGGTGGATCAAGTCCGCTTCGACCTGGATTAGGTGTTCACTCTGTTTGTGTATGTAGCCAGTTTTGAGAGCTAATGCCTTACCCTTAAGTACTGCCTTATAGGCCTCCCATATAGTTATAGCCGATTTCACGGATCCGACATTTTCCGCGAAGTAGTATTCCGTGTGTTCTAGCAGGCAGTCTTTTATGTCGGGGATTTTTAGGAGCCAAGGGGTTATGATTATGGGGCCACGGGATTTCCAGCGGCGGCGTGTGAATTCTACGATGAGCGGGGAATGATCCGAGATTCCCCTGGGGAGCCCTTTAGGGTGGCGACAAAGCTCTGTATCAGTTGTGGGGGAGAACAGATAATCTATGCGAGAGCTACTATTGTGGGCATTTGAATAGTGTGTGAAGTTAGAAGTGGTCGGGTGAGACGAACACCAGAAATCCTCGAGCCCCATTGCCTGAGTGAAATCAAGTAGGTCAGAGCCCTGCCTGTGTGACGGACGTTGGGGGTGCCGATCTTGGGTATCATTCATTGTCATGTTAAAGTCACCCCCAATAAGTAGGGGTCCTTGTGGGAGATCTAACATTATACGCTGCAGGGCTTGCAGAGAAGCTGTGCCTAAGGTCGGGGGGATGTAGACTGAGACAACATTCAACGGTTTTCCCTCCCAGATGGCCTCCAGTACAGCGAAAAGGCCAAGAGGGTCAGCCCACATCTTTGTACATGTCAATGCTACATTGTTACGAACCAGAATTCCGGTCCCTCGAGAGCCGGAGGTGAAGCCTGCGTGTACGAGTAGTTTGTAGCCTCCCCGGTGTAGTGCTTGACACGTGTTACCCATCAAATGTGTTTCCTAGAGGAGAACCAGGTCCAGGGCGTGACATTTAAGATACTGCATGACTGTCCCTCTTTTTTTCTCTATTGCCTAGGCCATTGACATTCCATGTCATGAGGGAGAGAGACGTAGTCATTGGGGGTGTCATGGTGGCTCAAAGAATGGAAGGTACGTACAGATCAGGGGTCGTTGGGGCACCGAGTGTGTCCTGTTGTAAATAACGGTCCTGATGTGATCTATGACGGAATTCGGGAGAGATCTGGCGTTTCTTGATGGGATGCCTTGTGAAGGCACATAGTGCTGTGCAGTTAGCCCCATGTCTGAAAAACCTCTGCAGCGTGGAAGCAAAAACAAAACCAGAAACAGCATCAACTTCAGAGCAGGCTTTCCAACCATCCACCACCCTCCCAGGAGAGAACTGGTGTTTCCTAATATTGAGTGCGCGATGACTGGTGTGGGCGCGTAGCGCTGTGTAGTAAGCTTCATACTTAAAAAACCTCTGTATTGCATAAACAAAAACAAAAACAGAAACAATAACAGTGTCTTAGCGACCTTCCCAACTACCCCTGTCCCCCCAAACCCTCCCCCTGTCCCGTATCCCTACCCACAACCCCCCTCCCTGCCCCCCTGCCCGCGGACTTAAAACTATCCACTCCCCAACTAGGCAGAGTGCCTGTCGCCCTCCCGAACATTAAGCGGGTACGTGGAGAGCCATAGGTGCCCTCGCTAGCAGTTGACAGGATGATATCGTCTAGTGCAGTCAAATGCAACTTGCATCAATAACAGTATTCACATAGCAGATAACAGTAACAAATTAATCGGAGTAGGCCATGATGGCTGGAGCTAGAGGAGGATAAGCAGAGTCAAATAGTGGGTTGTACCCAGTGGGCCCCCGGCCGGCCCCACGTTGGAGGCCCAATCTGTATCAGTTCAGACATTTGGCAGTGTCCGGGGGCAATAACTAATGTATACGGACAGCATGCACACACCCGATAGGATCAGGACAGTCAAGTTCTGTAGTGTCTCTCTCTCCAATTAGGCATAAAGCTCATCACTCTCCCATGTTTCAATAAGCCGCCCAGAGGGCCAAGGATTGCCTCCACTGCGAGGATATTGGGTGAGTTAGGCTATCATGTCCTAGAACCATCTACATGAATAATACCACTCACAGGTCATAGGAAATCATCAAACGGAGCAAAATACACAATGACAGCAAAATCAAGAAAAAGGATATGTATGGATCAGGATAGGTTGCAGATCGTTAGATTGAGTCCAATCCGGAGAGGAAGGTCGTGAAAGTTGAGGGTTGAGTTCATAGCTGCGATCTGGAGAAAAACCCGGAGGCACGAACCAATGAGAAGGTCACTTCCGTGGAGTCGAAATACGGTAGTCCGTTGTAGCCCCAACCAGTGTGGATAGTTCAGGCATTAACACAGTGTCATGACGGACTAATGAAGAAACGGATCTTTATCCAAGGAGCCAACAAAGAATCGCATGATGGGGAGGAACAACATCTCAGACTGTGCAACAGTCTAGAGCAAGAGTGCTCCAATTGCTGGATAAGTCTTCATTAAGTGATGCGCTGCTCACCCTGAGTGCCATCTGCGAATAGGTCCTGACTTTCAGGTAGCACCTCTAAGTCAGAGGGATCTGCGGATTTCCTGCGACGATCCTGAGTGGTCTTAGGCTGGCTCCATCCTTCAAGCCAATCCCACACCTCAGCAGGGGATTCAAAAAACCAAGTCTTGCCCTCCGATTCAATGCCGAGTTTCGCGGGAAACAGCATGGAGTACTTGATGGATTGTGCCCGGAGAGCCTTCTTCACTTCAAGGAAACTGCGCCGACGTGCCTGCACTTTTACAGTGAAATCCGGGAAGATCATGATCTGTGCGTTGGCAAGTCGCAGCGGGGGCCCCGCTCGTGCCGTCTGGAGGATGACATCTCGGTCACGAAAATTAAATAGGTGGGCCACGATAGAGCGGGGTGGAGCATCCGGCTTCGGCCTGCCCCCGGGGACCCTATGTGCTCTTTCTATGGAGAAGTAATTGGAGAGTTGCTTTGGTTGGAGATGTTGTAAGACCAGTTTCTCCACAAAGAGGTCAGCAGTCGGCTCTTCAAGATGCTCCGGAACACCCAGGATGCGGAGGGTATTGCGTCTTGCGCGTCCTTCATAATCATCGAGAAGAAGCTCCATTTGTTGCTGTTGTTTCTGAAATTGGGTCACTTGTTGCTGTAGAGTGGAGGTATCGTCTATGAGTGCTGAGGTTTTGATTTCTATATCTTTTACTTTGGTATCCATTTTCCAAAGATCCGCGAGTAACAGCGTCACTTATATATTCACAGAGTCAATACGGGTTTCTAATGAGGACCGGATCCCAGCGATCGCCTCCATGACATCGTCTAGGGTGGGGGGTCTTGTCTGCGGAGGGGGAGTCGCTGTCTTAGGTATAGTATCAGGGGCAGTGTCTTTAGGCTCCCCCTTAGAGCCCCAGGATCATTTATTGATTTGTCTTTGGTTGGGGGGTCGATTCCCCTTACCGGAGGCCATTGTGAAGTACAGACCTTGCCGGAGGTCGCAACGACACAGTCTCGAGAGGCACGCAATTTGGAGGGGGGGGGTCCCACGTCGATCGTAGAGGGGAACGAGCCTCGCGTAACCTGGAATATACGCCTCTGAAAGAAATTGCAAGTCTACAGGGTATCAGATGGCGGGGGCAAACAGCAGTCCACACAAGGAAGAGGGGAGGCAGGAACACCACTCTCAATCATGTAGGCCCCACAACGTAAGTCTCAGGTCCACGGCGGGGGAGGGGGGGAAGGACCCCAGCTTCCTGGTCAGATCGAGCGTGGAGGGGTGAAAGGACTCCCCGGAGCGCTCGGGAACCACAGAAGGGGTCGCAGAGCCTGGACTCAGGTCGGCACTGGGACACCCTGTATCCACCATAGAGTATAGTTCAGGGTATAGAGTGGGGTGTAGACCGCACCAGGTTATATCCTCTGGACAGCATCAACGACCCAGGGAGGGCCGATCGTCGCAAAGTGGAGGAAGGGTGAGTGCAATTCACAGCGCGTCAAAGTAGGGCCCAGGGCGATGTGTGGTCACATACCAGCAGGCTGTCAAGAGGCCCGGAAGTCTTTCTTGCCATTTTGGCCACGTGGTCAGGCAGGGGGAGGTGGTCTACTAAGTGGGGCAGTACGCCTGTCCGCTGCGTTGCTGAGCAGGAGAAAACCGGGTGCCACTGGTAGCTGCAGGGCGGTCCCCGGCAGTAGGCCCACTGCCGGGGACTCGTGTGAATGTAGGTGCGGGGCAGCAGGGAAGGTCCGTTAATCACTGTGTTGCTCGTGGCCCGGGGGTGCCAGCAAGGCGGGGCCAATTGGTAGTGGTGGGGAATCGCCCCCACAAGACTCGACGATGTTGCTCACAGGGATGTGGGGCTACTGGACATCAGGAGCGGCCCGAAGTTTTCTGCCAGGCGTCCGGTGCCCGCGGCCGCCATCTTGGTCCGAGGGACGTCTGACTGTCGGAACCAAACTCCGGCGTGTAGGAGGACCTGGTGGGCAGCAGAGGCCCAGCAGGGGCGCCCGGAAGGTCTGTGGTCTTGCGGCTATCTGTCATGGGCGGCCTGGAAGCACTAGTACAGGATAGGCAGCGGTGTGGTAGCTAGGGCCGAGGAGTCGCTTCGGGGCGCGACCATTCTCCTCGGCTGCAAGCCACGCCCGACCTCCAAGTGTTTTGATAAACAATTGCGAGGACTGTATAAAAATGTGTTCAGATCTTCACTAGTGACAGAGTCTTCTAATTCATAAAAAAGGGGCCGAGTATCCTCCTGCAAACTGCCCTCTGATTTCACCATTTGATGGGACAGGGAATTTACTTGCCAATATTCAAACATTTCTGATTTTCTCTTCATGTCAGGCAGAAGAGAAACCAATAATCCCAAACAAAGAGATGGGAATTAAATACATTTTTTGACTTCTAACAATTAAATCCTTTTAAACACTCTCCTTCAAAATTCTGACAGTAGGTAGAAAACATTTAATATTAACAAAGCTATTCTAACAGAAAATAGATTGAAGCAAGTCTGGCTTTTAGCCACTCTTCCACTTACAGTATGTTTGGTTGATGGTCTCTTGCACATGGACAGGGACTCCTTTTTCTCCCAACAAACTGGAAATGAAATGTTACTGTGTGCTTATGGTCTCATTCTTTTACACCGAATGGCCATTGGTCACCACTGAAGTTTAAAGGAGCTCTTGGAATTTTCAAAATGTAACCACTTAATAGTATACACCAAAAACAAAAATTATGTTTTTTACTAACAAGAAAATAAGCATTAAAAATGCAATAAGTCTCTCCTTTGATTAAGTTAAAGCCATTTGCTTTGCTATACAATACCATTAGCAAAGCAAATGGCTTTAACTTAATCAAAGGCGAGACCTATTGCATTTTCAATGCTTGTTTAGGTCGAGCCAGGGCAGCGCATGCTTTTGAATCGTCTCCTTCGTTTTCTGTCCAAAACCGCCCAACTGCAATACCAGGGATCTACCTAACGGGAGATACAGCTGACACATGACAACTGCAGAGTCTAGGTCATGCGACCAAAATAAGTTGGATTTCTGTCTGGAATTCATATTTAAGGAAGCAAGTATTCACAGGATTGATTGATTCAACAACGCTGATCCTGAAGATTGTCTCTTGGACCTAATTGGTCAATGAAGACCGATATGTCGACACCTTATCCTTTATAACCTCCAGTCACGGCTGGCATGACTCACAGGTGGGGGGCGCCTATGGGGAGACCATTTTCTCCATGTAGGCTGCATGCAGTCTACATAGAGAAAACAGAGAGTGCGAATGACTGGTTTGGTTGGCCCTGGGGCCGACCAGTCAGTGCCCGCAACCGTGATACCATTTTTTGTTTCTGCTTCTCGCACTGCGAGAAAGCAATGGGGCGACGCTACACTGCCCACATGGAGAAGCCGCCCCTGGTTACATCCCATGTATGATCAAATTTAAGGCTTATATAGCCGGGATTTCAAATAATGTTAACACCATCTGAGTTAAAAGGAGTGCCTGCACTTCCACTCATCTCATGATTTAAGTAATTGAAATAGATGCTGAGATTAGCTAGAGGTGCCAGTGTTGTTATTATTGGAATGTAAATACTGCTTGTATATATTTCTGGAAATAAGTTGTATAAGACAAATTATACATTAATGAGAAAATATTCTTACTCTGAATGTGCCTGTGACTGTTGTTTTGATTTTGTCCGATAAACCATTTGGATTCACATAGTGGACCTATGTTTAGTACATATAGTAGTGCGTCATCAGCGTACAGGGATATTATGTACTCCCAGTCTGCTGTCCATTGGAGACCACAGATCAGCGGGTGTCCTCTGACCCACATCGCGAGTGGTACAAGGCCTAATGCATACATTTGTAGGGACAAAGGGCAGCCTTGTTGCATTCATCACCGAAGAGAGAATGGCATGACATGCGGCCATTCGCCACTACTTGTACCAGCGGGTCTGAGTATAGCAGACAGAGCCATGCCAAGAATGTTGGTTCAAGTCCTAATCTCTCCAGGACAGCAAATAAATATGCCACTCAACTGTATCAAATGCTTTATAAGCGTCTAGTGACAGTATTGTTGCATCTTCCCGTAAAGTGTCTACTCTGCCTAGTACTCCATGTAGTCAGCGTAGATTAAGTGCGATATTTCGCCCTGACATAATACCGGATTGGTCAGGGTGGACTAGTGCAGAGAAGACTTGGATTAGTCTGGAGGCTAGGAGTTTAGCCAGTATCTTGGCCTCAGAACTGAGCAGAGAGATGGGGTGATAAGAGTCACATTACTCCGGTGGCTTCCTTTCCTTATGGATCACCACAATAGATGCAAGGCGCTGATCTGGGGGCAGAGTACTCTTTATGTCTACTCTCTATGAACATTTTGAGGCGATAAGTGGCTATTCGAGTAGCCTTTAATTTATAGAATTCTATTGCAAGGCCATTGGGCCCCATTGTTTTCCCCGACTTGATGCTTCGGATTGCACTCACCACCTCCTCCTCTGTGAGGGCGTCCTCTATTAGTCACTGGTCCCCTGGAGGAATCCTGGGGAGGAGACCGCCAACAAATCTTTGATTTTCCCCATCCCAGTCCCTCCCCTGGGAGAGTAAAGTCAGTGATAATACTCAGCCAAAGTTTCGGCAGTATCTTGTGGGTCTGCGACCATATCTCCGGCTTCATTGTGGAGGGTGGTCACCCAGTAACTCACTTGATTTCGCCTGTTAAGGAAGGCTAGTAGTTTCCTGGCTTTGTCCCCTAGTTCATACATTTTATATTGAGTTGCCAAGTTTATGGACTTTGCTGTTTCTGTCACCAAATTGCGGTACTTTTTAGCTCTAAGGCATGTCTCGTGCTTTCGGTGTTGTGGTTACCTAACTTGATTTCCAAGGTCGCTATATCACTTTCTATTGTTGCTACCACTGCTCTCTTATCTCTGGTATTCCCTACCGCTAAATATAGCACCTGGCCCTTTACCACTGTTTTGAATGCCTCCCAGAGTGTCTGTGGGGAGTCGACCGAGGAGTCATTTTCTTTAAAGTAATCATTCGATGCCTGCATCAGTTTCTGTTTTATTTGTGGTATTTTGAGATACCAGGGATGCAGAAAGTTGGATCCTCTGGTACATGCCCTGCCCATTTCATAGTTTGCCTATAGGGGTAAATGATCAGAGATTTCGCATGCTAGGTGTTTTACTCCACGGAAATTGAGGGCTTTGTCTGCTAATGCGCTGGGATGCGCTGCAGGATGCGCTGGGATGCCCTATGGGTAGCCATGCGCTATATAAGTGTGTATTCATTCATTCATTCAATGCTAGGATAAAGTAAATCCACAAATGGCTATTATGTGCCTCAGAGTAAAACGTGTATTGCCTCAATGTCGGGTGGTGTGCTCGCCACACATTGATCAATCCAAGTGTCGTTAGAAAGTCGGATAGGAGTGAGGAACTTTGTGGCTGGTGTCTAGTCGGGTGCCAGTCCAGGGTGTTGCACATTGTTGTGTTGAAGTCTCCCCCTTAAGAGTTTCCTTTCGGGGAGGCCTAATAGCAATTTGCTCAATTCTGGCAGCATCATGCTGTGAAGTGCTGGTGGAACATACACCAATACCACCTAATGTTTGGTCTCGCCTTTGTCTCGCATATATGGACCTAGGTGACCCAAAGGAGTATAGTTGGGATTCTCAGTTTGTCGCTTTGTCAGCGATCTGTGTATAGTCTGTAGCGCTGCATGTTGTAGTAGTTGTGGTGAGAGGGTAAGTCCCAAAACGAATGCCCTAGCCTTCCTTCTTGTGCGTGCTCTAGTGGAACAAATAAGAAACTTTATAATTAAACTAAGGAAAACCCCTACCCCCTACCCGGCCTCCCTGCATGGCGGTCCCCAAACTGACCGCCTCCCCAACTATGCTGAGGACCTGTCGTACCCACTCTGTTCTCATAGGACAATGGCTCAGCTTCTTTGTCCCCCTCCCATCCCCAATAATATTAATAGAAGTGGTACCAAATGTGTTGGATCTTGTAGTAAAGTTCAGGTATGATAATAGATGGCTCCTCCAGAGTTAGGTGGTTCATATTGTATTGAAGCAGTGAGTCCAAATCCCATCAAGCTGGTAGTCATCTGGTCACAGTCAGATATTTGATAACTTCATTTTTCTGTTTGGCAGCTAGTCTCTGAGGTCTTGCTTGGTGTGCAGCGATAGGTGTTCCTATTCTTCCACAGTATCTTCAGTTTGAAGTTCTCTTTCTATATCCAAGTCGGTACGCTTTGTTGATTTTCTCTCTCGACTTTCTTTGTATGAGGTCGGACTGGAGTACCCTTTTTGTTGTCATCCATTTAACCAGTCCGATGCTTTGTCTTGGTGAGTGAAGAACCAGGCCTTCCCCTCTGCAGTCACTCAAAGTATTACGAAAGGGGATGATGGACAGAGCGCACAAGCAAATCAAACACTCACCCCCAGTCAACTGATCTGGGTTTAATCCATCATCATTCTTTAGCTCACTCCACCACCCCAGTTCAGACATGGCCATATGCAAATCAGTCTGACCCTGTGCCTCATTGGAACATTCCAGCTCGAACTGCCAAGCCATGTCTTCCCTGGACCAGAAACAAGTATCCTGGGACTGGTTTCGGGTTCATAACCCTCATCAGCCAGGCTATCTTGAATCCAGTGGCAAAGTGAGCAAGAGACTCACGCCTGGGCATACCCTGCCAACTTGGAGCAAACAAAGCAATACCAAAGGGGATGATGAACGGAGCGCTCGAACAACTCAAACACTCACCCCCAGTCAACTGATCTGGGTTTAATCCATCATCATTCTTTAGCTCACTCCACCACGCCAGTTCAGACATGGCCATATGCAAATCAGTCTGACCCTGTGCCTCATTGGAACATTCCAGCTTGAACTGCCAAGCCATGTCTTCCCTGGACCAGAAACAAGTATCCTGGGACTGGTTCCGGGTTCATAACTCATCAGCCAGGCTGTCTTGAATCCAGTGGCAAAGTGAGCAAGGGACCCACGTCTGGGCATACCCTGCCAACTCCGGGCGAACAAAGCAATACCAAAGGGGATGATGGAAGGAGAGCTCTGGCAAATCAAACACTCACCCCCTGTCAACTGATACCCCAGTCAACTGATCTGGCTTGGCAGTTCGGGCTGGACTGTTCCCATGGGGCACAGGGGCAAGCTGATTTACATATGGCTGGGTTCACTGGAATGGCATGTGAGCAAAAAAACTATGGATTTAGGCCCAGATTTCTGTATTGGGGTGAATGTATGACATTGTTCTGCATACTGTCTATCAACAGTTATTTTTGCATTTTATCACCCCGAGTGTGACGGGTATGCTCAGACATGAGTCCTATGCTCTCCATGCCACTGGAATCAAGCAATCCTGGCTGATGAGGGCTGAAAGCCCGAAAGCGGTCCTAGGATGCTTGTTTCCAGTCCAGGGAGGACCTGGCTTGGCAGTTCGGGCTGGACTGTTCCCATGGGGCACAGGGTCAAGACTGATTTGCATATGGCTGGGTTCAAACTGGAGTGAGCAAAAAAAGATGGATCTCTTTACAATGTGTGAATGGTGTGAATGTATGACATTGTTCTGCATTCTGTCCATCAACTGTTATTTTTGCATTCACCACAGTATGGCCGGAAATATAATAGAGTACTTCACCTCTTTTTCTTGCGTCGCCTTTTTGACTTCCACAAAGCTTCTCCTTTTCCTCTCCACTTTGATGGTAAAGTACGGAAAAAGAGTGATTGAGTTATTTTCGTATTTCACAGGTGGGGCACTCTGAGCTATTTGTAGTATAGCGTTTCTGTCCCGAAAATTGAAAACGCTGGCTAGGATAGGTCGCGGTGAGGCTCCAGATTTTGGTCTGCTCCCTGGGACTCGGTGGGCTATTTCCACAGAAAAATATTGAGAAAGTCCTCTTGGTTGCAAGTGTTTGGGGATCAAATCCTCCACAAAAAGATTTGTTGCAAGTCCTTCGTCTCGCTCCGCAACACCTATGATTCTAATATTATTAAGGTGTGACCTTCCCTCATGATCATTCTATTGAATTTCAAAGATCTTGTTCGCTTTTTCCGAAGGTCCACCCTGAGATGGGACACCTCTGTGGCCACTGTGTCGATGCTTGCTTCAAGGATGTGCGCACTTCATGAACCGCAGCTAGCATGTCACATAATGTAGGATCTTATTTGTCTGCTGATTGTTGTGTGAGTGGAAGCGCCGGCGCTTGAGAGCTTTCTGCTGTATTTTGGTTCTTACACCATAAAAGTTTATCTAGTTTGGGCCGCAAGGAAATGCGGGCGCTCTTTTCCCCTGTCATGGTTTCCTGTTGTTCAGATGATGTATTAGTGGATCGCTATGGCCGGTTTGCATGCCAAGGTATTCACCGCCACCTGCCTACAGCTAGAGAAGTGTCTAGTGGCCTGTCAGTGTTCCCTCAGTGACCACTTACACTTCTATTTAAAAGTTTAAATAATATTTTCTTGCAGACTATCTTACTTAATCGTTAGATGAGGAGGGGGAGAGTGTGTATGTGTGAGTATGTGTGTGTGCGTGCGTTTGTGTTTATTTTTGGGACTTTGAGTAAGCACCTTCGACAAGCTATTAACCACATCTAAGGTGAATAGAGATACATTTTACTACCTTTTTCAGTGTGCAAATTTATGTAAAGACTTTGACACTTCGTCTATATTCATCAAGAAACGTTATTGTACATTTGGAGAAGGGGGCATGTCCAAGATGGTGTCCAAGACATCTCTGCCTAAGCTCTGAGCTCCATCTGGCTGATTCTATAATTATCTCAGGCCCCAGGCCCCTGGTCCATTCCCACCCTCTGGAGAGCTACTGCAACCTCCTCATACCCAGGGCTGGTATTGAATTCTGCGCTGCACTTGCTGACCCCGGTTGGCACAAAGACTCTGCCGCACTGCAGTGCAGTGAGTGCGAGCTAGCAGTGAGAGTCACCACCACCCACGCGGTCCCACTGGATCTTTCTGGGGTGGACTCACTACGAAGCAGAGCCCGGGCGCGCTCCTCAAGGCCTTGCGCAAGGTGCTCAAGGTGATCACCGTGAGCACCTTGATGAGGTCTGTGCCTTGGGAGGACTTAATCAATAAGCTTTATTGGAACCTTTTGGCATCACAGTGGCCAGAAGTAGGTGTGGTTACATTAATAATAATAATAATAATAATAATAATAATATGTCCACTTATAAAGCGCTGTGGTTACACTAATGCCAGTGTGTCCCCGCGCTGCAGTAAGTCAGCCAATAATCAAGCCCAGATCAAACCTAACTCAACCTTAAGGAAAAAGAAATGTTTTTAATTTTTTCCTAAAGCATCTCTCTTGGCTCTCCATCCGGAGTTCCACCGGGAGGGCATTCCACTGTTTGGCTGCCAGCAGTCTAAAGGAGGGGCCGCCCATCCTGGCCCTTTTTATAGCTGGTACATATACCAAACCCATCCCACTCGACCTCAACTGCCGCGCAGGATGGTGTGGGGACACAAGTTCTGCCAGGTACGCCGGGGCCCTGCCCTGCAGGATTCGGTGGCAGACACAAAGTGCTTTGAAGGCGACTCTCTCTTTAATAGGTAGCCAATGAAGCGCCGCCCGTGCTACCCTGGCCGATGATCTTTTCAGGCGTCTCAGAATGAGGCGGGAGGCTGCATTCTGCACTCCCTGCAGGCGCTGCACACATCTCGCAGGAGCCCCTAGATACAAGATTTTACCGTAATCTAGACGGGATGTCACCAGCGCATGCACCAGTGTCTTTCTAGCGGCCACGGCTAGGAGATCCAAGGTTTTACGCAGGACCTTCATAATTCCGATGCAAAAACCACAGTTGATGGACAGAATGCAGAACAATGTCATACATTCACCCGAGTACAGAGATCTGGGCCTAAATTCATCGTTTTTTTGCACTCCACACCACCCCAGTTCAGACATGGCCATATGTAAATCAGTCTGACCCTGTGCCTCATGGGAACAGTCCAGCCCGAACTGCCAAGCCATGCCTTCCCTGGACCGGAAACAAGCTTCCGAGGACCGGTTTCTGGCATTCCAGCCGTCTTCAGCCCGGCTTGCTTGAATCCAGTGGTGTGGAGAGCATGGGACTCACGTCTGAGCATACCCATCCCACTCGGGGTGACAAATGCAAAAACCACAGTTGATGGACAGAATGCAGAACAATGTCATACATTCACCCAAGTACAGAGTTCTGGGCCTAAATTCATCGTTTTTTTGCACTCCACATCACCCCAGTTCAGACATGGCCATATGCAAATCAGTCTGACCCTGTGCCTCATGGGAACAGTCCAGCCCGAACTGCCAAGCCATGCCTTCCCTGGACCGGAAACAAGCTTCCAAGGACCAGTTTCTGGCATTCCAGCCATCTTCAGCCCGGCTTGCTTGAATCTAGTGGTGTGGAGAGCATGGGACTCACGTCTGAGCATACCCATCCCACTCGGGGTGACAAATGCAAAAACCACAGTTGATGGACAGAATGCAGAACAATGTCATACATTCACCCCAGTACAGAGATCTGGGCCTAAATCTATCGTTTTTTTGCACTCAACACCACCCCAGTTCAGACATGGCCATATGCAAATCAGTCTGACCCTGTGCCTCATGGGAACAGTCCAGCCCGAACTGCCAAGCCATGCCTTCCCTGGACCGGAAACAAGCTTCCGGGGACCGGTTTCTGGCATTCCAGCCGTCTTCAGCCCGGCTTGCTTGAATCCAGTGGTGTGGAGAGCATGGGACTCATGTCTGAGCATACCCATCCCACTCGAGGTGACAAATGCAAAAACCACAGTTGATGGACAGAATGCAGAACAATGTCATACATTCACCCCAGTACAGAGATCTGGGCCTAAATCCATCGTTTTTTTGCACTCCACACCACCTCAGTTCAGACATGGCCATATGCAAATCAGTCTGACCCTGTGCCTCATGGGAACAGTCCAGCCCGAACTGCCAAGCCATGCCTTCCCAGGACCGGAAACAAGCTTCCGAGGACCGGAAGCTTGGAGTCAAGCTATCCAGGCTGATGAAGGCTGATAGCAAGAAACCGGTCCTTGGATGCTTGATTCCGGTCTGGGAAAGACATGGCTTGGTAGTTCGGACTGGACTATTCCCATGAGGAACAGTGTCAGAGCTGATTTGCATATAGCCAGTATCTAACCCAGGGTGGTGTGGAGTGCAAAAAAACGATGGATTTAGTCCCAGATCCTTGTACTGGGGTGAATGTATGACATTGTTCTACATTCTGTCCATCAACCGTGTTTTTTGCAATTTTCACCCCGAGTGTGCTGGGTATACTCAGACGTGAGTCCCAGGCTCTCCACACCACTGGAGTCAAGCTATCCAGGCTGATGAAGGCTGATAGCCAGAAACAGGTCGTTGGATGCTTGATTCCGGTTTGGGAAAGACATGGCTTGGTAGTTCGGACTGGACTGTTCCCATGAGGAACAGTGTCAGAGCTGATTTGCATATAGCCAGTGTCTAACCCAGGGTGGTGTGGAGTGCAAAAAAACGATGGATTTAGGCCCAGATCCTTGTACTGGGGTGAATGTATGACATTGTTCTACATTCTGTCCATCAACCGTGTTTTTTGCAATTTTCACCCCGAGTGTGCTGGGTATACTCAGACGTGAGTCCCAGGCTCTCCACACCACTGGAGTCAAGCTATCCAGGCTGATGAAGGCTGATAGCCAGAAACCGGTTCTTGGATGCTTGATTCCGGTCTGGGAAAGACATGGCTTGGTAGTTCGGACTGGACTTTTCCCATGAGGAACAGTGTCAGAGCTGATTTGCATATAGCCAGTGTCTAACCCAGGGTGGTGTAGAGTGCAAAAAAACGATGGATTTAGGCCCAGATCCTTGTACTGGGGTGAATGTATGACATTGTTCTACATTCTGTCCATCAACCGTGTTTTTTGCAATTTTCACCCCGAGTGTGCTGGGTATACTCAGACGTGAGTCCCAGGCTCTCCACACCACTGGAGTCAAGCTATCCAGGCTGATGAAGGCTGATAGCCAGAAACAGGTCGTTGGATGCTTGATTCCGGTTTGGGAAAGACATGGCTTGGTAGTTCGGACTGGACTGTTCCCATGAGGAACAGTGTCAGAGCTGATTTGCATATAGCCAGTGTCTAACCCAGGGTGGTGTGGAGTGCAAAAAAACGATGGATTTAGGCCCAGATCCTTGTACTGGGGTGAATGTATGACATTGTTCTACATTCTGTCCATCAACCGTGTTTTTTGCAATTTTCACCCCGAGTGTGCTGGGTATACTCAGACGTGAGTCCCAGGCTCTCCACACCACTGGAGTCAAGCTATCCAGGCTGATGAAGGCTGATAGCCAGAAACCGGTTCTTGGATGCTTGATTCCGGTCTGGGAAAGACATGGCTTGGTAGTTCGGACTGGACTTTTCCCATGAGGAACAGTGTCAGAGCTGATTTGCATATAGCCAGTGTCTAACCCAGGGTGGTGTAGAGTGCAAAAAAACGATGGATTTAGGCCCAGATCCTTGTACTGGGGTGAATGTATGACATTGTTCTACATTCTGTCCATCAACCGTGTTTTTTGCAATTTTTCTTCATAATTCCGAAGCACGTGCCTGCCACCCGCCTTGTTTGGTAGTCAAACGACAGGTCAGGGTCTAACCAGACTCCCAGGTTTTTTTGCCAGTGCACATGGTATAGGTGTCGCCCCCAAGTTCTGAGGCCACCAAGCCGATGACCACACAGTTGGGGCCCGCCCCACCACTAGAACCTCCGTCTTGCCGCCATTCAGCCTCAGGCAGTTATCAGCCATCCAAGTAGCTAGTTCTTGCATACATGCTCTGAAGCTGAGGGCGGCTGACTCCGGGGCCTGGGTTAGGGAGACCACCAGCTGTGTGTCGTCCGCATAGGATACGACCCTGACCCCAAACCTCTCCGCAATCTCCGCCACAGGTGCTACATAGATATTAAACAGGGTAGGGCTCAGGGTCGATCCCTGCGGCACTCCTTGGTTCAGCTTGATGACCTGGGAGTAGTGCTCACCATGTCTCACCTGGAAGCACCGCCCTGACAGAAAAGATTTTAGCCAGCCCAAGGCCCTGCCTGACACCCCACCCTTCTGCAGACATTGCACCAAGGTGTGGTGGGCTACAGTGTCAAAGGCGGCACTCAGATCTAGCAAAATTAAGGCCGCCGTTTGACCTGCATCCACCAATTGCCGGATGGACTCGGTGGCATAGAGCAGAGCGGATTCTGTCGAGTATGTGGCTCAAAAGCCAGATTGGGTCTGGTGCAGAAGCTCATGTTCTTCAATGTGGGCCGTTAGTTGTATATTGACCACTTTTTCCGCCACCTTAGCAAAGTATGGTAAGAGAGAGATAGGGCGTAAGTTGTCTAAACGCTCTAACCCCAGGTGCGGTTTCTTTGGATGCGGCAGTACATTAGTACTTTGATGTCTAATTACAATTGTGCCATCTTTTATATTAAGCATATTACGATATGAGTAATGGTCATTTCCTTCATTAGGCCCAAATAGGTAATCTTTTTAATATTGTTTCTCACAACGGAGGTTCATCCACGTATTGCATCCTCAAATGAATATATGTATTTGTGACTTTTTGACGCTGGAGGTGAGTCTCATCTCTTTCCATGCGTTCCTAACAATTCTATGGAAAACTTGTAAATACCGGATCACTGACCACGGTTCCTTTTCTTCAAAAAAGGTTGTTGAAGGTGGAATTAATATATGGTGTCCCCTCCTTTCCTTTAATTGTCTGTGAATGATAAACAGCATTTTGAGGCGGTCAATCAGAATTATACGGTGAGCTTATTCAAATGGAGAATTCTGGACTCCGCAATTATTTTCTCTCCCTTATTAGTTTAATTATGAATTAAACTAATAAGGTAGTTAGTTAGTTAAGTAACGAGATCTGCCTAGAGATCTCCTCCTGTTCATTAAGACCCCCGAGTGCTGAGTCAAGAAGAGGTAACCATTTGCGCTCTTGAAGATTCAAGAGTGCAAATGGGAGCAGCCACCAACGTAGACTGTTATAGGGATGATTTTTTACTCCAAAATTATCTGCTAACGGAGCCCCTTGTACCTTACATCGAATGTCTGGCCTACACATACCATTTTGCAAGGGCACTTGATGATATAAATAACATCAGTAGAATTGCAATTCGTATGGTGTTTCAATTGATAGCGTCACTATTCATGTGTAAACTCTTTCTGCTCAATAGTCAGCTCACAAGCTTTACAAGTGATACACTTATAGTGACCCTGTAAAAGTGGTAACATAAGTTGCGTATGTAAGTCAGGTGGTGACGGTGATCTCAAATATGAACTTACCACCTGATCTTTTATGTTGCGACCCCTCTTAGAAGCAAACAGAGGAGGATCCCTGCTTCCTATTTCATCAGTTATTGGAGACCGTTTTTGTTTATGATTTTCTTTATGTCATTGCTTCTGCCACTAAAGGTTGAGACACAGACAATCCTTTTGTTGGTTTTATTTTTGTTGGAATTGACCTCTAATAGTATGTCCCTGTGATAATACTGCGCTCTTTCTCAAGATTTCTTTAACAGACTACCTGGATAACCACGTTCTCTGAGTTTCACAATGAGTGAATCTGATTCACGGAAATAATACACCCTACGGGAACAGTTCCTCTGCAATCTGAGGAACTGCCCATGAGGGAGATTATCTCTCAGATTTTGGGAATGATGACTCGCATGTCCCAATAAAGTGTTCCGTCCTAGAGGTTTTCTATTTAGTGTGGGATATAGCTTGTTCCCATTCTCATCATGCTTGATAGTTAATTCTGGAAATCTATCTCTTCACAACTGTATGTCATTGTAAAGTTGATATCTCTAGATCTATCATTCAGCCAGGCACAGCACTCCTCGACAGTCTCAGAATTTCCTGTCCAGACCATGAAAACATCATCGATATACCTCTTCCACAGTGGGATGTTCACTGTGAAAGGGTTATCGACAATATAGATGTACTTGGCTTCATAGTCATCTATGTATAGATTACTATGTCTGGGGCAAAGCCAGCCCCCATAGCTACTCCATTGGTCTGATAATAAAAATTCCTCTGGAACACAAAGAAATTCTTAGTCATGACTACTTCAAGTAAATCTCTGATGAAATCAGTAGGGACAGCATGTGGTCTGTGTCTACGTTCCAGAACTTGGCTAGCTACTTCTTATGCGTCTCTCTGTGGAATACTCGTATATAGAGAGGACACATCCATAGTAACTAACAATTGTTTACTTTTATCAAATGGAAAATCCTCTACCCAATTAATCACTGCCATGGTGTCCCTTATAAAAGATCTAGTCATTGGTACCCAATTTTGTAAAAAAATGTCTATATATTGACATAGGGGTTTAAGAATCGAAGCACATCCGGACACGATGGGCCTGCAGGGCGGATTATCTCGATTCTTGTGCACCTTTGGCAAAGTATACATGGTAGGAATTTGTGGTTCCTTTTGATTCAAGTATCCAAACTCCAAGTCACTGAAGTATCCCTCTTCTAGACCTTTCATAGTTAGTTGATGTATGAGTTTAGATATTTGCTTAGTGGGATCACCTGAAATCGGCATGTAATTCTCAGCAACCTGAAGTTGAGACAAAATCTCAGACAAATACTCATCTTTGTTCTGAATCACAATTGAACCGCCTTTATCTGCTGGCTTGATAACAACCCCTTCATTCTGTTTCAAAGCTAAAAGGCTCATCCTTTCCTCTTTGGTGACATTATGCTTTATATATTTGGGCGTTTCAAATAATTGAAGCACATCTCTGAGGACGACCTGTTCAAATGCTATGATCTTGTGAGACATCTGATGTATAGGTGGAATACATGTAGAGGGTAACCTAAGTTGTGTAGCTGGGCTCCTCTTGTCATACCAGGGGTAGGGATTCTTAAAGAAAAAGTGCCTTTAGTGTACTTTTCTAAAGAAACAATGAAGTTCAATTTTGGTATCAAAGCTACTACAAGGAGCAGTCGTTACAAAACTCAACCCCTTCGAAAGAACAGATATTTCAGTAAGTGTTGATTCATGATTGGAGAGATTGATTATGGGGTTGCTGGTTTCCAAACCACCAGTGTGTTCAATTATCTGTGATTGTAGTTGTGGCAGGGTAAGATCGGTAGGGCCAACAGGTTCAATTATCACCTGTATGTTTGTCTCCTGGTTGATATCTCCTCATATACCAGCAGATCAAATTATGACCTATCATGCTGTACGACATATGCTTGCCTCGCCCTGGGGACAGGAGCACAAGGCACCTACAGTGGTACACCCAATACACACAGTGCTGTCTTATGCAGTCACATGCAGAGTCGTTATAGCCCTATAGGCAGCCCTCTGATTCCAGAGAACGGTGAGCAAAGGTCCGCAGATCTACACTAGATGATAAACAGTGGACCCATGCCCTGCAACAGGTATCTCAAAACTCCTGCTCTCAGTTCACCATGTTCAACTACTTACACCAGACATACCTTACAACCCCACTGCATCTCACGCATGTTCCCTAATGCCGACCCCGGGTCCCTCTAGATGCGGAGTATCAGATGTTGGTTTCTTCCGCATGATGTGGGATTGCCCAGGGTGGGGCAGGTGTGGGAGGAGGTAACAAGAATGACATCGACCCTGGTTGATAGTACAGTCCTACCTGTGATGATTGGCCAGTGATCAGGCAGAGACACCGGAACACAAAGTAAGCCTCAATTAATATATGTTAATGATGGAACACACTGACTGGCTGATATCGTATGGGCCAAGACCCCAAGCAGTCATACGCCCTTTTATTTATACCTTTAGTCGTGCCCACTCTCCGGGTGCCTGTTATAGCAACACTGTAGAGTGCGGGCCGGGTGCCTACGTCACTACATCCAATATGTATCCAGATGCAATATTGTGCAGTGTCGGCGTAGGCTTATTCGGGCACCCAACACACAAAGTCTCGGAGTTTCTGGCTGGGACTAGGGTTCAGCCGGAGCCCATACTTCAGGGTGTTGTTGACATTTCCCGCTCCAGCCGTGTCTTCTGTATTCTAAGATGGGTTTGTGATATTTGTTGGTTGCTCCCTAGCTGGGGGTACGCTCCCCTCTGAACTCATTGGGATGACATCGGCATTCCTCACCGGGTGCCCGGTGATGCCACTTCTTCCTCGGCTCCTCCTCACTTTCAACGATGCTCTCGCTCTCCACTTTCTTGAACCAGGAAACATTCCTTGCAACAGTGCGATGTCCACATCGAGCAGAAACCATGGTTCCCTGCACCTCCGTGACTTCCCATACCACCGGCTCGTATGGAGTGCAATATTTCCACCAGTATGTCGATCATTCATTATGACGCGGTCTCCCACTTGGACGTCCATCACATGTGCTCGTCGAGCCTGGCTCGCCTTTTCATTGGAGACTTCCCTCAGGTCCTGCGCAGCCACTCGAACCAGCTCTGTGGGACGCCATGACAGGTCAGTGGGAAAGGAATCCCAGGGAGCCCTCCGGAATAGCAGTTGCGACGGGGCACACCATGTCGTACAGTGAGGCATTTGACGATAGACACTCAGGAACTGGTGCAGGCATCCTCACCTCTCTCCACTCCAATGCGCAGGGCCCGGTTCAGAGTCCCCTTAAAGCGTTCTACCTCGCCATTGGCCTGGGGCCACTGCAGCGTGATATTGCGGTGGTTATTACCATGAGATGTCAGATACTCTTAAAAATCTCTGCCCTGAAAGGGGGACCCATTGTCCGACCGAACCACCATCGGAAGCCCCATCATCGCGAAGATCCTTTACAGGGTGGTCTTGATCTGAGGAAAGACAGTGGACCCCATTATCTCCAATACTGGGAACTTGGAGCGAGAGTCAATGAAGACAAGTGTGCTCTGCCCATACGGAAATGACCCAAAGTCGATGCTGACTTGAGTCCACGAGCCATGCTGGTGATGTTGCATGAGTGGCAGGTGCGAATGGTGTCTTCTACCAGGGTGTCCATGGCGGGGAACCATACCTTGTTCGGAGACGAGCCTTCGTTTTTGTGATTCCCTGGTGCCTTGTGTGCGCAAGGTCAATGACTCTCTTCTTAAGCTTCTAGGAATCACTATCATGGACCCTCGCAGAACCACTCCATGCGATCCTTCACTCAGCTTGCTCCGAACTCTCCAGAGGTGTTGGCGCAATATTCTTTTTTATCTCTCAAACCTCTGGACCCATCCAGGAAGGTCCTGCCAGCTGTGGTCGAGCAGCGTCTTCTTCACCTTGGCCAGGTTTTCATCGTCTCTGGTGGCATTCCTGCCTTCCTCCAGCGTGAGCAATATCGGGCACGCTTTTTGAGACACCATCTTAACGAACTCCTCTGTGCCTTCTTCATCCGTTGACGGCCCAGCTGGCGCAGTCTTGAGAGAATGCCACGACAGGAAGTCGGCGGGGTTGTTGACACCAGGAAGGAACACTAATTTGAATTGGTAAGCCTGCAACTGGACTGCCCATCTCTCGATGCGGGGAGGCGCCAACTGGACAGTGCCTGCAAAGAGAGGGATCAACGGCTTATGGTCTGTCACCACACAAAACTCCTGCCCGAAGAGGTACTGATGGAAATGATGACATGCCTACTTAAACACCAGAGCCTCCCTTTCAATCTGGGCGTACCACATCTCGGTGTCAGTCAGGGCTCTGCTAGCATAGGCTACCAGGATCCACTCTTTGGATGACATCTCTTGGAGGGGGATGGCTCCTAGCCCCATCGGACTGGCGTCCAATACCACTTCGGTAAGTCTGTTGGGCTGAAAGTAGGCCATGATTGCCTTATCCATGAGGGCTGCCTTGATGGCGTGGAACGCCGTATTTTCTTTCCCAGTCCACTCCCACGGGGTTCCGGCCTTCGTCAGTCTCCTGGACGGTTCAGAGAGCAATGCCATGTTGGGGATGGAACGCCTACAGTACGTGGCCTTCCACAGGAAACTGCGGACCTCGGTGGGGGATGTCTGCCTCGGAGCGGAGCGTATGGCTGTGGCCTTCTTGGGGTCGACTTGAAGGCCATTCCGTGAAATGATATAGCCGAAGAATTCCACTGACTCCTGATAGAAGGAGCACTTGGCGCGATGGAGGGTCAGTCCGTTGTCAGCTAGCCGCTGGAGCGTGTTCCTCAAATGGACGTGATGGTCTTCCAGAGTTTTCGAGCACACCAGGATGTCATCGCTCAGGTTGATGACCCCCTGTAGCCCTGAGAGTGTCTCTAGGATGGCATTTTGAAACACCTCAGCGGCTGACAACACCCCGAAACTCAGCCTCTTGTACCTTCGCAGCCCGACGTGCGTAGAGAACATCGAGATGTTTCTGCTCTCCGGGTGTAGTTCCAGTTGATGGTAACCGGCGTTGAGATCCAATTTTGTGAACCACTTGGCTCCGTTGAGGTCTGCCACTATGCCATCCATGGTAGGCGTGAGATGTCATTCCTGCTTTACTGCCAGAATAGGGATTTGCATATCCACACAGAGCCGGATGGCCCGGGTTGCTTTGGCTTGGGAGCGATGACCATGGGAGATACCCATGGAGTGTGGCCAGAGACTTTCACCCCCAGCTGTTTGAACTTTCGCAACTCTTCCTCAACCTGAGGGTGGAGGTGGAATGGCACTCTCCGATGTCAGAGCGCAGTCAGTTTGATAGTGGGGTCTATATGCAGTTTGAATAGCTTCCCCCTGAGGCATTCCAGACCCTTGAACAGCATAGGGAAGTCATGGAGGATTTCATGTGCCAGTAGATCATGCACTTGGTTGGCAAAGAACACCAAGTCCAGGTCTTCTGCCATTTGACAGCTGAGGAGTGTCCCTCTTCTTCCTTCGGTGACGTGAAACCGCGTTTGAATGCGGTGTCCCTCGCTGGCCACCTTGGCATCGATGACCTCTCGCAGGGGAAGCGGCTAAGTACCTTCACAGGTGTAGATTTTAGCCCTTGAGGGTGACAGCGGCGACCTTGGAGATAATCACTGGTACTGGTCACTGTCCATGATATTTACTGAGGCTCTGGTATCTATGAGCACCTGGACAGTGGACCCAGCTACCACGATGGAGCACATAGGCGGGGGCCGGCCATGTGGGCCATCCCCGCTCACAAACACTACTATGAAGACATCATCATTGTCTGCTCCTAGCCTGAACCTTTCTAAGGGTGGAGTCCGTTGGCTCTTGCGGGTATTCTAGCGACAGCTGCCTCACTGCCGCTGACACCCCTCGCTGTCCAGGAGTGGAGGTTCTGGTTCTTCCGCTGCAACACACCTTCGCGAAGTAGTTTTGTTTTCCGCGCCAAGAACAGGTCTTTCCTTTTGCAAAACATTGCCCCGCTGGCAGGGGCTCAAGGCCTCAGTTACCACACATGCCACTGTGCGACTGTCTCCCAGTCCCACGAGGCATGGCTGGGAGTCTCTGATTGTGCGACCGGCCCAATCCCGCTCCCTCCTCCCAGCTGTCAAGCCCTCTCTGACCCCTACTTAATGGCGGCCGCACCGCTGGGACGCCAAAGGCAAGCCCATCTGTGCCCGTCCGCGACCCGACTGCGACCAGTGACAGAAACCCTGAATTTCTGCACCGCCAACGCTATGACCCAGTGGCACTCCAACCTTTCAACCCAGGCTGCAACAACAACTGCAAACTAGCATCACCAGCCGACACCCACGGACCCTTCAGCTGACACAGCTGCCGGCACACCTGCAGCAACGCCAAGACCACTGAACCAGCGCAATCCGCCCGCAAGAACACAACTGAACCAAAGACCCTGCAATGCATCCTCCTCAACATATGATCCCTCCCCAACACACCACCGAAATCTGGGACCTCCTCGACAGCACTACCCCGGACGTAGCATTCTTTACCGAAACCTGGACCAACACCAACTCGGAGCCGGACATCGCCGTCGCCATTCCACAAGGATACAAGATCTCCAGGAAGGACCGCCCAACCCGCCCGGGAGGAGGAATTGCCATCATCCACAAATCCACCCTCCGCCTGAGCACACTCCCCGATGAGCCCGCAGACCTGATGGAACACCTTCACTTCAAGATACTGGTCAGCCCTACCTCCACCCTCCGAGGAACCCTTATCTACCGACCACCTGGACCCCGCAAACTTTTCGCCATCTTCATCACGGACATCATCTCCCCGCATACCATCGTGCCCACCAACTACAGCCCACTAGGAGACCTCAACTTCCACCTCGACAACCAACTGGACCCAAGCACCACATCCCTCCTGGACAACCTCCACAACATTGGACTCCGCCAGATCGTGACCAAACCCACGCACTCAGCAGGACACACCCTTGTCTCCCTCTTCACAACAGGAAACTCCATCACCTTCAGCCACACCACCGAACTCCCATGGACTGACCATCGATGCGTCCACTTCATCTTCAGAACACCCACCATCCACAGACACCAGCACCTGCTCCCACAAAGAAACTGGACCAGAATCCCGATGACCAGTTAACCTCATTACTCAGCAACTCCACCCCAACAATCGCGGAAAACGACAATGCCAACACCGCAGCCCAAACCCTGCACAGATGGATCTCCGACAGTGCCAACACCATAGCCGCCGTCAAGAAAAACAACAACACCGACGCCAAAAAAGCTAGATGGTTTACCAGCGAACTTCAAGAGTGCAGACATACTTGCCGCCGCCTCGAAAAGGTCTGGAGGAATACCAAATCCACAGAAGCCCACAACAACTTCAGAGCTGCCACCAACACCCACCAGCAACTCATCAGAAAAACAAGGAAAAAAGCGATTGAAGACAGAATCTCCACTCATGCACATAACAGCAAAGAGCTCTTCAACATCATCAAGGAGTTCGCCCAACCCACCAATGAGTCCACCGACATCCCACCCTCACAAGACCTCTGCAACAAACTCAGCAGCTTTTTCCTCCACAAAATCAAGAGCCTCTACAACAACTTCGACGAAGACAACCAACACGCTGAACCCTCACCAACCACCCCCGACACCCTGAAGCCAGCGATCGACAACTGGACAGCCCTCACCACCGAAGACACACTGAAGATGATGAAGTCAATCCACTCCGGGGCCCTCACCACATTTTCAACAGAGCTGCTGACACCATCGCACCCATGCTCTGCCACACCATCAACCCCTCCCTGGCAACCCCCTCGTTCCCTGACGACTGGAAACACGCTGAGATCAACCCCCTCCTGAAGAAACACTCGGCGAACCCCACCGACCTCAAAATCTACAGACCCATCTCTCTGCTCCCGTTCTCAGCGAAATTCATCGAGAAAGCCATCAACAACCAACTCGGCACATTCATCGAAGATCACAACATCCTCGACTTTTCCCAATTCGGCTTCAGAAAAACCACAGTACGGAAACCGCCCTTCTCGCCGCAACAGACGACATCTGTATCTTACTGGACAAAGGAGAAACAGCAGCCCTCATCTTCCTCGACCTCTCAGCGGCGTTCATCACAGTCTCTCACCGCACCCTAATGCGCAGACTCCATGACGCAGGGATCCAAGACAAAGCCCTCGACTGCATCCGCTCCTTCCTCTCCGGCAGAATGCAGCAGGTCAGACTTCCCCCTTTCCTCTCGACCCTACACCTACTACCTGCGGAGTCCCCCAAGGGTCCACCCTCAGCCCTACGCTCTTCACCTTCTACATGGGGGAAATAATTGTACATTTGGAGATTTACACCACAAGTTGAATGTACTGCTGCCCCTTTTTTGCAATTCACAGAACAGTTTCAGTAGTTGTCTGTAAAACTGCACCAGACACAGGTTTCCAGGTATACTAGTGGGAATGTCAAGTGACACATTACCTGGCCACCCTGTTCCCCAGTCGGCAGTTGTACATAGTGTTCAAATATATACTGAAGAAATGCAGCCAGGTGTGTAACTGCTCATTTTTTTCTTGTCTTTTTTAGCTCTAAAGGGAAAACGTTTATCCTTGTGATGAAACCCCCTCCTCAATATCGACTCCAAGTTTGGAGGTGATCCGTTTCCCTTCTCATCCCGGTAGGAGCGTACTCTAGCCCTTTGCTGGAGTAAAACTCTTGACAATTTCCAGGGCGAAAAAGGGTAGAATCAGACTTTTGCAATAGACATAAACTTGTAACTTTGTGGGCGTTCACAAACTTACAAGGCATGCAAATCCTTGTTCGGCTACTCCCCACCCTTTGTAGGTAAATCCATTTACGCCTGTCTGGAATCCTTCTGTGAAATCCTCACAAGTGTAAATTGAGATATTGTCAGGTGTAAAAGTATATTTATGACTGAAAATACCCTTTTTAGGTCAAAGCCTGCATTGCAGGGCATGCCCTGCTGCAGGCAAATAGATATTGTGAGCAGGGGATTTCAGTATGGCGTGAAGCCACGCCCCTTTTTCCCATTGGCAGGCCTCTCGAAACAGAGGCCTGCTATTGGAAAAAGCTCCTGTTTAGCAGATTTGTCTGCTCTGGATCCCGCCTCTCAAGGACTCCGTGACCTGCCTTACGGTAGTACGACAATATTTTCAGAAATATTGCCTTGGCAACCATGAGGCAGGTCAGGGAGACCTGGAGGGGCGGGGTTCAGTATCCATTTCCGCCCCGTTTTTTTTGTTGTTGTTTTGTTTGTGCCGTCATTTCTGAGTGTTCCTCGGCGGTGGAGGAGGTAGGGGAGAAACGGTGCTTGTTTCCTAAGAGCTCAAATATGCCTGTTCGCGATTTATGCCGTTTCCCAACACTCCTGTGTCCCTGGATGTTGAAGTAATTATTTAATTTGGGATCTAGATGCCGTTTATGGCACAGGTGGTGTTTCTGCGTAAGCCCCTGGATTCCATACAAATTAACCCTTTCAAGGTTTTACTGGTGTTTCCGCCCGCGGGTTGTAAAGCGAACTTAGCAGCTCGGGCTGCAGGATATTCTTGCTGCGTAGGGAGTGCGGCTGGCACCCTGTCCGAGCAGCAGGGGGCTTCACGGTTCACCAGAGCTAGTGTCACGCTCGCCCAGAGTGCACGGGGACCCCATGCGAGACACACCAAGGCAGTCCCAGAGAAGTGCTGACAGGAGCAGGACTGCACCTCAAAAGCTCGTATGACCAGTGTAGGGCAGCGCTAGAGCTCGTGTTGCCGGAACCGGGCTGCACCAGAGCGCGTGACGGGACTGGAGCCGTGCGCTGCTGCTCTGTAGCAGATACAGGGAGCACCAGAGCTCGTGCGGCGCGAGGAGCAGGGCTGCACCACAGCTCTTGCCACAAAAGCACGGCTTCTCCTGTGCTTCTGAGACAGCGACAGCACCAGAGCTCGTGGGGCAAAGGCCGAGCTGCAGTAATGCTGCTATGGCAGGATTGTAGCCTGGCTACAAGGTCAGCTGGGTGGCGAGAACTCTTGTGACAGTACCACGACTGCACCAATCCCTGTGTATTAATAAGGAAGGGGCCTGCACCTCTCGTGCCGGAAGCAGGGTTGCACCAGAGCTGGTATGACAGGACTGGACCAGGGCTGCACCACAGCTGGCGTGGAGGGAGCACGGCTGCACCGGAGGTCACGTGACAAAGTACGGTTGCGGCGTGTAACAGGACTGCACTAGGGCTGGTGTGACAGCACTGCTCTGGAGCATGGCTGCTCCACAACCCGTGTGAACGAAATGGCCTAGGGCTGCCCAAAGCTCATCTCACCCCTCCAGGGTTGTATGCCCTGCCACCATTACCTGCCGCCAGTTTTTAGGAGTCGAAACCAGCAAACAACGAGTATTGACTGCACATTTTAAGGACTAAAACAGAACCTTTTATTGGCGAGCTCCCAGCCCCCTGAGCTACAGTACTGCCGTTTCCAAATGCGTAAGAAAATAAAGGCCACCAGGCAAGCCAGATCCTCCCAGCTCTCTCGTCTGGTTAAAGAAAAACAGCACAGAGGCAGATGAGAGCACGTTGCACTGATGTTCTTTGCAGACCATTGGTTGATGGGCATTGCAGGGACGAATAATAGCGTATATACTTTCTTAACAGTTAAAAAGTGGTGAACCCGTAGTAACTTCTATAGCAGTAGGAAGAAATAACAAATGGGCAGCATAACTAGGACTCTGAAACTGCGTAGGCAACCATGGAACAGCCGAACTTTAAGAAAAAAATGCTCACCTATGCCATTTGCATATGTGTTTGATCATACTCGAATGCATGCACTCGACATAATGAGGCCGTTAGGGAAATATGCTTATATTTTCTGATTGCTTTTGAAGTGATCCCAGTGAAATAATGTATAATGCGTAATGTATCGAAATAATGTATGATGCAATGTGTATCTGTTTACATCTACAAATGCCTCGCCCCAATCTCCCATATATAAAGAAAGGGTGTGCCTTTTAAGCTATTGTTTTTAATAGTGATGTATCATTGCCAAAGCTGGCAATAGGCCACATAGCCCTCGGTTTTAAAGGCAGTGGCCCTTCGGATTCCGGGACTTGTCGTTTTCTTTTTCCCAGGTTCAGTAGGGTGTCCTTCCACATCGGAACAATTGTGGGTACAATATTGTTAAACTTACTCTTCCTAAAGATGTCATCTAACCCACACATAACCTAGCCCTGAGCTGATGAGGGTTATTACAGCAGCCTCTATACAGGTTATCCCGATGTATAGACCTGCCGCCTAGATTGTATTTGGCACTGGCAGGCTGTTTTCTGGACTAGGCAGGATAGGCCACATAACACATCTCAGGAAAGCTCTCCGGAGTTCTATCTAAGATCCCTTCTCCTCATATTAGGATACTAGATATACAAGTTTACTCACAAAATGGTGACACAATATGTCCAGCCGGGTCACTTGTATCAACCTGTGAGAAATCTAAGAAGCCAGAATAAAAATTATATTATGTAGTCTTCAGGTGACGTTTAAATCCAAAGTAGGCATAGACTTTTCCACAGAGGCCCTTATTTAGTGGAACTATTGTTCTGCACCATCCAAGGTGTTGATCCAGGCTTTGCACCTTTGGAACAGGTCGGCATTCATTCACCTAATTCTGTTTTAAGTGGCATTGTGCCGCGGTGCAGCTTTTGGTGTAAGATTGGCTGCTGTATACATCCAACTAACAGCATGAAAAGTGTTGATGGCTGTAAATCGTCGACTGTGTAATGATGCTTTGTTGTATAAATAATGACTCTGCAGCGTTATGTGGTAACAGCGCTTCTTTATTTGTAAAGCGTCCCTAAAGAGCGCCGAGCAGGTCTGTCTCTGCCTCCGGCTTTCGCGCCTCTAACTGGGATGCGCGCGCAGCCGCCAACATGGCCGCCCGCACATCACGTCATGACGTGACGTGGAACAACTAGTGCGTGACACTACATATCTCCCTTTTTTCCAAACAATGAATATGTAACTTACAGTTCGCTGTCCATATCAAAGTCTCAAAACCTTGCAGGTCTCACCACAGTTCTTCCGCTCCGGGTTACCCTAGCAGGAGTAGACGGCGTCCCTCTATCCTGTGTTTCTGCCCTTAACCTTCCCTCTCTCAGCGCAGCCGCGCTTCCATCAGTTCTCCTCACTTGCATTTCCATTGCCGTCTCTTGGTCGCTGCCCTGGTTATTCTCCCCGTGCTGTTCGCCTCTCCTCTCCTGCAACTCTACGGCATGTTGTTCCTGCTCCCCATTGGGTTCCTCCATGTCTTCCCATTCTGCTCAGCCTTGATGCCATCGTAAGACCTTGTTGCACCTGGCCATGCGGTCTTGGGACCACACATTCCCATCACTCAGCAAGGCCGCTCGGTCATACACCTCCCTGACCTGCATCGGTTTACTATACTTGCTGTCCCCCTTCCTCTGCAACGTTGCCAACTTTACCGGCACCCACTCGCCTTTTTCCAGTTCTGTCCTTTTCACATTCCTGCGTTTGTTGTAGTGGTTGGCATAAATAGTCTGTGCTTTTTCCAGGTTGGCTAGTACTACTGCGGCAGACCACTCACTCGTTATGATTTTTTTCCTTCTATGCACGGTTGTCATGAGTGAATGGTTCGCGACCTCTTAGTATCTGGAAGGGGCTGTACCCTGTCCCAGTGGTTGTAATTCTGCCCGCCCACACCATGTGCCATATTTCTTTTTCCCGGTCCTTGTTGCTGGAGATCGCTGCCTGTACCGCTCCCATCACTACTCTATTGAATCGTTCCACCAGGCCGTTACCAGCCGGATGGTAGATCGACGTGCGTTTGGTGATGATTCCATTCCTCTGCATGAAATTGTTCCATTTGTCGGAAGTGAATTGTGGGCCATTATCACTCAGGATGGACTTGGGGATGCCCTCTCTCACAAAAGTGTCCGACAGAAACTTTAAAATGTTCTCCGCATCCATAGCTTCATCTACTTTTACCCCTGGCCATTTCGAGTATCTGTCTATAAGGACACATACGTACTTTTGGATACCTTAGCCATCGGGAATTGGGCCCAAAATGTCTATCAACAGTTCTTCCCACAGATTCTGTGGAGGGTCGAATTTTCCTAGTGCTGGACGCAAGGGTTTGAGCGTCTTGTCTGCTCCCTGGCACTGTAGACAATCTCTGACATGTCTCTCTGCCCGTAGGTCCATACCTGGCCACCAGTAATTTTGTTTGGTTCTTAGTTTCATTTTTCCTATGCCCAGATGGCCTTCGTGCAGTATGTCCAGTAACTTGGGGATTATGCCTCCTGGGGGGATAACTTTATCTCCTCTGTACACGAATACTCCTCGGTTATCCAACGACAACTCTTCCCTGACCTCATAGTATGGTTTAAGGTTCTCGTTCATTTGTCTTTTGTACGGCCAACCTTCAACGATGTGTAACTTCACTTCCTGTATGGTGCTGTCTTCTTCGTATGCCTCTTTCCACTCCTGATTGCAGATGACTCTCTCTTGGTCCTCCGTGAGTGCTACCATCTCCTCCTTCCCTGCTTGGTCTTCTTCTCCTGGCTCCATGGCCGCCGCTCTGCTTAGGTAGTCAGCTACTCTCTTCCGATTTCCTGGAATGTACTCTACGTCGTACCTGAATTCAAGCAACTTCAAGGTAATCTTCGAGATCCTGGGCATGGCGCTGGCATGTCCGCTTGATGTTAACACCTTCACCAAGGGCTTGTGGTCCATCTTCAGTTGGAATCGGTGCCCCATAGGAATTGCCTGAACCTTGTCATTGCCCACACGACGGCCAGCATGTCCTTCTCGATAACACTGTATTTCTTTTCCGTGTCACTCAATGTGCGGGATGCAAAGCTGAATGTCTCCATATTTCCTTGTCCCCGATCTTGCATGAGGACTGCACCCAGTCCCTTGTCGCTGGCGTCGGTTGTGAGCACCGTTATGCCCTGGGGGTCATATCCCTGGAGTGGCACAGCTCCTGCAACGTCCTTCTTAATGGTCTCGAATTCACTTTGGGCCTCTGCTGTCCACTGGAATGCGGTGCTCTCCCTTGTCAGCATCCTCATGTGGTGTGTCTTTGAGGCAAAATGTATAACAAACTTGCTGTAATACTCCGCCATGCCCAATGACCTGACCTCCTCTTTGTTGGTGGGTGGCGGGGCCTCAGAAATAGCTTTTACGTTTTCTGTTTTTGGTGTGATCCCTTGCACGCCTATCTCGTGGCCTAGGTAGGTTAATGACTCCAAACCCAGTCGGCACTTGGCCCATTCTGCTGTGAGGCCCTTGACCTCCAGGGTCTTCAGCACCTTGTTGAGCTTTGAGTCGTGATCCACTTTGTCGCGCCCCATTACCAGGATGTCGTCCTGGAAGTACTGGACGCCGTCCATGTTCCTAAACAGCTGGTGCATCAGTTGCTGGAACACTGCAGCCGCCGAGGCCAGTCCGAACGGCATGCGGCAGAACTGATAGCATCCAAATGGGGTGATGAATGACGTTAATTTCCTGCTGTCCGGGTGCAAAACAATTTGATGGTAAGCCGAGGTCAAATCGATGGTGGAATACATCTTGACTCCCCTGGTTTTTGCCAACATTTCTTCGATTCTTGGTAGAGGGAATTTCTCCACCATGATATTCTTGTTCAACTCCCTCAGGTCAACGCATAGCCTGACCTTTCCGCTGGGCTTCATGACCACCACTAATGGTGCGAGCCACTCTGCACACGTGATGGGTTCGATGTTTCCTTTTTTTTCTAAGTCCTGTAGTTCTACTTGAACAGCGTCTCTCACCGCTAGGGGCACGTTTCTCACTTTGTGGGTGACTGGTATGGCTCCTTCCTTCAGCACGATTCTGTGTAGGAATATCTCCAGCTTCCCCACTGTGCCTCCGAATACTTTGGGGTAGTCTTCTTTCCAGCTGACTAGATTGGCCATGTTTCTGGTTCTGTGAGGAGTATCTGCTCCTTCCCGCCTGGATCCAGTTTGATACCCAGGTCACCTTGATCCAGCCATCCCAATACTGACGGTCCCTTTTCTGATATGTACAGCTTGCAAAATGCGGATCGGCCTCTGAACTCAAACTTTAAGGGTCGGAATCCAGCCATCGGTATGCGGTCCCCATTGTACGTGACTGGTCGAATGTCCAGTTTCTCCAATTCTGGGCCTAAGTGTGGCCTGAAGATTTCATTCCATACCGCTCTCTGGACGATGGTGTAGGGAGAGCCGGTGTCCGCCACTACGCTTATGGGTATTCCTCCGATCGTCATTTCTAATACCGGTTTAGTTGTCCTTTTTCCGTCTTCACTCAGCACCTGGTCGTATATACACAGTACTGTGACTACTTCTTCCTCCGTGCTTCCCTCATGGTCTTCATGATCCTGGTCAATGTATTTCACCATGCTCTTGGACGATTTTCTCCGGCACACCTTCTCGTAATGGCCTATTATGCCACAGTACATACATTTGGCCCGGAAAGCTGGGCGTTTCCTGTCGTGTGCTTCATGGGACCAGCTTCCACACCTGTAGCACGTTTTCTCTTTGTTTCCTGCTTGTTTACCTGGTGGTCCGGGGTTGCCTTGCCATTTATTTGGTCCCTTTGGGGCAGATTTTTTGTATTTGTAGTCTCTGCACGGTTCCTCATCGTCTACTTTGTTCACCATGGGACTGGGTGTTGTTTCCTTCTTTGCAGCGTCTGCGCACCTGCGTGCCAATTCCACCCTTTTGACGATGACCTCCTTCAGCTTGGTTTGCCCACTGGCCCACAGCTTGTCCTGTACGTTCGTGCTCGTGGTGTGCATCACTATTTGGTCTTTGATGAATTCATCTTCCCACGCGTCATATTTGCACGTGGTCGCCAGTTTCTTCAGGGCCGCCACATACTCCTCTACCGATTCCCCGGGACGTTGTTTCCTTTGTTGGAAATTAAATCTGTCGACTGATACGCACACTGCCGGCCGGTAGTGTTCGTTCAAGTCATCAATGGCATGGGCATACACATCGTCGTCTGTGCTTCCTCTTGGTTTGGGTACCAGGCTCTTGTAAATTCTGAGTCCTTCCGGTCCTAAATTGAGTAGTAGGATGCGCTTTTTTCTCATGGGGTTAAATTGTTCCTCATTCTCATCTTCTAGGACTCCTATGAAGTTGTCTATATATTCCCTCCAATCTTCCCACTTCATGAGTGGTTCCCCCGGTTTGGGCAGGAATTGAACTGGCGCTATTGCGTATCCCGCTTGTGCACTCATTTTCTCCTCTTTGACCATGGGCGGTGTGTTTCCTTGGCCTCTGGGAGTGCCTGGAGTGTTATCCGACTCTTGTTTTCCACCTTGTAACTGGGGACTATCTATTTCAGCCCCCTCGCCCTCCTTTAAGGTAGCCAGTGTGGTTTCCCTTGATTAAGTTGGCCGTGTGGATTTGACACGCTCAGTCTTGATTGCGCCTGGGTCCTTTATGTCCCCCCCTGCGTGGTTGTCTTCCCCCTGGGGTATCTCTGGGCTCTGCCGCGCTCTTTAGGGTGTGGTACCTCATTCAGTGGCTTGTTCGTCCTTCCTTGACCCTGTGCTGCTCTTGCAAAATAACGATGGATTTGGGCCCAGATCTTTTGACTGGGGGAATGTGTGACATTGATCCACATTCGGTCCATCACTTGTTGTTTTTGCAATTGCCGCCCTAAGTGCGCTGGGGATGCCCAGACGTGGGTCCCAGGCACTCCACACCACTTGGAGTGAAGCTAGCCGGGCTGATGAGAGGTGTTACCTCGAAACCGGTCCGGTCCTCGGATGCTTGATTCCGTTCTGTGAAGGACATGGCTTTTGTAGTTCGGACTGGACTGTTCCCATGGGGCAACAGGGTCAGAGCTGATTTGCATATCGCCATTGTCTAACCCAGGGTGTGTGGAGTGCAAAAAAACGATGGATTTGGGCCCAGATCTTTTGACTGGGGGAATGTGTAACATTGATCCACATTCGGTCCATCACTTGTTGTTTTTGCTCTTGGCTGTATGGCCGTGCTGTCCTGTTCCCTGCTTGGATATGGATTCACCGGTGTGCTGCTGTCTCCCTCGGTGAATTTCCTGGTGAGGTTCGTTTTTTTTTTCCTATGGTGCAGGGGTTAGGATCCCATCCTCGTCACCATTGTAATGATGCTTCGTTGTATAAATAATGACTCTGCAGCGTTATGTGGTAACAGAGCTTCTTTATTTGTAAAGCGTCCCTAAAGAGCGCCGAGCCGGTCTGTCTCTGCTCTCGGCTTTCGCGCCTCTAACTCGGATGCGCGCGCAGCAGCCAACATGGCCGCCCGCACGTCACGTCATGACGTGACGTGCAACAACTAGTGCGCGACACTACAGACTGGTTTGACTTACTTTGATTTGACGACGATGCTTGGCTGCAGCGTTAAAGTGAAGAGTGACCTTTAGAATCAGAAAGACGCCCCAAGACCCCACGGTATTTGTTTGGTGGTGCTCGGTTTCCATTTTTACTCCAAATGTGTATTTTATATTTTGGGGCGTTGAGCTGCTAGACCTATCCATTCGGGTTGCTAAAGGATCATCTTGAAGAAATACTTCTCATGCCCTTTCTGTTGCACAACCTGTACTTAGACTTTGCACTGCAATCTTTTAAATGCTATACTTTTCATGTGTAATGAAACTGTGAATACAGTGTGAGTTGAACATTCAAAAAAGAAGTGGATTTGCCACAACGTGCTGCTGCGCACGATGCAGAGAGCGAAACCTTTTCTTTTTATAGATGAATAATATCCTTGGATATCTGAGCTGCCTTCCGTCCCCCACCGGCGGGGGCTGTTAGGGGGTGTGCTGCTGGCTGCTAATTGTGTATTCTGCACAGGAAGCAGCTCTTGTGGTTCCGCTGTGCTGTGTGTTCTTGTGACGCTTACGTGCTCTGTTGGTTACTGCAGCTTCCAAGCACTCGATGTTTAATGAACCCTGATATGGTTAGTGTACCTGCCATTGTGTATGTGTGAGTATATATATATATATATATATATATATATATATATATATATATATATATATATATATATATATATATATTTGGATTTCTCTTTCAATGCCACTTAGACTGCAACCTTCCTACTGCCTTGTGGGATTTGAGCAGACGTTACGAGTGTCGAGACTGACTTTTTGGCCCAAAAAAGCTATTGGCATTGTTAAATAATGCAACACCAATAGCTCAATCTTTAATAATGTGAGACCTATTGCATTGCAAATGCTTGTTTATTTTTACAATTGGTTTCACTGACTTTTTCAGTTAAAATGCAAAACAGTTCGCTTCCTGTTTTTTCAGGAGGAGGAAAGTAGCAATTATAAAACATTTCAAACGATTACATTCTTTTGTTTTGAAACCCATAAATTAACATGCCTATTTTATTACAACAGGTATATGAGGATACAAGCGAGTAATTGTTTATGTGCTCTGATAATTCTCTATTCTAATTCTATTTTCCAATCCTATAACAATTTTAGTTTTGAAACTTTCTGAAGTGAGGTTCGAACTGATTGAACACCACTGATGTGTAGCAATTGTAAAGTGTGTAGTTATGTATATGTTGACTGTAGTACCGGCTCCTGGAGGAAGTGCTGCGGGGTGGGGAGTGGTATGGTGGGGGGTAGTAAACTCCACCATACGGCCGACCGGAGTTAAGTACATATATAAATAAATAAAACAAATTACATTGATGTAATTTGATTTATTTATTTATTTATGCACTTAACTCCGGTCAGCCGCATGCCGGAGTATACTACCCCCCACCCTACCCCTCCCGCTCCCCACCCCACAGCACTCCCTCCAGGAGCCGCTACTGGTTCACTGTGACTGATAAAACCTAAGCATTCTAGATACCTCTTAATGCTGTCTGCAAAAGGTTCTGATGTTTTCCAACAAAGATGAGTGATTAACAACTTACCATAGCGCGTCTGATTTGGAAAGAGATGAAAATTCAATATTAGGCGTTTGGACATAACTGATGTACAAAATTAAGTAACTAAGCAGACCAACAAAGTTGATACACATAAAAAGACAACATTGAAAAACTGAAAAACTTTAAACCTTGAGTATATGCAAAGGAATTTGAAATTGAGGACTAAAAATTAAGGGCCAGATTTATGAAGATGTGACACAGCGCAATGCTCCAAGACAACTTGCTGTGCTGCGTCACATGGAGAAGGCAGGAATGCGCCTAGGATATGGTGCATTCCTTCTCTTTCCCTGCGCTGGTGCACACAGTGCAGCCACGTGCCAAAGCAGGCGCCCTTGACCCATGGTGCAAGGGTGCCAGAGTTGCAGGCAGGATACTTTTTGTGCAGAAAGGGACAGCTCCCTGCACTAAAGCAATACTTAGAGGCGTTTTCCTCTTTCTACGCATGCTGCAGAATGCAGCACGTGTAGAAAGAGGAAATGAAAGAGGAGAAATATAGTTATTTCCTTGTTGCGCCTCCCCTGGGAAAGATAGTTTTACACATTCTTATTTTTACAGCTGGTAGTAAATCTGTGAACATGTCAAAATCCATGGGTGGATGCGTGGGAACACCCACGCTCCACCCATGGAATGCCTTCCCAGGGCAAAGAAATGCATAGCAGTGGCATTACTCCATATTTACTATGTCGCACAGTGCCACACAAAGTGGCTCTGCATGGCATAGTAGATCTCACTTTAGGCTTGTGCTGCCCTTGCATTGCCCTTGCATAGTGCAAGGGCAACGCAATCCTTCCGTAAGTCTGGGGTTGGAAAGCTCTTTCACGATGTTGAAGAGTTCCTTGCAGTTGTGTGCGTTGTTGTCCAACCGTTCCTTGAATGCTGTTTTCTTGGCGGCGCGGATCAGCTGGTGGTGCTTCCGGGTGGCAAGCTTGAAGGAGGTCCTGTTGTCCGGTGTAGGTTCCCTTCTCCAGACTTTCTCGAGGGCTCGGCAGTTCTTCTTGGAGCTCTTGAGTTCGTCGGTGAACCATGGGGCTTTCTTGCTGCCGGGTCTGCTAGGCGGGGTCCTCAGTGGGGCGAGTTCGTCCGCGCAGTTGCTGATCCACTTCGTGAGGTTGTCGGCGGCCTGGCTGGGGTTCGCTGAGCTGGCAGGAGGGTGCTGGCTCAGGGAGGTGGCGAGCTGGTCTGCTGTGATCTTGTTCCAGCTTCTGTGGGCGGCCTGTTGCTGGTGTTGGTGGGTCGTTGTTCTCTTGAAGGTGAAGTGGACGCAGCTGTGGTCCGTCCAATGAAGCTCTGTGGCGTGGCTGAAGTCGATGTCTGTGCTGGAAGAGAAGACTGCATCGAGTGTGTGTCCGGCGAGGTGGGTGGGGGTGCACACCAGTTGCTTGAGTCCCAGGTTGGCGAGGTTGTCGAGCAGGGTGCTGGTGTTGCGGTCGTTGTTGTTCTCTAGATGGAAGTTGTGGTCTCCCAGGAGGATGTAGTCAGCGGAGGGGAGGGCATGCGGGCTGACGAAGTCGGCGATGTCCTCGCTGAATTGTGTGCGTGGTCCAGGGGGTCGGTAGATCAGGGTGCCTCTGAGGGTGGTGTTCGGGTTGGTGTGGATCTGGAAATGCAGGTGTTCGGCGCTGGTCAGGGTGTTGTCGGTGCTGGTCGTGAGACGGATGGTGTTCCTGTGGATGATGGCGATGCCTCCTCCCATCTGGTTGGCGTTTCGGTCCCTCCGGACGATCTTGTAGCCCTCTGGGATAGCGATGGCGATGTCGGGAGCTGAGGAGGCGTTCATCCAGGTCTCCGTGAGGAAGGCAACGTCAGGGGCTGTGGCGTCTAGAAGGTTCCAGAGTTCGATGGCGTGTCGGTGAATGGATTAAGAACTTCCTGAGTGACAGGAGACAAGTAGTTACCCTGGACGAATTTCGATCTAAGGAGAAGCAAATTAAGATGGGCGTGCCGCAGGGGTCAAGTCTTAGCCCAACATCGTTTAAGGTTTACACTGCTCCTCTAATTAAGTTAATATCGACATTTGGAATTGATGTAGTGGCTTATGCCGACGACACTCAACTGATACTGGTCCTGGACAAAGACACACAGGAATGGGAAGAAAAGCTCATAGGTTGCCTCACTGCTACATTCAATTGGATGAAGTCTAATCATCTAAAATGCAACACGGGCAAGACAGAGATCGTGCCTATGGGCCTAAATAACAACTTCGTTCATAAAACCTGGTGGCCGGAAAAGGCAGAAATCCCTCCCAACACAACTCAATCGGCACGGAATTTAGGGATCACATTTGATAGCAATCTGTCTTTTAAGCAGCAAGCCCTGAAGGTCGCAGGGACCTGCTTTGCCATCATCAAAGGACTCAGGAAGTTTTTCGATCTACTTCCACTGGAGGCCAGGAAGACGGTAACAGTGGCCCTAGTGACATCGAGGATAGACTACTGTAACAGTCTATATGCAGGGACCACCAAAACCACCACCCAGAAGCTTCAAATGGTGCAAAATGCAGCAGCCAGGCTAGTTCTTAAATGGCCGAAGAAATCATCTGCAACATCGGCACTAAATATACTGCATTGGCTACCAATAACCAAGAGGGTCCTTTTCAAAATATTGATAATTACCTTTAGAGCCACCCATGCCCTAGGACCAAAATACTTACAGCGGAGATTTGCCAGATACCATCCTTCACGCAATCTCCGATCGTCTAGTTCGAACTTGTTGTCGGTCCCCATTTTCAGGCTTAGCACGAGAGGTGGCAAATCACTCCCAGTACTTGGAGCTAAAGCTTGGAATACTCTCCCCCCTTCTCTACGTGCATTAGACAATGAAAAAGACTTCAGAAAGGGACTAAAAACCTGGGTTTTTAAGCTACAGGACACTTGCACTAGAGCCCTAGTGTAACAGTTGGATGAGCTCTCACCTACCTCCAACCTGTTTCCTACATCTCTGGATCAGTATCTGGCGCCTAGATGCTCCTTGGAGCGATTGCTGCGCGTTATAAATGCTCTGTTACATTACATTACATTACATTTTCTGCACAATTTATTCTTGGATTATTCTAGCATAAATGAGAAGCGTATTCAAGTGTGGGAAATGCACTTCAAACGTTTGGGTCACAAATCCCATAATGAGTGGGGTGGTCATTATATGGCTGTAGGGCTGATTACCAAAACTGACTGACCTATTCATACTTAACTTATGCAAGGAAGGGCACTGTATTCACGCGAATTTCTGACGCGCACCTGTGCAGGGTCTATGTAAGGCACGTTTTCTGTTAACCGCAAGGTAGAAGATTTATGAAAGTTAATATTCGTGGGTTTCCTTTTTTAATTCATGGAAAATATGTCGCATTTGGTTCGCTTCCTTCACCATCCCAGTTAAATGGACATTATTGGGGCATATATCAACACTTTATTCCCACTCACCCCTGAATCACAGTAATAATAATTTTAATAACAATGAATGCTAGTTTATGAGCGCTTCATACCGCGCTTCTTAAATCAGTTTCTGGTACTCATTTTTCCGCCCTGCGGAAGGATGGAGAGTTCAGCCTGTCTCTGTTGGGACTGGAACTCATAACCGCCAAAACCCTCCGCTTCTGGAACCATCCATTGAGCCTTGCTGAACAAAAACATCATTAACTTTTTATTAAGCATGTTTTAATACATTGGCTGGTTTCAATTGTTACAGTCTGTATGTTTTAATTAAAATCGTGCAGTCACTTTTTCTCACTCCTGTGTTTCATGTGCATGTCTTATATCTTGTAATAGTGCCACTTTGTGCATAACGCCGTGTGATTTGGGGAAATTGACGCATGCACTCTTCAGCGACAGTGGGGCTCGCATTAAGCAATATGTCTTCGTGATAGTGAGGTCGATCATCCTTCAGAAGAAGAACAGATATTTGCTTTACTTTTGTAGCGTTCTACTTACTCATATCATTGTGTTTTCCTTATGCTCAAGTAAAAATGGCATATGCCTTGAGGATGGGCACGGCGCCATTTCGGCAGATGGGCAGAGTGTAGACAGCTGAGAGATAATACACAATCATCGAATTCATTTGTCTGAGGGCAGGAACCCTGCAAAGAACGCCAGAAGGGACGTCTCTCGGCGGTTGTATGTGTCTATATTTAGAGAGTTCTTGCATTAGTATTCAGGCCTGAAGCTGGCTCGGCTTTCAAACTGAAAGAAAAGATGATTTTAGGCCCACATTCAACAATTTCTATTCTATGCAAATGTTTTGGGAAAACAAATGCTAGTCGCGAGTCTGGGTGCAAAATAACTCTAATAAACTTGATTTTTTTTTAATAACACAATTTTATTGACATTTTTTCGAAAATAACATTACGCAACCACCTTTCACACCCATGACTCTTCGCCATTCTGGGAGTGTAGGTGGGTTAAGGGAGTTTTTTTACCTTTGATGCCAAGCTTTTAAGCACCGTTGCCACTCCCACTGCACACATTCTTCTGTTTCCCCAATGTCTTCCAGGATCCCTAGTAAAGCTACTCTAGGTGTGAAATCTATATGTCTACTCAGCACACTCATTAGTGGTTCCATTATGGTGCAATCTCGGGGCATTGCCAGACGATATGAAAGAAATCAACTTCTGGGTGGGTACAGGAGTAGCACTTGGGTGTAAGGAGCCCCCGGCACACCAAAGGCGGTGGGGTGTAAGGTATGATGTATGCAGATAATTCAGTTGAATGAGTCAAAGTCTGGAGGATATATCAATCTCCCGGGGTCCAATACGCGCATCTCTCTGCTCCGAGTCATCAAGTTCCTCCTCCCAAGCCTCCCATTTGCGTTTCAAAGGCCCAAAAGTTTTCTGCACATTACTTATGAGGGACACTCCGTCTCCGCCCAAGCGACCCATCAGCAGTTGTGCCTCCAGCGGGCTGTATTCAGACGAATCGGAGAGCCACGAACAGTGTTTAGGCAATGTGTGCCTAGTCTGTAAGTACGTGTGAAATTGGGCGTGTCATAACTGAAAGTGGATCTGTAGTTCGGCAAAAGAATTTATGTGAGCGCCGCTGCACACATCACCCAATGTCTTATTCCCCATCTCCCCCAATTCCTGAATCTCCTTGCTCCTATCAACCTCTACCTGGGATGTGTGGCGCAGCCTGCGGCCGGTCCTCAATGGGGTCTGCTGTGACAACTTTTGGTCACATTGTGTAAAGCGGAGCTCCGCACACCGGTATAGTAACACCACTTTTGTACTCTTCAACATGTGGGTGGGGATGGGACACATGTACAGGAATCCCAGGACCTGGTCCAGATCCATTAAGGCCAGCTCTGCACAATAGGCAGGGTCACTCCACTGCTCCGTTCATCAAGTTGTTAATGGCCAAGAGCTGAGACATCCAATAGTAAAGCCTCACATCAGCTATTCCCATCCCACTGTCGAAGGTTGACTGGCGGCACTTATCCCAGGCAATGCGTGGAGTTTGGCCTCCGCAACGAGAGTGTATTCCAGTTCTGTTAACCTTGTTCGTGTCTGCGAGCGGGGGGGGGGGGGGGGGGGGGAGACAGATGATGTATAAGTTCTGGAACTAACGATATGTGAACTGCATGGTATTTGAAGCTCAGCTGCTAACTCGGGATGATACTTAGCTAGCTCACTATTGCCCCTCAGCTGAACCAAAAGGGATTCATTCAAATTCACCTGAAGGCCAGAGGCCTCCTCAAAGACCCTCAGAATATGTATGACCTGAAGGCTGACGACTGCGGATTGGCCAGGAAATGGAGCATTTCATCTACGTACAAGACTATACCCTCCGCTACACCCTCTTGCCACCTCCAGCCTGCACCTGAGCATGCAACAGATAATTGAGACAAAAGGTTCTATTGCCAATGCAAAGAGAAGGGGAGAGCGACAGACCTGGGAATGCACCATCAACTAGGACCTGAGTGAAGGATTTCTTATAGTGGAGTTGAACATATCTGCGATATTTGGGGCCAAAGCTCACGTAGTAGAGGATTTAAATCAGGTACAAGCAGTCTACAGTATCAAACGCTTTCTCAAAGTCAACTAAGAGAAGCGCACAGGGATCAGTCACCTTGTGGTTGAGAGCAAACACCATGTTGCCCCGTCTAATCCAGTGGCGAGTGCCCCGGTTCTGTATGAAGCATAATTGATCAGGAGGAATAAGATGTAACTTGCTGGAGCCTGTTTGGCAGGATTTTGGCAAAAATATTTGGTTTAGTGTTAATCAGCGAGATTGGTCTGTAGGAGCCGCATTTATCAACAGCGGGGCCTAACTTGAGAAGGACCACAATTGTGGTCATATCCAGGAAACTGAGCTCAAGTGCCCCTCTTCAGTGTACAGGTTAACCAGGTGAAGCATGAGCGTATTTTGGAAACTGAAGCAGTATTCCAGTGGGAAGCCGTCAGAACCCGGGTCTTCCCAGGTTGCAGGTCTCATATGTTATGTTATGTTATGTTATGTTAAGCTGTTTTATAGCGCGCACAATTACTGCCGGAGTATCCTGGCGCGGAAGAAGGAAACAAGGGAAGTATAGCAGCCGAGCCCTGAAATAACATAACAATTTACACAGCTAATCTAAACAAATGGGTTTTTAGTGCTTTCTTAAAAACCGTGAAGTCCACCGTGCTGCGCAAAGAGACTGGGAGCGCATTCCATGCTCGCGCCGCTCTCACTGTCACAGAGTGCCCACCCAGCCGGGTGCGCCGGAAACGCGCTACTTGCAAGAGGTGTTCAGATGCTGAGCGCAGATCTCGATTGGGAGTGTACCGCAGGAATCGTTTCATCAGATAGGCGGGGCCACGCCCATTGATGGCTTTATGGGCCAAAGTCAAGATTTTGAAGGTAATTCGATGCTGCACCGGAAGCCAATGCAAGCTCTCCAGGTAACTCCTAACGCTGATCCGCTTGGAGATGTTCCCCAACAATCTAGCGGTGGCGTTCTGAATAACCTGGAGCCGCCCTATCAAGTAAGCCGGAGAGCCACTAAACAGAGCGTTCGCGTAGTCCAGGCGCGAGAGAATTAAAGCTCTCGTGACTGACTCGCGAGCAGAGGCCGGCAGAAGCGGAAAAAACCTTCTAAGAGACTTCAGGGTCCCAAAGCAGCTTCCAGTGAGCCTCTTAATGTGCCCCTCGAAACGGAGGTCCTCCCCGAACCAGACCCCGAGGTTCTTGGCCAAGGTGTTTGAAGCACCCGGCATGGGGAAGCCATCTGGCCACAATAGTGACCTAACGTCAGGGGGAAACTGGCCATAGAGCAAGATTTCCGTCTTGTCCTCATTGCACTTCAATTGAGATGACGCTAGCCAATTGAAGACTGAGGACAGACAATTTTGGATCTGCTTTGTATCCAGTGCCTCACCTGGCCAAGTGAACAACAACTGCGTGTCGTCCGCGTATGCAATAATTTTGGCTCCCCAATGTTCGGCTAGTTCAATCAGGGGGGTCAGATATATATTGAAGAGCAAAGGGCTCAATGTCGAGCCCTGCGGGACCCCTGTACGGAGTGGTCTAGCCGAGGATGAAAACGGAGGGAGCCAGACCTGTTGAGATCTAGCCAACAGAAAAGAACTCAGCCAGTCCAAAGCAAGATCACAAATACCGATGTCAGCAAGTCTGGACAGGAGGCGTTGGTGGGGAACAGTATCAAACGCGGCAGAGAGGTCCAATAAAATTAGAGCCGCTCTGCCGCCCCCATCCAAACATTCCCTGACCGCCTCAGAGACTTCCACCAGGGCCGACTCCGTACTGTGGGCAGTGCGGAACCCGGATTGAGCCTCGTGCAGAGCTCCAGATCCTTCCACAAACTCATTGAGCTGTTGGAAGGCCAACCTCTCACCGATTTTAGCCATATGGCAGTCCCTTCTTCTTCAAATGCGTAGAATCATCAAATTCGGCTCTGTGGAGCTCTGAGAGTCTGGACAAGGTTATATATATAAGTAGTGGGCTGCATCATTCAAGGACAGACTGGGGGAGGGGAGTGTATAGCTCCTGGTAGTATGCAGCAAATGCCTTCGATATATCGCCTACAGTGGTAACATAACACCCTGTGGAATCCATGATGCCTGGGACTATTATGGACTGCAGCTCCCTATTGGCTAGCCAGTAGAAGAGCTTCCCATTCTTGTCTCCATACTTGTATACCTGTTTAGTGGAGGCTCGCCAGCACTAGAGGGCCTTGTCGAGCAGGAGCGGTCACAGCGAGGCTCCATCAATGTCAAGTTGCCTATGTATCCTATCAGTGGTGCCTGTAAAGCACCGTTTCCGGAGTTTAATATTCGGACTTCCAAAAGAGTGCTTTCTCTACCATCAAGCCTCCCTGACCGACAAAGGTATGACTTGGTGATCCGCCATGATCTTTGCATGTCAAGCCACCCAGAGCACCCCCAAGGAGGTGACAGAGCCTGAGTTTGTCTCGAAGTATAATGTGAGTCCTGTTTGAATGTTTTCCTAGAATTGCTTATCTACAAGACACTACAGGTGCTTGCCTCATTGCGGCCACAGAGACAGGAAAGAGGGGCAAGGAGGGTGCAGCACAAGAAGCTGGGGTTGTAGCCTGGGTAGTTTCTTCTCTCCTCTCTCGGCCAAAGAACAGGAGGCAGGCTATAGCAAAGGCGTGCCACGTTGCCCCACCCACAATGCTGTGAGTATAGGGAGGTTCCCCACAACCAATTCAGTATCAATCTGTGGCTGAGTGTAGATGTAGTAATACTGGTCTCCTTGCCTTGTCGTTGCCCCAAAGAGAGGGTGGAAGGGCATGGACAGAGGCAGCATGAGTAGCTGGGACTATGGCCCTGGAGGTTGAGCTGATCCACATTGGAGGGTTCCCCTCACCTCTGGGCTGCCGAGCAGAGCAGGATCATCCCAAGTGTGCCAACCTCTTCAGGCCCAAAGGGCTGAGTCTGTAAAAGGAATCACTGTTGCTACGTTGGCATGGCTCTTCACAGTGTCATCTAGAGGCACCTGCTCAGATGTGCCGTGGCTGCACCTGTCCCCGCTGGCTCCAAACTCCCTTGTAGGCAATTTCAGAGCCTGCTGTGGGCTTAGGTCACCAGGTTCCTGGGATGCTCAGTTCCCCCTTGTTCCACTGCACAGTCCAGGGGATCCTTGGCTCAGGCATGGGTGGCCGCCGTCTTAGGCCTCGTATGGATCTGCTGTGACTGCTGGCTGATCACGGTCTCTTGGACCCCACAACCGGGTGACTCGATTCGAAAGCCAAACAGCAGCAGGAGGTTCCCTGGCAGAAGGATGTAGGTAAGAATTCTACTCATCTAAACCGTAGGATACCAGCGGATTGCAGAGGAGTCCCAAAGCATTACTGAAACAAGTCTACCATCTTGGCCACCCTACAGATAAACATGCTTTTAGGGCGAGAGAGGGTAACAAGTGAGGGGACAAATGGAGAAGTGTGGGTTGGGTGAGAAAGAAAATGTTCCATACAGCACTTACTCTGGTACATCTGTAATAGCGAAAACCCGGCAACAGGGGAGCAAAGCATTTTACAGTAAAACAAACATTTGAATTTGAATATTTATATGAATGCAAGTATTTGGTAAAAGAGGCTTGCATTCTTAAATTACTATGAACAACGAATACTGTCATTGGACTTGGAATAATAAGAGGTGACTCATCAGGATTTGAATCTGAAACATCTGCGCTACACACAGAAATGAACAAAACACATTAGATCTGATTTATTTATTGATATGGGGCATTTCTATCAGTAGAGAAGTAGATTCAGTGGCACTGGGTCCCACATGAATGAGGCAGCCTCTGCACCCCCGTTACAGCTGTTTTACCCAAGTGGATGTTCAGGGCCAGATGTAGTTTCTTGCATGAGGGCAACGGACATCCTTGGTGCACCAGGCTGCTAAATTGGCATATTGCTGCCAATACGGAGTATCGGTACACAGCAGGAATCATGGGTTGGACAGGAGTAGTAAAGAATATATAGGAAGATGGGAATGATTCCTTAGCCAGGACTCTTCAGTTGCTGCCCGCCCTCTTTGTGGAAGTTCTCAGTTTAAAAAAAACAGCCTAAACAACTATTTATTTGAGGAGTTTCCGAATCAAAGGAGGTTGGCTCTATCTATGATTTGGGTCATTATAAAGTCTAAGTATCTGTGGATCTAGTGGCTTGCCTCCATGCTGTAGCTTTTTGAACCGCCTTGAGATCAAATCTTGTTGGTTGAACGCCTCTTGTCGGTTTGTAGTGAAGTATCAGTTTTGGCATGAGCCAAGCCTCTGCACATAAATGATGCGCAGAACGCATTTTTTTAGTCTACTAGCAGATAGTTGAATGATAGCAATACAGGTTTCACATTGTTTCCGTTCCAAAGATGAAGGTATTATTGCCTAATTGATTCTGCAAGCCATGCAATCTGCCATTAACTTTGTGGGTAGAATGTTGAGGACGATGTTGCAATAATCAATAAACATCATTACCAAAGATCAGGTTTGTTCCACTATTTATGTGGCTTGGAAGGGCTAAGGCATGTTAATGGTATGTAAATCTGAACACTGGTATACTTTACCACTGGGGAATAATAGAGAGATCTGCATCAAAACAACTCTTGCCAGACTACAACTTTCCCCATAAAATCATACAAATATACATACTTAGAGGTGCTTTTGGTCAGAAGGCTTCATCTATTGGTCTGTTAAATAGTAATTTGTATTTTGCTTCCGCCCACCATAGTATACAGCATGGGGCCATGGGTCAGCCCACTTTAGCCCCTTGGCTCTCTTCACAAAGTTTGTACAGATTGATCATATTCGCCTAAAACAGTTAATTTCTCTTTAGTGACAAAGCTGCTTTAAAATTTGCTTTTCATTTTATTTATTTTGCTTTCTAACTTTAAATGCCAACTTTTTATTTATTCTATACCTTAGGTGCTATTGGAAAAGTCAACTGCATTGTGATGGAGATGCACCCCTATCCTGAGTGCCCCAGCTGCAAGGATAACTTTATTCTTGATTTCTGGATTTTGCGTGTGCATCATAACCTAGGCCTGTCTCATGGTATTGCAGTCTTGTTAGACTGGGAAGGGCGCACAAGCGCTACCCTCATAGTGGTGAAGGGCTACTGCCCTTGCCAGGAGTTCAGTGACATGTGCACAGTGGTGGCAGCATACCCATTTTGTATTTTGTAGCAATCAGTAGTCTGAACAGGCCTTTTTACCTGTGGCACTGGAGTGGTGCCTCCTGATCCACTCATGTAAAGTTCTGCTGCTGTTTACTTAACTCATTCTTGGCCTTTATGATGACTGTATGTGGTGCTTGTACATGTGTGTTGTTTTGTATGTGTGCCTGCGCCTGGATAACAGAGGTCTGTGGGTCACATTTTGGAAGCCCAGGCCATGGAAAGGCTAGATGGATTTGAGGACTGCACCCCTAGCACAAGGTTTGAATTGCTGACATTCTTGAGTGCTGAGGTGCAAACGCACACTCTGGAAGAGAAGAGCACAGTATTCTATGTGCACATCAAAGGTTTCATTGATTCAGAAGGAATTACTAGTCACTGGGGCATTGGTCCCCATCCAGAGAGATGGTGGGCCTGATAAGGTTAGCACTTTAGGACCAGTGAATCATAATACTGGGGTGGGCTTAGGCCTTTGAACCCTTGTGAGACATATTTCAGTGGAGGCTGACAGCCAGATGTGACCCCTAGTCACTCCCTTGGCCTGTGTTGAGAATCAATCAGAATTGCAGACGATCCTGCTGTGGCAGACTCACCCTCTGACAAAGGACAGTACAGAGGCTCGAACACTTCAAAGGAGTTATGCAGGGCATATCATATTTCAGAAATATGACATATTTGCTCAAGTTTTTAACACATGTATTACATTTTCTTAAATAACAAACCAGACTAAGAAATACAAAAGCGACAAATGTCCCAGAGCAACTATACATGAGGAAGCATGGTCATAGAACTTATACATGACATCAATAATGGGTGCTTAGACTTTACATGTCCTGGCAGTGAAAACTCCAAAGTGTATTTTCACTGTGGCAAAGTTAGCTTGTCCCATAGAAAATCACTGGGTTACATTTTAACTCCTTCCAATGCATAACTTCAGTTTGGGAGTAGCTAGAAAAATGATTCAAGGTCTCAATGTATTCTGTTAATGGCAGATGCAGCACACACCCTGGCCTGCCTGCCCTTGGTTTCACTAGCCAGGCTGGAACCAAAACCAGTGAAAAGGGAAGAACTGATAAGAACTAGTTTTAGAGTTAGACAAAGGGATGTCTTAACCCAGAAACCGTCCCAGAGAACTGTTTAACATTGTTAAAAAACAAACTTCCTCTGGCCCTCCTAAACTTGCAGCCTCTGTCGATAGATGCGAAGAAATTGCCAGTTTCTTTTCGAACAAAGTCAACTCCATTGAACTATCCTTCTCTTCCCCTCCTCTCTCTCTCCAACCTCCCTCCACCCAACCCACCTTACCTAACATACCCAATTCACCTCCTTCCCCCTCCCTCTCTCCTCTCACCTATCAACCTCCCCCCATCCAAATCTCATTACCCAGCTCTCCCAATTCACTTATTTCCTCCTCCCCCGCACCCTGACCCCACCCAACCCCTCCCTTCTCTCACCCTGCAGGATTCCTCCTCTACCTTTTCCCTTCCTAAAAATAACGCTTCATGGAGTGTATTTAATCCAACCTCTGAAGCCACTATCATCAACATCATCTCCAAACTCAAACCGTCCTCACATTCGAAAGACCCCCTCCCCGTAGTTCAAGAATTCAAATACACCATTGCTCCAATCTGGACCGCTATCATCAACTCCTCTCTTTCTTCAGGCTGCGTTCCTGCCTCCCTACAGCTAGGTCAAATCTCCCCTATTCTAAAAAAAACCACTGCCGACATTAATGATCTGAACAATCTACGCCCTATCTCCAACCTTCCCTTCCTCTCTAAAGCCCTTGAAAAATGTTTTTTGTCACAGCTAGACAACAATATCTCCTCCTTCAACCTACTTGACATCTTCCAATCTGGGTTTAGAAAGGGATGCAGCACAGAAACAGCCATGCTCAATATTACTGATGACATTCATCGCTCTCTTGACAAGGGCGAATCCTCCCTACTAATCCTCCTGGATCTCTCGGCTGCATTTGATACGGTACACCATCCCACCCTGTTGAACACCCTAAAAGTTTGCTTTGGTTTTAAAGACATTGTACTCCAATGGTTAACCTCCTTCCTCCAGAACAGATCCCAACAAATTAAGCTCAGTCACTGCCTTTCTCAACCTCAACCTGTCGCTCTCGGAGTCCCCCAAGGATCTATCCTCTCTCTAACCCTTTTCAACCTCTTTATGGTACCCCCCACTCTCATTCTCAAACAAGCCAAAATCAGTTACCACCTATATGCCGATGATACCCAACTATACTACAAGATTAAAACCCACAATGACATCCTTCACCTCAATGACACTCTGTTAAAAGTCCAAGCCTGATTCCACCTTAATCATCTCAAACTCAATCCTAAAAAAAAAACGAAATTATCCTTTTCACCTCTAAACTCAACTCCCTACCCATTCAACTCTGGACTAAAGACATCACAGCCCTTAATTGCGCCCTCTCCACCTCCAATACGGTCAAATCCCTGGGTATCAGCATTGATCATAACCTTACTCTCATCCCCCACATCAAAAATACAGCAAGAAGCGCTCTCTCCACCCTAAACCACTTCAAAAAAGTTAAACCTTTCATTCCAGCAGATGATTTCAAAATCGTCGTACAATCCCTTGTCCTATCCAGGATTGACTATGGGAACGCCACTCTGGCAGGCACCCCCAAAGCCACCTTGGCACCAATTAAATCTGTCCTCAACATAGCTGCCAGACTTATTTCTGGCTGTCGTAAATTCGACCACATTTCCCCTGTCCTCAAAAACCTGAACTGGCTCCCTATCGAAGGTCGCTCCATCTACAAGATTGCTTGCATTACCCATACATTTCTTCACCAAGACACCCCCTCTTACCTATCAAGAAAACTACAAAAAGCAGCGAGCTCTAGATCACTGAGAAGTACAAACTCCCTTGTCCTTATCCCCCCCAAACTTAAATGCAAAAAGACCCAATCTCGTGCATTCTCTGGTAATGCACCCACTATCTTGAATGCACTACCCAAAGACCTTCGCTGCAACCCCTCCTATCCTCTCTTCAAAAATAGACTCAAAACTCTTCTCCTCAATAAATACTGGGCTTCTTAATTTTTTATTGATCTTGCACTCCCTCATCACCCTTCTATCACTCTCTCTCTGTCACCCAACATTCGCCCCCCTCCATCTCACCCACTCCCTCCTCACCCTCTTCCTTAACGTTATCTGCAACTCCCCTGCACCACCTCTACTCTGCTCTACTGACCCCATTCTCTAACCTACCACTTTGTAAACCTTTTTTTCTTTTGATTTCTCCTGCTCATCTCCAATTGTGTATATTACTTAATATGTACTTGCTCTGTTCATGTGTCATCACTATGTAAAGCGCTCTGATACTCCCGGGTTCAGCAGCGCTATATACAACTTTTTAAATAAATAAATAAAGACTAGACCAGCCTGCCTTTAACCCAAGACCCCTGAAGTCACTGCAAGTGTCAGTTTGCTCCTGTGTGAGCTACAGGGATACAATAAGTATCCAGAGGCCTTTCCTGCTATCCGACTGAGTAGGCCCAACTGGACCTGATGTGGCCCATGCCGCTGGCCTCTGCAGGAGCGAGTCCTGAACCCTAGGTGTTGTCCTCAAGTTCCTGGATCCTTGCCTAGCGTCCCAGTGCCTCTTTAACTTAAGGGTTCACTGGACCCAATGCAGCAAGAAGCTGAGCTACACAGAGCTGCATCATGAATCTCTTCACCAAAGGATTCACCGGATCTGAGCTGCGCAGATACCAACTGAAAGTCTCATCTGATCCAACAAAGCGCACACAGAGGGAAGCAGAGCTCAGCAGAGTTGCACAGCTTCTCACTGAAGGCTTCACTGGACCCAATATCACAATCCTTGCATAGAAGTCAGAAGGTAAAACTTCCAGCAGGATGAACCTGGTCCTGTAACTGTCCGCCCACGCTCCATCGTGGTCAACCTAACCTTGTGACTTTGTCCCAGTTTGGCATGACCAGATAGCCACAGTTAGGGCTTCATTCCTTATGGTGCAGTTTTTCTAAATTAGCTTGGAATTTTTCTTTTTTTGTGTCTTCACCTTATTACTGTTTGAGTCATGCATAAATGCTTTCAACATTGCCTCAAAGTTAAGTCTGACTGCTTTTGTGCCGAGCTACCGGAGTGTTAATCACAAGTTTAGTTAGTGACTTTTGTGGTTTACCCTGATAAGGCCTGTGGTGGGTTCTTGCCCCCTTTAACCAATAATCCAATTCTTTACATAGGCCGTCAGGCCTCCCTCGAACTTTCACAAACTTGGTGCTTGTAAATCGTTAATTGACTCTTAAGGCCAGAACAAGACTTTTTGGAATGACTAGCATGGGCCACATTTTAATGTCACCTCCATTATCGAATGGGGAATGATTCACTCAATTAGAAGGGAGGTAGGGATGCACAGACACTGCCCAGTATGACACCCGCACATTGACCTTAAGAGATTGTAGATATTTTGTTGTAATAAAGGTAATGTACATTCCAGGTAGTATCTTCAAGTTGATTTATTAAGTAGGATGTTACAAGGGAGAGAACCCCACCAGGAGCAGCCTCAGTGCTGCTCAGCCCATCACCAACTGACACTCACACACACAAACATTCGATTCACCAAAATTCTCTCACTCAGACATTCAGGCTGAGCAGCAGCAGTATAACACATCCCCTTTCTTTGTAACGGAAAAGAAGGAATTCTCAAAAGGCATTAGGAATATTGTAAGAAATACATAAGATGACAACTTTCTGAAGCTTAGCATGAAAAATTAAAGATGGAACATTCATGCAGAGAAAATGAAGAAAGAAGGGAGAAACATAACACAAGTACAAAGACTCATGCACACCATCATTTTTTAATCAAATTTTATGTTAACGTCAATACTGGCCGAACTCGACTGGTACGTCCAACTACTGATGTTCTGTGCAGGGACTGGAAGGCCCTTGGACGACTGCGAGGGTCAGACTCGGTGTTCATGGTCAGAGATTGTTTCTCCCTGGACAAGCAGGTTGATGAAAACTTTGCCGCGTTAAGCCTTAGGATTACCACAACGCTAGATTCCCATGCTCCGTTAAAAAAACTTAGATGCAAAAGCAGAGCCTCGGCCCCTTGGTTTAATGATACCTTGAAATCCACCAAACTAGCTTGTAAACAGGCAGAGAGGAAATGGCGGCGGGCGTATAATGACTCAGACAGGCTGTTTTGGAAGCTTAAATTGGCTGAGTATGAAACCCTGATCCATAACACTAAAGCAGAGTATTTTTGCTCTACGATCTGTAACGCTTCAAACAGCTCCAGGAGCATCTTTAATATTCTTAACAGCCTCACCAGCCTGGACTGCTCCAGGAACTCGATACCCCCCTCGCAGGAACTCTGTGAGAACCTGGCCAAGTTATTCAGGAAGAAAAATCGAGGTCATTATCAATGATCTCAAAGCCCCCCCTGTGCCCAGCTGCTCCCAGGTATTGATGGACCGGACCTCGTTCGGCAGGGACATTGGCCCTTGTCGACAGCCTGGGGAGCAATTATCAGGGTTTTCTCCCATAGGGGAAGAGGACTTTAGGAGGCTGGCGTGGGACATTTCTTCCGGTTCACCTATGGACCCGGTCCCACACAAGATTTTGAAGGCCTGGGTTTTCAGAACCCAGCGGCGTCATGGAAAACGCCCGATGCCTTCGAGTTCCCCTGCCTTGGCAAACAGAGACACGGTACACTTCTTGATGATGTCAAAGACCAAAGTTTATTGGTTGCAACCAGGAACAGAGGTCTACGAAGCACAACATGGGTGGTTCGCTAGAGACTGCACAAATTCAATGAGCGGAACATGGTCTTTTATGCCAAAAATCACATTCCAAAGTAGCATCAGTTACATTCGAACTAGCCAATCACATAGTGACATTTCAGACATATCGTATAACGACAATCCCACTCTCCGTTGTCCAGCCCACCAGAAATGACCAAGCGAATTCCAATTTCTTGTTCGATCAGGCCGGACAAAACCCATCATAAAACCTCAACCCAAATCAGTGATTATGTCATAAAGGAAGGAGCAGAAACAGATTGGAAACAAGATAGAAAGGTGGGTGCAGTGTACTGTAAACTTCGGCATGTCCTGTTCTTTGATCTTTATCTGACCAGCTGCTGAACAAGGAACTGGCTCAGCGAGGTCAGCCTCGGGCAAAGGAGTCACTTTGGCCAGGTCATTCGGAAGTCAGCTAAAGCAGGGGTCCCCAAACCGGTCCTGGAGGGCCGGATCCATGCCAGATTTTTGGGATATCCCCATTGATATACATGTAGTTTTTTAAAAAATCTGACATGGATCCGGCCCTCCAGGACCGGTTTGGGGACCCCTGAGCTAAAGTGTACGTGTCCCAAGGACTCGTTCAGACGTAGTTATCAGCCTATGTGAGGGCAACCACACAAAACGGCTGCCGTTCACAAAATGGAACCCAAATGTTCAAACGAAAACCCTAAATACATAGTGTTCTCATTGATCGATTAATGCGAAAACACTCGTACATACCGCACTCGTGATTTGCGGTCTGCTGACACCAAAATCGTTCATTTCCGATGACCTTTATTGAACGGGTTCGGAACACCGAACCATAGACCCTCAAACCAAAGAACTACAGACCCTCCTTTTGCCCTTATATAGGCAATAAACCCAAATCCATGTCAATCTGAATCTAGGTCTATCATCATCAGATCATCGATATGTTGCTGTAGCATCATCCTAGTACTTAGTACCTCCCTCTGGACAGGTCTCCTTACACACGAAGTAGCACAAAAGCCACATATAGCAGGAGCACACTGTACACAGAGACAGAACAGGAAAAGGATAGCTAACACCATCCCAATGACCATCAGAATCTTCCATCCCCAAGTGGATATCAATCCCCATAACCATCCCATCAACGACCAATCTCCTTTCTCTAAATGGACAGAATCAGAGATCTTATGTAGCTTGGAAATGGCCTGGAAGACTGATGGAGCGTTGTCTGGAATGAAAACACAACAGCTCGACTGAATCAGTTTACATACTCCACCTCGGTCTGCTAGTATGACATCAAGAGCAACTCTATTCTGAAGTGTCATAAGTCTATCCAACTGGAGCTCAGCAGTCAAGTTACTAAGGGCACCAGCAGTTTCGACTATGGTGGACTCAACCACTCTCGTCAACTGGCGAATATTCCTGCTGTTTGCCATTGGTCCCCAGAACGGCAGAAAACCTTTAAAGAAATCTCCCAACTCTTGCCCTGCGGTATCTTCCAGACTGAAGACACCTCTAGCAAATCTCGTCTTATGGTAATCTGCCGCAGCTGTAAAAGTGGGAGGCAACAGAAAGGAAACAAAACATGTGCCCGAGAAGTCAGGGGGCAACCATGTATACGCTTTGTCGTAGCAAACAAAATAGGTACCCTTAGCGGCTAGAAATGCTGGGGAAGTCTGAGACGTAAATACATAGGTGTCCGTACAAACGCTCTTCCCTAGCTGGGGTCTCGGATTCTTGCCATTACCCTGCAGACAATAGCGACCTTGATGGGGCACTATCCAAATCGGTGGATAACTTTTCGCTCGCTGGTTAACACTCAGACTAACGCCATATCCAGTAACGTCCCAACCACTATATGGTTCTTTCTCGTCTTTTGGAATAGTCTCAACTGCATTAGTCCCTTTAATCATATCGACTATGCCTCTAGCTACGGCGCTATTCTTCAGATTGTCTTTCGATGAACGTAGGGGATAAACACTATGGGCATAGATGAACATCGTTCTATAAGCCCAAATAGAACCATTTAAGCTAAAAAGGTAGAACCAGGTATGGAATACCCTTATCAGTCGTATGGGGCATTAGACCACAAATCCAACAATTCGTTGTGTTCATCACTAACTGGTGTTGGTGCAAAAGTTGAATAAAAGAATTATTGGCAAATTCCAGTCATCTAACTACCTCATGTTCAGGCAAAGGGTGAAAAGAATGTTAAGAAATAGTAGGTGGAGGTGTAGGTTGCACAGTGGGAATAAACGTCACTTTAAAAGAGAATGTCACATAACCAATTAAAAATATCATTAGACTCAATAGCAAAAATAAACACAGTATTAAAAACCTTTTACGTGTGATTAGTCCATATATCTTATCTTTAAAAATCGTTGTTCTTACAGGTCTCTCCAACTCGAGGAAATCCATCCTAACTAAATATGCTGCTCGCGATGGTAGGGTGTTCTATGCTAAGGAATGCTTCTGTCAACCCAGGGCAACTCCCTTAGGGCAACCAAAACCTTCGACCTAATGTCTCAGGCTTGCACTCCAAAGACTTGGCACCGCGACCCTACAGCTGAACCCGGATGGCGGTTCGAAAAACAAAAATAAGTAGATCCTCGGTGGAGAGTTAACCTGTAAACAGAAAAATCATAAAAACTTCATTAATTTTTTTATTTGTCCATGATTCTCGGTCGCAAATTATAGCGAACCTTTCCAGACTATGTTTGGTCCTTAAACAACAGATCAGGCTCAATAGTGTTCAATCGATTTGAAAGAGGCACAGCTTCTTGCAAGAGATCGTCACTTTCTTTCTCAGAGTTTGTACCAATCAGACGGGCATCGCTGAATGGCAAAAATCTTGGAACAGTTTCTGTTTCAGAGTCTGGAAGTCCCTCCTGGACCCACCGATCGTACGGTAAGGGCAATGGAGCCCGCTTGCAATGTACGCCGTGGATCCAGTGTTTCTTACCTTGCACTCGAACTGCAGAACGTGTAGACAGGAGAATGAGACGTGGTCATGTCCAGCGGGGCTGATCGTTCTTGCTCCGCTGAAAATTCTTTACAAAGACCCACGATCCAGGTTCAATAGCGTGGCCTGGATCTTTAGAAGCTCGTGGTAAACTTTCATGCACCTGTTGGTGTAAAACACGCAGTTTAGCCGTCAGTTCGTGCAAGTAATCAAGCAACACAGGATACTCGAGGTCACTAAACTTTGTTGGTCTTGGTACTCCCAAATGTTCGCCGGGCGACCAAACACAACCTCATACGGACTCAAACCCATTCGCGAATGCACAGTCATTCTTGTGGACAAAAGTGCTAAAGGCAAAGCATCTGGCCATTGTAAACCAGAACTCGCTTGGATTTTGGCCAACTTTAATTTTAAAGTTCCATTTTAGCATTCGACTAAACCAGCTGATTGGGGGTGATTTGCAGCGTGAAACTTCTGCCGGATACCTAATCCCTCGCATACTCTCTTCATCACTTGACCCACAAATTCACTGCCATTGTCACTCCAGATAATTCTCGGCAATCCGAACCTAGGGAAAAATTCCTTGATTAGGACTTTCGCTGTGGACAAGGCAGTATTGTCCTTCAAAGGATAAGCTTCCACCCATCTAGAGAAGGAGCAAAACAACCACCAAAACATATTTCAGGTTGTTGCACCTTTCCATGTGGATGAAATCTAGCTGCAAAGCCTCGAACGGATACGTATGACCAGCTGGTGTTGGAGTTCCCTTACCAGGGTTGTACATCAAACACACCATACAATTCTTAACCAAATTCTCTGCACATTTGGGAATCCCCACATTCTGCCAAACCGGAGCCAACAACTTGCAAATCCCTTTCACGCTGATATGTGCCATCCCGTGAGCCATTGTAACAACTGGAAGCACATACGCGTCAGGCAACAACCATCTTTGATGTTCGGACAAATCAGTCCAACAACCATTCGAGTCCAATCTACCCTTACTTTCTCTCCATTCATTCAACTCTTTCTCTGTCGCTTCAGCCTGGATGGATTTCACACTCTCAATCGTATCTTCACACATACTTTTCTCTGGAACCCATCTCGCCGGACCTGCAACATACATTCGACTCATCACATTTCTCACAGTTTCTTTCGCAACTTCATCCGCAAACGCATTTCCGCAACCAACATCATCCGTAACTTTCTTATGGGCACTGCATTTCACAATCGCTAATTGCAATGGCAAAGTAAGTGATTCAAGAAGTTCATTCACCAAGTGCCCATGTTGGATCTTCGTTCCATGCGAAGTCAAGAACCCACGCTCACGCCACAAATGCCCAAAACTATGAGCCACACCAAACGCGTACTGGTTGTCGGTATACACATTCACTCGTTTTCCTTTCGCCAACACACATGCTCTTGTCAATGCAATCAACTCTGCTGCTTGCGCTGAATTGTGTGGGATACGTGCAGCTTCAACAATCGTATGCAAAGTCATAATAGCATATGCCGCAGTCGTATCACCATTCCGCAACTTAAAGCACGAACCATCAACCCATAAAGTACCATCACATTCTGGAAGAGGAGTATCCCTAAGGTCTATTCTCCCTTTCGTTTCAGTCTCTGTTGTAAGGAAACAATCATGTTGTTCTTCAGAATCATCTATCTCAACTGAAATCGGCAACAACGTGGCTGGATTCAACGTGTTGCTTCGTTTAATGTGCACATGACTCGCTAACAAGGTCAACTCGTAACCCGACAACCGAGCACTAGTTAAGTGCTGTGTCTCGGTACGGTTCAACAAGGTATCCACTGCATGTGGAACCATTACGATTAACGTATTGTCCATTACCAAACCAGCAGACTGTCGAATTGAAACAGCCGTTGCCGCTCTCAGGCAACTCGGCAACGCTTTAGCTACCGGATCTAAGGTCGACGAAAAGTAAGCACATGGACGCTGCTTATCGCCAAACTGTTGAGTCAACACTGACAATGCACATCCCTCTCTCTCATGGACATACAATGTGAAAGGCTTACTGTAGTCGGGGGTACCCAACACAGGAGCCGAACGCAACACAGTGCGTAATTCGGAGAAGCTCTTCTGACATTCGTCAGTCCAAGGAATAGGATTTGGAGTGTCCTTTACAGTAAGAGCTATCAAAGGCTTCGCTAACAACGAGAAATTAGGGATCCACTGTATACAGTACGACGTAATACCCAAAACCGCCCGTACTTCTCTCTGTGTCGTAGGCACACTAATTTTCGCAATAGCTTGAATTCTTTCTGGGGTCAGTTTCCTTCCCTCCTTCAATAAGAGGTGACCTAGGTATGTTACCTCTTGTCGACAATATTGCAACTTGGAGAGAGAAACTTTATGATGAAAATCAGACAAGTGGCGTAACAACGACAAAGTGGCTTCCCTACAAATCTCTTCATTGTCGGCAGCAACTAGTAAGTCGTCAACATACTGAATAAGGGCAGCACCATCAGGTAAAACTAACAAATCAAGTTGTGTTTTCAAAGCTTGACTATAGATCGATGGACTCTCACAATAGCCTTGAGGAACGTGCTTAAAGCGGAAACTTTGTCCTCCTAAAGAGAATCCAAAAATATCTCTACTTTCCACGGCAATCGGGATGCTGAAGAAAGCATTCTTCAAGTCAATCACCGAAAACCATGTGGCTGTAGCCGGGATCAAAGTTAACAAAGCGGTGATATCAGGCATAACAGGGAACTGTGGAACGACAATCTTATTCACTTCGCGGAGATCAATCACAAACCTATACACAGGAGGCTGTGAAGAATCAGTTCTCTTCAGAACAGGCAAAACAGGACTATTACACACATTTCCTCTTGTTTCCTCAATCACACCCTTTTCGATCAGATCATATATGATTGCCAAAAGTGCACGCTCCCCATCACTCGAAATACGGTACTGTGGAATGCGCGGTAATTTAGCATTCGCCTTCAGTGTCACCACATAGGGTGGAATCTCCAAAAGGCCTACATCATTCGGACCAGTAGTCCACAATGAATCTGGTAAAGAAGACAACGCAGGTGGAAGTCTGTCTTTAGATATGTACATTGGAGAGATCACTCTCTCCCCCAACGTAAGTTGTACACCTAACGGGGAACAATACAACGTGGCATACAATCTCTTCAATAAATCCAATCCCAACAAGTTCTCACCACAACCTGTAGTCAAAATGAGGGGTGCTTCAAGCTTACGAGGTCCAACAGAAAGAGACAACGGAGCAGAAATCGGATTTGTAACCGCGGCGCCAGAAAAACCTACAGAAACATTCTCAACGCCAGACAAAGGCGCGCCAGGGAGTTTAGAGTGTATTATAGAACTCTTCGTAGCACCAGTGTCTAACAGAAAAGGCTCTGACACACCTGATGCAATCACTTCAACATAAGGTCCACTCTGATCTACTGGAACCAAAACAACTCCCTCTCTTTGTGTATGGCTGTCCTAGCAATCATTACCATTCAGTTCCTCACCTTCGACGTAGTAATCGTCCGTGTAGTACTGTGCTGTTCTACCAGACACACCATTCTGCTGATCAAAGCTATTCATTGAATTCTGTGGAGGCAAAGGACACCACCTCTGTCCTCGACCTCTACCTCTAGGCGCTTGTTGAGCACCTCGCCCACGTACACCAAAAGAACCATTCGTGCGTTGTAACAAAATCGGACAACTATTCTTGAAATGGCCCTCTTCTTTGCAATACGCACACTGATTAGGCCCATACAGAAAACGTTGTTGAGAAGACTCGTTCCCTTGCGAGTTTCTCGAATATTGCTGATTCTGCTGATAATCGCGTTGATTATTAGCACGGGTTGGATAAGCTTGCTGTAGAAGAACTTTAGTCTTTAATTCCTTAGTCTTCTTATCCATTTTCTCTAACTCATCTTTGTGCCTATTTTCATAGTACTGGGCTGTAGCTAAAATCTGTGCTGACGTGGAAACAGCCCAAGCACTTTCAGAATCTTTCAACTTAGTGCATAACTCGGGAAGCAGATTATGTACAAATTTGTCGACGAACAATCTCTGGCCACCCTCAGTAGCCATATCCTGACCACTATGATCCACAAAGGTCTCTTCAAACCTCGTGAAAAAGCCAGACACCGTCTCATCTTTCTTCTGCTTGCATGCAGACAACTTGTCCAAATTGACACGCAATTCGGGCATCAAAGTCTTCATATAAGTAATAATCCTACCGGGGAGTTCAGTAATCAAATCTTCAGGCTTAGCGCCGCCTACTTGTCTATTATCGGCATCTCTAAGATGTGCCCATGTGTCACCTAATTCATGTGCATGATCTGCGGGACGAATCTTACTCCAAATAGGCTGTGGAACAACATTCCCGAACAACATATCTATGTCCGCCAAATTCATAATACATGAACTCACAGTCTGAGTGAGCTCTTTATAATACCCAGCCGGATTTTTACGCGGATCGGGCAAAGACTGCTTAGTTGCCAAAACTTCAACACGCTTCCAAGGAACATGTACCCATACTTGTTGAAAGTGCGCAACAACAGCTGGATTAGCATTAGGATCAGCAGGTCTCCAAGCTGGAGGAACCTCACGCATCGGATATTGACGCGCTATTTTCCTAGCTGACGAATCAGGCTCAAGCAATCGCTCAGAAGGAGTGTCGCTACGAAATGACAGGATAGTCGCACCTGCTCTTCCAACATCCTGAGGACCCACAATGGTCCCTTTCGCAAACTCAGAACGCATACAGTACAACTCATCAGGAGCTTTACCTACTTCTTCAACCCATTGTTCATGGAGGAACACACATATCATCTCAAAAACGTACTGCTGCTTTGGTGCTTCCCATTGAAGGAAAACATCCATTACACCTTCAAGATCATACTGAGAAGCATACATGATCCATTTGCGCGCCAAATTATCTAAAACTGTACGTTCATCTGTATCAGGCAACTGGCTACGTGATTGTCTACCCTCACTAACAGGAGACATACCCAATTGTCCCAACAAAGGGGAAAAGAAACCAGAAAAGGCAGCAGTCATTCTCTGTCTAGCAGAAGGAGAAGGTGAAAGAATAAGAGAAGACGGAACAATAGTAGAAGAATCCAAAATCGGGACAGAGGGAGTATTATAAATAGGCGTAGGAGTAGCAGACGAAGAAGGAGGCAAAGTTGGCGGCCCCTGAGGAGGCTGCGCCAAAGGAATAGTTGCCAATGGAAGAGGAGCTAGCTGTGGAGGAATGGCAGGTGGCACAACAACCGGAGGTTGCACAGCTACCACTGGAAACGGTGGTGCCGTAGCATCCTGTGCATAAGGAGGTGGCGAACTTAAGAGATGCGACATTAAGGGCTCTTTCACAAGATCTTTTTTCACTTCCTGTTCTTTAAGCGGCAAAACTGGGTAGCATTTATCTACCGCTAACTTCCTAATCCTAAGCATTTGTTCGCTCTCTTGCTCTTCCTCATTATCCCTATATGCTATAGCAGCTTGTACCATTGATAAACCACATTCTCTTTTATTCTTCTTTGCTAATTTAATTTCTTTCTGTTTGGCTTCTTTGCGCCATATGCGGAAAGAGTCAATTCAATTCAATTCAATTCAATAACGACTTTATTCGGTAGTTTTATAAAAACACCATAAAAGTTCAGAAAAAAAGAAAAAAAACAGTTACAAGTTTATCAGAAAAGTTAAAAACTGTTAAGTATGCATTTGTTTAAAAGAAAGCATATTAAAAATAGCAAGCGCTTCTCAGTTCCGTTTGTGCAAGTTTTTCTCGACATTTATGGTAACATGCAGTTTTCCTATTATCTCAGTTCCTTCGTTTACGCGAAGTAGCAATGTTATTCATACTTATAAATTTGTGCGATGGCGTATACAAAATTTAAGATAGAATACAATCGCTTTAGCATAGTTTTCATTTTCAAGGTACTGAAGTGCCAGATACGCTGGGCGACATTGACGAAGACCCCAGAACTTCAAAATAGGCAATATCCATTATTTACGAGGCTCAGTAAAGAATTTGCAGAATAACATTGTGTGTATCGTTGATTGTGAGGACACTAGATCACAAGGGCACATAGGAAGTGTGGATGTCCTAACATTTTGCTCTGGAAATGCAACCAATAAATGGAACAGGTCAAGTCTAAAACGGGTGAGCAGCATTCTTTCAAACTGTGTTAATTTAAAATTCAAGTAGGGTTCGACGGTAAACACAGTCTGGACTAGTAAGGAGTGTTGGACAGATGGCTTATGGACCTCGGATAATAAGCGTAACTGACGTAGATGAATTAGGCACTCCCTTTTTAGGTTCTTTTTTGGGATTTCCTTTATCAGCGATGGATGATCAAAGTACTTCCTATATCCAAGATCTATTAGAAACGCTTTGACATAGGACAGCCATTTGATCTTCTTAGAGTATTCTAACGTTAAGATGTCTTGAATGATCGCCCTGGTCAAATGGCATTGCTCGGTAACCCATATTCTGCGCCACAGCATTATTGGCTGCAATTTTATAATGTCTGTGATGTAGTCAATGCCCAGCTCAGTATGGCAGGCATAGGTGGAACAAGTTTTTGGCACCGCCAACAATTATCTCAGGAAAAAGTTCTCTATTCTTTGAATTGAGTCCACGTTTGTAAAGTCCCAAATCCCCGCCCCATATGTTGCCGTACTTACACATTTTGAATTATATATTTGCAATAATTCTTTAATTGGTCGCTGCCCCAATCTCTGCAAGAAGGTTTTTAGCGAGGATGTCTCTCGGAGGAATACCAATTTTCTTGCGTTGATAGCTGGGGTCCATTTAAATTTTTCGTCAATGACGATCCCTAAGTAGGGATAGGTTTTGGTCCTACCCAGATGTTCACCCTGTACCAATAGCTTCCTGTATTTTACATTTCTTTTCTCCCCTGCGTGCATTGTGTACGTTTTTTTTGCGTTTAATTTCAAATTCAGACTTGCCATAAAGGCACAGTATCTATTCAAGGCCATCTGTAGTTCATTTGGTGTTCTTGCTAAAATAACAGCATCGTCGGCATATAGGAGTGCTGGTATCTGCCGACGAGCTATTAACGGGAGGTCCTTGCTGCCTTGTAGCATGGCAGCCTCCAAGCCGTTCGTATAAAGGGTAAATAGAAAGGGGGCCAGTACGCACCCCTGCCTGACCCCCTTTTCCACCCTAAAGGTGTTAGTGAGCTCACCCTTCGTCCCGAATCTTACCCTGCCTGTAGTGCCTGTGTACAATTCACGGAGAAAGTCCACAATTGGCGTGGGAACTCCCATTTTCAAGATAGTGTTCCACAGCGTTGAGTGTGCCATGCAATCAAACGCTGCGGAGAGATCGACGTATGCCATATGGAAAGAAGACCCTTTGGCTTCCAGATATTTGCCCGCCAGTAGGGACAGGTTTAGGGCCTGATCAACTGTTCCTAGTCCCTCCCGGAAACCGTATTGTAGGTCTGAGATGATTTTGTGATCGGCAGCCCACTCCTGGAGGCGGTCGAGGAGTATTCGTCCTGCCATCTTGCCTAATGAATCCAGGAGGGAGATCGGCCTATAGCATGTTGGACTGTTTCGATCTCCTTTCTTAAAAATAGGTACCAACGTTGATGTTTTCCAAGACTCCAAAATGCCCACTTCAATGGTGGCGTTCAGGACGTTAGTTAGTAGAGGGGTCCAAAGATCTGGGAGGTGTTTAAAAACGTCAACAGGAACACCATCCGGGCCTGGGGCTTTAGCTGATTTTGAGGATTTTAAGGCTTTTTGGACCTCTTCGTGGGAAAAGTGAAGATTTAAAGGATAGGCGATGTGTGGCAGAAATTCAAGCTGATCTGTGTCTTCGGTCGGATCTTTCGCAAAGACTTTTGTGAAATGGCTCACCCATTCATGTTGACTTATAGCTACATCAATTGATGGAGAATTGTCTTTCTCTGTTAAAAATGGGGAACTAACTAACTGCCAGAACAAGGCACTATTATTTAGTTCCGAGCTTTGGATCAGTTTTGACCATAGTTCAGCTTTCACTTCTTTTTTCCTGTTGTTTAAGGCAGCTGTGTACTCCTTTCTGAGTCTGATGATTTCAACTCTGTCCCTATGATCACTATTCAGAGCTTCCTTTAAGCGTGTAGATACTTTGGTGCATGCTGAGTTGAACCAACCTTTCTTTGGCTGGGGCCTTTGTTTGTGCCTCCTGGTTAGTTCTTTTTGTATACTTGTTGTGATTGTCAGGAAGCTTATTATAATTTCGCTTGATTGTGTGGTAGAGTCCAAGCAATTTATAATATCAGTTTGGTTATTTATGACTATTTTTTAAGTTGTTGCTTCTTTGTCAATATTGCCCCACTTCAATGTAAAGCCATTCAAAGAACCTAATTCTAAATCACTTTGATTTAGAGCGGTCAGGATGTCATATGGTTTGTTCGTTATTGTTTCAGCAAGAACCATAATGATGGGAAAATGGTCACTTAGAGGATTGCTAGGGACCTTGAAATCTTCTACGATGAATCCTATGGGTGGTGAAATCAGTATAAAATCAATTAGGCTTATTAGACCTCTTCCGTTGAATGTGGGCTGGAATTGAACAGGTGGAATCTTTATTTCATTAGCGAAACTTAGTTCTAGTTCAGCCATGATTTCGTTCATTGTTTCCCCCACATTAGAATGTGTAAAGTGCGTAAGGTTTGTATCAGCCTCATCACTGATACCGCACTTATTGTTATCGCTATTGCTACACAGATGAAGGTTAAAGTCTCCTCGCCAGATTATTGTGCATGTCTTTTTAATGTGTTTAGTTCGTTGCTCTTGTAATGTTGCAGAGATCTCTGGGAGTAGAGTACTCATATCAGAGTGAGAGAGGTTGTTATAAAAGTTTATAATAAAATAGAGTCTTTGTTTGGTGACCTTTACCACTATAATCTGGAAATTTGTATCTAATCTTAAGGGGATTATCTCATCCACAGGAAGGGTGTTTTTGATATAAGTAGCTAAGCCTCCGCTATTTCTGCCAGAGGTTAATTTCTTCGCAGGTGACCAGAAAGTTTTAAAGCCCAATATGTGCATTGGCCTTATGGCCCACGTCTCCTGAAGGCAGATACAACCGCTCAAATTGATCTGGCTCAGGAAATCGTGGTCACTCTTCTTTGCGGAAAGACCTGCGATGTTCCAAAAAGTAAAATGGATCTGCAAAGTATCTGCAATGGGATCAACGGAATTGCCTGTGTTAGCCAACCGTTCAGCGGCTTCCCGATTAATTGGGGCCGATGTTACAGTTGGCGTAGCATCGTGATTAGTTTTTGAACAGTTGGGATTACTGGGGGTTAGAGGCAGGTACGTTGGAGATGTTTCGAGGATAGGGCGTGAATTAGATAATAGGGTCAGCTCTGAATTAGATGGTAGTGAGAATTCCCTGGTGGAATAAGAATTGGGAAGTCAATCGTTAAAGTCTAAACCGGAGAGAGCATTAAATCTATTGAATGTTGGAATATTAAAAGGAGTAGCTAGTGGGGGGGCTGCTTGTCTCCATCGATTATCTCCATTCTCTTGATGAGGGGTTTCAGAGAGATAAGGATGCGTAGCTGGCGGTATGGGCGTTTGGCTCTGATGCCACTGTACCGAGCCTGTTGGGTATAGGAACTTAGAATTCTGGTAGGAAATGGGAGGGTAAGAAGTTGAGGGGTAGGATCTTTCTGAAAAAGGGTTCATAGAGGTAGGCGGAATATTGTTGTTTGTGTTTAGTAAGTGCCTATAGAAATAGCCCAATGGGAGAAGGGTTGTATTGAATTCCCATGTGGAGGGTGGGGGTGCCTTAGCTAGTGTCTTTTCGGCCCACTGGGGATTTCTAAAGGTAATAGCTACGCAGTCCCCCTCAAATTTTTTTACGTAGGGGGCCTATCCAGCCTACTCTTTGCGTGTGGGAAATTTCCCCAGCACATTCTATTGGGAAATTGCAGTTCAAACTTAACCAATGAAGTACCTTGTTTTTCAGGGATGATGTTGTTTCACTCTGTTCTTGTTTAAGTGTTGGTACGTTTACCAATACAAGGACATAGGCTCCACATTCGGGGGGAAGGGTGATGCGTGCCGGGATCTGTCTAGACCTATATGGTTGTTCATATGGTATCTTTGGCTGCTGGGACTTTGTGGTCGAATGGTTGGGTTGTGTGGGTTTCTGTGTGGATTTCTGTGGTCCTTTTTGAGATGATACGTGTATGTTCCCTGGTTGTGCGTTGGCTGATTGGGTGTTCGTTTTGGAAGTAAGTGATGTACTGTTAGACGTTGAAGGTTTGTTTGCAACGGTTGTACTGTTGCTATGGGGATTCTGTTTCGGGAGAGTTATTGGCGTAGGTATGGATTTCTTTACTGTGGCTGCCTTGGGATGGGTGGCAGTCATGGGAGCCAAAGAAGCTAGGGTGGTAGTGGGTGGTGTGAGATGACTAGTATTATTGATTAGTCTTGCCATCTGATTTTCGATATTGTTTAGGGTTCGCTCTATTGGTATTAATTGAGTTTTTATAAGGTCCTTAATTATATCTAACACTTGTGAGTTAAGCTCAAGATAGTTTGAGTTGGCAGCACCATGACCCCTATGAACGTCGTCAGATGGTACAACTGAAACAGAGGGGTCATCCACATTGACCGACGATGAGTGGCTTGCGTTATTCCGGTAGTTATTGCAGGGCGTTTTTTTGGACCTTGTGCGCTTTGGTAGACTTTTTTGCTTAGTCTTATTCTTAACTACTGGTCTTTTGCTGTCTTGGTTAAGAAAAGGACCCTCCCTTATCTCCTTGTCGGTTTTTGATGGAGAAACTGCTACTGGAGGTGGGGACTCGGTTAGAGATTGCGACCCGGTCAGGGTTAGCAGGGGAATTTGGGTGGTTTGGGTGGGACTAATCACCAAAGTAGGTGTTTTTTCAAGGTCATCCAGAGTGTCTTCCCCAAGTGATAAATGAGTGACAGATAGGTCAACGCTCGTTGGAATGGTGTGGAGTTCAGCACGGGTTTCTCGCAATAATGGGACATTTGTTTCCTGTTGAGTGGGTGTTTTGGCTAGGGCCAAAAGGCCCATTGAGGATCTTCGTGCTGCTGCGAGGTCCTGGGAGACACGTCTTTCTAGGGGTACGATCCCCTGATTGATCGCGTCATTAGCTTTGTTGATAAATTGGTCAATCGGCCCAATTATCGGACCCACTCCTTGTGCCGTCTTGTTCCTCATTGCCCTAGTTGTCATAGTGGCGCTGTAACACAGGTGTAATCTTAAGTGTTATGATCAAATCGGAACCAAGATGCAAATGGATAGCAGTACGTAAATGGGGAAGAAAATGGGTTGGCCCAGACCAGACTTGCCCAGGCTTGAACGGGCTTAAACGGGCCCGCCCTTTGCCCGGGCTTCGCCCCGGGCTGCGGCCCGCGCGCGTCCCGCGATGCGCGTTGCTGGCCTCGTTTAAATCAGTAAGGAGTGAAAGGGGGCGTGGCACTGGGAGGGGGCGCGGCTCACGCGGGAAGAGGAAACAGCTGATGGACTTGACGCTGTTCCTCGAAGTCCCGGGGCCGCGCCTCTCACCTCCTCTGCGGCCTCGCGAAGGCTTCCTCCTCCCTCTGGTGGCACGATGGTTTAGGCAAATGAAGAGCTACTCCTGTAGCGTAATGCAGGTAGCAAGGGAACACTCGGTCAGAACCTCAATACGAGCGGCTCCCGCGCAGCGGGGGCCGCGAGAGGTTTTAAAGTCCTTGATGGGGGCGGGCACTGGGAGGGGGCGCGGCTCACGCGGGAAGAGGAAACAGCTGATGGACTTGACGCTGTTCCTCGCAGTCCCGGGGCCGCGCCTCTCACCTCCTCTGCGGCCTCGCGAAGGCTTCCTCCTCCCTCTGGTGGCACGATGGTTTAGGCAAATGAAGAGCTACTCCTGTAGCGTAATGCAGGTAGCAAGGGAACACTCGGTCAGAACCTCAATACGAGCGGCACCCCAAGAGTCAAACATTGCCAGACGGGCTTTCTTCTTGAACAATTTAACTTCGAGATTGTCTAAAATCCCTGTTTCAAAGCTACCATAACGAGGCCACTGTAGGACACCGTCTTTCTTCGTATATTTGACCCAGATGTCATTATAACTAATGGGGCCCACACCATGCTTCACATAGAGATCATATGTAGGAGTTCCAATTGGAGGAACCGGACACGAATCCTCTAACCGGGAATCCTTAGAACAACCACAACCAAATATCTTTCCAAGTCTGCTAAGACCAGGCATCTTCGCTCACTAGTCTAGCTTCAAACTTCAAGGGTAATCTCAAACGATAGTCTCGCGAATACGCGAGTCCCTCGGCTTTGGGGCCTGCAGGTACCAAATCAAAGCGATCCACGAAGGGATACCAAAACAAACTAAGGATTGGGAGACGCTCCACTCATACTTAACTGAAATGTCGATGGCGTCACCAGAAGACCCGTCTATTGTCTCGCTCTACAAATCGTCTATGGCTCCAAGACAGGGCGACAGTCAGGGCAGCAGTCCTTCGTAGCCGTCGGAAAGCGGGAAACCTCGCAGCAAAGACTTTTGGACCACGGCGACACAGGGGTCGATGAAGTGGTTGGCCTTCCTCCAAAATTTCCACACGAAGCTCTCCGCGATCTTCGGACTTGGACCGGTACCGCTGAAGTCGCCCCATGTTGGGCGCCAACTGAAGGACTGGGTTTTCAGAACCCAACGGCGTCAGGGAAAACGCCCGATGCCTTCGAGTTCCCCTGCCTTGGCAAACAGAGACACGGGACACTTCTTGATGACGTCAAAGACCAAAGTTTATTGGTTGCAACCAGGAACAGAGGTCTACGAAGCACAACACGGGTGGTTCGCTAGAGACCGCACAAATTCAATGAGCGGAGCATGGTCTTTAATGCCAAAAATCACATTCCAAAGTAGCATCAGTTACATACAAACTAGCCAATCACATAGTGACATTTCAGATATATGGTATAACGACAATCCCACTCTCCGTTGTCCAGCCCACTAGAAATGACCAAGCGAATTCCAATTTCTTGTTCGATCAGGCCGGACAAAACCCATCATAAAACCTCAATCCAAATCAGTGATTATGTCGTAAAGGAAGGAGCAGAAACAGATTGGAACAAGATAGAAAGGTGGGTGCAGTGTACTGTAAACTTCGGCATGTCCTGCTCTTTGATCTTTATCTGACCAGCTGCTGAACAAGGAACTGGCTCAGCGAGGTCAGCCTCGGGCAAAGGAGTCACTTTGGCCAGGTCATTCGGAAGTCAGCTAAAGTGTACGTGTCCCAAGGACTCGTTCGGCCGTAGTTATCAGCCTATGTGAGGGCAACCACACAAAATGGCTGCCGTTCACAAAATGGAACCCAAAGGTTCAAACGAAATCCCTAAATACATAGTGTTCTCATTGATCGATTAATGCGAAAACACTTGTACATACCGCACTCGTGATTTGCGGTCTGCTGACACCAAAATCGTTCATTTCCGACGACCTCTATTGAACGGGTTCGGAACACCAAACCATAGACCCTCAAACCAAAGAACTACAATTTGGAAGGAGTATGAGGTGGAATTATTCCCTGCTCTTCGCCTGATCTGCAACCAGTCTCTGACCAGCGGCATTGTGCCCGCTCGCTGGAAACAAGCTTTGATATCCCCGCTGCTGAAAAAACCTTCGCTGGACCCAGAGTGCTCTAAGAATTATAGACCAATCTCGTTGCTTCCTTTCCCTGCAAAGATTGTGTCTAAACATTTGGAGCAACACCAGCTGCTGGAGGATCTGCAATTCGGCTTTTGCCCTGCCCATGGGACAGAGACGGTCACGGCCATGGATGAGCTTCAAATGCGTGCAGACAGGGGTCAATCAACCGCTTTGATCCAGCTCGACCTGTCTGCCGCATTTGATACGGTAAACCATGAGATCCTCCTGCGCAGATTGCAGGAGGCCGGGGTGAGGGGCTGTGCCCTGCGGTGGTTCTGATCCTTTCTTGAGGACAGACAGCAGGCTGTGGCCCTCCCCCTTTTCAATCTGCGTTTTTTCCAGTACCACATGGAGTTCCTCAGGGATTGGCAATCAGCCCTATTTTGTTTAATCTTTATTTAAAACCGTTGGACTCCCTGATTAATTCCTAAAAGATCAATACGATTAATTATGCGGATGACACCCAACTGATCCTCTCCTTTGAGGTGGAGGATTCAATATTGGTTGAGGTTTTCCATGAGTGTTTGAGGGATGTTGCTGGCTGGCTACAGGTTAACTCCCTGCAATTCAACGCAGGTAAAACTGAATTGCTCTTCTATGCGGGGAGCAAGATTTCACACTCTCTTCCTGATAATCTCTGGCCCCCAGAAATTGCCACTAGGGTTTCTCCTGTTAAAACAGTGTGTAACCTAGGTGTTATGTTGGACAACAAGCTGTCTATGGAGGCTCAGGTTGCAAAAACGGTATCCTCCTGCTTTGCCCTGATTAAGTCCCTTCGCAAGATCATGCCACTTTTACCTTCCTCTGCTCGGGCCCTGGTGGACAGATGTACAATTCTGAGTAGACTCGACTATTGCAATACACTTCTGCTTGAGTCTCCCAGTTTTTTGCTTCATAGGCTTCAAAGAATTCAATCAACGGCGGGCAGAATGGCCTTGGGGTGGCCTAGAAGTACATCAGCATCCGCGGCCCTGGCCGAACTCCATTGGCTCCCCCTTAGGCAGAGAATACGATTTAAGTTTCTCTGTCTTGTTTTTAAGGCCCTCCATAGGCTTGGACCCAGAATGCTGCAAGCTAAATTTGCATGGTATACCCCTGCCAGGGCACTGCGCTCCCCGTCAGCACGCCTGGTGAGAGTCCCTAGATTTAAAAAAGTCAGGGCAGGGGGAAGATCTTTTGGGATGGCTGCGGCCAAACTTTGGAACAGTCTACCTTGGGAGATTAGGCAACTGGATAAACCTCTCCCATTCAGAAAATCCGTGAATACTTGGCTGTTCCCTATGGTCTGAGTTGGCTGATTTACTGTTGTCCCTCCGTTCATGTCTTATGGAGCACCAGCGCCAGGATGTCTGCAAGGCGACAGTGCGCTTTATAAGTTTTATAAATAAATCCTCCTTTCTATGGCAAAAACAACCCAAACACTCCCACACCACAGACTACAGTCCTACCCAAGTACCTAGATCGAGAAAGCTGGCGAGGCAAACACGAAAAGCACAAGAGAACCAACAACGAAAGTGTGAAAGAAAACTAACCAATAATTGAAAAAAACAATAAGCAACTGTCGAAAATATCCACACAGAACATAGTAACAAGCACAGTAATAGCAAAACGTCCACCAAGAACAAATTAGGGTGTGATGTGTGGAAGGGGTTCCACACAAAACCAAAAGGACTCCCAAAGCAAACCCTGACGTGCAAGGGAAAAGCACAAATCTAGCAAAGTAAACCTTGACATCAAGGGAGTAAAAGTGCATTAAAAGCAAAAGCAATAAGTAACCTGGGAATCAATCAAGGAAATGTACATAAAGTAGACATAAAAAACTCTTCCCCAAACTAAAGTAAGGGTGAGATGTGTAGATAACAGTCTACACGTAACCAATCACCAACCATAGACTCTACCCAAACATAAAGTTGGGTTGTGATGTGTGGAAGGGACTCAACACAGGATTGAGGTAAATGCACATAAGGAAAGTAACTGCTTATAAGGTAAGTAAATGCACTACTGAATGTCAAATCTGACTCATGCAGACACGCATACTAAGCTCTTGAAAAGACACCCATCTCAGGCAAACACAATAAATCCGTACTACAATGGGTGGTTAAACAACACTTACCCCTTAACCACGTAAAAGTGGGAAGCATCATTACAACTAACTGCACAGTTCCCAAAAATCATTATGCGAGAAAAAAACATGTTCCATTGAAGACACAGCCAGTAAATAATGAACCACTAGAGCATACAAATTTAAAAATCACAGCCATTACAGAAGAAGAGGGCATTGAACACAAAGAGAAAAGACGCTCCACATGAAACATTTGTAAAATGCACATTTCAACATCAAATGACGTAATTAGAGAAACACACTGAATACAAAAAACGTTCACTCAACAATACAGCTCTGTAAGTGGTTTAAGTAACATGTCAACCCTTTAGTTGAAGAGTAAAGCACTATGAGCAAAGTAACACATCCTAAAAATATCACCGATTGCACACAGTAGTAGGTCGACAAGAAGGCACAACATGTAAGCAAAAGAATGAAACACACATGTAAGTTAAGGTCCAGCAGCAACAGAACAAGAAACCAAAAACGGAAGAGAAGAAAAGAGAATGAAAACAAAATAAATGTTACAGAGTTCGATAATGCCCCTCGGTACAGTCTCTGAAGAAAAAACTTGGTGAGCGACATCTCAGCCAAACTCATCGCAAATAAGAGGGTGCTGATGTCCACAGTACCTACACCTACAAAGGCATCATAAAATTTGTCAGCATGTTGACGACAGAGAGATTCCTCATCCTGTCGGCTCCCACGATGCAGAGAATGTGGCATTCTAAGCAAAGACAACCAACAGCAGCCACAGTATGCATCCACCGCAGCCATAGCTGCCAAGGTTACAGATTGCTATGTGTGACATTTTTATAATTTCAGCGTAATTATAAGTGACATTTCAACAACGATGAGTGACACTTTTTACATATCAGAAATCACACCCATTTGAGCATCGAGAAACTCTAAGAAGACCTTAAAACAGCTGTAATGCACCAAAAGTGGAAGGGTACACACATAGCCCAGGGGTCACAACCCGACCGCAGACTAATTTATTTAAAAAACAGCAGTTTGATAAAAAAATCAATTAGCTGATTACAGAAGGGTGCGCAGCACCGCCCATAATTTATTATTGAGGAAGGGAATAAGTTACGGGTATTCTAGGCCATTAACATAAGACACAATGAGGCATCGGGGGACAGGGGGTCAGGGCAAGCCTCAGTAGGAGGGAGAGGCTGACTAATGTAGTTCACAGTCTGGCAGTATTATCTTACAAAGATACAGAGAGCCGTAATAATTCATAAATAGCTGAGCGGCCTCCCTGTCCGGGGTCTGTGATACCTAAGAGTACTTGCACCAGTGTGTGTCATGTGAAGGCTGTAAGAGTAGCCTAAAATCACAAAGTGTTTACTAATATTTTAAAGCATACCGTCTCTGTTTCAGGTGTTTACTTAATCATGATGACTAATTACTTCTTGTGGCAGATCAGCTGAGCCCGGGGCCGTGAAGTCAGATGCCAGCACTCCAGCTCTGCTCCTATAGTGCTGCACAGGTTCGCCGGTGACTCAGAAGGCCTAAGGTCATGGGTCGAGTGCCGTCCCGCGGGCGCCGGTAATATATATTGATTAAGTATTGCCTCCTGCACAGGCATCAGCGCGCACTCTGACTCTCAGACTCACTGAGAGGGACTTACTGATGAGCACAATACTCCTCGAGTCACCAGCCCCGCCGCAGCGCTTCCGACAGGGACCTCACTTCCTTCCTGTTCAGGACTTGAGGTCACAACCCTCCACCCCTCTCCCCCTTCCCCGGCGCCACAACAGCCTGTAAAGCAATGAGGGCAGGCCTCGCCGGTTCCCTCGTATTGGGCAGTCAGCTGCGGCTTTGCGCAGCAGGCGGTAATTTCAATCTGAGCCTGCTGGCAGGCGCAAGTGAAGTCTGCTGCGGCCCAGGCGCATCGCACACAGGTGCAGAGGCGCCTGCACGCGCGCTAGCACCAGGCAGGCTGGCGTTGTCAGCCCAGTCAGTGAGTGGCAAAATGCATGACAATGCATTTCCGTGCGGTGATGCGGGTACACCACACTGAAATGCGTTAGCATCACGCCTGATGTGTGACACTTGGCAGGCCTGCGCAGCTATCGCCATCACGCAGACAGGTTGGCAAAGAACAAAGGGCCAGATGTAGGTGGCCATTTACCGGCCGTTACCGACCAGTAACAGGGTTTTTGGGATGTAGGGGGCCAATTTTACAGATTCGGTAAATTTACCAAATTGGTAAATTTACCGAATCGGTAAAATACCGAATCTGTAACTCCTAGATGTAGGTGGGACTCTTCTGAGTCCCAAAGGCCTTTCAGATTCGGTATTTTACCACCCAATCCAATTGGGTGGTAAAATACCGAATCCAGGTGTGCATGCACATGTGTGCATGCACACCAATGCCATGTGACAGACAGACATGCCCTTAGGGCATGTCTGTCTGCCACATGGCACACATGCCTGTATTTGGGGTGCAAGAGGGTGTCAAAGTGACACCCCCTGCACTCTTGCTGGAATCGGTATTTACCGAATCGGTAAATACCGATTCGGTAATGCCCATTGATTCCTATGGGCTTCAATGCCCATAGGAATCAATGGGCATTACCGAATCGGTATTTACAGAATCGGTAAATACCGAATCTTAACGATTCGGTATTTACCGATTCTGTAATACCTCCATCCCCCCCTCTATTTTACCACTTCTTAAATACCGAATCGGTAAAATACGGTATTTAAGAAGTGGTAAAATATAATTACCTACATCTAGGCCAAAGTCCTTTGGTGGTACCTGCGCGTAATGTGCGCAGTACAAAGTGAAAATATGTGCCTTCTGCCAACCAAAAGATGGCGGCACGCATACATGAAGAGTGCCGGGTGGTGCAAGGCATCACAGAATGAAATTGGCAGGACACTGCACGGGGAGAAGAAGGCTGCGCTGCGACAGGAGACCTCACAAGCTGGACAGAGGCTCACGCTAGACCAGGAATGGCGGTTGGAGGCAGGTGAGGGAAAACATTTGAAAAATTTCTTTTGTTTTATAACTGTGTCAGAAACTAGCAGGTTAATAGGCACGCCCCAGCACCGGAACAATAGCGAATGGCACAAACGGATAGGCACATCACAGAAATATACATAAAGGCAACTCGTGCCATGTTTTAAAAATGTCATGCAGTGGTTCAATTGCCATGGGGGAGCCACACGCAGCGGAAATGAGCGACAAAAACCCCAAATTACTCAAAGTTACTGATCGCAAAGGCATGAACACCTAAATAAATATACAAGCTCACCAGGGGTGCCGGTTAGCACAATCAGGCCTGCCAAGTGTCACACATCAGGCGTGACGCTAACGCATTTCAGTGTGGTGTTCCGGCATCACCGCACTGAAATGCATTGTCACGCATTTTGCCTCTCACTGACTGGGCTGCCAACACCAGCCTGCCTGGTGCTAGCGCGTGTGCAGGCGCCTCTGCACCTGTGTGCAATGCGCCCGGGCCGCAGCAGACTTCACTTGCAGCTGCCAGCAGGCTCAGTAACAATAATGTGCCCTGCTGCCGAGATTGAAATTACTGCCTGCTGCACATAGCTGCAGCTGACTGCCCAATACGAGAGAACCGGCGAGGCCTGCCCTCGTTGTGTTACAGGCTGTTGTGGCGCCGGGGGAGGGGGTGGAGGGTTGTGATCTCACGTCCTGAACAGGAAAGAAGTGAGGTCCCTGTCAGAAGCGCTGCGGGGGCCCGGTGACTCGAGGAGTATTGTGCTCAGCAGTAGGTCCCTCTCATTGAGTCTGAGAGTCAGAGTGCGTGCTGCTGCCTGTGCAGGAGGCAATACTGTATCAATATGTATTACCAGCGCCAGCGGGACAGCACTCAACCCATGACCTCAGGCCTTCTGAGTCACCGGCGAACCTGTGCAGCACTATTGGAGCAGAGCTGGAGTGCTGGCATCTGACTTCACGGCACCGGGCTCAGCTGAGCTGCCACAAGAAGTAATTAGTCATCATGATTAAGTAAACACCTGGGCAACTCGCAAAGACAAAATACTGGTTCTTACACAGAGCCTTCTGGACTCCTGCCAAACTTGAAAAAGCAGGCATAAGAGACAGTGACACATGCTGGAACTGCCAAAGGGGGACGGGAAATCTAGAGCACCTCATCTTCGAATGCCCCCAGGTCAGGACGTTCTGGATAAGAGTGAGCAACTTTATCAACACTGTCGTAGGGAGAAGCATACAACCAGGCTTCGTAGGGCTAGCCACCGCATTCATGGCACCAGACTTAGAAAGCAAGGAAGAGAGAGACCTAGTAGACATCCTACTTACTGCAGCAGTAAAAACCATATTAGCAAATTGGAAAGACACAGCCAAAGCAACAGTCAAGAGCTGGATAAACTGGGTCACCTTCCTCAGAGGAGCCGACAACATCACTGGGAAACTCTTGCCTAGCCACAACGCTAAAAATAAGATGTGGACGGCCCTAGATGCACACCTGGGGTCACACAAGCCCCCGTAAACCCTTACACACGGCTAAGAACTACTACTCTTCCCCCCGCCCCCCTCCCCCCTCTCCACCTTTCTCTCTTTCTTTCACCTCCTCCAGGGGCAATTCAGCTTATAACTATGTATACTCGGGGCAACCATGTAACCAGAAAGATGCCAAGAACTCCCCGCTGTAAATATCCCCCCCCCTGCATTACTACTGTACTGTATTAGAAAATCTTCTAAATAAAAACTTTTTGAAATAAAAAAATAAAAATAAACACGTGTGTGCCATATGTGAATTTAGGCTACCCTTACAGCCTGCACATGACACACACTGGTGCAAGTACTCTTAGGTAGCACGGACCCCGGACAGGGAGGCCGCTCAGCTATTTGAATTATTAAGGCTCACTGTATCTTTTTAAGATAATACTGCCAGGCTGTGAACTACATTAGTCAGCCTCTCCCTCCTACTGAGGCTTGCCCTGGCCCCCTGTCCCCCGATGCCTCATTGTGTCGTATGTTAATGGCCTAGAATACCCACGTAACTTATTCTCTGTCTCAGGTTAATAATAAATTATGGGTGGCGCTGCGCGCCCTTCTGTAATCAGCTAATTGTTTTTTTATTAAACTGCTGTTTTTTAAATAAATTAGTCTGTGGCCGGGTTGTGAACCCTGGGCTATGTGTGTACCCTTCCATTTTTGGTTCATTACAGCTGTTTTAAGGTCTTCTTAGAGTTTCTCGATGCTCAAATGGGTGTGATTTCTGATATGTAAAAAGTGTTACTCATCGTTGTTGAAATGTCACTCATAATTACGCTGAAATTATAAAAAATGTCACACATAGCAATCTGTAACCTTGGCAGCTATGCACAATTCTGAGGGGTGCGGTTGAGTTGTCACAGGGAAGATGAGCAACTAGAGGAGGCATGGTGCACACAACACAGAAGCTTGTAAAAATAACTGTGAATTGCTCAGGGGCACGCAGCTTGTTTCAATGTGTGACGCTTGGGAAGAGACACAAATGGGGGCAGAGGGTCTTCTGAGTAAGAAAGATCACAGGATAAAATAGATGACTAGGGCACATGGCAATAGAATAATCACAAGAAAGCTGCAGCTCCTTAGTGCTGTGAGAAACTAATTACGAGAGGCACTCTCCTAATGAAGCAGGACAGGCTGTAGGAAAGTCAGGCAGCAGGACAGACAAGCAGCATGACAGGAACATGTCACTTACAGGTTGGGGCAACCTATGGAGTGGTCACTGGTGGGGCTCGGGGTGCCAGATTCAGTTCCTCTTTAATTCAATTAACTTACTTCAAGCTTGACAGGTTTCAGTCCAAGAAGGTGGCACATGTAGGTTCTTCCATCTTAAATCGTCGCCAAAAAATGTTGTAATAAAAGTAATGTCCATTCCAGGTAGTATCTTCAAGTTTATTTATTAAGTAGGATGTTACAAGGGAGAGAACCCCACCAGGAGCAGCCTCACTGCTTCTCAGCCCATCACCAACTCACACTCACACACACGAACATTCCATTCTCCAACATTCTCTCACACAGACACTCAGGCTGAGCAGCAGCAGTATAACACATCTGTTAGTGTGTTGTGTATATACGTTGTGTACATGTATTAAATACTATAGTATCTGACTGGATAATCTGTTTTGTGGAGTTGTTCTTGCTTTGAGTCTTGTGCCTGTGTATTCCTGGCTTCAACCTATCCCAGAGAAACCATAGATTGCTACCACTGATAGCCAAGAGCTGAAGGGCTAGAACTTGAATCAGTTGTTCAAGAGCTATAGCAGGCTGTCCCTTGGACAGCTAAAGTAAAACAGCCACAACCCTCACAGTTGAGCATAGAAACCCCTGCATGCCCTGTGGTTGTCTGAAAAGGGTTCTGACAGGTGCCCAATTAGATGGAGATTTATTTTCCATTTTCTTTTTAAAATATTAAAGCGTTTAAGTGACATTGCAGCTGCCTATAATTTGAGTGCTTTGTTTTGTAGTGACTTACTCTACCCTCCTTCAAAAATAATACTATTAAAATGTGTGGCAGATGAGTTATCTAAACCCATCACTAGAGAAACAGCCACATCAGTGAATATTTTTTTTAAGTAAACTTTTCAATACAATCATGGGGCGGTAATGCTTAGATTTTATTTTTATTTTTCTTGTCATATGTTACCAATACAAAAGAAAAAAGATGTAACCGCTGCACAGCTTGCCAAGTCCAGTGCTGTTGGCCTTAGTAAATGATTTTTTTATGTCATGAGATGTGGTCGGAAGTGAAAGCAGTTACAGGTTATTGAAAGTGGCAGGATTTGGGAATGGCCTTTCCCTGCAGCAGGATACCGGTTTGTTGGGTGCTTTAAACCAAGGAGGTTTTGTTTCACCCCCAGAGGAAATTGTAATGTTTCGCCGAAACCCAACTCTTTCTTCCGATATAAAAAAGACCTTGGGTCATCCTCCAATTTTTGCCACACACCTAATATTTCCCCAGTATTTATGTCAGAGGAAGCATGTGGATGTGGAACACTGCTGGGGACAGGAAAGCCATTAAGAACTCACCATGACACCATCCGAGTGTATCCAATCTGTGTCTGCTGATTTAGAATGGTGTTTTGTTCTCAAGTAGTGTGGGTCACTGCGGCCTACTTTTTCATTTAATTGATAAAATATTGAGAAGCACAATAGTGTATGCCACAGAAAGATCAATTCATTTGATGGCAGCTTGCTTGTCTTCATTCATATTCGTAAGTGTTGCTTTCTCAGAGTCGATTCATACCTTCCCTTATTCTGAAACTCAGGTGTTGGTGAAGAAGGAAGAAATGTACTTCTAAATGTTCTAGCAAATACTGTTCACTTCTTCTTCTAAAATATTGCTTTGATATAATAGATTTAAGGCTGTCCTAGTGTTTGGCACCATTTTCTTTACAAAGAGATGATGGCATGTTTCAGTGGGCTGAGGTCAAGCCCCTTGGTGAGGGATGCATTGACCCACTTTGTGATGTTGACTACTGGAGCTGCAAGTAATTGCTTCATACAAAAGGCCGTATCAGGTGCACCCAGTGGATTAAATGCTTTATTTTTTCTTAAGCCAGTCTTATAATTTCCACTTCCATGGTTTTAATGACATCATTTCTGCTACTATGTATGGCGGAGGAACATGTGGAGGATGGTCAATAAAGAGGGGTCTATCTAGGTCACAATAGATGTACTCAGTTATGTGCTTTATTCGGGGGTGAAAACAAATCCTCAAAGTGCTGCTGGGTTATTATAGTTTTTGTTTTGACGAAGTTTGGAAAAAGCTAAAAGTCTTCTTTATTTCATATGATAACTGACTCATACATATAATGAACAAGGTATTAATTTTAGAGGTAGCAAGCAGCTGCAACTGAAAAGAATCAGCCAAGACTGGTAACTCAGCTGATTTAGAGTCAGTGAAATCAACGGAAAGGCAGTTGGGGTAAACCCACTGTGTCTGACATTATTTCTGCCCCGGAGTAGAGATAAACCTGACAAAAACGTTTGGAGATAATTGCATGGCTGCTACTTTGATCCTGTTGTGAAGGACATAGGGAAAGTGGTCGTCTTCAGCACTAACACCCTCAAAATTACAAGTGACCTATTAAATGTCAATCCATTGGTGGATTTTCCAGCAACGTCTAGTGCTTCTTGCACAGCCTATGGGCAGGCATTATAAATGTACCTCTACTGAAAACATACATTGTAAGTACTCAATTTACACATCAAATGCGGAGGGTTTTCACTAGTGTTTTTGCAACCTGATATGAATTTACTTTCCAGCTGTCTTTATTCAGCAACGTTTTTCAGAGGTAAAACCGACTGCTATTATGTAGGCTTTTCAGCTCTAGATGTGTTTGGAATTTTCACTGATATCACAGATTACCTCCAATCCCCGGTTAACAACCACCCATAGATCGTGCATAGTTTATAGGCAAAAAGTGCCTACAAACACTCTCTTGAAATTGATAAGCAGGACAAGTTATGACTCACTGACATCAGAGCAAAATTCTGACTCACACAGCCACATTTTCTGATTAAATCCTACCAATGCATTATGAATCATCTACATACATACACAATAAAGCAGAGGCTGAAACCTGTTAGTGATTCAACCTCCCTTGGAGTATAGCCTGACATAATTGACTACACATCAACATCAGCAGAACCCATGACGTAATAGCTCAACCTAAGCTACTGAGGCATCCGACAAGTGGTTCTGTGAAGGGACAGACCCAGACACATCAAAGACATTAAGAACCACACAGACTCCTTAACTCCAGACAAGTACTGAACTAATTCAAACATCTATCTGGGAAGGATCAGTGTCGATTGATTCTAAATACCATAGGGAGAGCAGCATCACTCATGCCTAGCAGCACCTTCCATCGAACCCAGAGATCCTCAGCGACACATCAACAATGCTGCCTTGGACAAAGGACTTCTGTGTTGATACGACTGAGACTATTTTAGGGGCAGGAGTCTGAGTCTGACAGCTGAGAAGAGGTGACGCCAGAAACTCTTTTGCAACACCCATGCAACCTCTGAAGGTCATGCCATGGTCTTACGGGATCTCCTTAAGGCCACTGAAAATTATGTGCGGGCCCAGTAATACCAGGCTTGTCTGTTCGTATCACTCATGCCATAGTTTGAATTGCTGGGGAAAGCAGCAGCACACACCTATAGGTGTTATGTCCCCTGTTTTGAAGAGCTAGGGCAGGCTGGTTCCTGTTGAGAAGGAGATCTTGAATTCAGCAAAAGTTACTAAGTGCAAATCTATTTAACATGCCAAAAATGAAGGTAATCACAATCTTAGTAGATATCTAAGGCAACAGAGATAAACACATTAACTTCAGCCTGGACAGCGGCATGGCCAAGAGGGCAGCGGTAGCGGGCGCTTATTGAAGAGCTCCTTGCTTGACCCGAGTTTTATCCTGGATTGTACGTGGTGCTGATCCACTGGCAAGACCACCGAATGCTGGCGGCATCCCTGTGACACCCGAGCATGAAAACTCCACCAGCGGGGTGACTGGACAGACCGGGGTGGTGTGCCTCCCTGCGGTAGCCTACGCTGAGCCGCAGACTTGGGCCTGCATGGAGATGCTGGGCCCTCGCTGCACTACGGGCTGCTGCTAGTGGTTGCCCGCTGCCAGTATTTGCGGAGACCGGTGGGGCTGTCTGGTGCTGGGTGGCATGGTGCTGCGGCATCAGCCTTATGGCAGCATTTTGTCGAAGGCACTCGGTAGGAGACGCTCCACCAACTTGAAGTGGCTGCCGGCGGGACCCAGAGGCCGGCCCCGGGATCTTGCAAAGTGGCATGCTTGAACTGACGGGTGGGCATGCTGGGTGCGGTTGCCCAACTTCTCACCAGGCCCCAGCCTCTGGAGCCGATTGTGGGGTGGTTGAGTCCCATCCTGGATAGTCACCTACCCAGGCCCAGGATCTGCCTGCGGGACACGTGTGGAGGAGCCGGCTGAACTGCGTTGCATCATGGCTCTACCCTAGGGGCTGACTTACTGCCTGGACTTTCTGGTGCATACCTGCAGTCCTCCATAGCTGGGGAGCCCTGACTGACGGAAGATTACGGCGGGCCCTGGTGAATATGGCTACATAAGTTATGGACTGTGTCTCTGGTGGTTGGGACCGAGCTGGGCCACTTCATGCTTAGCACCTGCTGCTCTATTCAACCGGACCACCCCCTGAGGGTATGCTGGAACTTGAAACAATGACCGTGCATCCCTGACTGTGGAGGACCTACCCGCCTTGACTGGTGAGCACTAGGGGGTGCATTGGGTAGCATCTTGGACTCTACAGAGCCTTACCACCAGAGCTTCATGTTGTAGTGGGGGCTCCCATTCCCTCCATCCCCTCTCCCTGGCAGCTCTGAGTGGCCTGTAAATCACTGTGAGGCATCTGCAGGGACTACTGCGGATCCCGCATGAGGCCTTCACTTCTACCCTGCGTGGCCTTTGGCACACAGCTAAACTGATCCACACGCGGCCCCTCCCTGACAGATTGAGAACTTCATCCGGTTGCCGCGCCTGGCCGCGGGTAGGGCCACTCCTATGTCTCACGTCCAGATGAGGCAGAACATATCCAACAAGATGGCACCCGGAGAGGCGGGCACGGACACACCCTCTTCGACCTCCATATCTGGGCTCCCGAATGCTCTACAACGCCTCGAAGAAATGCTCCACAAACATCGGGCAGTTTGAGAAAGTGTTACACTCTATTTTAGACACTAAAACCTCTTTGGAATCGAAGATCGATGCAGTGCCACTCGCTGTGAGCCTTCTGCTCGAGGACCACAGCAAGTTATCAGAGAGGGTGGACAAATCGGATTCGGCAATAGGCCAGCTGTCCTCTTCATTGTGTGAATTGCAGCCCAAACTAGCGACAATGACGGAAGAGGTGACAGCTCTACACTGCAGAGGATGGGCGTGGGCGCTTGCGGCGCAACAATGTTTGTTTCCTCTGATTTCTGGAGAGGGCAGAGCTTCCCAGTACTGAGCTCTTTCCGGAGCAATGGCTGATGAACACGGTATCGATAGACAGGGTTCCTGCTCTGTTCTCTGTCGAGAGGGCACACTGCGTTCCGGGACACCCACCTCGTGCTGGGGCACCATCCTGCCCTCTCATTGACCGATTTCTCAACTTCTGGGTCCGTAAGCTTATCCTCCAGCTTCTCCACACCAAGGCTTTGAGAACGCAACAATTACTGCCTACCTTGACTACACTTTGGAGGTTCAACGTCAGTGCGGCTCCTACGTGAAGTTCAAACAATGCCTGCCAGACCTGCAAACTCATTATGCGCTTATATTCCAGTTGAAACTTAAGGTCATCAAAGGTGACTCCTCCCATATCTGTGCCATAATGGAGGATGTCTGGATCTATCTCCATGCGAAAGGCACAGTCCGCACGGCAATCACTGAATGAGAGGATGACACCTTGGTGACACCTAAATCACAGCGCATACGATGCAAGACGTCACGCATCCGCCGGATCGAGAAGAAGTTGCAGTGGAACAGGCATGTGCAGTGGAGGTGGCATCACATCACCATCAGTCTAATTCCTTTGCCATCCTAAGAGACAGACATCTGTCATAAAATCATAAAATGTAACACATGGGGTAGACTTTACTTCCAACAAAACATATATTTAATATATGAACAAATAATTACCAGGCAAAGTGGAGTTGGAATCAACCTAACATAGTTCTACAGGTAAATTTGCCTGCCAAGAAACTATGTATACATCTATTCTGTGACGTTGGTAAAGGAAAAAGATCTATTACAACAGAAAATAATTCTTTTAAATCAACAAATGAAGAAAGAAATAGATGTTGCAGTCGATGTTTCGGTCTGTGTTGGCGATGAGACCGTCAGACCATCTTCAGGACGTGGGGTTGAATATGAAACCAAATAGTATCCTTGTATGTACAATGTAAATAAATATTTAAACATTGTCAACAAAAGTAATCAGTATATTAAAAGAAGTGAAAGACGCACCTGTGTGAAAAAACAAAAGATATATGGAGCCAAACTTTAAAAGCAAGAAAAATTACGTCTCAACCCAAAATTGTGGGTAGGAGAGGGACCCAAATCACAATGTTAAAGAAAGAGCATTTATTTTTACAGAGGAACACTACCTCTTATCAAAGGTAATCAAAATAGTGTTGCTCACTTATATAATTTCTTTTTAAGGAGCCAAGGAAATTGAACTTGTACACCGTCCAGTTAAAAAAATATCTAATAAAAAGTATGCATAAGTCTGGGGTTAAAATGTTATCCCTAACATTTTCAATTTACTTGAATACATGTGACAATCAAACGAACATTGTCGCTGTGTTCTTTAAAATTCAATAACGAAAGTGGTGCTAACTCGATAATCACTATCTGCTGAGATCCATGGCTAAATGCGCTTAACTCCCCAACACCCTGAGGTAACCATAGCAATTACTCCTCGGTGTCTACAGCAGCAATCTACTTTCTTAATCCTTGGTCACTTCTGCTATTTAAAAGCATGAGATGACAAAAAGGTATTTATTTTCAGGGACAAAATGTGGCATCTGGAAGGTAGCAGTTGGTAATCGTTTCCCTATAAACGCTTGACTAAACTCACATTACAATAACGTGCCTCAGCAGTACGGCGTGTAACTTGTGATTGTGCATTGTTGAAAGATGGTGCACAAAAAATATGTATCCATCTAAAAAGGTCCGAGATTAAAAACAAATCGATACATATAGTGGCTTACCTTCGAATTAGTGAGGGCACGATGCGTCAAAGCACACATAAATCGGCACCATAGCACGTCAAAGTTAGTCAAATCTTAGTCGCTATCGAGGGATCTAAAAGCGAATAGGAATAGATTACAATGGGCATTTTATTGAAGTTAAATGGTGCTCTTTGTGCAGCCGAGAAGTGCTCACCTGGCTAATGTAGAAAGATCGCACACACACACCGGTTCCTGTCAGTGTAGAACTGAAAGTCAGTGTTGCGCCATTTCTGTTGTGTTAAATCCTCGATTCCATGGAGAGTCCGTTTACACAAAGGACGGCCTAAATCCAAAAGCGACGCTCAGACATGGAAGGCGACGCTAGATAATAATTTATCGGCCATTTTGGAACATATTTATGTTGAATAGTAGCTACTGTTAAAAAATTTCGAACTGCATGTTAAGTTGATTGTTCAGTAGCCAAAACCTAGTATATATATAAATGTTTACCTGGGGCCAACAACTATAGCAGTTGTTGTGCTACGGAGAATTTAGTTCATCACTGCATATTATGTGGAATTAATGATAATGACTCAGTAACGAACGCCTAATGTATATATACATATATCAATGTTTGCTAAAGGCCAACAACTATGGCGGTTCTTGTAGTGTGAGGAATTGATTAAAAAAAAAGGTTTAAAAAAATGCGGAAGTGAGAAGGAAAAGTGAAAGAAAAATCAAAGAAGCACAGCTGTGCTGTGAATTGTACATAAAACAAAAGTCAATAAAGATGGCAATATGGAAGTCATTTTGTCATAAACGCATTGTGACATACATTATTCGTCTACATCGGAACAACCTCTCATAAGATGTTCATATAGCAGATAGATATGTTGTTCATTTAACAACTGAGGTTGAAAAATTGTGAATCAAATTAACTAGCTCATACATATGCATTGTGACATACATTATTCGTCTACATCAGAACATCTCTCCTAGGATGTTTATATAACAAATGAATGTGATATTCATTTAACAACTGAGGTTGAAAATTGTGAACCTAATTAACTAGCTAATACATTAGAGTTAAAACTGGACCAAATCTCTTCAGTATACCATGTAAACTTGAAACGTAATTCAACACATTACTTTAGTGAAAATCATTTTTACAGAGCATTTGTATGCATCAATATTCAATGCTGTTATGATTAGATGAGTGAACCGGTCTATATTAAAGTCCTATACTTGGTCTTTACATATCTGGGTATATTGAATATAAAAATCCGAGTCATATTAAAAATCTCAACGATTTTAATTTTGGTCCCATCAATACGCAGAATTTACATCAATATGCACAGTTTACATCCCATTGGGTCTCAAATACATCAATATTCAGCACTGTTGAGTTATGGTTAAAAAACCTATAATCACGACAGACCTATTCTCACTGTTAACGTATCAGAATCTCAAAAGGAAAACAATCTACATTGTGTAATAGATCCATGTTACCCTCATTAATTAAAGGTACCATGGATTCAATGCTCCATAAACAAAAAGCACAAACTGATTCATGTCATCATAAACATGCAAGGGTATGCCATTCAGTAGCCGAGTTTAAACCCTTGTTGATACCCTCAGTGCGACGGATCCACTGATTCTCTGTAAGAGTCAACAAGAGGGCGACATTTGTATGTCTGATGGAAGGTTTGGTCACTGTGATAACCCACCAAAGCATGTCTTTCTTGGAGTGGTGTGCTTGACTTTAGTGGTCAACTAGAGGGGCATTCTTCACCTTGCAGTGAATGCGCGATTGATGTTGCAGAATTCTTTTTTTCATCATCTGTGTTGTCTTCCCGATATAATGGAGGCCACAAGGGCATTGAATACAATAAACAACATTACTGGTGTTGCAATTTGAGAAGCTCCTGATTGTCATTGATCTATCATTTAAGTCCAAGGATTTCATGTTTTTAGTGGTGCTGCAAGCAGCACACTTTGCACATTTAAAGTGTCCTGTGAGTGGAACTATTTGTCCAATATTGTCCACTACATGTTTGTCTTGGGCTTCATAAGCATAAACCAGACGATCTTTTATGTTGGGACCCCTTTTAAAAGAGAAAAGAGGAGGTTCCTGTAGTTCTGGCAGGCCACTTAGTAGCGTCCATTGGTTGCAGTTCCGAAAGTAGTCACACAAACAAGTTGCGGTTGTGAGGACTTTTCCTTAACCTCTAATAACACTTAACGGTCATTGTACCATGCACGTTTTATGATTTTTTTAGCAACTTGTTGGGGTAACCTCATGCTTTTAGCCTGTCTTTTAGTTTCCTTGCTTCTAGGAAATAGTCATCCCACTTTGTGCAGTTCCTGCGAATACGCAGGAACTGCCCAAAGGAGAGACCATCAGGTAATGCCTGAGGGTGGTGGCTGGTGTATTTAAGCGTGTTTATTGCCGTTGGTTTTGTGAAAAGAGTGGTGTGAAGTAAATTGTTACTGTCAACCTTGATTGCAATATCAAGAAAATTCATGCTGTTGTTGTCGCACTCCAGAGTAAACTTCAAATGTGGATTTCTGCTGTTAATCCAAACATGGAAATCAAGCAGTAGTTCCTTGCTGCCTCTCCAAATGAGAAAAACATCATCTATATATCTCAGGTAACAAATGATGTTGAATGTGAATGGATTAAGTGCATCATAGATGAATTTGTTTTCAAAATCAGGGACATAGATGTTAGCTATATCGGGGGCACAAATAGCCCCCATAGCAACACCTTTAAGTTGCTGGTACGAAGTGGTCTCGAATAAAAAGAAGTTTTCACACATAGATATTTTGACGCATTCAATAATGAAATGTGTTGGGATATTGTGGGGTCTTGGTCTGTCATCTAGCACCAATTCAATAATGTTTAAGACATCTAACTGTGGAATATTTGAATAGAGACTTTCTATATCCATAGTGACTAATAATTCACATGTAGGATCAAAGCTGTGGTTCTCAATTGCATTAATCACTGCTGTTGTGTCTCTTATATAGTTGGTAGTGCCTGTTGCAAACGGTTGGACAAAGAAGTCTGCATACTGAGCTAGAGGTTTTAAGATTGAATTACACCCCAAGACGATTGGTCTCCCCGGTGGTGTACTCGTGTTTTTATACACTTTAGGTAGAATGTAAAGTGCTGGCACTGTTGGTGATGTATTAATTAAGAAAGACGCTTCTTTTTCGCTCAACCAGCCTCCATTGAAACCCTGGCGACTCAGTTTGGAAATAGATTTAGTCAGGCGGCCGGTAGGGTTACCTGATAGTTTCTTGTAATGTGTTTCACTAGACAATTGTTTGAGTACCTCAGTTCTGTATGCTTTCTTGTCCCAAAGGACAATACCCCCACCTTTATCCGCTGGCTTGATTATAGTGTCAGGGAGGATCTGGAGGTTTTGCGCTGATTTCTGTTCAATGCTCGGTTATGACCGTTGCCCACCACCATCTCAGTATATGCTGCTGTCATCTGAACATGTATGATGTTCTTCTTGTTTCTGACTTTTACCTTACCTATTGGTAGGGTCTGCCTATCTACTTTGCAATGTTTTTATGCCTTCTTATATACTGCTTTTACTCTTTTTCGGGCATCAAGGCCTATGCTCGAGCGATGCCATTTTCTTTTCTGACACCATCTTGCTGAGCCTCTTTAGGTGAAAGGCAATGTTTTAGTTTCAATGTGTTATTCGCTAGCAGTGAACCCGCAAGGACCGGTTCTTATCGGTGGAATGTGCTCTCTTCGCGCCGGAGCCATAACAAACGCTTGGCCAGCTGCTGTTGTGTGCCTGGTTACGAGGAGGTACAGGAATCCTATGAGAACAGTAGGTGGGATCTTCTAGAAGCTTCGAGAGAGGGCTACATTCTATATTAGTGAAAGCGGGTCCAAGAGGAGAGGAGATGGTGAAATGCTGGTCTGATGGTTTTGGCAGTCTGGTGAAACATCACGGTGCAGACGTGCAGTCGTGTTTGTGGAACAGAGTGTCCTGACCCCACCAGAGAGAGAGAGAGAGTCGGACCCTTATTCAGCTTACAGATGCCTAATAACATGGTGAGGTGTTCCATGTATGTGTAATTTTATTTAATTATACCTTTATTTTCAGGTTCTATGTATATGTATGTGCTGATGTTTAGTTATTTCTTCTTCCTTGTCATTCCGTGATCATGTAATAAAGCCCCTTGGAATATCTAATTTGTCCTTATTCTTTGGGAAAGGAAGGTCGGGCCCCTTTTTTACCAAGTGCAACCAGAGGGATGGGTTATTTCCCCTCTGATGGGTAATTGTAGATCCGGAAGGGAAATCGGCTCCTAAGCAATAATGTCCAAATTGCTAGTAGACCAACCCAACATAGTGTAAGAGGTATGTACTGATTTTTCACCGGAAGGTGTTGCTCGTGCAGATGCGCATTGATAATCGGAAGACGTTGCCGATTCGCACCCGGGTGCGTTGCTATACATACCCTCGGAGCTATGATCTATAGTATCTTTAGTTGTTAGTATTATTTCTTTATCAGACAGACATTCTAAAAGTGTGGTGGTTTAGGCATTCTGAGAAGGGATGTGATGAGTAATGACTCCATGGCTTTTTATAACTGGCTATAACACCCGAAAGAGAGAAAAATAGCAGTCATTACATCATCTTTGGTGAAGTTATGTCTAATTTATTGCTTCTTTTTAAACAAAAGTTCAATCTCTGTGATGATGGAATTTTCAAAGGTAATGACTTCTTTTGCTATCAACGAATTGGGTGGAAAGAAAGTGGATCGATTATGCAACCCTGTGTAGTCAGTTGCTGAAGTCAATGTTTTGCATGCAAAGAAGTTCAATTTTACAGATCGAAAAAATTGGTATAATTCCAATTTAGGGGCTCATTAGGATAGCGGATTTTCCGCATCCTCTGGGCCGGCGGAAGCCACCGCCGGCGCAGAGGATGCGGAAAATCCGCTGCGGACCCACCAAAGACCCACCGCCACATTAGGATGGCTGGTTTCAGTCCGCTTCTTTTCCGCTGCGGCGGAAAAGCTCTAATATGGTGGCAGTGTCTCTCAGACACCGCCAGCCATATTAAGATGGGTTTTAAACAATGCTTTTCCTCTGCGGGTTTTCCGCTGTGGAAAAGCATGTGGAACTTCACTGCATGGGCCCGTTGCGGGCGCCCTGGGTGAAGGGGGGCGTGGGGGGTGCACATGGGGGGTACCTATGGTACCCCCCTGCATTTGCATGCAGAAATCGGCAGGCTCCGCACGGTGCCTGCCGCTTTCTGCGTACTAATGCAATGTATGCATTTTTACCATTGCGGCGGGTGCAGCTTCAAGTGGCACCCGCCGCAATGGTAAAAATAGGGGATGTGACCGCCAGGGTGGCGGTCACATCCTAATTTCACAGGGTGGAACTCCGCAGGCCAAGCGTAGGTTCCCTCCTACTCTGGGTTCGCGGACTGACGCAAGTCCGTCCGCGATCCTAATGGGCCCCTAAGTTTGAAAAGGGTCACTCTTATTAGTCGGTACAAAGGATAAACCCGATGACAAAACAGCTATCTCTGACTCTGAAAGGATGTATTGTAAAAGATTGAAAATTGGAATGGTCTGTTGGCAATTTACCATTCGTAGTACTGGTTCCTTGTCTGTCTGAACCCAGGGGTGTACTGGTTCCGGAACCATCCTCTCTTGGACGAGCGTTGTCTCCAAGGTTGGCCTTGTCCCTTCAGGTCTTGGCCTAAAAAGCCTGTCTGGAGGTGAAAGGTTGTTGTTCGTAGCATTGGCGATGGGTATTGTCTGAGGCGTGTTCGGTATCGGTATCTGAGTTGGTATCTGAAAACGTAGTTTTCTTACGTTGAAATTGATTGGGACCCTCAGGTAGATAAAAATCTTTCAGAAGAGAAGGATAGGTCCTCTCTTTACTGTATCACCTAATATCTTTGTGTAATTTATCATTTTTTTGTGAGAATTGAATTCCACAAATTCCTTGATTGTGAGTGCAACCTTATCTAGGAGTATTTTGGAATTAGCGATATTTGAATCAGATTCAATTTTCTTCTCTAAGTTCTCAATTTCTCTTAAGAGAATCTTGATGTGTTTCAAAGAGGTTTCTATGCTCAGCACCATCCAGGTGTGTCAGCACTTGTAGGCAGAATAGCTGAAACCTACTTTGAAATCATCATCATCTGTGAAAATTATTGGGATGTTTTTATTCATGTAAACTGAATATGTTAGGGATAACATTTTAACCCCAGACTTATGCATACTTTTTATTAGATATTTTTTGAACTGGACGGTGTACAAGTTCAATTTCCTTGGCTCCTTAAAAAGAAATTATATAAGTAAGCAACACTATTTTGATTACCTTTGATAAGAGGTAGTGTTCCTCTAAAAAATAAACGCTTTTTCTTTAACATGGTGATTTGGGTCCCTCTCCTATCCACAATTTCGGGTTGAGATGTAATTTTTCTTACTTTTAAAGTTTGGCTGCCTATATCTTGTTTTTTCACACAGTGCGTCTTTCACTTCTTTTAATATACTGATTAAGTTTGTTGACAATGTTTAAATATTTATTTACTTTGTACATACAGAGATACTATTTGGTTTCATATTCAACTCCACATCCTGAAGATGGTCTGATGGTCTCAGAACGAAATGTCGACTGCAACATCTATTTCTTTCTTCATTTGTTGATTTAAAGGAATTATTTTCTGTTGTATCACATCGTTTTCTTTTACCAACTCACAGAATAGATAAATACATAGTTTCTTTGCAGGCAAATTTATGTTACCTTTAGAACTATGTTAGGTTGATTCCAACTTCACTTTCCCTGGTCCTTATTTGTTCGTATATTAAATATATGTTTTGTTTGAAGTAAAGTCTACCCCGTGTGTTACATTTTATGATTTTATGACAGATGTCTGCTAAGTAAAATCACTCTTTCGATGCTAGATTGATCTTCAGTTCACCACTAATTAGGGTTGAACAGCAATAAATCCTTTTGAGATAATATCTCTGAAATTCATCTACAAATAAAATCCCTTGTAGGCAAGCCTTCACTTATTTCAAGTTTTATCACCCAAGCCTCCAATGGTACATTGAGTTTTCCCACTCCTTTTGATATAATCCTTAAAGACAGGCCATCTGAGGACTCCTGCTCCGAGGTCAGTGTTTCTGAGTCTTCCTTAACCTCCAGTACCAATGCCCCTAAGATCACGCCGAGATCCGCTGAGGATCTCCTTTGACTATCACCCACAGGGCATTGACAGCATCCTCTACCTAACCACCGACCCACAGGGAACTCAGGTGACACTCCTCTACACTATATGGGTCTTACTATGGGGGTCTCCGACTGCTTCCATGGACCATTGACCTGGCCACTCGACACTGTTGATTTGATCCTATGTCACGTCCTACCATAATTCCTATTTGGACTGTTTATTTATTTTATTTATTTATTTTAAACATTTATAAAGCGCAACATATACCCGTGGGTGTCTTGGCGCTGTGACTTAAGCTAGCAGTCTCTGGTTAATCAAGGTATCTACCTTAGGGAATATTTGTGCTGAACGGTTATTGGTCAAATAGCCAAGTTTTTACAAGTTTCCTGAATTGAAGTAATGAGGGTGCCGATTTTAGTTCCATTGGAAGCATGTTCCATAGTTTGGCTGCGGAGTTAATGAAGCATCGGTCGCCCCATTTAACAGTCCTGGTTCGTGGCACTACCAGAAGAAGTCTCTGTTCCGATCGAAGAGATCTTTTCGGAAGGTAGTGGCATAGTTTCTGTTTAGGAAACGCTGGGCCATGTTGATTGCATTCTCTTATTTTTTCTTAATTCTTACTTTCGATTTTTGAACACATATGCGGGCCATTCTGTTAGCACCACCCGGGAGTAGTATTGCCAAATTGATTGAATGTTGTTTATTTTTCTAAGTTATGCTCCAGGACTATTCGTGAAGATTTGAGGTAATCTTGATCCATTTGTCACAAACATCTGCATTGGAGATGGGGGTGTACATGGATGGGACACAGCGGCACGCGAAGGAGAGTACTTTCATCCTACATGTCTTGCACGTCTTTGCAATGCTTACAGCCATGCTTACATCAATACCTGACCATTCTGCACCGCAGTATCACATACTTACCAGGAATGTGCAGGGCATGGCCACTCCATCCAAGCGCTACCTTATTTATGCGTACCTCAAATGTCACAATACTCATATTGCGATGCTAGAAGAGACCAACCTTACAGCATTGGAGCTACGTAAAGTACGCTCTAAATGGAGAGGGCAGACTTACGGGACCACAATGTCAGCATATGCCAGGGGCGTTCTTATAGGGATAGCCCAAGGGGTCCCCTTCACTCTCGGTACACAACGGGTGGACACGGATGGGAGGTATGTCATATTATAGGGAAATCTGGATGGGGCCCCCCTCACTTTAGTGGCCATTTATGCTTGCAATTCCAACAAGGTGAAGTTTCTAGATAGTTTCACCCCAGCACTCCTTCATGACCCACATAGTGCTGGGATCTGGTTAGGTCATTTCAATTGTGTTTAAGCCACAAAAGAGCTGCTCCTAGCGGAAAAAACAAAACAAAAGTGAGCTAAGTGTAAATGTTCCTTAATTTAAATTATTGCCATCTTACAAAAAGTGTAAGACTGGTCTCACACACCACCTGGTGTCATGCTTCATCATTGACCAGTCCTCGCCCTCCAAAAACTCAGTTTGATGGAGGGCGGGCATGCACCTGACGACAGGGATGCACTTCTAAGCTAAGTGGGGGCCCAAAGAAAACGTGAGTTAAAAATCCATTATAGGCGTCATATTATTTTTAATATTGCTGGCACCTATATGGTATACTAAAAACGTGGTCGGTGTGTTGGGGTATTAATTGTCCCCAAACCGATTCTAGGAGGTCGACATGTTTCTGCCAAATGGCCCGTGTGGGTCCGCGGCATTCATCAGGACCAATGTGTGACTAAGGGTCGGGCTCCACCCAGTCCAAACTGTAGTTGGAGGGTGTCCACTGTGTGGGCAGATGGTGATTATGCTCCACTATAAGGTGGCCTTGGTAGTAGTAGCCTGTAATGACATATCAATACACAAAAAGAAACAATTACACAAAGAACACAGGGATAGTGATAATACATGGCGTGCAGCAAGGGAAATGTCTGCACACTATCATTATTACTTGGTAATAATGCTTACCCTAAAAAATTGGAACTCATTGCTCCATAGGAGGGTGAAAGACCAGGGATCCTTTTGATACGAGGCTTTTGTTAAAAAATGAGGAGAAAGGAGAGAAATAAATGCCCAGATTTAGTTCTTTTAAAAAGGTATAGGTGAAATTTCACATATTCCCAAGGTAAGAGTCCCGCTCTCTTGGACTCGCTCACACATTCTCACACAAGCATTCTCTTACTGTGTATTAGGATAGTCTCCGCTGCTCCACCTATACGTCCTTCTCCTCTCCTCGATGGTTGTAGAATAATGTGTGAGGGGAGGGGAGTATATATAGTGTGTGCACCGTGAGTAATGCAACCCGATGCCTGGTCACCTTACGTGTATGGAGGAAAATCATGGAGGTTGCCTGACTCGCCATAAATGGCCCTTCCGGACTCTGGTTTCCGATTTGAAACACCTGTGGTATTCTTTAACGCGGAGCGCTAGTGTTGTAGCTTGCGCAAAGGAGTGGTGTCAACGAGTCGGAGCATGTGCAACCGGTTTAAGTTGCGGCTCGTGTAAACAAGCGGCGGCATATGCGATTGTTATGAGACTCGGTTCATGTGCTACCCATGCGCACACAGATGTTGTTCCGAGCAACCTTCTATGGAACGTGTAACTTGGTCGTGCACCGCGATCATAGCCTCATTAGCATGTGCGTTTTAAAGGGGCTGAGTTTGATGAGTATTCTGTCAAGTACCGAAGGTGCATATATACAAAGAGGTCATTCACAGGGGAAAATGAGACCAGTTTTGTACTGTTTGGGTATGTATGTACTGTGCATGTGCCCATATGGAAATGAACCAGACACTATAGCTGTGGAGTTTACTTAATTGAAAAGTGCCAGGCACTGGCGTTTAGACGGTACTAAGGCACCAGGTTTGTTCATAACATTACAGGAATGTGGAAATGTATCGCCATGTCTAATGTTCTAGATAGACTCAGTTATGTGTGGCTCGTGATGCATTCCAAAGAAAGTCAATTCATTTCGCCAGTTGTAGCCACGGTATATCATCATTCAGGCCGTTGATACATGTTCGTAGGCGGTACACCCATCGCTGTTCTCTAATGTGTAGTGGTCTGGTAAGATCATTCTTCTATTTCCTCATTACTTCTAGCACTACCCATTTGAGATCATTGTCTGTGTGATTCTGGTCAACAAAATGCTTTGTGAGTTTGGTGTTTGTTTTTCAACATCTGATGGTACTCCGATGCTCATTGATCCTGGTTTTGATTTTTCGTGTGGTCATGCCCGTGTATTGTAAGTTGCATGGGAATGTCAAGAGGTACACCACATTCTCTGTGTTGCAATTAGAAAAGGTGTTCAATTTCCATGGACGTGTGTTACCAATGTAATGATAGTGTGCCGACATTTCCCTTGCTGCACGCCATGTATTATCACTATCCCTGTGTTCTTTGTGTAATTGTTTCTTTTTGTGTATTGTATTGTTATGTCATTACAGGCTACTACTACCAAGGCGACCTTATAGTGGAGCATAATCACCATCTGCCCACACAGTGGACACCCTCCAACTACAGTTTGGACTGGGTGGAGCCCGACCCTTAGTCACACATAGGTCCTGATGAATGCCGCGGACCCACACGGGTCATTTGGCAGAAACATGTCGACCTCCTAGAATCGGTGTGGGGACAATTAATACCCCAACACACCGACCACATTTTAGTATACCATATAGGCGCCAGCAATATTAAAAATAATATGACGCCTATAATAGATTTTTAACTCCCGTTTTATTTGGGCCCCCACTTAGCTTAGAAGTGCATCCCTGTCGTCAGGTGCATGCCCGCCCTCCATCAAACCGAGTTTTTGGAGGGCGAGGACTGGTCAATGATGAAGCATGACACCAGGTTGTGTGTGAGACCAGCCTTACACTTTTTGTAAGATGCCAATAATTTAAATTAAGGAACATTTACACTTAGCTCACTTTTGTTTTGTTTTTTCCGCTATGAGCAGCTCTTTTTTGGCTTAAACAGTTATATTGGAGGCCACTAGCTCCTAGAACCCCATGCCTCCAGTTCCCTTACACCTAGACAAACTCTGGGTCATCGTGGTTATACATTTCAATTGTGTGCCTGATTTGCAGTTCGATCGCTCTACCTCACCACTGCATGCAGCAGCCTGCGTCCGTAAAACACACGTCACAGCAGGCTGCATGTCTTGGTGCAGACAAAAGTGAAAACACGACATGACTCATTCCTGTCCCCTAACATGGCATGTATTATTTGTTAGTCACCCCTTACAGCAGGCTTTACAGTCCTGAGGCATGGTGCTTCATATTATATGTGAGGGCATATCTGCATGAGCAAATATGCCCCAGTGCTTGTCAGTTCCATTATTGCTAGTACAAGTGAACAGGGAAGACATTTTAAAACATGTGCTGTACACTGGTGAAAAAGAGTTCCCCAGCTACATGATGGCTTCACTGAAAAGAGGGATGTTTGGTATAAAACCTATTGTATGAAGAAATCCACACCGATGCCAGTGTCAGGTTTAGTAATACATGCACCCATAGGGCACCTTAGAGGTGCTCCTTGAAAACCTACCAGCCCCGTATGCTGACTGGCTTTCATCAGCCCATCACCAGAGAGGAGTGTATGACCACCCCAAGGATGAGGGTCTTTGCTCTTGATAGGCCAGAAACCAGGCCTGCTTAGGAAGGGGGCACATTCACCTCTTCCCACAGAATGACCTCAGATTAACATTCCAGGTCAGGGACACATCAAGTTTCTCTCACACCCCTCTTTTCTCCAGAGCCATTTGGCCACTGAGCAGGCAGTACAATTCTCTAGTCAGATAGGTGTGGCCTGAAGTGGACATGACTTTTCAAAGCCAGCCATATTGGTGATGGCAAAATAATTATGGGACAGGGTTAAGACCACCTCCCTCAGGATGTAGTCATACTGGGATTGTAGTAACCCCACAGGTAGGTGGTCCATTGGCTACTACCCTACACAGACCCTACACGCCCCTAAATTCAGTATTTAGGGAACCCTGGCACTAGGGATTCAGATAATGCCAACTAAAAGAATAAAAAAGCCAGAAGAGCCGCGAAAAGCAAGAATTGTGGAAGAAGCAACTGACTTGGCACCAACCCTGCCGGCATATCTGCTGTTCCAGAGGATTGCACCAAAGTTGACTCATCCTGCAAGCTGCTGTGCCTGCAAAAGCCCGGAAGTTCTGCCAACCCTTCTGTCAAGACTCAGGAACTTCCGTAGAACAGCTGAGCTGTTCCCTGCATCCTGCAGGCACCCAAAGAGACCTGAGAGGGCTCTGGACCACCAAAACCTGACACCAGAAAGCACCGCCTAGACCGAGCTGAAGTGAACCAGTGGTGCCAGCATGGTCCCATGGCCCTCCAGAGACAAAGCTCACCCTGGACGTGCCCACTGTGGTCTTCCCAACGCCGCCTGCAGCTTCTGTTTGCAGGCCCCCTCTACCGTGAGTGCTCCGGTAATGAAAATCCGATGCCTGAAGGCACCTATGCATCCATCGCAAAGTGGACCAAGGACATCTCCATGTACCCCAAGCCTTTTGAGAACTGATTCCCCCTTGTGGTTCAGACCGACTGGCTTTCCAGTCCAAGCCTGCAGCCTCTTTTTGACCGAATAGAACCCATAGGATAACATTGGGCACCCAACACTGCCCCAGTGCCGCTCGAGGTGGCCTGTTGGTGCTGCCTTGGACCTTGTCCCATACTTAACTTAAATCCAGTACATTGATCCCATAAGACGCTGCGAAGTGCCCGAATGCAGTATATGTTTTTTCCCCCAACGTTTAAAATTGGGTACCCAGTGCTAAAAAGCACCTCTGCACCCGAGGTGAACTGTAGGTGCTGCCCTAGACCTTGCCCCATACTCACCTTTAGTCCAGGAGACTAAAGGTGAGTATGGGGCAAGTAAGTCTTGTAAGTGCTGTACTGTACCTGAATGCTGTACGTGTTTTCCTCCAATAGGATAACATCACAGCTTCTGAAAAATGCACCAAGTGTCAACTTTTTAAATGCAAAAGTATTCCTCTTGAAAAACGTTCTAACCAGATCGTATTGATATGTGTTATTTATTTAAGTTGGTGTGGATCTGCTTATTGAGTCATGTGAATGGACTTTTGGAGCTGATCGGACGGACGTGTTGACGGCTTGCAATTTGTTGGCCTTATTATGGCTACAACGACTCCAGGGTCTTCCTACGCAATACACTGGAGAAAATTTGTATGAGTTTAAAGCTGGTAAATTCCTATGTGAACAGTTCCCAAGCGGATATCATTTAAAGATCTTATAAGCCCTGATGAAGTTCCCCTTGAGGGAATGAAATGCGTTGCCTGAGTGTTTTATACTCACATGAGAAACAAAAAATGTTTAAAAAAAGGATTATTTTACACTACTTTCAGTCTACTGGACTTCATTGCCTGGCGCACTCTCGCTTGTAGTAGTTGAGTCGTGTGAATTATTTGTTGACTACTGTAGAAATTTGCAGCTGTCTAACACTCCTCTCTGATAAGCCTAAGACTGCTCCATCACACTTCCCCTGGAAGAGCACCCTAGGATTGCTAGAGCAAGCTCCTGCCCACTGGTAAGGGAATATCTGGACCCTTCACAGTATACCTCTTTTTGGTATGCTATATAAAGAGCCAGCTTCCTAAAATATATTTCGTTCCAGCATTGGTGTTTTATTGTCCCACATAAATGATGAAAACAGTCCCTCAAAAGTGCAAAAGAGTGCTGCATATAACAAATTTAATAATGGCAACACCGACATCTGAATCAGTGCTATTCTGCATTTTATAAATAGAGACTTAATTTTATCTAGTAGAAGTAAATAGTTGAATTTAAAGAGATCGGCTACATTTGTGGTTGTCTATATTCAAAAATACCTTTTTGGCCTCAAATTAAACAGTGGCTACATCTCTGGAAGTAAAGTGTCTATATGCAATTGTATTTTAGAACTTCGACTTTCATATAAAATACATGAGGCCATAGCTGGGCTTCAGCCCAGGAAGACTCCAGGTCCACACGGGTGCCCCCTGGAATACTATAGTAAGTTCTGAACCTCCTCTCCTTGCATCTCCTCAATGTGTAAATGGGGGCAGACCGAGCACACAGCTTCCTACACCGAAGACGGACGTGGCTACGATTGTGGTGCTCCTCAAATCTAACCAGCCCTCGTCATGTTGCAGCTCATATAGGCCTATATCACTTATAAATCTAGAAGTGAAGATCTTGAGAAGAGTATTGTAACCAGGCTCGGGTGTGTGATTTCTAGCTGATCCACCCTGATCAGCATTACTTCATGCCCAACTGCAGCACCCAGCACTGCATATGTCAGATGCAAGTGGCCTTGTCCCAGGCCATGATATCTCGGGGCCTTGCTTGCTCTTGCTCCTTGACTTTGAGAAGGCCTTCGATTTGGTGGACTGAGGCTTTATGCAAGCAGTCCTACTCAAGATGGGCTTCGGCCCATGGATTTAAGAATACGTTGATCTTCTTTATTTCCAGCCTACGGCCCAGGTTTTAATAAACAAAGTTCTCTCTGACCCTTTTCCTATCGGTCAGGGGACTAGACATGGGTGTAAATGTCATCCCTTCTGTTTGTCCTAACTATCGAACCATTGGCACGACTGAATATGCTGCAACACCCAAATGCGGGGATGGAGCTGGGAGGGATTCATGGAGGACAGAATTGCACTTTATGCTGATGATGTCCTCCTGCATCTGGATGTACCCCAGTTGTCAGAGCCTCGATGCCTTCATCCTTAGCACTCTATGATAAATCCTCTGGCCTCAGGATGAATTGTTCCAAATCCTTACTAGTACCAATGCAAGGGGACAGTGGGACTACGAACTGGCAATCTTCTATACCCATAAAATGGCTGGTTCAAGTATTTGGACATTCACATAGCTCTTCTTCCTGAATTGACTTGGAGCCTTAAAATGGCACTCCTCCTGATCCAAACAAAACTAGATCTCCAACGTTTTTAATCTACTGGGCCAATTGGTCCTCTTTAAAATGATGGTCCTCCGAAGCTATCTTTACATACTTCAAAACTTCCCATTGTTGACTCCCGACCAGTGGTTTAGAGGCCTCACCTCTATGACCCGTGACTTTTTATAGGGAGGTAAGCCATCTCTGGTCTAAGTGCTGGTTTTTCCTATTTGACAGCGGTATGGCAACGGTGGACTTCCAACTATACTTTTGGGCTGTGCACTTACTGGGGGTTGGGACGACCCTGCTTATTGAGCAGAATTCTCTCTGTTGAATGTGTACAAAGTCATGGACTTACTGTATGGGGACCTGTAAAAGGGTAGCTAGACAACCAGTGACCAAAGACCCTTTTGTGTTGCCCGGCGGTGTCGCCTCTATTACCCACAAAATAGTAATCAATAAAGAAGCAGGCGCTGGAGACTGAAAGGCAGGAAACGAGGGTTTATTCTCTCCGGAGGAGAACACATCAATTCGGACAGCAAGTATCGTCACGAGGTGCTCTAACCACATCTCTGAGGCCTGGCCTCTTATACGCAGGTTTATTGCTTTATTACATGAAACACATATTCGTCAATACTTTGATGTTCGGAAAAGCATCCTAGGAATCCCCGCTTCAAGCCCGTTCCCACACATTTACAATTGAAGCCCCCCGCCCCGGTCACAACAGGTGATGATTATCGCGCAGCTGGACATTCCGCCGATTCACGGAATGTGTGGAGTTGATCGGATCTCATGGGGTGAAGGGTGTTCGATCGACTCGAGGGTCCTTTGATAGGGGGAAGTTTCCTACTGTACGGGGGTGGGATAAACAGCATCCGCAGAGCCAGGTGGCGGCCTGGGAACAAGGGAGACAAACGGGTATACAGGAAAAGGGGGTTTGTATCAAAGGACTTGGGACCAAAAAGGGGTGAAGGGAGGTGTCGCGCTGGGAACAGGATGGGATTCCGAGGCAGAGCCGCGCTGAAGAGGGGTTTATGACCCAAGGCATGTGAGAGCGGGGGCTGTCAGCGTGCGGGGGGATGCTTGCGAGGTCAGAGAGAGAGAGAGAGAGAGAGAGAGACACGCTGGCTATCATCGAGGGCAGGGAGGCCATGGTGCTTAAAATGGCTGTCGCTTACGCGCAAGGCATGCGAGGGCGGGAGTGGTCAGTGCGCGAGGGTGCTTGTGAGGGTGATTCTGATCAAGGCAGCTAAAGTGGTGGGTGTGTGCGACAGAGTGTAGCATCGGGGAAAAGGGAAGATGGCGCAGATAATGTTCACCAGACAGTATTTCATTTTCCACAGTCCTCCCTTTAACATTTCTAAGACATCTTGCCGGCCTATTTCCTATCTAGGTCTACTGCGGTGGTCATAAAATGAAAACCCAGGCGAAGGAACTGTACATAAACATCACATTTTTAAAAATCTTTTCATCTTAGTGGGCAGGCTCATCGTTAAGCTCGTTGCAGGAAAGTCATAGTAATGCAATATCAGACAAAAATTATATGGTGAGAGCGTTGGGTACAGATCATAGATGCTTATAGTCATTCGGAATAGGAACTGATAGGTTACCACGAAGGTAAGTTCTTTTTGTACTCGGTTGGAGCATAGTCAATTCAATGGCGGCTGGGAGAGAAATGAGACATAGTAAAAACAATAATCGGGGTTTCCAGTGTCTTGTGGTCGTGGACCATCATTAGTGAGTTCTCAGCATTTTTTGTCATTTTCTGTTGGCACTGTTGAGCACCTATATTACAATTTGTTCTTTAGTAGAAATGTCCGCGTGGATTGCCTTTGGAGGTCTGCAGGCAGGAGTGTGTTTTTGTTTTGTTTCGTCAGACCTCGTGGGAGAAATACGTTACAGTCTTGGAGCAGGTGCGCTTTCTTCCATAACCCAGAGCATGGTCATTAGGAGGAGACAGAAAAGGATTGTGATGAAGAGTGCAATTGTCTTTGAGCGGTGGAGTCTGTCTATCCTCGGGTCTCTGTAGTGGGTATTTCCTGTTGCTTCCATCATCTTCAAGGTGCTCGGTAGCAGGCAGAACCACAGACTTCGTTTAGCTTCCCTTTGGGGTGACCCTCGGTGGTGTTTAGGTCATCGTTCTGAGATTTAACACAGTTTGTGGTCTACTTAGTCGGAGCTCCCCCCCTTTTGGCGCAGGAAATACCCTTCTCTAGATGGCACAGTAGGATTTAGAGGATGTTGGAAGTTCAGGTGGAGGGAGGGGGGTGTGCAAGTAGTCCTTATGGTAGGTCGGAGGAGGAGGGAATGGAGCAGGGCCAGATCGGGAACAGACCAAGGGGACGGAAAATTTAGACAGACGGGTCCATAACCAGGTTCAGAGAGCGGGGACTTTTTCGGCACATGTCGATCATAAAGCAGGGGCCTCAGGTCAGCCCTTTCCTTTCATTCTGTCAGAAACAGTGCCTCGTCCTGCGACTCCTTACTGTTGCGGTCTCGCCTTGGCCAATGTCGCTGATGTTCCACGATCTGCAGTCAGGCCGCGTGCTCCCACATCCGGTCTCTTTCTCCTCCGACAGTGGTACCCTTAAATGAGTTTGAAAAGACAGTCTTTAGAGATTTCGCAGAGGAAGGTAATCACATAAATCTATTTCTCTCCCAACACTAAGCAACTGGGTAAGCATCCGTTACATTGAGGTATTGCAGCCAACGTATAAATAATCGGTGATAGGTTTGCTGGGTTCCCTACAGCTTTCCTTCGTGACTATGTCTTTGGCATTCTGTTGGTACCACATTCATTGTCGTGGAACGAAGTCTGATACTTATTTATTGCATTTTATCACAGTCACGTCAATTCTTCTGGCAGAGACCCACTTTCCTAGTACGAGTCCTATGGAGCTTATGCCGTCCTTCGGGGCTTTGTATTTCACGAAAAAGTGCAACGTGCTATTCACCATGGTCTGATAAGTATCTTTCTGCGAGGAATGAACATAGGCTAAACGATTTTTCATTATCTCAATGCATTCTATCCTTCGGCTAGACAGTTTACTTTCAACAGGGTTTACTTGCAACAATTTCTTTTATTTTTGACTTAATTCTAACTTCACAGACATTATTCTAAATTCTACATAGTTTCTTACAACTTGGCTACTTAATTGAAAAACTCGGGGCCTGTGATGACTATTCAACTCATCCTTGGGGTGAGCGAGGTCTAAGGGAAAACAGCTAGGAATATAGCGAACTGGGGCAAGGGACATTTTTAAAACTCTCGTCCGGGGCAGTTGATACAAAACTGGGGGGCATTCTGGGAAAACGGGGATGTCTCGATCACTTTTATTGTTTGGGCATTGATATAATTTCGGGACGGGGAAGGTCGCGTTACCTGAGGTAGTTTTATCATAGAAGCCACTGACAAGTAGTTCCCTTAGTACGGGTCAGATTAGGGAACCTTAGTCGTCTTACCTGTCCCTTTCTTATTGGCCAATCTAGGTTTCATCAGTATTTAGCAGAAAAGGAGAGGTAGTAACGTGGTATCGATGTAACTTTTATTTTAAGACAAATTTGTGCAAATACTTGTGGTATTTGGAGCCAATCAGGTGGTGCACCAGGGGTGGTGGTTCACCAATTAGGTGCCAGTCGCTAGGAAGAGTGAAAGTGTGGAGGAGAGAGAGAGAGAGAGAGAGAGAGATAGAGAGAGACAGATATAGAGAGAGAAAGAGAGATCAACAATAGGCTAAATAGTACACGTGTGACATGGAGAGTGGCCGTGTACTATTTAGGCTATTCAGTGCATTACCCGACATGAGACATTTCGGGTCTGTGTTAGAATATGGAAAGCATGCAGTTTGGGACGGAAGAGCATTAGGCCGGGTACATAAGGACATGCATTGAGTTGGGTGTCTTTAGGTGCCATCTTGCAGCGTAGGTCCGCTTCGGGTATCGGACATGGCGTGGCTCCGGATCTTTACTATACCCTAATCGTGATTCCAAGGTAACCTGTAGAGGGAGAAAAAGGAAGAAAGGGAGGGGGGGGGACAACATTCAAGCATATCGAAGGTACGGGCACGAAAGTTCTTTACTTACCACATACTCGTCTTATCTCCTCGGGATAGAATCCCTAGGGTCTTAGTTTCCGAAGTCAAAAAAGGGGGGGGGGAGGGGGGTCTGAGTGTGGCGTTATAGATCGTGTGTAGGGAAACGCTAAAAAGAAATCAGAGGCGCCTAGCGCGAGGTATCTGGTTTGTGGATGTATCCAGCTATCGGGATCCTGAAATCATTCCCAATGCTGTGATGTTCTAAGGCATATCAGTCCTTCGGCCAACCCTGTCCCTTAGTACCTTCGAGCATCATACCTTTATAACATTCTGACATTCATACCGCTTCGCTTTTACCCATTCTCAGAAGTCAAGGTCCTTCTTTATGCGTTAGTTCCTGAGCTTAGTCGCATATTTGGAGGCAGCGTATCACACCTTAGATTCGATCATCAATCCGGGGCCGAACAGCCATTTTCTAATAACCTTAAAAAGAGAGCAAAACGGTTGTGTACAAAATAGCCCTCCCGCCAATTCCCACATTTACAAAAGTATGCGATACCTGTTCATAGCTTGGAAAACCTTTATTTGCATAATTGTTCAGTAAGTAAATATGTGAGTGCAATCGTATTTGGCCGGACACGGTGAGGGCTGAAGCACATACAGTAGGGGCTATTTTGCAGCATTTCAAAAACATCGAAAAAAAAACGTCTACTTAGTCATTTGCAAGGAACTAAAAACGTCTATCAATAATTGAGGGATCAGAGAGTATTTATTTCATAAATTGAAACACAGTCAGACTAATTGTAATCACATTTCCTAGATGTATACCATGGGCGTGCGTCATAAGCTACGTTACATATCGGCTACAATAAATATCATAATAAGTCGTACATTGAAATCAACCTTTTAACGGGTTCCTTTCAACTGTTCGCCAAGTGAACCCTCCTCCCTTTTTCGTCAAGTGTACAAAGGTTCACATACATATCTCAGAACATCAAGTCTTGTTAGCCAAGGAACACCACGAGGTGTTCGTAAGTTCCTATTGATACCGGCGCCATTTTGGACGATGTCGGGTTGGTTGCACCAGAATCCCTTTCGGCAGTTCAGAAACCTGTGCTAACAGAGGGACTGGTAATGTGGACCGTCAATCAAAAGGGGAGGGAGGTAGAACCTTCCTTACCGGATCACGTTGAGGTTCAGCCGGAACTTACTCGAATCCGTTAGCCCACAATATTTTTGGATGATTCAAACTGAAGCTGATGCTGACACGAGAGCACCACCATCTTGTGGCTATGTCGAGGTCATTTCATTAGTGATCAAGGCAGTTGTTCCCCACCGGGAGCCTGTGGATGCCGAGGGCTTCTGGGACTCTGGTAGAATCTTCAAAGCTGTGGGGATGTTGTCGGAGGTGGGGGCTCGTGCCCAGGCAGGCAAGCGCCCGAGTTGCAATACCGGACAAAGTTACTCCAGCGGCCTAGACCCGCCTTCCAGGGGGCCCAGACGCCATTTTGAGACCCTGCAGCAGCCGCCCTTCGTCGCGTCTTCAAGAGTGGAAGAGACTTCTCTGGGGCGAGAAAAAAAAAAAATGGAACACCGTGTCGTTGGAGCAGGACATTGGCTCGGGGCACTAGGATGCAGCTGTGGCACCTCTACTTGGGGAGGTGAGGGAAGCTCGTTCGCGCCATCTCCCTCTCCCAGTGCATTCCACGCCGTTCCTTCAAATCAGGGGCGCACATGATGACCACCCTACACCCCTGACTCGGCGAGTACTCTGGAGGGCCATTGCATGTCCGGTGCTGCGCAAGTATGCCCGTCGGACATTGCATGTTCTGTGCTGCGGAAATAGGTCCGTCGGACATTGTATGTTCTGTGCTGCGCAAATAGGTCCGTCGCCCGGCTGGAGGACTTCGGCGCCGGGCCGGGGCTGGGAAGCCTCCGAATCCTAACCACTAGACCACCAGGGAGGAGAGGATGGGAGGTGCCGGGCCCATGGTGCCTTCTGGGCATCCCACCGGCGACCTCCGTGATTGCTGGCTGTCGGCAGGACCCCGCCCCACTCGTGCTGAGTGTTTCACCTTCCGGATGGGCGTGACCGGAGACCTGTTGCATTTTGGGGACTTCCGGAGTTGGCGTAATTTTATTTATATTGTTCCTGTTAGTACAGTTTTACTTTACAGAATGTTTTACTAGTTTTCTATTTATCGTTGGTTGTGTGTTATCTTTACTGTAATTAAATCTTAAATTATATAACAGAGATTTGGCTTCCTTGAATCCCTTTACTACGAGGACCTCATTACAGTGGGGGTAGGTGTTTATGCCTGGGTAATGGGGGCGGGGTATCCACGAGCACAGATTTCTTGCAGGGGGGGTTGTCTATGCAGGCCTGTAATTGCTTTTATTTTTCAGGGTGGGGGGTAATCAGTCCCAGAACTCCAACATGTCGTTGAAATCGGTCCGACGAAATCTGTGCCATCGGGCATAATCAAACGTTGTAGTCCTATCTGTCCTGCCCGTGCTAGTCTGATTCGTTTTTGTCTCGCGCCTTTTCCCTTTCTGCCGGCCTGTTATTTCTGTCGGCCCTCCGCTCTTACCTATGTTCCGTAGAGTCGGGCATTGGGCTTTCCAGTGCCCGAGTCTTTTACAAAAAGCACATTGGTTTTGCCTTAAGTCCGTTCGCCCTGCGCGTAGTGTCGGGGGGTTACTTTCGGGTCGTTGTGTCTCGGGTTTGTCCTGTCGGTACGTCCCTTTACACTGTTCCCTTTTTGTGCCTAATCTTTGGAACTGTGTCGTCGCTGCCCCTTCCTTTTGCCTATCAGACGCTTGGAAGGTCATCTGTCGCGTTTCTTTACCTACTCTGACTTCGTCTCTTTCCTTTCGTTGCATTGCTTCTTTGCGCCACATACCGAGACTGTCGAGCATAATAGGCGTTGTCTTGCTACTACGAAGGGCTATTTCTAACGTCTCTATTTTGTCAAGATCGAAGGATCCTACCAGTGGCCACTGTTTCTCTTGATTTGCTTTGGTATACTTGTGCCATAGCTTACTATAGGCTATGGTAATTAATCCATACTTCGTGAACATTTCTTTATTAGGGGTGCCTTCCAGCGGAGCTAGATGGTCCACCTCTAATAAACGGTCCGGGCTGAACCAGCTATCAATCAGTGGGGAGAAGACAGGCATGACGGGTCACAATGGGGACGATAGTCAGCACTACCTATCTTATCACTGTGTGCAAAGACTAGACAGAATATTTCTATTCTACGTTGTTTGCAGGCAGTGAATACCTCAAGAACCAATATCAAAAAATGGTCAATAAAATGGTCAGTAAAATGGTCAATGGGGAGAATAAGTAGGCCTGCAAAGGTCTGCGTTACCTACCCTTTCACTATCTGCAAAGAGGGAACCTATTCTTTCCTGTTTGAAGACAGAGAATCTCCAGAAAACAATTCGTAACAGTTAATCAATGGGGAGGGGCAATTGATCAGTGGGGGAGAAAGATAGGCACGACGGGTGCGTTACCTATCCTTCACTGTTTGCGAAGGGAGAGCCGGTTGTTTCTCCGTTTGCCGACAGCGAAACGCCAAATAAATTAACAAAAAGTAATACTAGTATTTTTTCAATCGATCAAACAATTTCTCAATTCGTCGTGTCTACACGACCTTACCCAGACCGCATGGACAGTTTCTTGTCTTCCGAATCCAGCGCCCGATCGTCCTCTTTTCTTCGTAATCCTCGCGGCACTCCTGATGGTTCCCAGTCAGGACCGTAGATCACTCGAGAGAGGTCTGTTCGGAACCAGTGAAGTTCGGATGATCGGCTGTCAGACGAGGGTCTATCGGACAGGGTACCTTCCGATCGTTGCAGTCGTTCACTCTGTCGTCAGGACCTCTCTCACTGGATCCACGAGTCGCTGATGGGCCCCACGCTTGGGACGCCAATTGTAAAAGGGTAGCTAGACAACCAGTGACCAAAGACCCTTTTGTGTTGCCCGGCGGTGTCGCCTCTATTACCCACAAAATAGTAATCAATAAAGAAGCAGGCGCTGGAGACTGAAAGGCAGGAAACGAGGGTTTATTCTCTCCGGAGGAGAACACATCAATTCGGACAGCAAGTATCGTCACGAGGTGCTCTAACCACATCTCTGAGGCCTGGCCTCTTATATGCAGGTTTATTGCTTTATTACATGAAACACATATTCGTCAATACTTTGATGTTCGGAAAAGCATCCTAGGAATCCCCGCTTCAAGCCCGTTCCCACACATTTACAATTGAAGCCCCCCGCCCCGGTCACAACAGGTGATGATTATCGCGCAGCTGGACATTCCGCCGATTCACGGAATGTGTGGAGTTGATCGGATCTCATGGGGTGAAGGGTGTTCGATCGACTCGAGGGTCCTTTGATAGGGGGAAGTTTCCTACTGTACGGGGGTGGGATAAACAGCATCCGCAGAGCCAGGTGGCGGCCTGGGAACAAGGGAGACAAACAGGTATACAGGAAAAGGGGGTTTGTATCAAAGGACTTGGGACCAAAAAGGGGTGAAGGGAGGTGTCGCGCTGGGAACAGGATGGGATTCCGAGGCAGAGCCGCGCTGAAGAGGGGTTTATGACCCAAGGCATGTGAGAGCGGGGGCTGTCAGCGTGCGGGGGGATGCTTGCGAGGTGAGAGAGAGAGAGAGAGAGAGAGAGAGAGAGAGAGAGAGAGAGAGAGAGAGAGAGAGAGAGAGAGAGAGAGAGAGAGAGAGAGAGAGAGACACGCTGGCTATCATCGAGGGCAGGGAGGCCATGGTGCTTAACATGGCTGTCGCTTACGCGCAAGGCATGCGAGGGCGGGAGTGGTCAGTGCGCGAGGGTGCTTGTGAGGGTGATTCTGATCAAGGCAGCTAAAGTGGTGGGTGTGTGCGACAAAGAGTGTAGCATCGGGGAAAAGGGAAGATGGCGCAGATAATGTTCACCAGACAGTATTTAATTTTCCACAGACCCGATCCCCAAACACCTCTCAGGGGCAACCCAGGTAGTTTTTCAAGATAGAGGACAGCTTGGCGGTTCATCTGATGGCTTGACAAGGTTAAGCAACAGACCCCCACTATGGCTGGGTCGATGCCTCACTCACACCTCTGGCCTGCTTGGCTTCCGGGGATGGGATTACATTGGTGTCACAACCCTGGGGGATATGTGGAAAGGGAGACACATTCAGTCCTTCCTGGAGCCCCAGATAGAATGTGACCATACTAAGACACAATTCCATAAACATGTACCACTTAGGCATGCTCTCTACATGCATAGAGACCACCTGATCTAGCTCCCAGAACATAGGCCGTTGGAAGCACAACTACTAAAGGGCAAACTGGGGAGGGGATGGTTTTCACGCATCTATTGCACACTGATTAACAATACCCCTGATGTCCTCATGTCCCTGATATGTAAGTGGGAGGCCCGGACTGTAAGATGTGGACTGAAAACATACAACTTGCCCGCATAGCTCCCCGCGAGATCACAATATCTTCCTGTCACAGGTTGATCCCCATGCATTACCTTCACTTTACAAAGATAACACCCTGGAGGTTATGGCAGGTGAGGAAGCGACAGACTCAACATTGTTTTTGCTGCCCTTGCCCAGATGCAGAGTTTTTCCACATGGCATGGTCCTCCCCTCAAATCATCCTATATTAGAAACATGTAGGGGCAGATGTATCATCACCATCATTTGCGATTCTGAAATAGTGATTTTTTAGAAATCGCTATTTGAGAAATGCAATTTGGGATGTATGTAGAATATCGCTATTTTTTAGCGATTTCTTAAAATTCCTTAATTGCGATTAGCAAATTGCTAATCGCAATTAAGGAATAATTTCCCATTCATTTCTATGGGCCAAGAGGCCCATAGGAAGGATTGGGAAGTGATTCTCAATTTGCGATTCGCAATTAGCGAATCGCAAATTGAGAATAATTTCAAGGATGCAAGGGTGTCTTAAGGACACCCTGCTGCACCCCGGAAATTTACATGTGTGCGCATATGGCGCACATACATGCCCTAAGGGCATGTATGAGCGCCACATGGCACCTTTACAAATGCCAAAAAGCGCATTTGTAAAAGAAAACGCAAAGTACCACCAACTACAAGTTGGTGGTAATTTGCGATTTCTTAGTGTGAAATCGCAAAGCTTTATTGTTTCTTACATAGCATTTAAGGAATCGTGTTTTGCGATTCCTTAAATGCTTGCGCAAAATCGCAAATTTTGCGATTCCTTAATTTTGAGATGCGATTTTCTTCATACATCGCATTTGCCGATTTTTTTGTCGCAAACGTTGCTTTTGTGCGTATCGCAGCATTTGCGACAAAAAAAAACGGATGATACATCTGCCCAATAGTCTCTACTCTTTCACATGTTTTAGGATACACCCATACACTGTCAGGCAGGGAGGCTTTGTGGTGTATATTGGATGTCCTGAGCAAAACTAGAGGGGAATGATTCTTCATTGGGCTGGCCACGGTGGTGGTGAAAAGGGACATTACCCGAACTCGAAAGGACCCACCACACCCTCGTTGTCTGAGTGGAGGAGGGGAATGGACCAGTGTATTACACTAGAACAACCCATTTATATGACACAAGACTGTCCTTGTAACTACGAGTGCATATGGGGGAAATTGATGGAACACTATGGCCTACAGGTTTTTACATAGACATGTCCATGTATTCATCCCTAGAGTGTGTTGGGGAGGACTTGTGGTTGTGGTGGCAACTGCAGTATTGTGCTTTGCTTTTTCTTTCTTTTTCCTCCTTTCATTATGTGCTTTTGTTGAAAAATAATACAATTTTCTAAAAAAGGGCTCTTTCAATACATCTTAACAGGTCACAACCTTTCAGGAAGTCAAACGTCTGTTTGTAACTTTTGGGCAAGCAGGAAGAGGAAGAAAATCAACCAAGGTGACATTGAGTAGATCATGGAAGGATACTATTTTACAGTCTGGTCAAGGATCCTATGATGGTGGCTCAGTTCAGAGCATATGTACCAGAGGCATGGCTACTTCTTGGGCGGAGTTCATGGGTCTAAATCTAGGAGATTTGTAGGGGGTCCTATTTGGAGAAGAGAAGTGTGCAGAGGTCTGGCCCGGGACCAGGGTTCAATTCCCCGCCTCGGCGGGTCTTGGGCTCAAAATTCCACGGACCTGATAATTCTCGCCTCGGTGCCTATTCCAATCATGGAGTCCCACTCTGCAACTCTGGGCAATAGCTTGCTTAAACTCCACAACGGCCCCCACAACGCTAAGGATGCCTGGCCTCCACCTTGGGGGTGCCCAGGAGTGGACGCCTCACCGGGAAAGCCAGGATGGGTTCCACAGCGGTATTCGTACAAGCGCCTCGAGACTCTTGCGGGTGAGCAGTGCGCTATACAAGTATCAATTTACATTTACCTTTGTCAGACATTATATACTGAATAATGTGCTGATTATGATGCAAATTTTGGTGTTGGGGGTTTCAGGTCTGTGTAGGAGAAATCCAAAATCTGTTTTGTTTTTCATGTTAGTGGGCATTAAATCATTAGGTGCGCATTCTACTGTCAAAGTGTTCTTTTTTATTTATCAAAGGCATATGATGTAGTATACCTCAAGTTCAAATGACTGGGACGAGGACAAGGGATGTAGAGGTAATTTTGTGAATACTTACCGGTAATGAAGATTACCTGTATGTAATCTGGACACTTTGCAGTACCTTTTAAAATTGCATCTTTGCTATGCACAGTCGCAAACAGCTTTTTCACCCTTAGCAAGTTTGAATTGTGTTTTAGCATCAGGTTCTTTGAATTTTCAAAGATTTGAAAAGGAAATTTGAACAGAGGAAAAAGAGAGCGAAATGACAATTGGAACAAAATAAGGAAACAAACTTTTTTTTAAAACCCAGAAGGTTAAACGGTGAAAATAACGAAATGAAAAGTGGAACCAATAAATCAGGTATAGGAACGAAGATGAAAGTGGTAAATAAGAATTTGGAAAAAGAAACAGTGACCTCGCAGGGAAAATATAAAAAGCACATTCAGCACGCCTAAGTGTCTAAAAATAAATCGAAGTTCTGTAATAGGTTACCTGTGTATAAATCTTCAGGACATTGGGTGATGGGCAGCCGGCAGGTAGATGAACAGGTTTCTTTCTTATACTCTGCAAACTCCACCCATGCTCGACTAGTTAATGCTGACGTAGAATAAACAGCGAGCGCACGCAGCCAGGAGCAAGCAGCCAAGGAGGCCGTTTATGGCTGCCTGGTTTACCACTGTCCTGGGGAGGCTGCTGCTGAGAATTATCCCCCCGTATCGCAAGAACTCCGATGCATGGATTTATTCAGCCATGAATTCTGACAGGACAGAGAGCGACTGGCAGGGGCTAGTGAATGAGGTGAGAGACTTTGAGAGAGTGAGGGGGGCGTGTTGGAGGGTATATGTGTGGGCGTGATGCGGGTTTAAAACGACGTGGCTGCATTTTACGTATCCCGAAAATAGGACTGTGGAAAAAATAGATATCAAGACAGCGAGTGGCAACCTGTGCGGCAAGGCAGCAGGTGACACTTCGTGTAATACTCTATAGAATAAAGCAGTAGAACGTGCTGCGTGGAAGTGTTATGACGCCTTCATGTAATATTTAAGGCGTGTGCTTTCAAAGTCTGTAATTATGGCTCTGACAAGGGATTTCTTCGAGCCTTGCAGGCTAGCAATTGTGAAGGATTACAAAATACACCTTGCCTCTCTCGACAGGGGAAGGAACCCAAGTTGACGTGTTCCTATCGAGAAACCAGGATGTAGCGAGTCACGTGTGGTAAGGGAGTGGAGCGCGCCAAAGAATCAGCTGTGTGGCATTTGTGCATCTAAAATGAACTAAACAAAACCAGCAGGCTGGCTGGGGAATAACTCCTGCTTCCACTGGGACCTTTGCTGTCTTGTCATTTTTCAGAGAAAACCCATTTTGGAAAAAAAAGTTGACAGGATTGAATAATGTCTGTTCTCTTCACCTCGTAGCCGGGTGCTGCCGGAGGCTCGATCCCTTGTATGCTGAAATTAATCCCATCCTCTTACAAGTCGTAGTTAGGCGGTATATCGATCCAGGTGGTTTGATCAAAGGCAAGGAAAACAGCAAAAATGCAATGTTCTGTAAATAAGCACTCCAGAGCTAAGTACATGGTATTCGATGAACACGGTGTAAACAAACATAACTTTAGCAATGTGTGCAGGAGGAAGCAGAGCGCGCAAGTTGTTATGTCAGGTTTCAAAACGAGACCCGTGTTTCGATCACTTCTCTTTGCATTCTGGTATATGCAGTTCTGCTTTTGTCAGGAAAAACACAGGAACCCCACCGTTTGTCAATAGAGAACTCGACGTGCTTAATGCCACCAAGCATTGTGGTACACTCGTGGTAATTGTACAATAATATTTATGTATTTATTTATTTATGTTTGTTAGAAATGGGATTCCTGCTTGGGTGAGGTATGCACCCAGGCCAGGCAGGAACCACCACTCCAGTCAGAGTAAGCTACATGCACACTTAAAGACAAACTGTGCGCACCCCCTGGGAGCTTGGCACAGAGCAGTCAGGATTATCTAAAGAGGCAATGTGTAAAGTATTTGTGCAACACAAACGCACAGAAACACAATAAGTACATCAGCACAAAAAGACTCCACACAGGTTTAGAAAAATAGATTATTATATTCTGAACAATACAAGAACAAAATGAAAAAAATTGAATGTTAGAAGTTGAGATATTGAATTTTAAAGGAAAAAATGCAGTAAAGTGGTTAGAAGCAGGTAGCGCTAAAAAGGTTGTTTAGGTTGCACTGGACCGGGGCAAAGTTAAAGTTCACGAGGACCACGATGAAGCGCCGGCTGGCAATAAGATTCACAAAGGGCCCAGTGAACAAAGTACTTTTCCTGGTTGCAAACAGCGAGATGCGTTGATCCTCTCCATGCAGTAAAGGCAATGCGTCCGTTCCACAGACAGGTGCTGGAGTCGAGAGGCGCCATTCGATGCGACGGATTCTGCCACACAGTTGAAGGGATGCATCAATTTCACCCAGTTACAACAGCGGCAATACGCTGTCCGATGCATTGGTCTCTGGAGGCAAAGGGCTGGTTCTGATGCGATGAGACGATTTTGCTCCAGCAACCGAGTTGATGCAACAGTTCTGCTACACGCAGAGATTTGTCAAAATCTGTGTTGCAAGTATCTAGACTACTTCCAGTGAGCCGGGCACAGGAGCAGTGGGTAGAGACTTTGATATCCCTGAGTCTAAAGCAACAGGAGGAAAGCCAACAAGCCCTTGGAGATCACTTGGATTGATGGCAGAGTCCAGCTCTCCTTCAGCAGAGTTGGAGAGAAGCAGGCAGCAGGACAACAAACAGAAAACCAATCCTCCCAGATTAGCAGTCCAGTTGAGTCCTTTAAGCATCACAGCAGTTCTTATGGCAGGGCTTCAGTTACAAGTCAAGTAGTGTCTGATTTGATAGGGTCAGAAACCCAGTACTTTTACCAAAAAGTGCCTTTGATGTGTGGGTGACTTCAAAGCAGTTCTCTGACAGCTACTCTACTTTAGTGGCATGTGTGAGCGGATGCGAGCAGCGGGGGCGCCAAAGGCAAGCCCATTAGCGCTCGTCCTTGGCTGTCCGGGGCCAGGGGCCACCCAGTATTCCCGTTTAAAACCAGCACACCCTTTGCGGTACTCTAGCTGCGCCCTCTGTACTATGGAGCGGTCTCTGGCTGGAACCTGTTATCACTCTGTAAAGGCAGGAGAAGGGGTTACACACTGTACAAACTGTCCGTTTAGCCTCAAACCCTGCATTACTGCATCCCAGCAGGACCACTTGAAGCATGCCCTCATAAACTGTAGATCCCTCGTCAAACACAAAACAGAAATGTATGACTACCTCACTTACCACCAGCCTGATGCTTTGTTCCTCACGGAAACATGGCTCAGTGAGGACTCCGCCCGACATTTTAGAAGCACTTCCCAATAACTGTGGTATGGTCAGACAAGACTGCATCTGAAAATGCGGTAGGGGAATAGCCATAATTTTCAACCTATCCCTCAACTGTACGCTAGATAAAGTCCTAGTAGGAAGCTCAGAGGCAGCTCTATTTAGTTTAAGGAGAGCAAACAAGACTACGATGAGTGATCTCCTAATCTATCGCCCACCTGAGCCGCTGAACCATTTTATGGCTAAATCTTATGGACCTGGCCACCCAACCAGCCCTTAAACACACTAACTTTCTGGTCTTGGGTGATCTTAATCTACACCAATAGGATCAACTCAAAACGGAGGCACAAACCGTATGCAAAGAACTTGCGAGCATACAATTAAAACTCGAATCTGTGGCACCCACACATTGTTCAGGCCACCTATTAGACCATATTTTTCAAACCACGTGGGCATGGTGGTGGATTAACTGACTCCTGTTCCTTGGTCCCACCACCACCTCATAGAATTCCGCATACCTCTACTTAAACCTCGCCCTACCAAAAACACTAATTTTCATGGTTCCCGCTGGAACTGGTCCAAGTTCAACTGTGAAAGTTTTTCAAGGGCACTTCATAAAACCCCACCTTTACACAATAATGACGTTAATCTGGCTAACACCTTGATTAATGAGTGGATGACAGAATCATTTGATGAAGTGGCTCCTTGGACATCTAAGATCCCCAAGCGAGGGTCTAAATCAGCCCCATGGTTCAACGAAGAACTCAGAGTTGCCAAACCAGGATGTAAGCGTCTAGAATGCAAACGGAGAATAGCTTTCTCCAAAGAAGCGAAAGATGCTTATAAAACAGCACAGAACAAATACCACTCTTTCCTCAAAAAGAGACGCTCTATATATTAAAAAGAGAGGATTGATAGGGCAGAAAACTCCTGTAAAGAATTGTATGCCACACTGAAAGGGATCTCGTCTCTTGAGAGAACACTTACAACTCCTGTCCACTCTGAAGAGAGTTGTAATGCTATTGCCAACTTCTTCCCACAAAAAGTATCTACAATATACAACTCTTTCCCAGAGGAAGCTCGGAATTGCCTTAGTGAACCTAAAGAGGTATCTAATGAACGATGTGCGCCATCCCTGAGCATGTTTACTGCTCCCCTTACATTGGTGTATAATTGCAATGGGGTACCCCTGTGTCCCTCAGAACCTGGGTATTTATGAGAAGAGCTACCGTGGTTCTGTTGGTGAACAATTAATTTCTTTACAAAGACGTGTATAATTCAAATGGTATACTTTGATTGTGATACTATTGGAACACAGAACAAACAAACAAGAACGCACTTCTTAGAATAGCACTTTTACTTCTTACTAAGTAAGGCAATCAGAGTATGCATTTATAAGGCTTTCAAACAATGAATGTACAAATATAGTGACATAGATTACAGTGAGGTGGAGTGCTCAGTGACTGTGGTGCTGTGATCTATCAAGAAGGATTTACAAATGAAAACATGGTCAGAACAACATTAATCGATGTCTCCGGTAGATGGCATAGTATGTATGTATGTAATTGGTTTTGAATAGCGCATAAATCACCTATAGGTCTCATAGCGCTGCAGAAAGATCAGATAGAGAGGAAGAAGAGAGGTGTGGAACATCTTGGTCAGAATAGCCAAGTTTTCAGGTTTTTCCTAAATGATTTATGATTCGGATCACATCTGATGGATAGAGAAAGTGTGTTCCAGGTGGCGGGCCGATTTTAGAGAAACGTCTGTCTCCATTTCTGACTGTACGGACCTTAGGGATTTTTAAAAGGTGTTTATTGGATGATCTAAGAGTTCTTCCTGGACAATAACCTCGTAGCTTTTGCATCAGGTACTGTGACCCTTGTCCATGCAAAGATTTGTGGACCAGGCAGCAGACTTTAAATTTAATACGTTTTATGATTGGCAGCCAATGTAGTTTTTTCAGGCATGGGGCTGAAGGGGTGCGGGGTGGAAGATCAAGGGTCAGCCTGGCCGCCACATTCTGAAGAGTCTGAAGCTTGGTTAAGGAGCTTTCATTAACATCCGCCAATAATGAATTACCATAATCCAAGCGACTGATTATGAGCCCCTGGACAAGGGGTTTGCGTGATGCCAGCGGTATCCATTTGAAGACCTTTCTAAGGCTGCGCATCAGTCCAATGCTTGTGTGCACGTTTTTATTTATGTGGCAGGCCATGGACAGTTTATCGTCAATGGTTATACCTAGGTTTCTAATGGTGTTTTTTGGTGCCGGGCAAGAGCCTAGAGACGTGGGCCACCATTCATCTGTCCAGATTTAGTTTGCCATACCAAATAAGATGATTTCAGTTTTTCCGGCATTTAGCATGAGGTAGTTGTTTGTCATCCATTCTTTAACTGACATCATGCACTGTTGAAATCTGTGTTTGGTGTCTATGGGATTAGGGCCAAGAGTGATTAGGATCTGGGTATCGTCGGCATATGATACCGTGTCGAACCCATGATCTTTAATTATCTTGGCCAGTGGAGACAGGTAGATATTGAATAATGTTGGGCTTAATATAGAGCCCTGCGGGACGCCTTTGTCGTTTTCGACATGGGCAGATGAAAAAGGACCTATTTTAACCCTAGATTTTCTTCCCGAGAGGTAGCTCTGGATCCACCTGTGGGCTAGACCCTCGACAGCAAACTCACCCAGCCGTTCCAAAAGAATGCTGTGTGAGATGGTGTCGAAGGCCGCCGATAGGTCCAGCAAGATCAAAATGGCTGATTGTTTTGCATCCAGTGCCATGCGGATGTTGTCTACTACCTCCAGGACGGCAGTCTCCGTACTATGGAAGGCTCTAGAGCCTGACTGTGATGGATCTAATAGTTTATTATCTTCCAAATGTTTTGTTAATTATTTATTAATGAGTGACTCCATCATTTTACCAAAAAGTGGCAGGAGGGAGATAGGACGGTAATTAACAGGTTGTTTGGGATCAGCGTTATTTTTTTTCAGAATGGATCTTACTGTGGCTTCTTTCCAAATTGCTGGAAAAATAGCTTGTACTAGTGATAGATAAAAAATTGCACTTAATTCAGTGATTAAGGCTGGGGCTATTTTAGCCAGGATTTGTGCTGATGCTGGATCGCTAGGGGAGCCTGACTTAGTTTTCCTCATTATATCTCCAATCTCTTCCTCCGATATAATGTTAAATTCTTTTAAAGTCTTGTGTAGGGATATTTGACCAGTATGTGCAGAATTGTCAAAGTTTGGGGCCCTGGAAGGAATGTTTGATATAGGAAAAGATTTGTGTATGTCATTCATTTTGTCTCTAAAGTAAGAAGAGAGTGTGTCGGCCCATTCTTGGGACTCCGTAATTGGGGGTTGACAGGCCGAGGGGTTAGTGAATTCCTTTACTATTGAATACAGTTCTTTGTGGGAATTTCCAGCTAGAGTGATTTTCGTTCCCAGATAGGTTTTCTTTGCTAGTGCTATCTGGGCCATGTACTCTTTATGTGGGGTCTCATATTGTAATTAATCTTCTTCGTCCTTTGTTTTGCGCCATTTGCGCTCGACGGTCCTAGCAGCTAATTTAACTGGTTTTAGTTCTGGAGTAAACCAAGGGGATCGCTTGTTTGGGCACTTAGTTCTCTGTTTTGGAGCTATGAGGTCTAATGTCACAGTAATTGCTATCTCGAGGTCAGTTGCCACTTTATTTAGATCTGAGCTTTCATTCACAAGGGGGGGGCGAAAAGGAGCGCAGGAAGGAGTCTATATTTATTTTATTCCAAGCGCGGCTCATTTTTACCTCTTTTTGATGAGCAGATTTGGTTGACTTGATATTAATGGTAAATTTAATTATTGAATGGTCAGACCATAGGACTGGGTGTAGTTTATAGATATGGACTTCCTGAGAGTTAGTGCATAGCAGGTCTAGGGTATGTCCAGCACTGTGGGTGGCCTCTGTGTCTAATAACATCAGGTCTAATGCATGGATCAGTTCGATAGTGTTGGGGTCATTACGTAGTTCAGCATGGAAATTGAAATCTCCTATTAACAGAAATTTTTTACAAGCTAATACATGTGGGGCCAGAACATCCAGAAGCTGCGAGGCGAAATTAGTTTTGCTTTCTGGTGGTCTGTAAACAAGCGTTCCTTTCCAGGATTCCTTGTTGTTAAGGTCAAGGGAAAAAGTTAAAAGTTCTCCCCAGTTGGCAATGTGTGTGTCCGCTATACAGATTTTTATATGGGATTTGTAGGCTATGGCCTTGCCCCCACCTCTCTTTGCAGTCCTGTCTAACCTTAAGATGTTGTAGCCAGTAGGCAGGGCTATGGCTATGTCAGAGCAGGATGATTCTTGGAGCCAGGTCTCCGTGATGAAGAAAAGGTCTGGAGAATTTTGATCTAATAAATCCCATATTTCAAGAGAGTGCTTCGGTAGAGAGCGGACATTGCCATACAGGCAAGTGAGATAGGTGGGGTATGGTACAGCTGACTGATATATCGGTTTCTGGCCATTTTCGAGGGGGAGTGTATTGAGCGCTAGAAGTTCTCGCCTTGAGTATCTAAGAGTGGCCATGACACAGAGCGAACAAAAGAAAACGAGCAGGGGAGGCGCTAACTTGGCGCGGACGGGCGCAGACAGGCAGGGCTTGACTCTGGCGCGACTCCGCGCATAGATGCTCATTAGTCAGAACCGTGAGACTTATTGTAGCTGAGCCAAAAGTTATCGCCGACGTTTCTACCCTGACAACAGGCTGATTAATTGATGTCAAAGCGGGTCTTCTTCAAGGCTAAAGATTTTGTTGTCAGCCCAACATAGTGCGGAATTTCCTTGAAGTAGCCTCTTTGGTGGAGGCTAGTGGTAGCCTGATGAAATTTAGGAAGACGCAAGAATTGTGAGGACGATTTCGCAGGAAAACTCAATGTGGAATCAAAGAGGTCCTCGATCATGTGAACGAGGGCAGACGTAATTATTCATCAGCCAACGGTAAAGCAAACACAAGTTATGCTCCCAGAAAGCAAGGCGGTCAAGATCCAATCCAGATGGAGTTGTGTGAATCCGTGAGGACTTAAAAAAAAAAAGGCATGGATATGACTCCAGTTTTGGCCGACTCACAAGGACAAAATGCATCCTGATTGGATCTTGATCATTACAAGTAGCCTTTTCAACCCAGTCCTGACTGCCAGGCTGTCAGGGGGTGTAATCAGTCCTTTGTGTGGGGACAGGTCACTGCCTATATTCAAGTAAAGTGTTAGCCCCTCCTTTCCATCCTACCCAGGGAAGGCCATCAGAATGCAGACATATGTAGATGGTTACTCAGACACACCTATCATTCCTGTGTTGTGGCTGCCTAGAGGAAATGCACAAAGTGCAGCTGTCACCCATCCCACACGTGTAGTGGAAAACGACTGCAAATCACACAGAGTTATAAGCACAGAGAAATCTACACTTTCTAAAAGTGGCATTTCTAAAATAGTAATGATAAATCCAACTTTACCAGTAAGGAGGATTTGTCAATACCATTCCAAACATATGAAACATGAAAAAGCTACTCTTCTCTGATCAGGAATTGCAACTTAAAAGTGTATTTAGGAATGCCCAATGTTAACCTATGAGAGCAGTAGGCCTCATAGAAGTGAAAAACGAAATAGGCTGTTTGTTACTACCAGGACATGCAAAACATACCAGTACACATCCTACCTTTCATTTACATTGAACCCTGCCCTTAGGGATACCCAGAAACCCCCTTAGGGGTAACTTGTGTGTGATAAAAGGGTAGTTTAAGGCTTGGCAAGTAGTTTTAAATGCCGAGTCAAAGTGGCTGTAAACTGCACACATAGGCCCTGCAGTAGCAGGCCTAAGACAGGTTTGAAAGGCTACTTCTGTGGGTGGCACATGCAGTGCTGCAGGCCCACTAGTAGCATTTATTTCACGGGCCCTGGATATATTGTATACCACTTTACATGGGGTTTACAAGTAAATCAAATATGCCAACCGTGTGTAAACCAATTATCACATGTTTAGAGGGGAGAACACATGCTCTGGTCAGCAGTGGTAAGATGCCCAGACTCCTGAAATCCACAAAAAAGATGGTCAGAAAAAGGAGGAGGTAGACAAAACATTTGAGGTGACACTTCAGAGAGGGCCATTATATATATATATATATATATATATATATATATATATATATATATATATATATATATATATATATATATATATATATTTCAATTCATATTTGTTTACAAGAGGGTTTGAGAGACAAGCGAAAGAAATGGCTGCCTCTACTAGGAGAATCAGTACGTATGCGGTAATAAAATCTGTTTCTATATACCCCTCACAGTGGACTACATGTTATTTCACTACACGTTATTTCACTACACAAAACATAACCCACTTCATACGTAGCTCGTGACCTTACACATGACATCAAAAATGATATTTTAAATTCCATCACCAATGACATTGATAAGATCACTGTATGGGCGAATAATGTGCGATGCAAAGTGTGTGCAAGACGAGAGAGCACACAAATTGGTTGAAGATTACATTATAAACCTCCAAGGAGCTGAACATCATCAAATACTATGTGCAGTGTATTCTGAGGATATGAATTGAAACACAGATATAAAAAGGCCCAAAATCGTGAGTCCACAGAGACCACTGTACACAGCCTGTTACAGTGCACAATGGGTCTGGGTACAATGTGTGATCTTTGTAGGCACTCTGCACTTATCCTTCTTCCTCCCAAACCTTCTGCGCATGACCTTCACCTGTGCGCAGTAGTACCTTGTGCAGATGTCCCTTTATTTTCTTCATTAACCTCTTAAAACACAAGTTCACAGAATTGAAAACACACATTTCAGGGCAGAGGTCTGTAGGTGCACCCTGCACCCAGCGATGGTGCTTATGATGTCCTTTGAGATGTCATCAGTGATATCATGCGTGAGGTGTTGATAGTCCTGCACACTTCAAAATACAATTCACCTTGTGAGGAAGGGGGTGTGGCCTTAAAGGGGCAGGGATTGATGCAGGAAACTGACTGAGAGGTATTGTTGTCCCGCCCCCATCCACCTCCCTCCCCCCACCAAAAAAAGTTGCTTAGTTGTTGCCAATGTCCTAGGATGTTTTCATACCCTTTAATGACATTGACTGCTTACAGACTCCAAAGATGAGCTGGAAACACTGAACGCAGGGATTTTCAGCTCTTTGCCTGGCACTGTGTAATGTCAGATCTTCACCGTGTGACCATATGAAGAGAGCAGATATCGTGTGACACACAGTGGCACGGTGTGAGTTGGCAGGTGTGTCATGATTTAAGGTTTATACAGCTTATCACAACTGGGGAATTTCAGTGATTTGTAGGTTTAAAATGATAACTATATCATAGTTCTTAGGGGTATTTTTGAGGCATTTTATAATTAAATGTTATTTATAAGTAAAAGTAACCATTAGTTAGCTTACACGAGGTTTCTTTCAGTGAATTAAAAAGAGCCATTATGATGACTGCACCTAACCCTCAATAGTGTGCTCTGGTCGCAGGACCCGGCCGATGACGCGGCCCCATGGCACATGCATCCATCATCCCTCCCAAACCAGCTATGCATTGGTATTGCTATTCCAAACTAGCTGTGTGCAGCCTCCGGGATAAGTGTGAAAGTACATTTTCCAACATTATATGTAGTCTTTTTTTTCTTTTACTGAACCATTTATACGAAAAAAAAACTTCATAAAGGAAACAACACAATCCTGTTTAATGTTGTCAGACTCTAGTTGCATGCTGTTGTGTTGTCTGTTACTGATTTTAATCATCTCTCTTTCGCCACATTATAAATTCAGAGTAGTATTGCTGGTAGGTGGTAGAGATATTTCCTGTATACTCCCCTTCCCTCAGTTCCCTTTACAAAAAACTCCCCATAGCCACTGACGAGGGACCCGCCCACCATTAAAGTATGGTTTGACGAGCGCGGGAAGGTCAATGATAAAGTATGACACCCGAGGGTGGTGTGAGGCCATCCTGTTAACTTTAATAAATGCCCAGGGGCGCTAGAGAGTCAGTGTGCAAGATGGCTGCATGTCCCTGAGGCTCCTGCCGTTCAGGGCCTATAGCCATTAATATCCTACCCCGAACGCCAACATCAGCCTTAAAAACTGCCCACTGCGTGTGCTGTATACTGCAGGACGATAAATCACCCGGCTTTTGGGGGAGAACAACTGAAAACTAGCATGCGGATCAACAGCGGGTCTTGATGCTCGTGATGGCGGCCTGACTGCTGGCTACTGGGCAAGGGTTGGCGTAGGTACTCAACACAGCGGAAAAACATATAGGACAGGTACCTGTGTTTGTGCGCTCTGGCATTGATGTCACAGGTGCAGAATCTGATGAGGGAGCACACCGGAGGCGGTCACCTGTTTGCGGTGGGGGCCCTTGCTCTGCTGTCTGACTCTCCTGGACCCGGGAGCAGGTAACTGCTGAGCTGGCCCAACCGCTGAGATGCGAGTCTACTGTGTGGTGCCTCCATTTCCCTCTCCAAATGTCTTTGCTGCCACTCTGGAGAGGGTGCTGGCACACGCTGCCCCCGGGCTGGGTGACAGGAGTTTATGGCCAGCTCGGATCGCTTGAGGGAGCCTGAGACCGGTGGGGGATTCGAGACACCTGGAGTCTGTGGTGGAGCGGAGGCGGTATGAACTCACTTCGGGAGAAACATTTTTTTTTTAATTGATTGCAGCGGGAGAGATGCTGTGCCGACTGCTGCTCTGCAATGAACCGCCGTGCACTGGATTTGAGCAGCAAACACACCAGAGTGCTGGGAGGTGAGTCTGAAGACACGGTGCAGCTCATTCTATATCTGCTACCCTGCGCCTGTCCTCCTCTGCCATAGTTCGCAAAATTCATAGATCAGGACAGGCCTCTCTTCCCACGCCACAGGAGGGGTGGCGGAACCTCATGGTTGTGCACAGACTGGCGCTTATTCCCGGGCATCAACACCCTCTCTGAGAAGGCAGGAAGAAACACACTCTGCATCTGGGTGCTTTAGGTCCTGACAGACATTTGGTCCACAACTATGGGTAAGTCAGACCAAACTCCAGTTTGATGCCTGTAAGTCCACCCAGATGATGGGTGGAAATACTGATCACACGGGCCAGAGGGTTGCTCCACTGAAGAGCTCACAAAAACAGCAGATATGGGATCCTTACTAGTGGCAAAGCAACAAATTCTCACATCCATTGAAAGTAAGATGTACAGTTTGTGCACCAGAAGGGATGCTATCACTCATAAACTGGAAAATCATGATAGTTGCATAACAGAGGCAGAGCATGGATTGTCTGAAGTGTAAGATACCGCATCAGGCCGTGGGAAAAACTACGCAACATGGAGAAAGTACTCAAAATAATATCAGCCAAGAACGAGGATATAGAAGAAAGATCACATAGAACTAATCTTCGTTTTACAGGGATTCCTGTATGTCCAAACACTGGTCGAATTGAAAAATTTGTGGCATGCCTCCTCACCACAATTCTTGGCACAGACACATTTTCCAAACTCCTCATAGTGGTAAGGGCCCACAGAGCGTTGACGACCAGGCCCCCTCCGGGTGCTACTCCTCACCCTATAATAGCCAGGGTGTTAAATTATTGTGATAGAGATACTCCTTTATGTCAGGCCCGCAAAAACACACATTACATTTTGAGGACAGCGCAGTGGCTATCTATCCCGATTTCACACTTGCAGTTCAAGAGGCCCACCATAAATTTCTTGCTCTCTAACAAAAATTGCGCCAAGCCAATATTCCTTATGCAATGCTGTACCCGGCAAGACTTCTTATCTTGCATATGAGAAAAGACCATGTCTTCACCTACCCCCAGCAAGCAGGAGACTTAAATAAATCCCATACTGATCTGTTTATGTTTAGAAGGTCCTTGAAAACCTGGCTGTTTGCTCACTAACAGTCAGGTTCTGCGCCTTCAGACTTATTCCAGTTGACTCCCTTACATAGTGGTTTAGCTAGTGCCAGGATACCATTTTTGGTCACAGTGCGCTTTATAAATACAAAATTCATAGATAAATAAACACCATGAGACACGGTCCTCCACATCGGGTCGGGTGGTGATCCCCCCCCGGGGACCTCCTCCCCACTATTGGAACAAGACTGAGTTGACCCTCATTGGTAAGACTCATCCAACTTGGGGGCACCTTGGACTGAGCTGCCCGCTTTGACTAAACCATCATGCGAAAAGTATAAGAACCTATTCTGCAGACGTGTCTTGTCTTTCTGTTATGCCACCACTCTGGTACCAAATGTGTTTGTAGTGCCTGATCATATGCTCATTATTGTTATTAGCTATATCAATGTAACATGCGGTACACAAAGCATATGACGTCCAGCCCGAACAACCTTGCCATGGCGGGGGGATTCCGCTTAGCTCTCTGGTTGGCTTTTCCACAGGGCACCCCTAGCAATTTTATCTAACCCTTTGTTAGTTCTTTTTTTAACTCTGGGATTTCTGTTCCTTTCCCGCTAGTGATGACTGCCACTTCTCCTGCTCGATACTATATCTAATATTCCCTTTCCGTTCTCTTCGATCTTTCTTCTACCTCTTTATTTTTAATTCCTTTTCTCCCTTTGTTGTCTTTCCTGTGCTATTATCTTTTCATCTGAATTGCCGCTAATTACGTGTCACCATGTATTACACCCCTGCATTATATCTGGATGGTTTTGGACTATTCCTTTACCTATCATTAGCTTTTGGGGTTTGGGTGGCACTGTTATTGCTGCCAGGATTGGGCCGCCTGTGTGGGTTGTAGGTAGGACAGGGGTTGTTGTATTTGTAATCTTATGCACCTTTACCTGTACGATGGTTGACACGTAGTGATACACACCGGCATGGCACCGCTTAGTCGGTCTGCCCCGCTAAATCTTTGATATGTCTTTTGACATGGCTGACATTCGATCCACAAAAGATAATAGTACTCGCTCCTGCATAAACTGACTCAAATGGAATGTTCAGGGATTAGGAGACCCACGTAATCGTAGGCATATACTTGCATGCCTAGACAGACACAATATACATATTGCCCTATTACAAGAAACTCATTTCGTTGATACTACTCACACCACATTTGCCGCACATTGGGCATCCAACAGGCAATTTGCTACACATTCCTCATATTCGCGGGGAACGGCGACATTGATGTGTATGGGTACACCGAATGTCCCACAGGGAGTGCATTATGACCCTCAGGGCTGCTATACTTTGATACGGGGCGATACCAAAGGGGATGATGGACGGAGCGTTTGAGCAAATCAAACACTCACCCCAGTCAACTGATCTGGGTTTAATCCATCATCATTCTTAAGCTCACTCCACCACCCCAGTTCAGACATGGCCATATGCAAATCAGTCTGATCCTGTACCTCATAGGAACAGTCCAGCCTGAACTGCCAAGCCATGTGCCACTGGATTCAAGCTAGCCTGGCTGAAGAAGGGTGACATACCCTGAATCCGGTCGCAGGATGCTTGTTTCCGGTCCAGGGAGGACCTGGCCTGGCAGTTCAGTCTGGACTGTTCTCATGGGGCACAGGATCAAGACTGATTTGCACATGGCTGGGTCCAAACTGGGGTGGCGTAGTGGGCAAAAGAACGATGGATTTAAACCAGATCTTTTTACTGGGCAGAATGGTGGCATTGTCAGCATTCCGTCCATCATTTGTTTGCTGTAATACCTTGATACGGGGCAGATTGGCATCTTTTTCACTCACCATTGCAAATTGTTATGTCCCCAACACTGATGATTCCTTGTTGTTCGTTAAACTCTGGGACAGGTTAACCGATATTGGCTTCACGTACTTCCTATGGGGGGAGATTTCAACTTGGCTATTCAGGCAGACCTGGATAGGCAACACGGCCTGTCTGCCCCCGACAGCATGGCTGCCCGCCATGCCCAGGACATTGTGGCGAAGGAGGCGGTGCTAGATGCTTGGCGCACACTACATCCACAGCTGAGGGAGGGAACCTTTTACTCAGGCGTGCATGCAGGTTGGTCCAGGCTGGATTACTGGCTTGTATTGTGAGGGTTGAGGTCCTGGATCAGAGACACTATTCATTTGGCGCGTACTTACTCAGACCACTCCCCCGTTCTATTGTAACTGTGCCCCCGAGGGCTTTCTTGCCGTATATGTTGTGGCGTCTTTCTCCACAGAGTCTCATGGATACCCCAATCAGAGTGGAGCTAAGACAAAAAATTAGAGACTTTTTGAGATAAACAAGGAATCTGTACCCAAGCTGTGTACTGTCTGGGAAGCCTTTAAAGTTACAATTCGGGGAATCTGCACGGATAAAAGTGGAGGTGTTGTGTGGGCAGTACAGGCCACGCTTAATGGCATTGAGCTGACATTAAGAACCTCGAGTCCTTGTTGGGCACTCCTGGAACACCTGAGGTGGCCTGAAAAATGAGGGCAGCTCAATCGGACTTTCAAGAAACTGCTGAACGTGAATCCTTATACCGAGGCAAATACACACAGGCATGGATATATGGTGAGGGAGATCGCCCTGAGCATGTGCTGGCATCTCTGACAAGTCTGCCCCGGTTTGCAAACACGGTGCTTGAGAACACAGAGACAGTGCCTTAGTACTGGATACTCTGGACATATTACATATGTTAACCTCCTTTTATGGTACATTTTACACGTCAACGAGAAGCCAGGAGGTGGATGTTGATGCTTATTTAGGAGATGTTGCGCTGGGGTGGTTGAGCAATGCACAGAGAGAACTTCTTGCAGTGGATATTGAAGAGGATGAACGATGAGAGGCCATAATGCAGTTACAGCTCGGGATGGCCCCTGGCCCTGACAGCCTACCCACTGATTTTGATAAAAACATATATCAGCACTCTTACTCCGCTGTTGAGGGCAGTTAACTCTGAGTTGAAAGGACATGATGTGCTACCACAGCCTATGAGAGGGGCCATGATCACTGTGTTACTCTTACTGGCCCCTGTCGCTCATCAATTGTGATGCCAAGATAATGGCTAAGCTGCTGGCAAACCGCCTCAGTCTCCTAATGACATTTTGGTATGTCAGGACCAATCTGGGTTCATAGCAGGGCAGTCCACCTCCCATAATTTTTGTGCTCTGTTTGCGCTGATGCAGGATAGTGACCCCGATCTGTCTGCAGTTGCGGTGTTCCCCGACGCCTCCAAAGCTTATGATACGATGAAGTGGGATTATTTACTAGCTGTGTTTTGTCGCAAGGGATTCCTCCCAGCGTTTCTGACATGGATTGCTCTCCTATACTCCCAGCCAATGTCCGAGGTAAAAAAAAAATGGGTCATGCTCAGAGCCATTCTTTATTACTCATGGCACACTACAGGGCTGCCCTCTATCGCCATTGTTATTGTGTTGGTCCCAAACCTTTGACAACATCACCGTCAATATTCGTCAGATATTTTACTAGACATTTCTTAGTTTCGCTATACGCTGATGATATTAGCCTATATCTCCGTGATCCTCAGGATAATCTGGGGACATTATGTATTCACTTTGGGGGTTCGTCAGGCATTCAAATAAACTGGGCAAAATCAAATATCTTTCCTCTAACTGATTCAACCCAAAAGCTTCAGCTGGACTTCCGGTTAATGTGGTGTGACGACAATTTTAAAAATCTCTGTGTAAAGATATCTAGAGATCAAGACAAACTTATACAGGCAAATTATGGTAAGGTTCTTTCCAATGTGACATATAGTATTACCTGCTGGATGTCATTACCTCTATCCCTTGCAAGTCGAATCTCCCTTATGAAATGGTCATATTACCATGGTTATTGTATTTGTGCTGTAATATCCCTTCCTCGCCAGGGCGACATTTCTTTAAAATACTTTCAACGCAGCTAATACGCTTGACCTGGGTGGGTATACAGTTGCACATAAAGTGGGAGATACTCACTCTGCCCTGGAGGAGGGGAGGGTTTGAAGCTCCAGACATAGATCTTTACTAGCTCTGTGCACAGGCACACTATGCCCTATTCTAGTATAGGCCTGCCCCTTACATGCCACACTGTTGAACAGGACTACGTGGCCCAAGTCCCTTCCTCTACTTACCTGGAACCCTGCGCGTTCAATGTTGCCCCTGCTAATTTTACTGTTGCATACACCAACGCGACATGGAACAGACTTACAAAAAGAATAGGTAAACCACTAGTTTAGTCCCCTTCCTTGCCACTAAATTATCAGGCAGCACTTCGTCACCCATGAGCTAGCTTGTCGAAACATGCTTACCCAGGCTGATGGTCTATTTATTAGCTGTGAGGTCCTGTTCGTGGATTGCCAACCAACACCTTTAGATGTATTTTTATACCTGGGGTTAAGACATTAGGTGAAGGTTGTTGACTCCAGCTTTCTTAAAAAAAAAAAAAAACACAGTTAATACACTACTGACCTCCAAAGGGCGGAAGCATTTGGTCTCCTTTCTATATCATACAGAAAACAGGAGAAGCCGAATCTCGGTGATGGAGCTCTGGAGAGCTGGAACTGGGAGATGTAAACTCCCCTCACCGATGCGCAGTGGCAGTTCTGCTGCCAACAGACTTGGCGCATTGCATCAAGTAGTTGGTTACGTATTATGCATGATAAATTACTGCATTGCTTATATTATCCACCTGCAAACCACCACAGATAAAAACCTCTGCCCGGACGACAAATGTGGCAGATGCGGTGCTGGATTTGTGGACATTCTGCACCTGGCATGGTCATGTTCTTATATTTAGTATCATTGGTGGGAGGTCGAGGAAGCGCTGTCACTCATGATTGATCAAACACTCAGCCTCACACCACTAGTCGCAATTCTGGGGTAGACAGGAGGAGTAGAGGCAGGATTTCCGAGGTATCTCTCACTATGTCTCTTCTTAGCTAAAAGGTGGGTAGCTTGTTCATGGGGAAGAGGTTGAGCACCGAAATTTAAGGGCTGGCTGTAGGATTTGATATACTGTAAGGAGATCAGCTGACCACATATGCCAAACTTCTGCCCTCTAGCTCAAGACTCAGGGATATTTGAGGACCGCTGGAAGTTTAGCTTTGTACTCAGGAATCCGAACCTGTTGATGACATTACTTCTGCTCTATAGATTGGTGATCCCGTTTTTGGGTGCATGTCCTGATAGCCTGCATACTTCCTCAAACAATGGTGTGTCATAACCGTAGCTGCTCTGTTCTTTGTTGTTAGTGGAGAGATCTTGCATCCCATGTGAAGGTATAACTGATAGAGGCGAACTGTAATTCATGTCTCCCTTTGCTATGCAGAACTACACTTGTATATACCTTGTTGTCCATTGATGGATTGCTAGAGGGGAGGCTGGGACCTCGGTTTGCATGTATGGTACTTGATTAGCTGGGAAGATGTTGCACAAGAGAGTTGTAACTGTTAATTGTTTTTCCTGGTCCTTTTGTACATCCAGGACAAATTAATCCTTAATGATCCAACTTCAAAATGTCAATAAAGAAATGTATTTAAAAAAAAAACTTTAATAAATGCAAGTATAGACATAATGGTAATTCGTCAGGAAAACCGAACCCACCCATAATCAAGAAATTCCTCATAGGGGGGAGGAGCCAAGCTCGCGACCGTGATGGCCGCACTGTAGCTCGGCTCCGCTAGCCTTCCTGCCCAACACACATATCCTGACACGCATCCTGCCCCGAGACGGCATACTCGGGAAGATACGGAAAGACAAAGGGAAGCTGTACTCCCCATCTGTCCCGGGGGCTCCTGCGAGCGGCGGATCCGAAGTTACACCCCTGCTTGGTCTGGGGCCTCCGCGGCGTAGAGACCGGGGACTTGCCTGTGGAGGTCAGCCGGCGAGACGATGTCGTCGGCGGCCCCTGGTGGAGAGGAGAGGTCGGCTGGGAGAGGCCGTGGTGCAGTTATGCCGATGGCAACGGATCGGGCCCGGTCCAGCAGCTGGAGGGCCCCGTGGTGAGGCGCGGCACGCCGTGGACGGGGGAAGACCGTGTAGGAGGCTCCCCCCTTTTTGTTGCCTTGTCCGGCCATCTTGAAGCTCTGCGCCCGGAGTCGGCGTGTGGCGCCTGCGGGGCGGTGGCGCTGGCGCTGGCGGTCCCCCTTTTGGTGGCTCTCCTTTCTGCACCCAGATTGCCATTCCTGGGGCTTGGGGGGGCTCCCGCGGTGGCCTTGCTTGAGAGCCCGCTCCAGAAGTTGAGGCGCACGAGGACGCGGCTGGATCTGTAAGATGGCCGCCGGCGCCCTGAGTCACGGACTGAACCAGGGCGGCGAATTTGTGTCGCTGAAGTGTTCGGGGGCCTGGTCGCGTGAGCGGGAGCCCACGCTTGGTGATGTTCATGACGCCTTAAAGACTTTACGCACGACCCTGGCCCCCGACGCCCTTGTGCTGGATAGAAGGACGGCCCCCATTGCTGTCGGGCCATCCCTCATGGACGCGGCTCGACTCAGAGTGTGTGCTGTTTCGTCCACCTCTGTTGCCGGGGGAAGTGCCGCCACCGTGCATCGGCAAGACTATATACCAGCGGCCCCGGATCCCGGGGTCGCCCTGATCGTGGCGGGCGCGGGCGTGGGCACCGCGTCGGAGCCCGTTCCTGCTCGACTGATCGGGGAGCAACGTAGATTGCCGATTCGAACTGCCCCGGCGAGACCCCAGTGTTATCCTGCGGGGACGACTCTTCTTTCCTGGGCGGTGAGACTGTACCCACACTGTTTATTGTTCCCGTTGTCGTTGCTGAAACTTCTAGACTGCCGCAAAAAGTTCTTACTTGGCCGCTGGTTGCTTGAGTCCTCTGGTTTGCTCCCATGGTCTGTCCTGCTTCGACCATACAGCCTCTCCACTTTGATTTGCTTGCTGCCCACTACTCTACCACGAGCGGTAGCGTTGGCTAGGAAAGGACAGGGGTGAGCCGGTTCTGGACCCGGAGGATTAATGGTTGGCGGATGGAGATGAGGAGTGCCCTCAACCATGATACCATGGACGATTCCTTCGAAGGTTTATGATACCCAAGACTATGTCGATTCGTTTTGATGTTGCATTAATGTGGGTGATGGCGGGGGGTAGGGGCCGAATGGTTCGATTGATGGTTCTCCTCTCCCCCTGGTTCTTTTTCCTTTTTGTCTCTTTTGTTTCCTTTATCTCTCTCTAACTTCTCCTATATTTCGGGTCTCCTATTTAGGGCGACAGGCACGCTGCTGGGGGGGGGGGGGGTAGGCTGTAGCCTTCTGCAGGGGTGCAGGGTGGGGTGGGTGGGTTGGGGTCTTTTTTTGATGGTTTTTTCGTTTCTACGGCTCTTTTGTGTCCCTTTCTTGGGACGCCGTGGCTGTGCGTGTTTCCCACGGTGTGATAGCTTGTGGGGGGGGGGGGGGGGGGTGAGCTATTCCTACTTTACACGATATTGATTGCACAGATATCCTGACTTGAATGCCCCACCCCCCAATAATGTGGTCCCCAGTCACTTGGCTCACCGTTATCGCTGTGGGGGAGCGTACAGCAGCGCGGCGTTCCTGCTTGTCTTCCTTTTTTAGCGTTCCCCTTTTTTTCTTATCTTCTGGGTCAGTATAGAGAATGACTGTAACTCCTTTTGCCGTTCTGGTTACACAGTTATGTACAAGCATAATCATTTGGTGGTCTGTGGTTACGTGGCGGGCTAAGATGGGTATTGATTGGAAATATGGCATCTATATTCTGCCTGCTGTAAACTATTGCTGATAACCGTTTTTATTGATGCCTTACTGTTTTGCTGCTTGATTCGTGACGCTATGGGCACTCAGATGATTACACTGCAACTGATCCTGCTATAATTTTTATTATAAAATTCACCTTCTTTGATCCTGCATCCGGCGGTCACACTCAGCTCCTTTACGATTGAACTACTTGTTTGCAATATACTGGGTGACTGCCGTGAAACCCCTTTATTGATCTACGTACTTTTCAGATTGTTTCGCGGCCGGCCTAATTGGTTGTAGGCCCGTATTTGTATGCTACTATCTGCACAATAAAGGTTTCAATAAAAAAAAATAAAAAAAGAAATTCCTCATAAAATAAGGTGTTTATGCCCGAAATGTAGGCTTAATTTAAAAGGTACGCTTGTTTTTTGTGTGTTCATAGAAAGTAACCAGCCAGTATTCCTCACTCTTCACTATCTGAAACTACCTAGCATAGTCACTGCCTTTAGTCCCAAACCTTCCAACACACAATCTCTCAAGCACCTCCAAAAATATGCTAACTTATAAATTAGATGATGAAATGACTTCAAAATAACTGCTAGTTAAGTACTCATATATACTAAACAATAGAATCTCTAAACTTGAAAAGGCTAACACATAATCTTTTCACAGCTATATCAGTTCTTTCCTGTCTCTGTGGCTCCAAATACACAAAGTTTTAACGAAAAGCGCAGGAGGCTATAGCGCCTAGAAGTGGGTCACTATCGCCCAGATGAAGTCCAACAGAACATCTAACTGGAAGACAGACTAATTTAAAATTCTAAAATAAATATTGAGCATCTATATCAGAAATGTGAACGATATATAAACTCTGTTTTAATAACTTATATCTTGCAGAAGTCACAATATACTGTAAAGTTTTGTGCAAACCCTTGGACCTTGCGACATTTCCAGTGTCTAATTTCTTTATCAAGCAAGCTGGTAATCAATCTATCTCCATAGAGTACAAAGTATCCTTATAAATTTTCACTAGTAAGCATTAAACAAGACTCTTTGAAGAGACTACTTTACCATTTGAAAGCTCTCCATCGGAGGACCTAAATATTCTAGTAGAGGTACATGCAAAGGATGTGTTTCACGAGATCAAGGCTAGTCAAGAAATGTATTAAATTAAAACAATATATGGAAATAATGTATTAAAATATAGCAATTCCGTCAAGAAATTGTTTATTTGATTGTTGTAAGCAAGTCAAAAATCTTTTCCTAGATCCTGACAAATGAAGAAATACTTAATTTCCGATTATAAATGAATGTAAAAAGCAGGGTTTACTTTGGATGTTTGGGAACGCTCACCAACTTGTACTTTTGTGGATATTCCCAAACTCCAATCCGTTCCCGTTCCACCAAGGGGTCAGAATTATACTCCAGTGTAAATCCTGTTCCACAGTGGGCAGAGGAACACTCATCCAAGATTTGGTGGGACTATAGATGAAGAGCTTCCCTCAAAAGGAAAACTATTTTCCACATTTCCAGGCATACTCTGTAAATGTTTACGAATTCCAGAAATGTCCTAACTTTCTTAATGGACGGGATCACAGTCTTCTATTCACCGGATTTCAATACTGACGAGTTATATTTTTGCACCTCAATTCAGTTCATGTAAAACCGTATGTTACACATTAATTATGCTATAAATTGTTAATATATCAATCAATGAATATAGACTCAATCGGTCATATATTAAGTGGACATGTCCAGCCGGACAGAGGTCTAGTATTTACTTACAAGCAGTTAAACAGTGGGTAAACATTAATATATAAAGTGGGACGCAAACCTGTGTCCTACTAAACCAATGTTTAGTAGGACAAACAATGTAAACAAAACAAAACAACAGAGGGCTCAGGCAAAGCTTGTGGTTTGTTACATAGGAACAATTCACAGTGTCAAAGAACAAATCGCGAAGAACACCTTTACACTATTCAAATGGAGAATTTTGAGTGTATAAGGTGTTTTAAAGTATCGACGGCATTTCGATCCATTGGGGTAATGTGCGGATCATCATCAGGACATTCAATTTATTCCTGTTGGGTAGAGCCTTAATACACCTGGGAGAACAAAATTGGTAGGGAATGGAGGAGGAAGGAAAATACATAAACGAAAATTTAGGAGAAGATCTTTAGGATTTACATCTAGTCCACATTTACACAGGTGTTCAAGTAGTGACAACGGAGCATGCAAGTATGGTTAATGAGGTGGGAGGGTGATGCGCAGGAGGTGTAGTGGCGCCTAATGAACCTCCAAGAAATAGCGATTGGGGATCTGTGCAGGGTAGCAGTGCCGTTGTGCGGTAAAAACTTCAATGATTATGCAGTTACCCGAGATCAGGATTTATGCACAATGTCGGTGCCATTATGCAATAGAGAATACAGTGGTTATGCATATACCTGAAATAATACTAAAGTTCGGTTTAAAACATATGTAGTCAATTTCAACGTATCCAAGGTAACACGGCATGACGAACAATAAGTAGAAACACTAGAATTTAAAGAAACAAGGTCACTGTAGGAAATGGAAGATACGGCATGGCTGTGATCATGTTACACTACAATTAATACATGGTACTAGTGACATAGGGTGTAGGAAGCCAATCGGCGTAGTGGTGATGTTGAGAGCGCAACGGGAGGGAGAATACTTCAAAATTTGCTAACATTCGTGACAAGAATTTTCAATTCTATTAAGGACAAGGAGGCGAGGATTATGCTTAGTCTCATTTCTTTACTGACACATAGCAGCCAATCACATTACAGTAAAGAAAAAACAGAGAAATACGTCACGTATGAACCCAGGGCAACCATAGAGTAGACCCATAGTATATAAACAGTCTCAGAGGTAACCACTTCCTCTTTCTTTGTCCAAATCCAGTAGGAAGAACCAATTGAACATCAGAAAACCACGGAGAACATCATCCGAAAGGGCCAAAATCCGAACGAGGAGGAGGAGGAACTTCCAAAAGCCACAGGAACAGAAGCAGTCCAACGAGAAGTAGAAACTCGCAGCAGAACTTCCACAAAGGCGGAGCCGGAGGAACCTCACTTGGGATCAGAGCCTGAAAAGAGACACAAAGCCGTAATACACATCCTGTGTAATCATGAGCAAACAAAGGGTGGGTAGAGCAAAAAATCAAAGCATTCATTGCATTTCATCAGGAAAGATCTATGAAGCATTGCATAGTAACAATATAATGCATATACAACGGGTGGGATAATCCTCGCCTCCTTGTCCTTAATAGAATTGAAAATTCTTGTCACGAATGTTAGCAAATTTTGAATTCTATTTCAGGACAGGAGGCTCCGATTATGCTTGTTTAAAGCTCATCCACCACAACAGAAGCAACAGTAGGAACAGGCTTGAAATAAAATGTCTTAAACACTGAATCTGAGGACCAATCAGCAGCTTTCATAATGTCACATAAAGAGACCCCCAATGAAAAAGCCTTAGAGGCCATGGCTCCCCGAGCCGAGTGAGCACCAAAAACAGAAACATCAATGCCCGCTTCCTCCATAAGCCATCTTACCCAACGGGCCAAAGTGGCTGGAGCAACGGGACGAAAGGGTTTTTGCAAAGCAATCAACAATTGACCCTGCATATCAGATCGATGAAGAGAAGTACTCACCTCATACTCCTTAAGGCATTGAACCACACAAAGGTTGGGTCGAGCCGGAAAAGAAGGATACGAAATGACCTCCGTGTTAGTTTTTGTGCGCCGGGAAAGGCGAAAGGAAACACCCTCAGGCGTGAAACTACGACCCGCTAGATCTAGAGCGCGGACGTCAGAAATGCGTTTGCAGGAAAGCAAACACAGTAACATAGTAAGCTTGGCTGAAAGTTGCTTACGAGATAATAAGGAATTAACCGGCCAAGCCTCTAGAAAACGTAGTACCACAGAAACATCCCATAGGGAAACATATTTAGGCTTAGGAGGAGTAGCCATACGAATACCTTTCAGAAGTTTGGCTACGAGAGGATGTTCCCCAACTGGCTTGCCATCGACAGGAAGATGACCCGCCGAGATGGCGGAACGGAAATTGTTGACTGTGCAATAAGCCAAACCCGAAGAGGAGGACAGAGAGGACAAAAAATTGCATATCAAAGAGATATCAGCCGATGTGGGATCAACTTGCCGTTGAGCACACCAATCACTCTAACGTTTCCAGGAACTTCTGTAGCGCTTGTGAGTGTTAGGGGCCCAGGCATTGCTGAGGAATCTGGCAGCGTCCTCAGAAAGGCCTGGCACCGTCCAACGTTCCCCGAAATTCGCCACGCCAGGAGAAGGAGGGAGCCTGACTGAACCAGGGGATGCGGATTCTGCAATGGATCTAGAAGGAGATTCGCCCTCTGAGGAAGAAGAAAGGGCAGGTCGCATGCCATCTCCAGAAGAACAGGGAACCATGGCTGAGCCCTCCAGAGAGGGGCAATCAGAATCAATTCCGCCTGAAAGCGCGTCACGTAGGCCAGAACCCTCGGGAGCATCATAAATGGGGGAAACGCATAACAGAGGGATGTCGGCCACGTCTGGAGGAAAGCATCGGTGGCTAGAGCCTCCGGATCCGGTCGCCAGCTGAAGAACTGGGGAAGTTGGGCGTTGAGCCGGGACGCAAAGAGGTCGATCAGACACGGACCCCAGTTGCGAAGCAGCTGGCGAAACACCGTGGGGTGGAGTCTCCAGTCGCTGAAGTCCCTCAGATGTCTGGAGTTCCAGTCCGCCACTAGATTGCGAGACCCGGGAAGGTACTCTGCAATAACAGTGATCTTGTGTTGGAGGCAATAATGCCAGAACTCCTTGGCAATCTCTGCCAACAATCGCGACCGAGTTCCCCCCAGCTTGTTGATGTAGCGCACTGCGGAGACATTGTCCATCCGGAGAAGGATGCAGCAGTGGGATTGAAGAGGCGACAGGCATTTGATCGCAAATGACCCCGCTAGCAACTCCAAACAGTTGATGTGGAGTGAAAGTTCCCGCGGAGACCACCGTCCCCCCGTCGAGACCGGACCGCAACGGGCTCCCCAGCCCCAACGACTGGCATCCGATTCGATCACAATCTCCGGAGAGGAGCCGAAGAGGGCTCTGCCGTTCCAGGCCTCCATGTGATCCAACCACCATTGCATCTCCAGCCTGGCCTCCTCCGAGAGAGGAATCAAATCGGAATACCGGAGGCCACGCTGAAGATGCTGGATCTTCAGACGCTGAAGGGCCCGATAATGTAGCGGTGCTGGAAATATTGCCTGCAGGGAAGACGCCAAAAGTCCGACTACTCGTGCTAACAACCTCAATGACACAGTCGGACTCGAGATAATGGAATTCAATTCCTTCTTGATATAGCGAATCTTCTGCTGGGGCAGCAGCAGCTGACAAGTGATGGAGTTGACTCTGAACCCCAAGAAATCGATGACCTGAGAAGGATGAAGAACAGATTTGGGAACATTCACCAGAAATCCGAGGGACTGGAGAAGGTCTATGGTCCAGTCCAGATGAGTCATTAGTCGGACGGGACAATCCGCCAGAAGGAGGATGTCGTCCAAATAAATGATCAAACGAACCCCACGACTGCGGAGCGATTCCACTACAGGACGTAACAGTTTCGTGAAGCACCACGGTGCCGACGAAAGGCCGAAGGGAAGGACTTGGTATTGATACCAAGTCCCCTGCCACTGAAACTGCAGAAAACGGCGATGTGGATGGAAGATCGGGACCGAAAGGTAAGCATCCTTGAGGTCCAAACGAACCATCCAATCCCGTTCCCTCAAGAGGTCTCTCAACAGATGGATACCCTCCATCTTGAAGTGTCTGTAAACTACCCCCGCATTGAAGTCCTTCAGATTGAGGACCAACCGTGAACCTCCTCCCTTCTTGTCCACCAGAAAGATCGAGCTGGCAAATCCCTGCGGATGGCGGACTGTCGGCACAATGGCCCCCTTCAACACCAGAGACTTGAGTTCCTCTGTGATGAACTCCTGACTTTCCTTTGAGAAGTGAAGAGGGAAGGGAGGACGAGATTGGTGAATGGGATGATAGAATTCGATTTTGAATCCCTGAACCGTTTCCAGCACCCAAGCATCGCCTGAGATTGCGCGCCAATTGGCTAGAAAATGGCGGATCCTGCCCCCCAGAACAACACTGCATGCAGGAAGAAGTCTCACCTGAAGCGGCGGAATCTTGACGTCCGCCGGAGTAGCCACCTGAACCTCCTTTCTTGAACTGCCCACGTCCTTTCCTGGAAGGGTAGAAGTTAGACCGCTGGGCATAACTGGAATCCTGATGGCCTCCTTTCTGGGACTGGTTCCCACGTTGAGTGGATTGGTATTGACCACGGCCGGACGAACGTCCCCAGTTTCGTCCGGCCTTGTTAAAAACCGGACGCATGGCCCGTTTTAAAGTGGCCTGTGCCTTGTCAATACTACTAAAAGTGCTGACAAAATGGGTGAGCTCTTTCAAAAAGTATTGACCAAAAAGAAGACCCTGAGCAGCAGCACCTGCCTCCGAGGAAGAAAGTTCAGACAATTTCGGGTCCAGTTTCAGAAGAATAGAACGCCGGCGTTCACTTGAGAGGGCACAGTTGGCGTTCCCTAAAAAACAGACGGCTCGCTGTGCCCACTGAATGAGCTCGTCAGGATCGACAGTGGAAGACGCTTCCTTGGCCCGGAAGCCTAGGTCCAACATTTTTGTGATAGGACCTAAGAGGTCCAAAACTATATCCTGACAAGCCCGCCAGGAACGGTCTAAACCTTTTTTGGGGTCCTTGGAAAATTTGGTCATGTACGTAAGAATGGTAGGGTCGACCTCCGGCGTGTCCGCCAGGTTGTCCGCCAAATCTGGCCGCGGACACTCTGAGCGAAGACGCGCTCGTACATCTTTATCAAAAGGGTGCCTGATATACTGCTGAACATACTCAGCCACAGCCGGGGAAGGAAGCCAGGCGGAAGAATTCGGGTGCACAATATCCTCGGGCTCAAAAGTTAAAACAGGAGGCCGAGAGGAGGCGTCCACAAAATGTTCTTTGCATTTACATTTTTTGGGAGGAGGAGGCAAAACCTCCGACGAGGAGGAGGAAGCATCATGGTCGTCGCTCTCTACCAGTACAGGGACAGCCTTGGATTTAGAGGACAAGGACCGAGCCAACTTCCTAAAGTCCGAAGAATGGGGATTACCAGGAGATGAGGACTTCTTGGAGGGAAGCCAACCTTGCTGTTGCGCATATTGCGTCAAATGGCGCTTCAGGGGTGTAATGGCGCGAGCCATTGCCCTATTCATAGAGAGTTGTACCCCTTTGTCCAGTGCCTCAACCAGGTCCTGCTCAAAAAAGTCAGACCCCTCCTCCTCAAAGTCACCTTCCTCCTCGAAATGATAGGAGCCACTCATGATACACTGGGAGTGTAGTAAATCAGCCCACCAGGTGACAAGGAATCTGGTATGTCAGTGACACAGTCTGAGGGAGTGAAAAACCTCACAGTCAGCAAGAAAAGCAGGAAAAAACTGCGTAGAACACAAGATTTAAAGCGTGGAGGGAGGCTTGCCGACCAAAAAATCACCACTCTAGGCAAAGCCTATGCAAATTCACAACCGGGACCTTTTTCCAAGCTCCGGCGTCGAAAGGGACAAGCTGACAGGCAGTGGGCGCATACGTCAACAGGCGCGTTCAAGAGCCGGCGCTGTGTTGACAGAAAACACAGCTGCGCGAGGAAAAGCCCTTAGGGACAAAGGTCGCGCATGCGCAGACACACGGCTCGCCCGACAGCCAAGGAGCCTGCTCGCGCTGAACGCGCGCGAGGCAGGACAGTCCCCAACTCCCTCCACTAAAATACGGGACAAACGGCAGCAAGTGCCCGACCCCGGGAGGTGACACACGCTCCCACCGACGCGCCGGCCGAGTGAAATGGAAAAACGACCAAGACGGCAGCAAGAGCGCGAAATAAGCGCCAAAGCAATAGTACACAGCGCGCACAAAGCGGTATGAATTTAAACCAATAATACAATTTAAACAGTAATAGAATAACAAGTTTGCACTTAACTGGCTGCGGAGCAGCAAAGAAAGAGGAAGTGGTTACCTCTGAGACTGTTTATATACTATGGGTGTACTCTATGGTTGCCCTGGGTTCATACGTGACGTATTTCTCTGTTTTTTCTTTACTGTAATGTGATTGGCTGCTATGTGTCAGTAAAGAAATGAGACTAAGCATAATCGGAGCCTCCTGTCCTGAAATAGAAATGCAGCATGCAAGGTAAAGGTAGCCGCAGCGAATAATGACTGGAGTGAACCTATTTCTACGGAGTGAGGGTTGTGGGCTTACCAACAATTACGGGAAATGGAACATGGGGAAGGAAACGAGGGCGGCATCAATGGCGGCTTCTGCAGGAGAGTGAATAAGGGATTAATTATATGCCTTGTGAGTATGGAGGGCGGGCGGAATGGTGACAAGAATCAGGAATTACCAGAAGGTAGAGGAGGAGTGGGTCACAGAGGACTTGTAGGAACCGCATGCCCGTACTCTGGCAGCACAGTGGCCTGGAAGGAAGGGAGGGCATGGTTAGATACGGGTTGTGGCTGTATCACTGTGCAAAGCCATGCTAAGTGCCAGAGCTTACTGTTCTTAAGATGAAGCAGGCTAAATAGCGGGAATCTACTTTCGGCGGTGCGGGAGGAGGAGGCGTGTCAGAACAGAGTTTAAGTGAGAACAGGGAGACACCGCGATTGGGTCTAGACAGTCAGGTGGTAGGTGGGGGAAATAGAAAGGGGACTCGTGGAAATCTTGGTAGAATTAGAACCGGAAGGTGGGGACCATCTTGGAATGTGCATTGAAAATACAGTGAAAGTGACATGTTCAATTGGCAAGTGCTAAGAAAACAGGATAAAACCAAGCTAAAAAGCCATTGCAGATAATCATATGTATGTAACAGGAACCATCAATCTAGATGAGTGTAATCCAGTCTTCAAGACGATTCAATCCTGTATTGAGACTGTTGGTTTTTAGGATCCATATTAGCTCTTCCTTGTTTAGTCATTTGGAAATGTCCCCACATCTGGGTGGTAGTTTGACCACAGTGATAATAGTCCATCGAAATTCGCAAACTGATTTTTTTGGTGGTCTGTCCAATGTATATTTTGTTGTATGGACCAAAAATAGCATATACGACATTGCATGTATTACAGTTTGTAAACATTCTGAGTTCAGTTTTAATATTTTCAAACAAATTCTTTACATTCAATTGTTAAATCGCAAACTATACAATTACCACATTTGGAGTGTCCTTTTAGTGGTGGTAGCGACCAGTGATCATTCAATGTGCTGGGGCATTTTTTGTTAGGTAGTGCTGCGCGAACCAAGTGGTCTTTGATGTTTTTGTTGTTCTTAAAAGCAAATATCGGGCGTTCTAGATTTAGAGTACCTGCATTTAAAACAGACCAATTTTTGATGATGGTCTTTCGTATAGCATTTGAGACAGGGGAGAAGGTAGTTACGCACACCAGACGGTTCAGATTTGGTTTACATTTACGTTCTAGTAGGGCCTCACAGCGGCAGTACAATGTTCTTTTCATTGCATTGGTACACAGTGTTTTAGCTTCATGGAAATAGTCTTCCTTTAGGAAGCCTTTCCTCCGAATCCGTAAGAACTGAGAGAATGGTAGAGAGTCTCTAAGTGCCCGGGGGTAGTTGCTGTCATACCTAAGCAAAGTGTTACGTTCAGTGGGTTTACAAAATAAACTGGTTATAAGGATGCCGTCCTTACGCTTAATGTTGAGGTCAAGAAAAGAGATTGAGGGCTTATCATGCGTTAGAGTGAATTTTAAACCACCATAGTTGTTGTTTAGCCAGTGGAGAAATGATTTTAGTATGGTCTCACTATCATGCCAAATCATAAAGATATCGTCTATATTACACTTCCATTTACCAATACATGCTGAAAGGGTTTGTGGCTGATAGAATGTAATTGTCTCTAATGAATCCATATATAGAATGGCCAGGTTGGGGGCAAAAACAGCCCCAATAAAAATGCCTTTTCACTTGCTGGTAGAACTGGTCTTCAAATAAGAAGAAATATCTGGTAAGACAGACCTCTAAGAGTTGGAGTATAAAATTGGTAGGGACTGTGTGGGGGCGGTGTCTTTGGTTGAGGAGGATTTCCATGACAAGTAAAGAGTCCCTCTGGGGTATATTCGTGTACAAAGACTCCACGTCCAATATACACAAAATATCGCAGTTGGGATTAAAAGGGTGGTTTTCAATAAAGTTGATCATTGACATACTGTCACAGATATAGCATTCAGTATGGGGGACAAAGTCTTGGTTGAAATGGTTGACATATTGTCCCAATGGTTCCAAAATACACCACAACCTGACACAACCTGACACAATGGGCCGGCCGGGAGGGTTTTCCAGTATCTTATGAACCTTAGGCAAGGTGTAGATAACAGGTGTCCAGGGGATTTGGTTTTAAGGAATTGATATTCATGTTTACTGAGAAAGCCTTGCTGAAGGCCATCATCGGTAATATGCTGAATTAGGGTCTGTAATTGCTTTGTAGGGTTTGTTGGTAGCTTGCAATAGTGGTCTGTGTTGGCTAGTTGACGATTAATCTCCTCTCTGTAGTTGTTAATCTCTTGAAGCACTATCCCCCCACCCTTGGCGGGTTTGATCACCAAGTTAGTGTTCTGGCTTATGGTGGCTGACTTCTCTTCTACAGTAATGTTATAGGGGATGTAGTGATGTGAGTCAGCTAGACGTGCTACCTCTTTGAGAACCAGTTTTTCAAAAGTAATGATCTCACTTGGGATCATACTAGCGAAGGTAGAAAAAGTAGATGGGGGTCGTAAGGGTGTGTTAACAGGGCTTGGATTCTTCAGGAAGTAACTATGTAGTCTTATTTTACGAAAAAAGGGTAGTAATTCTATTTGTAAATCTAGGAAATAAGGATATGTAGTGGGGACAAAATGATAGCTTCTTGCTCAATATTGAGATCTCATGGCTAGACAATTCATTTGTGGAAAGATTGAAGATGGGAATGGTAAGCCTACTTTCGCTCAGGTTGGGATCCATTGCAGAGTTTACCATTGATAAAACTTCTGCCTTGTCTGACGCTCCCCTGGGGGTTGTACCAACGTGGTTGTTGTTTGACACATCCTCTCTTTGGGGGATCTCATTGGTCTCTCCCTGAAAAATTGGTATTTGGGTTTCTTTTAGAGGAGCTAGTTCCCTCTCCTGCGTCAGAATTGTCGGAAGATTCAGCTGAGGTGTCCGAAAATCCAACTAGGTTGTTACACCTGTTAAAACGTCCCCAAGGTCTGGAGTTTTGGGTGTTGTGATATGATCTATTTGTGTAGAATTCCTTGTTTAAGTACGGGTAGCATGTTCTTGTGTAAAGGCTTTTATGTCCTTTTTGACTTTATTGGATTTCTTATTCTGTTCTAGCCGGTGGAATTCTTCTACAGTTTTCTTAAATTTTTCTATTAGTTTTTTAGCTTTAGGTACAGTGTTATTATCTTTAATTTGTTTTTCAATATCGTTGATTGTATCGGGTAATTTCTTCAGTTCTTCGGTTGCAATGTCAATGCCCAGCACCATCCAGTGTCTGGAACAAGTGGTGCCTATGTAGCTGAAATTATTGATGTATTTTGGATTGTCTGCAAACACACCAGGAATATTTCTAACTTGCAAGCCAACTGGCATGGTGTTGGATTTAAGGTACTCAGTGAGCATGCGTATCATTAACTCAAGGCGGACCTATTTTTTCTTTTGTTTCTCTAGTTTCTCTGGGAGATTAGTGCTATTACTACCCGGGGTATCGTCTGAACTGGTGAAGAGTGAGGGGCCTTCTAAAATCTTCCTGATGTAATCATCTGATGTAATAATGATGCAATGTCAAACATAGCAGGTAAATACGTGCAGGGTAAAGACTGGGAGAAGTAGGTTGGGAAGGAAAAAAGGAGGAGGAAAGGCTAGCAGGAGCTAGAAAAATGACCCACTTTAGAAAGGGGAACCCGCTTTACATTCTTGCAATCATGCAAATGTGCTAAACATATTCTAAAACAACAAGAGGACCCAAATTAAGTCAGCCAGGGACCTTGGGAATCAATTATTTTAAACAACAATGCTCCCTAGAGAAGTTAGAGATAAGAAACCAAGCAATGAATATAGACTCAATTGGTCATATATTAAGTTTACCAGCCAGTAAGAGGTCCAGTATTTACTTATAAGCAGTTAAACAGTGGTTAATTAATAATACATAAAGGACATTCACTTTATGCCTGTTGGGTAGAGCCTTAATCTACCCAACAGGCATAAATGGAATGTCCTGATGATGATCCGCACATTACCCCGATGGTTCGAAACGCCGTAGACATTTTAAAACCGCTTAAAAGCTCAAAATCCTCCATTTGAATAGTGTAAAAGGGTTCTTCGCGATTTGTTCTTTGACATTGTGAATTATTGATTCCCAAGATCCCTGGTTGGCTTAACTTGGGTCCCTTGTTGTTTTATAATATATAAATATAAATTGTTAATATGCCTCAAGTACTCAAGTAATGTTTTACATGTTTGACAGGCATTTAAGGAGTTCCTGAAATATTACCTAACTTTTCTCGTCCTCAACTGCACCTTGGAGCAGGGGTTTTAAGTGGGATGAAAAAAGTGCGGGTGGAGGTGTCTAAAAGGGGTGTGGCCTGCGTAGTTATAGGCATGGCTTAAACATGTAAACTACATTTCTGTAATTTCCATAGTGTGCTACCCGACCAGTACTTTGGTGCCTCTTTGAGCTTTCTGTTATTGCATCCAGATAACTAACAAACACCTAAAACCAGCTAGGAAGGTTGGCTTTTTCAGGGGTTGGCCTGTGTTTGCCCTGCAGAGAAGCAAAGGACTGGCCGAGCATCTATTCTGACCACCTTTATGACCCCTCCTGGCAGGCACTGTGAGAAACTTGCACTGCCTTCAGCCTCTACTCTAGAACCCTCATTCCTGGTCTGTTGTAAACATCTCGAGGTGACGCTTATGCACTATACAAGAGAAATATGCTACCCCAAAAAAACAACAAAAACACATCATCCTGGGAACATGTTATAATCTGCTATGCTTGTGATGCATTCTGTGCACACCTCCATTGTTCTCTACTCAGCCAGTGTGTGATGTAATGAAATGTTGGTGAGTGACTGGAGGAGTTTGATAGTTAGAGAGAGTGGGCTGAGCAGAGAAGATGCTGCTCCTGGTGGGGTTTCCCTTAAGTAAACCTGTAACTCAACCTGTTACCTCTTTAATAAACCTACAACCTGGTATTCTACATGAACTGTCTACCTGACTCCTGTATACCAAGAGAGACTCTTTTAATTGGAACACTGGTGACGATGGGAAACTGAACCTATGTGTGAGGGGAACCAATGAAAATAAAGAAGTGAGGAAAATTGAACATTGAAGACTTAAGAAGAAAAAAGAGATGCCCTGAAACCCCACCAGTGCCATTTCCACCAAACCACCTGCGGACAACGGAAGTGTAAGGGTGTTGGGCCGGTTGAACTCCGAATGTACACAGGTGTACGAAGATGATTGTGTAATCGGTGCCAACATTGTGTGGAGTTGACTTTGATACAGCATTTCGTTACTTGTGCAAGATATACCAGTGGTGAGTGAATTGACAGTGGGTGAAGACATACCGGTGGCGAGTGAACTGACTGCGGGAAATGCAAGCATTGTCAGCAATTTTGCCCTGAATTAACCTTTGCTTGCTGGCAAGTGTGGCGGACAGGTATATCTGGGGATGGAGGGTGAGTCCCCCTAAATTTAGCAGCAGTGGTAGAGGGCTGGAATTGTGCAAAGCGATACAGGCGAGCTGCGGTGTTATGGTTTGAATGGTGCATGTGCGAAACGCTGTCATCGGAGGCATAAGTGAGCATCAGGGAAGAGGGTGGACGCTTCAAAGGAGTGCATGAACACCTGTCACCGGCAGCCTGAAGGAACTAGTGAGGCTTGCTAGGCACTGCACACGAGACTAGTGTGTGTGTGCTGCACCATTGGAGTTGCGCTGAACTGGAAGTACTGTGTGCGATCCCCAATACGCAACACTGTACTACTGTTACCAAAACCGGAGCGTGCTGGACTCATTGGCGTTGCCAAGGGAGGCACTATTAAACGAAGCGCGTTGCCAAGGGAAACATAATGAAGCTAAACACGTGCATGCCAAGAATGCATTAATTAAGGGAAACCTTGTCAAGGTTTACATGCACATGCAGATCAGAGCAGCATGTGTCATTTTAGCTGCATGCGCTCCGCAGAGAAGAGACGTACGTGAAGAGCGGAGCAGCATTTGCCAATACAGCGAATGCGCCCAGCTAAGACAGTGCAAAGACACTGAAAACACTGAAATACACAGGAGAAATACCTTGCAAATGATAGTGAAGCCTCATATCGTTCTCCAACAAACCCAATATTGCAGTGGGAGAGAGGGAGCTTGCTCCGCCCCTTATTCTGTAAGAAAGGTCATTGGATAGCCGATATATGCAGGAAAGGAGTCTGGGGGAAAAACTAGAGCACCAACCTGGCAAATGAAAACCGGTTGAGTACAGTGAAAGCTTGAAGCGTTCAGCTAGATCGAGGAGTTAGTGTACAGTCAGTGTACTATTACTCAGTATACTATGTGAAGGTTTGGGTGAGATGTCGCTCACCAGAGAGAAGGATTTTTGATTTAGCTGCTAGAGGACATTGTTTAATGCTTATGATGAAAGTTTACATATGATGTCAAGTTGTAATGTTTATTTTTTTGCTCATTATGTTCCAGTTTTGAGTGTTTTAGTTCCCTGGTCCTCAAAGAGCATGCAGTAGAGGGTGGGTGTTTTATGTCCCTGGGCTTCCAGTAGTATGCAGTTGAGGGTAATTGTAGAGAATATTTCCTTGGTCCAGCGAAAGTGCGCAGTAGCGGTTAGTGTAGCACCTATCTTTAGTCCTGCAAGACTATGCAGTAGAGGGTGAGAGTGTAGTGTGTTTCCCAAAAGTGTGTGCAGTAGAGTGTATGTATTTCCATTGCCCTGCCATGTATTTACCTGGTCCTGCCAATATGCAAAATTGTGCAATAGAGGGTGTTTTAATTGAATGTCCTTGGTCCAGTGAGTATGCATTGCAGGGGGCAAGTGGTGAAGGTTTTGCTATTCGACCACTGTTCCCTGGTCCAGCGAGAGTGCATGGCAGAGGTTTTGTTTTCGACCACAGTCTGAATAATTTATAGTGTTTGAATAATTTAGAAGATCAAAGCTAGAGTCTCTTATGTCTTCTGTTTGTATTTTATTATTTTCTATCTTTGTTTCCCGTTTCCATTTTATTATTTTCTAAATGAGAGATGTATTATAATCTGCTATGCTTGTGATGCATTCTGTGCACACCTCCGTTGTTCTGTGCTCTGCTCAGCCAGGGTGTGATGTCATGGAATGTTGGTGAGTGATTGGAGGAGTGTGACAGTTAGAGAGAGTGGGCTGAGCAGAGAGGATTCTGCTCCTGGTGGGGTTTCCTTTGGGTAACTTGCAATCTGTAACTTAACCTGTTACCTCTTCTATAAACCTACAATCTCTTAGTCTGCGTGAACTGGCTACCTGACTCTTGCTTGCCAAGAGCGAACCTTTTAACAGAATACCTAAAACTCTAGCAGAGTGCAAGATTCGGTAAAACATATGAAATATAAACAAGAACTAAATCACCGACATGGATTACCTGAACATTTATTACATTAAATGTTCAGTAATCGTCAGTGTTTTTCCGAATAAAGTTAAGGACATAAAAACAGGGTCCAATATATGCACGTTTCAATGTCCATTCTATAATACTACCGGGTCTTAAAGCTCTGAGCAAAAGCACTGTTTCTCCACAGCAGTAATTCATTCATGTATCTTAAAAATATTCTGTTCCATTCCATTGGCATCTTTTAAGGCACAGCCCAGGCAGTGCCTGGAAGCAGCTCACATTCCTCCACAGATAGGCGTTTCCTGTGTCCATCTTGGCCAGTGTACCCATCCGTTCATTCCATTTCATTGACTTACCTATTTGACAAGCTGGGATCTAATGGGGAGTAAGTACTTTCATTCACGTCTCCATTCCTTTGGTGCATTCAGCATTTTCCCATATGTCACCGCTCTCCATTCTCCATTAAACATTTTGAAGGTATTTTTTTCCATAGAACATTTTGAATTCCAAGGCTGCCAATGGCTTTCATCCGGAAGGCATCAAGCGTTCTCCTTTGTGCATATTCTGATTCATACATTCATCCAACCAGTTGATTCTGTATGTACTATGTTTTTTAAATTAATATTTTGTTTATCTTGCACTTTCTAAACATTGGTGTTTGCTGGTGCTATAAGAAAAACTGATGCAATCACTCAACTTACTGTCACTACACTAGGTAGGCCCTCTTGGTATTCAAATCAGTGCAAGTCTGTTGCGAGTGCTTGAATCAACCAGACAATTTGCTTTTGGCAAATTTTTGTTTTTATTAAATGCTCAAGGGCATTGCTCTAATTGGTGCAGCACGGTCAGTGGCACAGGGGCTGAGGGCTATTCGAGACCCACTGCGCACCAATAAATGTTTAAAAAAAGACATTACTGCGCCTTGTCTGCAGCTCGATATTATAGGGCAATGCTTTTTATTAGACTTGTTGTACAGCAGCGCGGGATTCTGTACAACATTGCTTAGAGTAAAGAAAAACAAAGTGATGTGACAGGGCCAGCACTGACCGCGTAATAGCGCTTCTTTTTGTTTTTACTTTAACCCATGTTGCACATTAGCCCGTTCCGCAGTGCAATATATCTGAAAAACACATTAACAAATCCAAATAGCTCTTGCATATGCAGAAGCTAGTTGGCTTTGTAAATGTTTTTGAGCCAAATGGAAGGGGTTGGATGGGGGATGCAACACAAGGGGGGAGGGCGGCGCAAAAGGATGGGGCATTCCAGCCAGAGCTGCTGACAACTGGTGCTCCTGTTAAAGGGCTCCAATACCATTGGGTCGCGCTGTCGCTATATAACTAGAGGAGCTACTCATGCATGGACTTAAAGCCACTACATTTGTAAAGAATTAATGGAACCTTCGGCTTGGTTTATCATTAAGGATTTCTGAAATAAAAGAGCGCCCAGCTCGAATGTTGAATAAAGAACTGCTGACATATTAAGAGAAGCCCAGACAAATTGCACTTTTGCGACTTTCCATAGTATCAGTTCCAGCCACCTGCGATTGAAAAATATAATGGAGGACAGCCACGCGGCCCTCCCCCTGAGACTCTTGTGAGCCCCGGGGACCATCACCTCCCGGGGCTTACTACCCAAATACACAACCATTCCTGAACCCTCAAAAACAATTTCTACCCCATACACTTTCTATCCACCCCTGATCCCTAAAAATACCTTACTCACGTCACGTGACGAAGGAGTGTTCTACTCCGAAACGCGTAGGACGTTGTGTCTGCAATAAACCTGCACTTGAATAGAGGCCACGGCTCCTGTGTGATTCCTTTTCGATCAACCTTGGAAGGATTGCACTGGGTTGTACGTGTAAAAATATATAAATATATATATATATATATATATATATATATATATATATTTATATTAGATACGATCCCAACTACTTCCAGACAAGCCCCTGGCGAAGAAGGAAACTCAGGCCTCTGCAGCAAAGTTTTTCAGGCAAGAAATATTTTATTTGTCACCCCTCACGACGACGCGTTTCGGGCTATACAGCCCTTGATCACATTCAGCTTAAACTGGGCCATTTTTTTCTTTATATACATGTGGTGAAAGTGCACACCTGGGTTGCATTACAATAGCATTCACAAGGTTGAAAGGCAGTGTAAAAAGACTATGTTAGCATGATGTGCATAGTATTTCTTCTATACCTGACATCAATACATGCTGTAATTGCTATTAAAATATTTATAAAATACTTCAAAATGTTTGTATGTTGCACACACATTGTTAATTTCATAAATTATAGCGTTTTTTACAAAGACTGATTACTTAGATACAAAACATTTCTAACTGGATAAATCCATATTGTATCAATGTTACTGTGTAACAATATATTACTGCGCTACCCTTGTGCATAATAAGTATAACCGGATAAATCCAGGCAACCAAGTACTCAGTGAAAGTGCATAGTGCAAACAATTCCTATTATAAGGACTAATAAGACAGTGCAAAAAACAGTAGTGTGCAAATAAGCAGAAAGAAGTGCAGTGCAATATTAAATATAATAAAACCTTGATTAATATTATAAGATACAATATACAAATTTCATAGCAAGCATGTATTGCAATTCATCAATAATAAAATACTCCCACCCCCAATAACGTGGTCCCCAGTCACTTTGCTCGCCCTTATCGCTGTGGGGGCGCGTAGAGCAGCGCGGCGTTCCTTCTTTTCTTTCTTTTTTAGCGTTCTCCCTTTTTCTTATCTTCTGGGTCAGTATAGATCATGACTGTAACTCCTTTTGCCGTTCTGGTTACTCAGTTATGTATAAGTATAATAATTTGGTGGTCTGTGTGCACGTGGCGGGCTACGATGGGCACTGATTGGAAATATGGCATCTATATTCTGATTGCTGTAGACTATTGCTGATAACCGTTTTTATTGATGCCTTAATGTCTTGCTGATTGATTCGTGGCCCGCTATGGGCACTCAGATGATTAAACTGCAACTGATCCTGCTATAATTTCTATTAAAAAATTAACCTTCTTTGATCCTACATCCTGCGGTCACACTCAGCTCCTTTACGATTGAACTACTTGTTCGCAATCTACTGGGTGACTGCCGTGAAACCTCTTTATTGATTTACGTGCTTTTCAGATTGTTTCGTGGCCGGCCTAATTAGTTGTAGGCCCGTATTTGTATGCTACTATCTGCGCAATAAAGGTTTTCAAAAATAAAAAATAATAATAAAATACTCCGTCCGGGTAAAATATTAAAATTGATAAAATTATTCAAAATTTGCCTTATTGCTAAAAATCAGCATATTATAAAAATAATAATCGAGATGAGGTAAGGAAAGGGTGCTGACTTGCTGAGTGGAAATGCCAATATATAAATGATATTATTGAACAATATGGCAGAACAACTGTTTTAAAACCAAAAGTACTTTGAAAATGGTGGGCAAGATATTTTGACCCTACAGAAAAGTATGCATATCTTCTGTGTTGTTCAATCCCTGAGGCCACTTGCTGTCAAACTCTAGTATGAATTTAGTTTCAAGTTGTCTAAGTTGACGTTCTCTGTTGCCACCCCTCTTAGATTTAGGAATGGCACTGACAACATAGTATGATAGACAATTAATGTCCTTGTTATGACAGTGCGCAAAGTGCCTGGCTACAGGGTAGGCAGGGTCATTGTGCAGTATTGCCCTTATGTGCTGCAATATTCTGACGTGCACTGGCTGCTTAGTACTACCAATGTAGTTTAGCCGCAAGTGCACGTCAGAACGTAAACAGCACAATCAGTTTTACAGTTGTAACTGCCTCTTATTGGGACTGGGGATGTCTGAAAGGGTGTTTGGTAGCGTGTCTTGTTACAACCGAATTTACAGGCACGACATGAGGTACAACGCCTAAAGCCATTATTAGTGTGTAACCACAGAGTTGGTTTTCTGGTTTCTGGAGAGTTTATATCAAGTTCAGTACCCATAGATTTGCCCTTCCTGAAGGTGATTGAAGGTGTATTGGGCAATCTTTCTCGTGACATAACATCGGTCAAAACAATTGGCCAATGCTTGGTCAAGATGGTTCTGATCTTTCTTTCTCGCCTAGAAAAAGTGGTGATGAATCTAGGATTGTCAGAAACTTCCTTTACTGATTCTTTATCGGATTGAAGCTTAGAGAACAGAGAATTTCTAGGACGTTCACTAGCTTTGCTAATGGCATTATGTATAACTTTGTTGCTGTATCCAAGATTTTTGAGACGCTCACACATAGTCTCTTGACATGTTAAGAAATCCGCATGATCACTGCAAATGCGTTTCAATCTTAAAATTTCCCTGTATGGAATACTTGCTATAAGGTGTTTAGGGTGGGAACTTGCAGCATGTAATGTAATGTTCCAAGCTGTGGGCTTCCGAAATAGTGTGGTGTTTAGTATTCCATTTTTCACTTGAAGCCTTACATCAAGTAAATCAATCTGCTGTGAACTAATCGTAGAAGTGAAATTTAAATTCATACAATTATCATTGATGGCGGCAATAAATAATTCTGCCTCTTCCGTGTTCCCTGCCATATTAGAAACACGTCATCAATATAACGATAATATGCGGTAACATGTCTTTCGAATGTGTCATTATGAGTACCCCTAAGGACCTGTTCCTCCCACCAGCCTACATGTAAACATGCATAGCTGGGGGAGAAACAGGCCCCCATAGCGACTCCTCTCAATTGTTTATACAAGGTGTCGTTGAAAAGAAAGAAGTTATTGTGTAAGCACCAATCAATTAATGTGAGAATAACTTTGCTGTGAGCATAGTATTCAATAGGACGCTTAGACAAATAATGTTTAATGGCCTCAAGTCCTTGACCATGGTCGATGCTGGTATATAACGACTCTTTGTCGAGTGTAATTAACATAAGGCCTTCTGACCATGTTATGTTGTCTATTTTGGAAAGGAAATCCCCAGTATCTTTGATGTAACTGGGAAGGGTAACTACTATCTCTTGCAAAAAATGGTCAATATATTGACCGAGATGTTCTCCCATGCTTCCTACAGCCGATATAATGGGCCTACCAGGAACAGGCATACTACATACTATATATATATATATATATATATATTACCTACTGGCGGTCGCCAGTAGGTAGTTATAGTTAGGATTTTTTTCAATGTTAAATCTGAAAATTCTATTTGGAATAACTTTGGCGCCGGTTGACGAATCTGCCTGAAAATTTCCTGAAAATGGCCTCGCGGGGTTCCGGTCCTTCCCTGAAAGTTTGGGGGGGATACGTTAAGCGGGGGCCGAGATAAAAGGGGGGTCCCAAAACGCATTTTCCCCATGTTAATTTCCATAGGGCGGTCGATGTCACTTTTAGCCCGAACGGCTGAATGTATTTCCACCAAATTTGGCAAAATTGTAGGGACTGGTAGCCCGATGTGCCTTTGCTATGTCTCAAGATATGTGCTCCAGTGGATTTTGAGTAATTAAGGTTCAAAAAAATATATATATCTATAGCAGCGCACAGGTGCGCGCACCGGAGTGCGCTCCAGGCGCGACACGCGAGGTGCGCATGGAAAGCTGATTGGCTCTCGGGTGTCTGTAAACATTCGAAACAGTCCGCAGCGGCCGCCATCTTGTACCTCGGTAGGATTGAGGTGGTAAAAATCAAAGGGGGAAATGAGCAAAAGGGGGCAGGGTACACCCCCCCTGACCCCCTAGGTTTGATGTGGGGGTCATAAAAAAGCCGTACGGGGCCCCCCAAAATTTTTTTTTTTAAATTTGCGCCGAGGGAGCGCCTGGTACGCGCACCGGTGAGCGTACGATTGAGAAAAAGAATGGCACTTTTTTTAAAAAAAAAAATAGCATTTTTTTATAAATTGGAGGTAGTTCTGAAAAGAACTTTTTTTTTGTTTTTGTTGTTTTATATTTTTTTTATACTTTTTGAAACGATTTTATATTTTTTTTGGTTTTTTTTCAGGGGAAAAACAAAAACAGGGATTCAGAAAATGCTCAACAGGAGCAAAAAAATGAGAAAATTTAGGGACGGGGAGAGCATTGGTGTTCCTGTTTCTTTATTGCAATGAGTTCAACGCTCTGCTCCCCGTAACAGAGTAGTTCGTCACAGTTTGTGCATAAACATTTTATTCCTGCAAATACCGGCTGGATGTTAGGGACCATTCTTGCACGTGCTGAACCTGAAGGTGTTGCTCCACCAGTGGAGGTGCTGCTGCCATCTCTTCGTGCCTTCTCTGCCAGCTCCCTGACACTCTCCCTGGAGTAATTGTTGGGGTGTCTTCTTTTGACATGCCTAATTAAATTGGCATTTCCAAAGCTGTATTTTTTTAGAGGATTGCCTCTGGATAAAATACTTCCACATATTTTACAAGTTACTTTACTTGCATTAACTTTTTTTTGTCCTTCAGGGATGTCATAAAATTTCCAGATGAAGTGGTTCTTTGTTTTCTGGTGAGGAGGGTCCTCTTGCACAAATCCATCTGAATCACTGCTGGAGGACTCCCTTGCAGCCATTGCTGTAGATCAGGAAAATTAATGAGTAGAGAATTCACAAAACACCTCTTGCTCTCTCCAAGTGAAAATCAATAGTGAGAGAAATGGGTGGGTTTCTCTAAATTTAGAAAAAAATAATTATTGAACCAATGAAAAGTGTTATTTACAGGTCACATGACCATGGGCTTCATCATTATGAAACCAAAACTGTTATGAACCAATGAAAAGTGTTATTTTCTGGTCACATGACCCGACGCGCTTACGCGACGCGCCGCGGGGCGCGGCCAGAGGCGCGCCGCGTAAGCGTGTCAGACGCCTACGTTGCACGATCGTATTCGCGCGAGTACTTCCGGGTGCGCTTACGCCGTGCGTATCACGCGGTCGCGGCTACACGAACGTCACAATCATGTTTTCGTTTGCGGTATTGGCGCTCACGAGACGCTCCTCGGAGCGCGCCCGGGGGCGCTTTTCAGAAATACGCTTTTCGGGGCGCACTCCGGGGCGCGCTCTGGGAGCGCTCCCCCCAAAAATTAAAAAAAAAAAAATGGGAAAATTGTAGGGACAGGTAGCCCTATTCTGAAATGGTTTGTAAAAAAATTAACTTTATAAAAATATGTATTGTGCTACATTGGGCTTAATATATGTTAGAGCCAAAATGTAGCCCAAATGTAGCCCAAAGTAGCCCAATGTAGCCCAAAGATGGCCACCAGAGATCAAAAATTGTAAATGTAGCCCAAAATTCAACTAGATGTAGCCCAACTGTAGCCCAATGACAGAATGTACCAGAGTGTTAAAAAGAACAACTAGAGTGCTAACAGTCTTATTTATAAAGTGAAACTTATAGTTAGGAATTAGCATTAAAAAAACCTTTGAAATTCACTGAAAAAAACCATAGGTTTCACACCAGTTATAGTTAGGAATTAGCATTTAAAAAACCTATTAAATTCACTGAAAAAACCATAGGTTTCACACCAGTTATAGTTAGCTGGAAATTTTACTGATATAAAACCATTGAAATTCCCACGTTATAGTTAGTCGGACTCACTATAACTTGCGCGTGCAATGCACTGCTGATGACATCACATATTACATCACTCATGACATGGTCAGTGACATCACTCATGACATCACTGATGACACCATCCAGTGAATATGTGTCTTTCTGAAAAATAAATATTAGTGAGTTATGTTTAAAAATTTAAATACATATATTAGTGTTTCACTTTGTGTATAAGTGGCTACATGTGTTGATAAGTAGCAACATGCGTATGTATATGGGTTATTTGATATTATTATTAGTATCAGTATGAGTGTCTATATGGTTTGGTGGGGGTATTACTTAGCACATAGATGCATGAGTGACTGACTCTTTGTTTGTATGTGTTTTGAAGACAGCATATGTACAGGACTGTATGGGTGGATGAGTGTCTATATGTGTTTGTTAGTGAGTGAATGACTGTCTCACTAATGTCTTTATCAGTAACTACATATGTTTTAATCTAGTATATATGAATATTGATGTATATAAGTGAGTATATGTGAGAGTAAGAGATTGTAAGATTTCCTTTTTAAATAAGTATGTGTTTCTATAAGTGATTGTTTAAGAGAATAAATATGTGTAATTTTCAATAGAAGTAAGGTGGAAGTGTGTGTATAACTCTATATTCAAATAAATGGATGTCCAATAGTTTATTTGCACGTGTGAATATGTGTGTGAGTAACTTTTGGATGAATGTCGGTGTGTAACAGGATGTATAGGTGTATCACTTCATATGATGAGTGAGTATATGTATGAGTGACTATATAGAACTGTTGGTGAATGAGTGGATGTGTATATAGATAGTGGAATTACTGAATTGCTTGTTGTAACTGATATAGGTATCTCCATTTTTTTAAAAATTTCAGTTTCTATTTTTGAATATGTGTCTCAAGGGTTACATTATAGTGAAAGGAGGTCTGTCACTATGTCACAAGGATGGTGTCATGAGTGATGTCACTGACCATGTCATGAGTGATGTAATATGTGATGTCATCAGCAGTGCATTGCACGCGCAAGTTATAGTGAGTCCGACTAACTATAACGTGGGAATTTCAATGGTTTTATATCAGTAAAATTTCCAGCTAACTATAACTGGTGTGAAACCTATGGTTTTTTCAGTGAATTTAATAGGTTTTTTAAATGCTAATTCCTAACTATAACTGGTGTGAAACCTATGGTTTTTTTCAGTGAATATATATATATATATATATATATATATATATATATATATATTTAAAAAAGTGCCCCAGGACTCAAGGACGCCACTCCAACAGAGGATTGTTCAAACTGAACCTTTATTCTCAGAACTGGCTCACACATTCCCAATTAGTTGCAGTTCCTGACGCGTTTCGGTGCAGCTGCACCTTAATCATAGGGAGGGAGCTGACAAAAAGCCACAACGCACTACATCATGTTTTTCCCTTTTCGCGCATTCACTCTCCAGTGAGTGGCATGCAGGGGTTGTAGTGCCAATTCTTCCCCATCTGTGGGGGTCCGTATTCTTGCCAGATATTTATTATCCCAATTTGTTGGTGCAATGTTCAAAGCCCTCCAGTGGGTCTCAGGTCTGTAGTTCGATTCTCAATTTGCTGCTAAAAGGCTGCAATGCTTTACAGCCACACAGTCCTGTACTCCATTCCCCCAGGCGGTGCAATCCTCCACGGCTGGAGCCGCTGTGTGTAAACATTTCCAAAAAGTTCCCCAGGACTCAAGGACGCCACTCCAACAGAGGATTACAACTTGGACACTGGAATCACACACACTCAGCTTTTAGGGTTTTACACGTCTACTTACCGCACCGGGGTACCCGCCTCTGCCATTCTCATATATGTCACAACTTACGTCTCTACACTAGCCCGTGGCTCCCACCGTCCACCCGCATCCTCTACTCAAGGCGGCGCTTTACAGTTCCTTTCGCTGACCCAGCACAAACCCAACCATCCATCACTTCAAGTTCACCGCACACCCTAGACCGTGTTGGAATTATCACTTGTAGCATGGGGCCTGCTCTCCTTATTCTTCCAAACACGGAACAGCCCTAAAGAGTTACAGGACCACTCCTAGTGACGAAACACATGTCGGCTGGTTGTTTGGTTCAATACAGTCATTGCTTTGTGATAAAAAACTTTTCAAATTTACACTGGTGTCGACCGCTGTATTTCCAATACTCATAAAGACTTACACTAACATTGTGATATACCCATCACGTGTGCCCAGGACTGTGCTTAGAGGATTGCAACTAATTGGGAATGTGTGAGCCGGTTCTGAGAATAAAGGTTCAGTTTGAACAATCCTCTGTTGGAGTGTGTTTCCTATGTTAATTCCCATAGGAATTTTAAACACGATTTCAGCATGAACTGCTGAACAGAATTACACCAAATTTGGCAGAAAGCTAGTTCTTGGTCCAGAAAGAGCCCTTTTTTATTTTGTGAAAATCTGTTCTGTTGTTTTGGAGATATTAAAGGAAAACCAAATGTGTATATCCAGAGGCACGGACGGGGGGCGTGGCTAACTGCCAAGCATGTCAGTTGCGAGCTAAGGAAGATCCAAGACAAACCCGACACTTGTCAAATTATGTTGTCAGAACGGGTCACTTTTGTGCTACAAATGCCTGCAAGCTGCAGCCGAGCAATCCGGGAACAGGCGGACTGCGTGTGGTGAGCTGAAACGGTCTCCTTCCTGAGTGAAGTGGATCAGGCCGTAGCTGCGGTGCGGTGAAATCGATGGGGAGTGCAGACGAGTACACTGGTGCAGGGCTGAGCTGTTGGTACGGGCGATCTCAATTTCCCTCCTGGAACGTGGCAGGCGGTGAAGGATACTCGCGGTATCGTGCTGCAGACCCCGGTGCACTGGGGAACGGAGTAGTGGCGTTGACGGACGGCGGGATTCGAAGATGGCGCCCGGAGGGAGGTGAAAGTTGCCGGCAGGAAGCGGCGGCACTGTTGGGCAGTGGAACCCGCCTCTGAGGACTGCGGCGTGTGAGCGGGACATCTGAGGAGCTGAACTCACACTGGTAGGAGAACGGACCTGGGGTGGAGAGCTGCCATATACGGGAGGTGTGTGCTGGAACCTTTGCCCCACCCATTGGATATACCGCGGTTCTGGAACTGTGTGACCCACGAGCGGGGGAGGTCTGCCACTTGGGCTGCGTTGCAGGCACTTCGACATATGGGGCACAAAGCCAATTGCTAAAAAGCGAGGACGCTTAGCGGCTGCTGCGGGCATACAGAGACGCTGTGCAGTACTCAAAGGTGTGGTGAACATTGGGCATTGAGGTGCTGTACCGTGGAGGGGCTTGTGCCTGGAGATATCAGCTTGGAAGGAGTACACGGGCCAGACTGCAGACAACACCGCATAGGCACGGGGGTGAGGTGTTACGTGGCCTAAGAGGAGTGCTGTACTAAGAATTTGCTCACCTTCACCCACACCAATGTCGAGCCCCATGTGGATCTGCTTAACACGAGGGTGGGGGTTTACTCGTGGAGCTGGAGCTCTAAGTAAAGGGTGAGCTGCTACAGACGCTGTCTGCAAGGGGAGAATGGACAGTGCAGGGACCCGCCTGAGACCCCGAACGGGTCCTGGAAGACATTAAAAAGAGGCACTATCCCAGAACTTCCCTCCCCCATTCTGGTGGCAGAAATACTGGTGCATACATTTAACTTAGTGCTGGCAAGCCACAGAGCCCTGGAGCAGGGCCAACTCCCAGTGACATGGGGCATACTAGGGCGAAACAGACAGATGCACAGGCTGCGGACAACGCAAGTGCAATGATGTTAAGTGGCCAGACACAGGAGCCAGATAAGGATGTGATCCCCCCCAACAGATGAAATGCAACCTGTGGGCAAACTACTGAAAATACTGAAAGAAATAAGGAACTCGCGATTAGCAATGGAGGCACAGCTGGGATCCCTCTCTACCAGTTTCAACTTGTTAATGGCGGACCACAAAAATTTAGCAAGAAGGTGAAATGCAATAAAATAGCCATTGATTGACTTGATCCCGCAACAAACGGAGCAAACTATTCAAATGGAACATGTGCGGTGCCAGCTGAAGGGGCTCTAGGACCGGGTGGATGATGCGGAAGGGAGGTCCCGTAGGAACAATGTACGTATACTGGGGATACCGCAGAAAAGTGAGGGGCTCAATCCCAGTTTGTGGAGACCTGGTTAAAAGAGCACGTGGCGAAGGAAGGACTGTTGGTGATGTACAGTGTAGAGAGCCTGCATAGAGTACCAGCCAGGCCTCCACTGGCTGGGGCACCCCCAAGACTCCTGATTGCTCGTATTCTGAATTCCAAGGACTTCGACACGATACTGAGAGCGGTGCGAGAAAATGCTCCTATTCGATTTGAGAATAAAACAATCTCCTTGTACCCGGATTTTACACTGGCGGTCCAGAGGGCCAGGGCCACTTTCTTGGGGGTCAAGAGGAAGCTCAGGGCGCACAACCTGAAATACACCTTACTCTTCCCGGCCAGGTTGAAAGTGGTCTATGGACAAAAGTAACTTTTCTTTTAGACCCCGGAAGAAGATGCGGATTGGCTTGAGATCACTTTCTCCCCCCCAGGCCACGCAGGACTCCAGGCCGAGTGGTGGATCGGGGAACTCCACACGACGACGAGTTGTGCCATTGACACTAGCTGAGATGAATCATAGGTGGTCGGATCCTGGGCTATCACCATCGACGGAACAAATTACAAGCAGCCAGAAGGACCCTTTGCTGACGGCGGCGGCACTGGACGAACATGATGCTAGGATACAGGCGGTTTCTGTCCACTCGTCGCAGGGGGCAACTGCCCGTTTAGAATCAGAATCTAGCCTAACTTTGTTCCTGCTGGTGACTGCACAGACGGCGGAAAATGGCTGAACTGGGATAGGGTTCCGGACAGAAGTGGTATTGTATAATGTGTTGTCTAGCGCACTGTTCTATTGCTGATATGATGAGGTGGCCTGTTCTATATGTTAGTAAATTAGCATGTAAAGGGTTTGAGCTGGGGTACTGAGAGTATGAAACATGTACTGAGTAAATGTCAAAGAGTGCAATGGTGGTTGCCTCCCCCCGTGGCATCTGCATTGAGATATGATCTTGGCAGATTTTTGATTATATGGTTAATTCTGGTTTGGTCCTCCGTTGTTAAAAGGGGGACCCGAGTATTGGGGAGTTTTACTGGGTTTGAGGGCTCAGCTAAGTCGATCTGATAATGTCCAGACTCGGCGGTTCCTGTGGACCCAGGTTGTCACTTAATGTAAGGTATAATGGCACACTCTGACACATATAGATGTAATTCCTGGAATGTTCGGGCATGGGCTCCATTCTGAAGAGACATAGACTGTTTGCACAACAGAATAGGCGGAAAGTTAATGTGGCTTTTTTTCAGGAGACTCACCTAAATCATGATGAGGCAGTCAAGCTGAACAGGAAGTGGAGGGGTCAGTTATTCTTTACGTCATATTCGGCCTTCGCAAGGGGGACTGCGAAATGGGTGAGAAATGGCACACCCTTTAAGCTACTAGAACAAAAGATTGACTAGGAAGGTAGATATGTGTTGATCCAAGGGTTACTTGATGGGGAGCACATTGTGCTGGGCAGTGTTTACACACCAAATACGGAACAGGACAAGTTTTGGGAGGGTTTGAATATGCTGATGGTCGGCTGAGAGGGATATCCGTGGGTGGTAGGAGGTGATTTTAATGCAATGTTACACATCGGACTAGATAGGTCCCACCCACCACTACATAACGCACCTAATAAGAAAGTTGCGACGGTACTGAGAAACCGGGCAAGCGGGTGAGGAATCATGGATGTATGGAGGGAGCAACACTGCGGCATCAGGGAATACTCATTTTATTCCCCAATGCACAAATTACATACGCGTATGGACAGGATATTCTGCTCAGCCACGCTGATGAGCGCAGTTAGAGACTCCACTCATTTAGGGAAAACATTGTCAGACCATTGTCCGGTGGAGATCACACTGCAGTGGGGCAAAATTCCGACCCTAGTGCCAAAATGGAAACTGCAACCGCAGATGCTAGAAGTCTCTGTCTTCAAAATATCACTGGCCAGTACTATTATATATACTTATTTTTCTGAAAATACAAACACGGCCTCCTCCTTACAGATTGAATGGGATGCATTCAAAACAGTGTTGAGAGGAGTGGCGTTCAGTACAAGGGTGGGATTGAGACACACACTAGTCACGCAACTTACTGACATAGAGAATACACTGGGAAGAATGGAACAGAGGGCCGCATTAGATGACAGTAGCAGGGCGCAACTACAAGAAACTAATATACGTTATGCCGAAGATCTGAGACTGGTGGATAGTAGGCTTCATGCTCAGACACAACATACGATAGTGGCAGAAAGGAATGGTGGATTTGCTATTTTGATTCGCACATCAACATTGGTTCTCATTAATCATAAGCCAATTCAATTTTACACACACTGAACTGTACGGAGTGCTGCTTGGCGTTGGATGCACATCCACCTAGGGCATCAAACCGCGACCACCTTCCCAAATGTCAGTTCGGAATGGAGGTCACCACAATATGAAAAAAACCCCATTGCACTTCCAAGAGAGTCTTTTTGATCCCTAAGCTATTTTAGCGTTTCATCAACAATCAATGTCCTTGGTCAAAAAGTCAATTTCACAAAGCCAGAAGATGTAGAAATTTCAAGCCTTTATTTTGCCAACTTTATGGTCCACAGCCGACGCGCGTTTCGCCCCCTTCGGGCTTTCTCAAGGCTTTGTACGGTGTAAAGATATCTCAGTTCCAGCATCTATATACAATTATTATCTTTGTCCAGTCGATCTAGAATATAAGCTTAGCCTGAAAATTCATTAGTATTGTTGCAGGATCCTTTTATTTTCTCAAATCAGAACTGTAGTATAACGAATCAGTCTTCCCAAACACAATCTTGATGTGGAGCCATGCTACGTTCCACAATCTCATCGCGAGTGTAGCTCCGCTGTGTACGCCGTCCCTACAACCCGGCGGCATTTTTTCATAACATACGATAGTGGACAGGTCCGGACCGTTGCTGGCACTGATTGTCAAAGATGCCCCACCGGTTGTCCCCATACTGGAGGTTAGAAATGTACAAGGTGAAACGGTAAGCACACAACTCGACATAAATGAAGCCTTTAGGGAATACTATGAAACATTATATGCTAGGCCGGATGATGTGGGTGGGATGGAAATGGATGTCTTTTTTGACGGGTTGCACCTCCCTCAGTTACTACAGGCACACATAGAGGAACTCCGACTCCCGGTGACTGCAATGGAAATCAAAAAGGGGATACATAGCCTGCCCCGGAATAAATCGCCTGGCGGGGATAGGTTGCCAGTGGAATTTTATGCCGCATTTGCCGACCTACTGGTACCCCACTTACAGCGGCTATACCACTCATCCTTGGAGGTGGGCACCCTGCCGCTTACCATGTTGCAAGCTATGGTGGTTCCACTGCCGAAGCCAGGAAGGGATAGCACGGATATGGTAGGGTATAAGCCCCTCATTACTAAATGTAGATTACAAGATACTGAGTAAAATACTGGCGGATCGTATTAGTCAATATGTACCGCAGGTAATACACAATGACCAATGTGGGTTTGTCCCAGGCAGAGGTACAGCCCTTAATATTAGACGATTACATCAGGTGATGGCTCACACTCTCCAACGGACTGACACAGTGGGTTGTATTTCATTCGATTTACGTCAGGCCTTCGATTCCATGCAGTGGGAATATATGTCTTATGCTCTAGTTTCAAAAAAAGGGAGGTACCCCAAAAGAAAAACCTTTAGGGACGGGGTGTAAGACGAAAGCAACAAAAACAAGTCCCTATAATGCTAAATAAAGGGCTAACTGTTGTATTCTAAACCAACTTAAACAAAAATAATTTTTTCTTGATACCCTCTTAGGCACTTTTAATTGTAGTAACTCTCACGTCACGCCCTTTTCACACAACCAGCTCCGCAGTCTTTCTGGCGTCGCAGCACACCAAAGAGGCACTCGGCCTCTTTGGTGGGGCCCAGTGATGAAGCATGACACTGACTAGGTTGGTGTGTGAGGGCCTTCCTACTCAACTTGAGTGAGTGTGTGACTCTTCTCAACTTTGCTCCAGTTTTGTGGCAGTTCTAAGACTGACCTGACCTCTCTTTTTTTCTTTAAGTGCATTTAACCGGGGACTGAGAGAGTGTCCTTGAATCTCCCTACCTCTCCCTTTGTTGTAATGTATTCTAAACCAAGTCAAATTATATTAAGACAAAGTTAACTCAAATAACCTATGGTCATATATTGTACCAAAGCATGGACTAGGAGCCAAATGTTGTTTATAATCAACAATTGTAACCAATCAAAAATGGTATAAACAATACAGAAATTGAAGTTAATTTTTTTTATACTTATTAATTTAAAAAGATAAAAGTTTGGTTAGGCAGTTATTGTCATTACTCCCAAAATAGGTTACAATCTAATCACAAAAAAAGTCATGTATGTACCGCAGCTAATACACAATGACCAATGTGGGTTTGTCCCAGGAAGTACAGCCCTTAATATTAGACGATTACATCAGGTGATGGCTCACACTCTCCAACGGACTGAAGCAGTGGGTTGTATTTCATTAGATTTACGTCAGGCCTTCGATTCCATACAGTGGGAATATATGTCTTATTCTCTAGCCAGATACGGAGTCCCTGCGGAATACATCAAATGGGTGACACTGCTGTATACAGACCCTACGGCACAGGCGAGAACGGGTAGGCATATTTCAAGGCAATATGTGGTTGCAAGGGGCACCAGGCAGGGATGCCCGCTGTCACCCCTGCTGTTTATTTTGGCATTAGAACCCTTGCTATTAAAACTACGCACGACTGCCGGACATAGGGGAATAGTACTGGGCCCTACCACACATACTGTATCTGCATGCAGACGATCTAATATTGTATTTTACGGACTTGGATGCCGACTATGAACCTGTGCCCTCGGTTTTTGCCACATTACAAAAATTATCTGGATTGTCGATAAATGAAAACTATGCCTATTACTTTAAGGATGCAACACGTACTGGTGCACTAGTCTTTGGGGACTGGTTGTTTCGGATAGCGCCTGGCAACTTCAGGTACCTTGGGATCAATATATACAGGGATACGGATGACCTTCTGGAGGGTAACCTGGGAAGGGCTGTTTTCTTGCTGCGATCCCAAATAAAGTTCTGGGTCACTCTGCCTTTATCTGTAGCGGGGAGGGTAGCAATTACCAAGATGGTGGTGCTTCCCAGACTGCTGTATTTCTTCACCAACCTGCCCGTACTGATACCGTTCAAGATGTTTAAAATGCTTTCCTCTATGTTTACTGAATTAATATGGGGTGGGGGCAAGCAGCGTATAGGCCTTGCAAAGTTGTGCCAAGATGCTAAGCAAGGGGGAATGGGAGTTCCTGACCTGAAAGCCTATCGCTACGCGAGTCATTTGCAATGGCTGGCGTACTGGTTAGCGGGGCGAAACTTGCAAGAAATTGACATGACACACTAGGACTGGCAAAGGGGCGCAATACATACCCTAAGGCTGCCTAACAGCAAAATACCACCGTCGGCACCACACCTTTTGTAAATTGCTTTACTCTACTGGAGGCATTCCCTTCGATATACCAAGGCGGCAACCCCATATGCCCCCATTATACCCTTGCTGGGGATCCCCATACAGTATACAGTTGGGCAGAATCACTATGAGATGGATAGGAGCGTGGGAGGAAGTAGGAGTGACCACAGTGGGCGATTTCTTCAGAGAGGGTACTATGATGCCACATGTTGGGTTTACGCTGGAACATGGAGCACCACACACGCTGTTCCTTCTGCATGCCAGCCTCTCTCACTACATTTGCACTACATGGGCACCTGGGGGTTAGAACCAGCACACATGCGCTGATCACAATGCAGCATTTGATGGGCAATGGTAGACACCTTACCAGGTTCTTATACAAAGGCATTCGCACAGTGGCAGCGGTGTCCCTCCGACTCTGCCTAATAAGTGGGAAACGGATATGGGACGGGCATTTTGTGACAAAGAATGGAGTGTGTTGGTGGAATACCCTAGGAAGATGGCAAGAAATTCTAAATTTAAGTTCATACAACTTATGCTACTGCATAGAGCATATTTGACGCCGCACAGGCTGCAACGTATGTTCCCAGACTCATTGGATATGTGTCCACGCTGTCAAACACAGGCAGCGGATTTGATGCACAGGTTATGGACTTGCCCACGACTACAGCAAAGTGACAGACATTGATTAGATAATACAATTTACGTTTTTTTGTAAACAAAAACCTAGAATGAAACAGTATATTAAGTCCACTTGTGTACAGAAACCAATGAGCAAAATAATTTCTGATAGAGCTTTATTGTTTATTGTTGTTGACTATTTTTCTTTTGTTTTCTACTGTTTTTTTTAATATATATAGTTTTTATAAGTGATTATGTGTTTAAATTTTATATAGTCTTGAATTAAAAAATACAAAAGAGAAAATACAAAATCAATAGACATGAAACATATATACAGTGATGAAGGCAAAGCGGTAGACACCACTACGCGCGTTTCGGCTCTTGAGCCTTCTTCAGGTGACCGTCTATTGTTCTATAAGCAATAAAAAGATATATGGATGAAATTTACAAACACAGACATATTATGTACAATATATAAAAAAAGACATATATACAAATTATTTACATTTCTTACAGTTTTATAATGGCGACAACCTTATTATATACAGTGGACTTAGGACAGACATACATGTTATTTACAGTTATAGCAAATCATAGAGGGCAGTATAGGTGTGTCATCATAGTGGTAGAGATTCTTTTCATTTACACTTGTATTACTTCAAGGTATAGTGATTTTACAAGGATGTAACATTTCTTGTATACACGGCAAATTTTATACATTACAGTATTGACATGTTTATACACTTTAGAGCATGTTAATAGTTAGCCCTTTACCTGTTGATTACCTTAGATCTCTTTTAGTTTTACATTAATCGATAGACATTATTTGATTATACATTTCAGATCATATACATGGTTAAGCTTTACCTGTTGCCAGGCAAATTTTATACATGACATTATTAACATGTTTATACACTTCAGAGCATGTTGATAGTTAGCCGTTTACCTGTTGATTACCTTAAATCTATTTTAGTTGACATTAATTGATAAACATTATTTGATTCTACATTTCAGATCATATAGATGGTAAAGTTTTACCTGTTGGTTGTCATAAAATTGTTTTACTTGACATCAAAATGATAGACATTATTTGAGTATATTAATCTTGAACTTCAATTCATAAATTGCATTCCATAATAGACACAATATTGATAAGTCAAGGGTACAGGTTACTTTCTTAAAGCAATACATATATTGTTTGATAACCATATAGTTTTCAAAAATAAGCCACCTGTATAATGTGGAGTATACTTTTATGGGGGTAGGATAGACTTTATTAGCAAAGATGGGAATAGGCAAAATAGAGAAAGATGTGGTTTTTAATAATATCCTATATGACCTTTAGTTTAAAGTATTGCTACATTGTTAAGAGAGAAAACAAATGTTGTTAAACCAAATCAAAACGTAGCAATGACCGAGGTTCCCAGAATTTATATAAAAAGGGGGAACTTAGGTTGAACAATGATGATATAAATGTATGAAGATGTACTTACAGAGTTTCAAAGAGTCCAGGACTCACAGTTAGGTGTGGCGTGGATATAAAAGGTCAGTCGGTAAAGGCAGCTTCTTAAGATCTGGAGGTGTAATATGATTAACAACGATAATGAAAATAGTTATAATACATATCATTACAGAATTAAGATAACTTGAGACATATTCGATCCTGTAAATGAAGGAGGATTTAAACTGTACATAGGATGAGCTGCATAATAAGTCAGCGATAGGTGTAAATATAGCAGACTGATAGGTAGTAATATCACTGTTAACCCTGTTGGTGTATAGAGGACTATGAACTATGAACATGGATAGGGTCATACAGCAATGAGAGTAAGAGGCCTAATAAAATTACCTTGAGATGTGGAACGATGTAGTCCTATAGCTTGTCATATGATGTTATGACATCAGAGAAAATGAGGTGGTAGAACAGTATAGTGGAGGTAGCTTAGATTCAGATAGTTATTTGTGTTGACATTTGTAGAACCTAAAATAAAATAAGATATCATGGACCAGATATAGTTTGCATGTATAATTGACTCTCCATATAAGTGAAAGAGTGTATTATCAATATATAGTTACCTCCATGAGTATAACTTCCAGTGAGTAGATGGTAAGGTGATGAGAGCAATAGTGAAGGAAACGAGTATTTATCTAGGGATGTAAGATAAGAGGGTTTAGTATGTAATGATGCAATATATTGCATCTATAGCGCGATTAAGTATAGTGTCTAATATTACCTCCACAAGTTGATAAAATATCCGGAGGCGAGCAATAATGTATAATTGTTAGCACGAATATTTTGTATCCACCTAGGGATGAAATAGCGAAATAGAATTAAGTAGTAAACATATTTGTGCAGGGAAATCGAAGGAAATTCAATTTTACTAAAACAACAAGTTGGAAATTTACCTAAAGATAAAGTAGAAAAGATGTCCCAGGAGCGGAAAATACTATGGAGGATGATCTGGTCATAGCATCGCCTAAGAATAACATATATAAAGATAAGAGTTGCCGTATCTCTATATTGTGTTTAGCTTAGCAGAATTGAAACGCCAAATCAAACATACTTATTAACAGAAATATCTTTCACATTTGATTGGAGAAGAGGATAAGCATATCGGTGTAGCTATGCTATGAAATAACACATATAGTATAGCATATCTAGCATTTATAAAAAAGAGAGTTGCCATATCTCTATATAGTGATTAGCTAAGCATAATTAAAGAAATAACACATAGTTTAGCATATCTAGCATTTATAAAAAAGAGAGTTGCCATATCTCTATATAGTGATTAGCTAAGCATAATTAGCCGGCTCTAAACAAACATACTTAATAGTAGGAAGATATTTCACATATGATTGAGGAAGAAGGTAAGCATATAGATGTAACTATGCTGTGAAATAGCGCATTTGGTGTAGCATGAGTGTATATATAAATAAACGAGCTAGATTAAGCATGACTTCTAAAGTTTCATCTTGAACAGACTCACCCGTGAGGTTTGATGAAAATAGTGACGCTCCTGGTAGAAAAGGACTGGTAGCAATACTCGACCGCCAAAAGACCACACACCGGTATGCTAGAATGCAAGCAACCGTGTGATAGGAAGCAGCCGCTTTATAAATGGTAGATGATTGGATGGAAATACTGGGAGTGGAAATCGAGGAAGGACTTGTTCGTGCTAGGTCACAGTGATTAAAATAGAAGAAGGACTTGTAAAGTAAAATCAAATAAAATAAAGAAAGGACTGTTCTATGTCTAATGGCAGCATGAGGCAATGTCAATGGTAGACATAAGATACAGGGTTAGGTTAGAAGAAAGACTAATATGTGGCAGAAACAATACTAATAAACGATCCTAGTAGAAAATTGAAAAGATGCGAAGATGAATAGAACTGGATTTCTAAAATTACAAAGATGACAGATGACTTTAATGAGAAGAAAAAATAATAGTTCGTGATGATAAATAGCAGAACACAAATTATTCAAGAAGTACTGGGAGTGGAAATCGAGGAAGGACTTGTTTGTGCTAGGTCACAGTGATTAAAATAGAAGAAGGACTTGTAAAGTAAAAACAAATAAAATAAAGAAAGGACTGTTCTATGTCTAATGGCAACATGAGGCGATATCAATGGTAGACATAAGATACAGGGTTAGGTTAGAAGAAAGACTAATGTGTGGCGGAAATAATACTAGTCAACAATCCTAGTAGAAAATTGAAAAAATGCGAGAATTGAATAAACAAATGAATACTATAGAGGCGCTAACCTAGTTCTTAAGTAGGGTTGAAAAAAGAAGATCTGTTGTAATCTCTCTTCTTTCTTTTTTCAACCCTACTTAAGAACTAGGTTAGCGCCTCTATAGTATTCATTTGTTTATTCAATTCTATTACTTAAAACAGCACCTACAGGTATTATTGCTTCTTGAATAATTTGTGTTCTGCTATTTATCGTCACAAATTATTACTTTTTCTGCTCATTAAAGTCATCTGTCATCTTTGTAATTCTAGAAATCAAGTTCTATTCATCCTCGCATTTTTTCAATTTTCTACTAGGATTGTTGACTAGTATTATTTCCGCCACACATTAGTCTTTCTTCTAACCTAACCCTGTATCTTATGTCTACCATTGATATCGCCTCATGTTGCCATTAGACATAGAACAGTCCTTTCTTTATTTTATTTGTTTTTACTTTACAAGTCCTTCTTCTATTTTAATCACTGTGACCTAGCACAAACAAGTCCTTCCTCGATTTCCACTCCCAGTACTTCTTGAATAATTTGTGTTCTGCTATTTATCATCACAAACTATTATTTTTTCTTCTCATTAAAGTCATCTGTCATCTTTGTAATTTTAGAAATCCAGTTCTATTCATCTTCGCATCTTTTCAATTTTCTACTAGGATCGTTTATTAGTATTGTTTCTGCCACATATTAGTCTTTCTTCTAACCTAACCCTGTATCTTATGTCTACCATTGACATTGCCTCATGCTGCCATTAGACATAGAACAGTCCTTTCTTTATTTTATTTGATTTTACTTTACAAGTCCTTCTTCTATTTTAATCACTGTGACCTAGCACGAACAAGTCCTTCCTCGATTTCCACTCCCAGTATTTCCATCCAATCATCTACCATTTATAAAGCGGCTGCTTCCTATCACACGGTTGCTTGCATTCTAGCATACCGGTGTGTGGTCTTTTGGCGGTTGAGTATTGCTACCAGTCCTTTTCTACCAGGAGCGTCACTATTTTCATCAAACCTCACGGGTGAGTCTGTTCAAGATGAAACTTTAGAAGTCATGCTTAATCTAGCTCGTTTATTTATATATACACTCATGCTACACCAAATGCGCTATTTCACAGCATAGTTACATCTATATGCTTACCTTCTTCCTCAATCATATGTGAAATATCTTCCTACTATTAAGTATGTTTGTTTAGAGCCGGCTAATTATGCTTAGCTAATCACTATATAGAGATATGGCAACTCTCTTTTTTATAAATGCTAGATATGCTAAACTATGTGTTATTTCTTTAATTATGCTTAGCTAATCACTATATAGAGATATGGCAACTCTCTTTTTTATAAATGCTAGATATGCTATACTATATGTGTTATTTCATAGCATAGCTACACCGATATGCTTATCCTCTTCTCCAATCAAATGTGAAAGATATTTCTGTTAATAAGTATGTTTGATTTGGCGTTTCAATTCTGCTAAGCTAAACACAATATAGAGATACGGCAACTCTTATCTTTATATATGTTATTCTTAGGCGATGCTATGACCAGATCATCCTCCATAGTATTTTCCGCTCCTGGGACATCTTTTCTACTTTATCTTTAGGTAAATTTCCAACTTGTTGTTTTAGTAAAATTGAATTTCCTTCGATTTCCCTGCACAAATATGTTTACTACTTAATTCTATTTCGCTATTTCATCCCTAGGTGGATACAAAATATTCGTGCTAACAATTATACATCATTATTGCTCGCCTCCGGATATTTTATCAACTTGTGGAGGTAATATTAGACACTATACTTAATCGCGCTATAGATGCAATATATTGCATCATTACATACTAAACCCTCTTATCTTACATCCCTAGATAAATACTCGTTTCCTTCACTATTGCTCTCATCACCTTACCATCTACTCACTGGAAGTTATACTCGTGGAGGTAACTATATATTGATAATACACTCTTTCACTTATATGGAGAGTCAATTATACATGCAAACTATATCTGGTCCATGATATCTTATTTTATTTTAGGTTCTACAAATGTCAACACAAATAACTATCTGAATCTAAGCTACCTCCACTATACTGTTCTACCACCTCATTTTCTCTGATGTCATAACATCATATGACAAGCTATAGGACTACATCGTTCCACATCTCAAGGTAATTTTATTAGGCCTCTTACTCTCATTGCTGTATGACCCTATCCATGTTCATAGTTCATAGTCATCTATACACCAACAGGGTTAACAGTGATATTACTACCTATCAGTCTGCTATATTTACACCTATCGCTGACTTATTATGCAGCTCATCCTATGTACAGTTTAAATCCTCCTTCATTTACAGGATCGAATATGTCTCAAGTTATCTTAATTCTGTAATGATACGTATTATAACTATTTTCATTATCGTTGTTAATCATATTACACCTCCAGATCTTAAGAAGCTGCCTTTACCGACTGACCTTTTATATCCACGCCACACCTAACTGTGAGTCCTGGACTCTTTGAAACTCTGTAAGTACATCTTCATACATTTATATCATCTTTGTTCAACCTAAGTTCCCCCTTTTTATATAAATTCTGGGAACCTCGGTCATTGCTACGTTTTGATTTGGTTTAACAACATTTGTTTTCTCTCTTAACAATGTAGCAATACTTTAAACTAAAGGTCATATAGGATATTATTAAAAACCACATCTTTCTCTATTTTGCCTATTCCCATCTTTGCTAATAAAGTCTATCCTACCCCCATAAAAGTATACTCCACATTATACAGGTGGCTTATTTTTGAAAACTATATGGTTATCAAACAATATATGTATTGCTTTAAGAAAGTAACCTGTACCCTTGACTTATCAATATTGTGTCTATTATGGAATGCAATTTATGAATTGAAGTTCAAGATTAATATACTCAAATAATGTCTATCATTTTGATGTCAAGTAAAACAATTTTATGACAACCAACAGGTAAAACTTTACCATCTATATGATCTGAAATGTAGAATCAAATAATGTTTATCAATTAATGTCAACTAAAATAGATTTAAGGTAATCAACAGGTAAACGGCTAACTATCAACATGCTCTGAAGTGTATAAACATGTTAATAATGTCATGTATAAAATTTGCCTGGCAACAGGTAAAGCTTAACCATGTATATGATCTGAAATGTATAATCAAATAATGTCTATCGATTAATGTAAAACTAAAAGAGATCTAAGGTAATCAACAGGTAAAGGGCTAACTATTAACATGCTCTAAAGTGTATAAACATGTCAATACTGTAATGTATAAAATTTGCCGTGTATACAAGAAATGTTACATCCTTGTAAAATCACTATACCTTGAAGTAATACAAGTGTAAATGAAAAGAATCTCTACCACTATGATGACACACCTATACTGCCCTCTACGATTTGCTATAACTGTAAATAACATGTATGTCTGTCCTAAGTCCACTGTATATGATAAGGTTGTCGCCATTATAAAACTGTAAGAAATGTAAATAATTTGTATATATGTCTTTTTTTATATATTGTACATAATATGTCTGTGTTTGTAAATTTCATCCATATATCTTTTTATTGCTTATAGAACAATAGACGGTCACCTGAAGAAGGCTCAAGAGCCGAAACGCGCGTAGTGGTGTCTACCGCTTTGCCTTCATCACTGTATATATGTTTCATGTCTATTGATTTTGTATTTTCTCTTTTGTATTTTTTAATTCAAGACTATATAAAATTTAAACACATAATCACTTATAAAAACTATATATATTAAAAAAACAGTAGAAAACAAAAGAAAAATAGTCAACAACAATAAACAATAAAGCTCTATCAGAAATTATTTTGCTCATTGGTTTCTGTACACAAGTGGACTTAATATACTGTTTCATTCTAGGTTTTTGTTTACAAAAAAACGTAAATTGTATTATCTAATCAATGTCTGTCACTTTGCTATAGACCTTTCCTAACTCTGTTTCTTCCCTATGTATAGCAAGTGCTACTATATTATATAGGGGTCCCCTTTTTCCAAATACTTGCCCACGACTACGACAGTACTGGGGGACAATTTGTGAGATACTAACAACTTTAGCTCCGGTGAGGAGTAATGATGACCCGGTATACTCTTTGCTGGGGTTGGGCCCTAAAGGAAAGAAAGGTAGTCCGGTCACAAAATTTAACAGCCTGGCCCTTATTCTAGGCAAGCGTAATATAACAATGCACTGGAAGCCTACTAGGGCACCGACACTGAAGGCATGGTATGATGAGTTGCTGAAATAGGGCAGGGCAGAGGGAACGTAACTGCAACGGGAAGAACAGTGCAGATTGCGTAGGACGCCTATATGAATGGAATGGAATCTGCTGTTGGAGGAGCTGGGCGCCCTGGACATACTAGGATACTGTACATAGAGCGGGTTATGTAGCAAATTGTGTAAGGCGGTAATATGGTCATTAAGCCACGGGGCATATGCAGGGGAGTGGCTGAAGACCAGTAAGCTAATGTTTACACGTAACAGGAAGGTATCACGCTGTGGTGGACTAAATGTATGACAATTTCTGAATCGCTGAGCCCGAGGGGGAGGGACGGGGAGTTCGTTAGTTTTTGTTGGGTTTTTCTAAAAATCTCCGCGTTATTCAAAGTATTGGCACAATGCGGTCTGGACAGGGTATCAGAACCCGGGACGTCTCCTGCCAGAGAGACATATACGATAGATATGTTTAAAAAGGGTTTCTATCTATCCTTTTAAATGGAAAAAAAATGACAATAGAAAAATAGTCAGGTATGCGTACAGGAAAATACATGTTATGGAGTGACAACTGCTGTATAACACAGTCTTACCGTGAAATGTTTTGCATTGTTGGGGTAGGAATATGTGGAATGCTTCAACCAAAGAAGTACTGTGGAATAATCTTCTAATAAAAATATGTTTAAAAATTTAAAATAAGTCCAGAGGCACGGACCCTCCACGAATCTTGCCAATCTCGTGCACAGATCTGATTGGCTGCCAACACTTCAACCTGGAAGTGTTGGCAGCCATCTTGGGTCTTGGACTCAGCCAAATCCCAAATAATAACATTTAAAACAAGCATTAAAAATGCAATGGGTCTCGCCTTTAATTAAGTTAAAGCTATTTGATTTGCTATACAATACCATTAGCAAAGCAAATGGCTTTAACTTAATAAAAGGCGATAACTATTGCATTTTCAATGCTTGTTTGCGTAGTCTGCAGATTAACAGACCACAAATGTGAAGACAGTAAAATGCAGCCAAACCTTGATGTAATGGGATCTGTCTTTCAACATCAGTAACCATTTGCACAATTTTCTTAAACATGCAGTTCCGCTTCTTTTTGTGGCCTGGAACCTATAATGTACCATGAGATTTTCAGCTTTTTGTAAGATATTTTAGAGTGGGCTGAGTTACTTTCACACAGACTCTTAGTGGAGGCTGTCACCGCCAAGTAGCTAAATTCTACAATTGTTTTTCTGGTTTTGGATCAGTCAATTAGATTAGCTTGTTAACATGCTTGGCAAACGACACCGGCAATAACTGGAAGCAACGTACAAATGTATCACACATGCATGTAAACAAACCTATGCTGTCTACTTTAGTATAAAAAAGAACCTGCCCCTGAGTTAAGAGGGAAAGAAAATTCACATTTCCAAGCTGTGCTTTACAAAAATACAAGTTCAAAAGATTGTTTTTTGCCTGCTGCTGCAGGAACTTGCCCTGATCTTCATTGGTTAAAAAAAAGAGTAATCTGCTATTGGAGACTGCCACGTATTTGTGTGGCCACAAGAGGAATCCAAGGGTATATCACACAATGAAGCATTGTGCTTTGAGGGCTTTCGCCTTTCTGCATTATGAGGACTAGTAGAAATAAATAAATGTACCTACTGTTAACTAATCCGCAAAGTATTCCATTCCATCAACCCTATGCATGGCAATGCGAGCAATGGCAGAGATATTAACGCCAAATTCGGACTCGTCAGTGAAGGGCAGTGACAGGCTCTATGAGCATCTCATGTCTCACAGTGGAGGTGGTGGAGAGCAGCTGGTGTAGTGTGGTAGACTGTCGCTTTTGGGGCCACAACTGATGGAAGGCGGGTTCAGAATGACACAGCGGATGAATTTAGTGTTATGAGCAGCCCATATTAAATGCCAGTGGTAAACAGTCAAGCATTTTACCATTCTCTCTTCTTTACTGTCTGAATGAAAGTGCCGCTGATGTACCCAAGTCCTGCTCAGGTCTCGAAAGACTGCTTTCTGCTATTGCCTTTTAAAAATGTATGTGTGTCTTGCACGCTTCTGTGCCAAGAGTATTTGCATCAGCTGGCATTGGACCAATCCTCAAACCCTGAGGCTAAAGCAAGGCAGGCAGACTGAGTTCTGAGTGAATGGTTCAGTTTGTGGGGTTGCTGCCTTCTGCTACCATTTGATTGGGGCTGTACTGGGAATTATCCGTAGGACTGCTGCACTTTTAATGGGGCTGTACTGGGAATACTCTGAAGAGCTGCTACATTTTTTAAAGGGGGCAAAAGTAATTCTTCTCAATGGGACTGCCATACTATTAATGGGGGCAGTGCCACAAGTTCTCTTCTTCAATGGGTGCGGCTGCTGCACTTTTAATGGGGGAAGTGCCGTGAGTTCTCTTCTTCAATGGATGCGGTGTTGGGAGCTAGTTCCCTGCAAGCCAGGGCTGCGACTCTTAGTGTGGAGGCAGCAATGACACTTATCTGCGTGTCTCATACCTTGAGGCGCTGCCAGTCATGTTCCGGGAGGCAGAAGCGCAGGGTGTCTGTGGCGCGTGCAGCTGCTTTTCTATCTTGGTTGTCCCCCTCATCCTCACTCGCCGCTCGCGTGCCCAGCATGGCTCGCCTCTTTAAAGCGACCCCCTGGTACCTCGTCCTATGAATGACGCTTTACTTCCTTCTGCCGGTGAATCCAGTCGCCAGAGCTACCCACACACCTGCCCCCGTTCATTGCTCCTCACATCCTCCCAGCCAGAAAGAACCCTGAGGCACACTGGATTGTTTACCATGTTGCTGCGGTGTGTCAGGCGCTGTGCTCCCCGGGCTTCGGTTGGCGATACGGGTGGGGCTGGTGAAGGGCGGCTGGGACTCTGTGCACCGCTCTTGATCCTATGACGAGGAGTCCTGCTGCAGTAGAGAGGGTCGGGGGGAGTGAGCACGGCAGCTTGGTGAACGTGCAAGGGGCGGGGGAGTGAGCACGGCAGCGTGGTGAACGCGCTATTTAGAACAAGATGGCGTCGGACTGTCCATAGTCCGTACGGACACACGCATGCTGTCTGCTTTGTACAGACGGCGAGAGCAGCCATCTTTGTCAATGCAGACGCATGCTTGTAAGCCCGCGGGGAGAGTTGATGCCAAAAGGTCCTGTCCATGGCAAGAGCAGCGTATGCGCTGCTTTCGCCAGGCGAGACCTTAAAAGAGAAGGGGGCAGGGTCGGAATACCTTAACATCCAAGGCCTGGTGGTCGGGTCCCCCAAGGACCCCGCCACAGCCAAAAAGCATTTTTCTATTATTTTCATTGAAGTTTTGTGAATCCCTGCAAAAATTTAAAAGAAAAACAAGCATGGTCTTCTGTGCTTGTTAAAACATTGTTCCCAGGCTGGGCATGTCCTGGGGCTTAATTATATGTTAAACTAGGGGAGGTGGTGCGCACAAGGCCCCCCTCCCCATGGGCAATCTTTACCCCAGGGACCGCCACCTCCCCGGGGCAGGCCAATTGATAATTATTCTGGAAGATGGCCACGGGGCCCTCCTCCTGAGAATCTTATGAACCCTTGGGACCATCACCTCCCCGGGGCTTTATTAAAAATAGGAGGGGCCATTCGGACCCCCATACATTACTATACAGGGCCCCGGGGACCACAACCTCCCCGGGGCCTGAATTAAATTTTAAAGGGGTGGGTACCGCAGCCCCCCTCTTGGGTCATTTACGGCTCTGGGGACCACCACCTCCCCAGGACATTGTTAAATTTTTACAAGGAAGGGGACGCACAGCCCCCCGCCTATGCCATTCTGGGCCAACATATCCCTGATGTTGATACTACGTTTAAGTGCAAATATAGGTTTCTCTCATAATTTGTCTCCTAAATGCATAATTTGCCAGTTCTCGTTGTTTACCTTTTTCATACAGGACCACACATTAGTATGCAGAATGAAACACAACAGAAACTTTGGACAGGAACCCATGTACAAGGACACTTCCCCTGTGGGATGTGTTCCGTCTGTGAGTTGACAACCCACGACAGATTGACATTGGATTAAAGACGCCTGGGGTGATACATAAATACACAAATTGTAATTCATGTGTGTCATTTACCTCATCATATGTCTCTGCAGACTACTATATGTATGAATGACTACTTGCGAAGTAAGAACCAGAATAGTTGAACATAAGAGCTCTATAAGGTGCAAAAAATTCAACAAAAAACTTACATGACACTTTCTTCAACTTGGCCACATGGAGAATGAAATCAAGTAGATTGTGTTCGATAGACCAAATTACACCACACAAATGGGCCAGTTAGACACAGTTCTTTTTCGTAGAGAACAGGGTTGGATGTTTAGGCTTAAGAGTCCTCAAAGAGGTTTGAACGATGACATACCTTGGTCTTCCCTCTGACAAGGTTTACAATATAAATGCTATGATGGTAATTACTGTTGCATATATAGAAGTGTACCACAGAGATTCAAATTATGTATTGTTCAATGTGTGAATATCAGCGCCAATCAACCCTATGATTTATAGGCTCTGAGAATAATAACAGAACATATGTTAGTGATGACTGCATATCCCACACTCCCTTGCTGTGGAGAATTGAAAACCGCAAGTATAGTCAATTATGATAGAGCGTTTCTACCTTTTTGTCTACTGTTTTCCTTTTGTCTCTACCAGTTACCATTACTGGGAACACAGGGGTCAGACTCCTATTCTGGATACTATATACGTTAACCTACACTTACACAAACAGTAATCTTTGATGCCGTATATTGCTGTAGGGACTACAGATCCCGTGACTCGTTGCGCGGCTTCTGGGGTGCAACGAGGAGGCCCCTTGAAAATGACTCTTGTCACTTAATTTCCACTTCTCGGCAGCCCCATACACAACCCAACAAGCAGAAGCACTGATGGTATGTGCACTGCAAACGAGGATACTTGTATGTGTTACTGCGAGTTGAGATTGATTGGAGTTTGGAGAATGTTTCGAGGAGGCTTTGAGAGGCCTCGATTTGAAACAAGTCCTTTCCGTAAACCTGTCTAATTGAAAAACATTTGGTTTTAGAAAGTAGCAGAGCGTTTTAATTGACGATATGGCTCACTAAGAGAGAATGCAGCTGATGATTTTAATGCTGCGCTGAGTGATGAATGTAGTATGGTATGCCTGCAAAAAAACTTGTATACTATTGTTATGGCTTTGTTATATTAATTCATATCCAGGGTACAGCAGATTTTACAGGTTTTTCACAAAGTTTATTCATGTAAGAATTCTGTAAAGATAAAGTGCCACATACCCGTAACACATGGATTTATTCTTTAAGGATTGTTTTTCGACCACAGGTTGATAGTGATGGAGCAAGTACTCATATAAAAGAGACTTGCTCGGACACAATCCTCTCATATAATCCCGTAACAAAATATTAATAATGTATTGTGATACTAAAATGCACCACATTTCATATATTTTTAGTAAGAGGATGTTTACCAATCTGTTTTACTAACAAGTTACCCAAGTGTGACTTAAAATGCCTGCTAACGCGGGAAACTGTATTGCGCATGCGTCAGCTGCAACTACGCAGAATGATGTCTTTACGCTTGGAGGGAAATTTCTGCTTCTGTGCAAATGCATCTAAAATGGCCGCTTGGAAACTCACATGCTAAGCATCTGCTATCCTGAAACTCAAACGAGTTATATACTAAATGCTAACGCATGAAGAGTCAATAGGATTAGAATAGAGGTGGCATACAATACAGTGAAATTATTTTATATTGAAATTAATATCTTTTCTTTTGACCTCTCTATTAGTTTGTATTTGGGCCTCTGAACGATGCTAAAGTCTACCACCCACATGGTTCCTCATGCAGGCCCAAAGATGACAAGCCAGAAACAGTGATGTCAAGTCTTGAAACTCGTCCAAGGACGTTCTCGGTACATGTCCTAGGAACAGCTGAACATCCTGAACACTCAATGGACAACTGTAAAATGTATACATTGTTGTTTATAAACTTTGTGAATATGGGTGGGAAATAAAACTTGGGAGAACAAATTAATAGGCGGGTACTTAAAACAATGAACTAAAGAAAAATTAGTAGAACTTAGCATGGTGTGATGATAATCCCCTCAGCTTGTCCAATCAGAAATACGAGTTTTGTAGAGTTGAAACATTTGGGGGTTGTACAGGCCATTAGGAAAGTATAATTGATAATAGATAGTTAGATTAGTAGCAGTCACAGCAAGACAAATGCTGAGAGACCGGGATGCTGTCCGAATGCTGATCGACTACCTGAAGAAGCAGACTTAGAACTTTAAAGCTAAATAATTAGAAGACGATCATGGAAGACTCAAGGAGGTTATAGAATTAGAAGAAGATTGCTGAAAAATTGTGGAGGTAATAGAATTAGAAAAAGCTCGCTGAAGAATCGAGGAGGAAATTGGCGTCAGAGAGGGATGAGGAGCAGGCGTCGAATCCAAAAGAGATCATCTATCCTGTCCTGAAGTCCTTGTCACCTGAACTTTTCAAGGGACCCATTAACTCCTGGCCAGAGGGGTCTGATTTTCACACCATCCTAGGTAAATATACCTTTGTGTATTGCATCAATGTACTTCTCTCTCTCTATCCTCTTTTTCCTTTGGTACTTGTTGTTGTGAAATCTCATTTAATAGAATACTAAATTGGGTAAACCGATCTTACTTCCTCTGAAAGATGGAGTTAACACATTAATTTGTTTTGCTCATATGATATAATTAGATAAACATTTAAAACTTTCCTGAGTTTGTGGTTATTTAACACCATCGCTGCTGCAGCAATTCCCCACCTGTGCTGCTTCTCATGATTTCCCATTGTTCATGAGGAGCTCAGCTCGTCATCAGCACAGCTGAACCGTGACTCATGACGTGTTATTTTATAACTGTTTAACTGTGGTTTCTGTTCTGAACACATCTAGCTCTGCTACATAGGCGGGGACTGATGCTTGAGAGTGGAGTTTTACTTCACGCTCTGGGTAAGATAACCTGTATGTTCCTTTTTTATATTACCCTTTAATATGAGTGTGGATTAAGGTGATGGACACTTCTTGGCACTTGTACACTTCACAATAAGTCACATTAACAGAATGACATTTTGAAGGTGTGTTTTGCCAATACAAATGTGAGTAACTGCTGTTTATTTATTTTCCCGCATTATAGATGGACCTTGATGCCTGTTTTGGGCCATCCTGTTATCTACCAAGTTGAATGTATGGCTGGTATTTAAATTGTGCTCATATTAGCAGAGTGAAAGACACCTTTTCAGTCTGGATGGATGCCCTTGAACTCTATAGTCATTTATGCGCAGAAACATGTTGACTGATTGGGAAGTTCATTATCCCTTGTCCTTGTACTTTTTTAACCCTATTCAGTGGGGGAACTAGTTTAAAGGTCATTTTCAGCCCACCATGAGATCGTTTTAATGACACCTCAATTCCTTTTGCAGTCTGCCCTTCACTCAAGAACATCACCTTTGCTCATCTTGCATTAAAACACCTCCGCTCCCCCCTTTTTGACGCTTGGGAGTTGTAGTCCACACAAGGTACCCTGCAGTCCTTGTGGGATGAAGGAACCCATTGATGAAGCTTATCACCTTCGAGTGATTGAAGGTTCTTGTCCTAACAGCAAAGTGCTCCTTTTGGTCGTTGAATACCATATTAAGGTGGTTTGTTTTTATACTGGAGTTCCCAGACGTACAATTGTGTGCGAAACTGTATTGATTTAGGAGCAGTACATCTTTGGTAGTATAGATGCTCCCCTCAAGACCCTCTGTGTAGTATTAGTTGATTAAAAGAGAACGACATCCAGGTCAGTACATTGCTGACATGTTACATAGCTGAATGGAGTGAGCGCCTTTTCCCGCATTGATTTGAACTAAGGGTATCATCAACTTAAACTGGAAGAACATTGCAGGTGCATTACTACCTTTTCGACTCATGTTGGTTTATTTAGATATAAAGGGCTACGTTTTGGAGTGTCATCCGCTGCAGAACTCTTTCAGGATGTCACTTGTCGCATAATACAGCCAGTCATAAATGCGTTCAGTTACAGTGATTACATTCTAGTTTTTGGGGACACACGAAAGGAACATGATAAGCTCTTACACAAGTGTGTTGCATACTTGCTGTTGCAGGTATCCATTTAAATGTGGCACGGTGTGAGTTTCAGAAAGCCAAACTCAAGTTCTGTAGTCATATCTTTTCTGTTGGGAGAATGACTCCAGATTCAAATCAAGTATGCACCTTGTCATCCACTTCTCCCCCACAAGATGTAACCTCTGGTGCGACAGTCACTGTTCAAGTTATATATACAAGACTTTGCCACTGTTAATACCCCAATGAGAGAATTAACAAAATGTTCGATTTCGATGGTCACGTGAATGTGAACAAAGCTTCCAGAAAATCAATCAGGCAATTGAGATTGCCTTTGAAATGGCATACTTTGATCCGAAATTATAGAAGGGGGTTGTTGTTGATGCACTCCCAGTGGTTTTGTTGCACTCCTTGCCCTGCACACTAGACATCCCAGTATTCCAAAACACATTGTGGCTTATGCTAGCCAGAGTTTGTCATCAATGGAAACTGCTTTTCACAACCTGAAAAATAAAGCTGCGTTGTAGTGTGGCTTCGGAGCATTTTTATGTGTTCCTGTACAGATAGCATTTCACATTTGTCACCGACCACCAAGCACTGCTCACCATTTTCGGCAACCCTAAAGTCAAAATGCCACCTTGCATTGAGAGGTGGGGGTTGCTATTGCAGGAGTATGATTATACGATTGGGCACCAGCCAGGGAAAAGATCAAAATCCTACTGACTACTTTTCACATGTACCATTATTTATGTTAGCTTCATCATGAAATCCAATACCCCTGTTGCCATATCAGTGGAACAAATCATTACTGCCACAAACGCTGACAGAGATTTGCTAATATTTAAAGACATAATTGCACATCAACTGTGGCAAAAATATACTCAACCTCTTCATGATGTCCTTGAATACCAGAAATTAAAAAATGTGCAGAAAGAACTTTGTTACCCAAGAAGGCATCATCTTAAGAGGGTTGAGAATTGTCATACCTGAGAGTGTGAGACAATTAAACTTAGTTTACTTAGGTTGTTCTTGCAGTTTGCGTTTCTCTTGCATTAGTGATATTAAAAATTTATGTAAATATCATAAAGCATTTGAATGAATATATATATATATATATATATATATATACCTGAGAGTCTGAGACAACAAGTTATTGAACTGACCCACGAGGGACATCATGGCGTTGTTGCTTCTTATCAAGCTCTACGGGACTGAGTGTGGTTCCCTCATCTTGATGAAAGAGTTGAAAAAGATTTAAGGGTATGTCATATGTGCAACTGTTTGTCATCCAAAACAACCCTGCATCTGTTAAACAAGTCTGATCCTCCAAAGTATGCATGTATTTTCCCCTTGTGGAAGATCTGTCATCATCTGCTCATGTCAGAGTCACTGAAAGATTAGAAAGTATTTTTGAAGCGTAGGTAGGCCTTGAAAAATCATACAAATGTTACTAGACCTGCAGGTCTAGTGACTTAAATAATCTAATCTACCTAATTATAATGCTTTTGACTCAAACTGGTTTCAAATTATGTGATCCTGTCAAATATGTTGTATTCACTGAGCTGCCATTTTCTTTTTTATCACATGAGAGCACCTGCAAATACACGAGTTCAGCATGTCTACTGTTCACAAAACAATTTTGTTTGATTTAATAGACTAAACATTTGTTCTATATATAATACAAATCTAGCCACATATAGGATACAAGACCACTGACTTGCCTCTTAGTTCATGAACAGCAATGTCATCAGGGCGGGGAAGGAATGGTTCTCAAATCATGTTTAAAAATTATCACTTTTAAGAAATGCATACCTAAAGCATGAAGTTGTCCAACACTCCATTTGCAGTCAGCAGATATTCCATTGAAAGGGCCTCAAACTTTCCCACTGACATGCTACCTACTGATAAAACGGTATAGTGTACAAACAATGTTTAGAAATAGATAGAAATAGAATCTGCAAATATTTGTCATTTGCAATTTACCAAGAAAAGTGTTCTGATTTTTTTGCTCCTACTTAAATCTTTGTTTGCATCACACTTCTGAATTACAAAAAAGTGCTTTCATAATTTCTGATATATTTTTAAATATTTGTACTGTTCATTTATAAGCTGTTTAAATATTGTGTGTTCGAATTTTTTTTACATCTTACAGCCTTTTGTTTCGCAATGATTATCAGATGGATCATTTGATGAGCATCAATTAGTGAAAAGACAAACCGACATTTGACCTCTGACAACTGGATCAAGAAAAGATATATATTTAAAGGCGTCTTTCTTGCAGAACACCTATTCCCTTCCAGTTTAAGTTCACTCGCCAGAACGGACGAGTAGGTCCTATGAACAGCTCAACCTGATAACATCTGACTCGCCAAAGCGAGTGGGTGAGTAGATTTTTCATGGCATCGTAGGGTGTTCCTTCAATTTAGAAATTTGACAATGGCCCGCCTTTCAATAGTCAAGAATTTAAAGAATTTTTCACTCATCTAAATGTCAAGCATCAGAAAATCACACCTCTTTGGCCACAGACAAATAGTGTTGTCGAGAGATTTATGAGCACTCTCAAGAAGACCGCTTAGTGTGCTGTGCTGGAAAAGCTTGAACTCAAACCAGTTCTTCAGTCTACGCTATGTGCATATAGGTCATCTTCCTATTCTACCACAGGTGAAAGCCCTGACACCTTAATGTTCGGGAGAACCATAGGATCCAAATTGCTGCAATGGACCACTGAGAGATCTATTGATATTGATAAACTTTGCACCACTGATTTGTCTCACAAGGCAAAATTAAGACGTATGAGGACAGACGCCGCTGTGCTTGGAGCAATGTGTTAAAAATAGGACCACCATGTTATTGTCAGGCAGAAATGGAAATGCGATTCTGATGCTCTTTTTGATGCTCCGCCACTGAGAGTTGTGACTAGTAAAGGACACATGGTGACTGCTCACTATCCTGGAAAGTCCATTACACAAGGTTTTTCGCACTTCAAGCACCTACCTCGACATTTGCCAACTCCAGATGTCAGAAGTGAGACTTATCCACCTGAAAATCCGAGAGCCTATGGATTGTACTAATGTCTCTGTCAACACAGCCAGTCATGGACACTTCTCTTGTATCTCTGCAGTCTCACATGACCAGATCTGGGTGATTGATTCAAGCACCAAAATGACTTATTGAAGAATTGTGCTGTATGTATGTATGTAAGTATTATTTGTACTTTAAGGGGAGATGTAGTGTCTTGTGAGTAGAGATGAGGGAAGCCTTTGTTTCCTGACGGACTCCGTAGAACAGTGACCTAAGTGCATTGGTGTGGGTGATAGTATTAATGTAGTATGTTCAGTTAACGGTTACACGCTAAAGAATAAAAATAAGTAATAAGATCTGTGTGTGGAGTGATCCTTTTCATGTACCCAGGCTTGGGGGCATGCTACATTCAGTAATTTAAATCCATACTTCCAAGAGCAGTTCATATTCCAAAAATTGCCAGTTAAAATCACAGTAACCCTACTCTGACTTTGTCCATTTAACCCCTTGGCCGCCGCGGCGCTAGGGGGAGGGTGGTCCGCGCTGCACCGCCATGCTCGTGACGGAACCACTCACGAGCCACGAGCGCGATGTGCTTGTGACGGAGTGGTTCCGTCACAGCCCCGCCCGCTCAATAGAACGCCAGCGCAGGCGCGGAATTCCTGCAGCGCTGGTGGGCGGCCGCACCGTGACGTCACCAGCACAGCGTGTCCGTGGTTCGTGACGAAGTGGCTCCGTCACGAGCACTCAAGGGGTTAAGTTGAGGAGAACACGATCTGTTAATAATTAATTCTGTAATGCATCACTGTAAATTGCACACACATCTGGAGCTGTCATTTAACAAAATAATGCATTCTGGGATTTGTAGCTTTGGTTCACTAAATTAGTGCTAATACAAACTACAGTGGGGTTTCCTAAAAAATAAAATGTTTGCAGCGTATACATTTAGCAACAAAAAAAACGAAACAGGAGAAATTCCAGTTTTTGAAATACTGTGTGTATGTATGTTGGTGGGGCTGTTAGTGCGAATGTTGAAGTGGCAAGCCCATGACATAGCTAGCAAGTCTTGGGGGACTGACTCTAGGGTCTGTCCTGGCTTTATTGCCAATATCACTTTCCAAACTGATCTGTTTAAAATAGCTTCTAATGGATTATATTGCACAAAATAAGGTAACGTTCGATATTCACATTATTTCCGGGCAATAGCTGTTGGGTTCTATTCAAAAGCGTCACTTCTTCTGTCACCAAAAAAATGCATTAAAATGTCACACATAACCACACCAAAACATGGAGAGGTAACATACTCAAACTGAAATCCTGGTAGCTATGGAAATGGTTCTTTAATGCCATCGTTAGGAAGACTAGAGGCCATTCAGAGACACCCAGGCGGCCTTTAACGACGAAGAACGAGCGTCTCGCAGGGTGAGCCCCAGCATCTCCCTTCTCCAGTCCCTCCTACAGCTGCGGCACAACGAAGGGGCGGCGCGTGCTAGAGCCTCCGCCCGGAGCGGCGCGCGCCCTCCCGGCTTTCCCCAGGAAAGGAACCCACATCAGATGCGCGCGCCGCCTGTCGTGGAGCCTTGCCAGGCCAGAGGAGACCCGCGCTGCGCAGCAGGGAGTCCCCCCAACATGAAAAGCGGCAGTAACGAGGATGCCCGAGAGTGGGAGGTGAGCTTTCTCTGGGCGCGAGGCGCGCACCTTTGTGAGACGCCCATTGCTGCCTGTGTCTGACTAGCTAGTGTTCGTTACTTCTAGGATCAGTGTGCAGGAAACAGAAAGCACCGGCTAAGTCCTGCATAGGCGCGCGCTCCGGAGCGTCTCTGAGCTGTGGCGTCTCCTGGGTGCGTGTTGTGTCCCTTTTCTATCTCGCTCGTGCCCCTCGCTTGTAATAATCATCATTATGTGCTTGCATTTCTCATGTTGCCAGCAATCAAACGTCTACTGGTTGTTTCCTGGATGGGGAACCATCAACAACCCCCACTTTTCTTTTCTAAACATCCGCTGAAGGACAGTAACATTGTAAACGTATGGTATGTGCAAACAACTCAACACGCAGGTACATTGATGCGGTTTTGCTAAATATAATGGCGTCTCACCGGAAATCTTGTGTTTGAATAAAAGTATTTGGGATTGTATATCTGTTGTCAATGTATTTCTACTTTAAAGCAAGCATTGCAGTTGGTCTCGTAAATCAAAATTAAAAATAGGGTCATATGTTGCGTTCCTGTTATATAGCATTATATAATAAACTTAAAATGTGTGTTTAATTTGAGCGATGTATTTCTACTTCGAAGCAAGCATTGCAGTTGGTCTCGTAAGTAGAAACCAAAAATAGGGTCATAGGCTGCGTTCATATTATATAGCCGTATATATTAAACTTGAAAGGTGTGTTTAATTTGAACGATGCATTTCTACCTTGAAGCGAGCATTGCAAATGGCCTCGTAAGTCAAAATTAAATATAGGGTCATGGGCTGCGTTCGTGTTATATAGCAGTATATATTAAACTTGAAATGTGTGTTTAATTTGAACGAGTAATAACAAGGGAAACTGCTCATGTTCCAATTACTTGTTGATAATCTTCATTAATAAGTTTTGTGTATCATGTTTACACCTGCTCTGTAAATTCCATGAGCAAAATCATTTTATTACTGATAATTTGTGCTGGATATGCCCTTGGTGAGTTTTGCACTACGTTTATTGTTAGTGGATGAAAATGTAAAATGGTGCATATAAATTACTTTAATTCAGAGCCGGCCTTTGCTAAAATAGTGCACTGGGCGGATATAAATTGGGCGCCCTCTATGATGGTAGTGAATGAAATGAGACAGCAGGGGGTCCCTTTTGAGTTCACTGGTCAGCACCTGGATGAGCAGGGACTGGCCCCTGGAAAAAAAAAAACATTCCCAAACATCCTGAGCTCACCTAAATCACCGATATCTTAGCTGCCTCATGCAGATGATGGTTATGTTGATATTTGTCAGTAGCAGTGCTTTAAATGGGCCGGTACTATCCGGTACGGAGTACCAGCACTTTTTTATTTTGAGAGGGAGAGTACCGGCACTTCTCGAGTGCCAAATTACTTTTAATGGGAGAGTACCAGCACTTCTCAGAAACAAGCAGCTTCTCTGTAATAGACTACCTGCACTTCTATTTCTCCATTTCAAACACTGGTCAGTAGAGGCCAAAGGAAGAAGGGAGGGCAAGACAGGGGGCTAAAGGAGGGTTAAAAACATTGCCCGCCATATTATAATGAAGGACTAAAGCTACTTTAAACTGACAAATCAGACAGAAACGATCAGGCAGGGACAAGGCTGGAGCAAGATGAGAAGGGAGCTGTTTTTGGCATAACCTTAAGGCACTCTGCGGCCCTCAGAATATGGGTGCCCTGGGCTCAGCTCGGCCATGACAAAGGCTAGCGCCGCTTCCATTTTAATACTAGGGCACTTTTCGTTAACACATGTGTAAAGCTGGTAGCGAGCAAGGGTACTCTGTGAGCAAGTACTATTTCTGCTCTGCTCCTAATGAGGGCTAGTGCAAAAGAGGTCCTAATTACCACTTGCACCACTACTGTAGTATAAATGCCCTACACGTCGTCTTGGTCCTAATGCTTTCTCTGAGGCGAGTCTTCGCCCTGAAGACTGGCTACTTACTCCCTGGCCACCCAAATATGGACATTTCTTCACTTTTGACTTTTTGACTTTTGACATTTCAGTTTACTCTGAACACTTTATATATCTTAACAGTATAACCAATGCCAATGGAATTATGCATCAGGGGAGGGTCACGTTTTGCGACAGGGCCGAATAAATTATGTGGCAAGAAAAGGCAAAATATGCGGTACTGTGTGGCACATTTTATAATAGTATAACTTCATTAGTTTGTAATTTTTAAACATAGCACTGTCTGAGCATTAGTTGTACCTCATTAATAATAATAATAATAATAAAAGAGTTTATAAAGCGCCTGGTGACGCCATCCCGGCGTCCATTAGTACCATTAACACTCAAATATAGCAATGAGCTATAGAATGGTGACCAGTCAACCTTTGCAACAATACGTGTTGCTGTATTTGTACCAACATTTGAACCGTTTGAGCTAGAAACAGTTTTTTTGTTAAAATCTGCAGATTATGTCGAATATGATAGAATATGTGGCAAATCTACAGTTATGCAAAAATCGGATAATTCCAGTGACCCTGAGTATAACTAAAAAGAAGACAGAACTAGAGCATCATGACTACAAAGGGTATCCACCAGAGGAAACCTTAACTAGATGCGGGAAAACCCAATGTCCTGTGTGTTTTCCTGTATGTAAAGACCAACAATCTTTTTTTTTTTTTTTTTTTTTTTTTTATCCTCATTTGCCTGATCCTCCTCTTATTCAGCCTCCAATTGCCAAGCATTTATTACTCAGAGTGCAGGCCTCCTGCTGCCCCTGATAATGCGATTGGTTGCCCTCGGCAGAGATGGCCTGAAGAGAGGACGGGGTGTGACTCCAACCTTGGTGTTACACCAGTTGAACAACAATCTTTACAAAATTGTAACTCTGGGCCTCAATGATGAAAGCTGTTTTTGATGGAATGTGATTAGCCAGAGAGGTAGAATACTAGGGAGCCTGATGCAGATGAAAGCTAGGAACCCCAGTTAGGGATCTATGCAAGGCTTAAAAGTTGACCAAGCAAGATGCAGGGATAATTGATAACCCTAGGCATCACAATCTATTTGGTTTTAATATAGGAAGGCACTCGGGACATTGGGTTTCCCCATATCTAGATAAGGATTCCTCTGGTGGAGACACTGTAGTCCCGATGGACTCGTCCCATCTACTCTTTGTTGTTGTTCTAACTAGTGGTTTGGGAGGACACAGACAAGCAGCACCCTTATTTCCTCTCTTTGCTTTGATCCCAGATACTGGAATCTCATGTTTTGTGGCTGTTTACAGTATAAATCTAATGTATTTGACATTTACACGTCTCCAAACATCAATTTCATACATCATTCACACATTCAGCACTCCCTCCTATATATACACACTCTTTATTAATTTGTTAAAAAGAAAACCATTTACAATTTAAAACATGTTTGGTTCAAACAATATAAGATGGCCATAATAGATGTTAAAAACGGTGGGATTTAAATTACTAAAAAGTAAACGGATCATTATGGGCTAATAATGTTCTTCTGGAGGAGCTCGCTCTGGTTTTCTGATAGCGTTGTCTATAGCTCGATTGTTGGACCTTTTAACTTGGCCGCCATGCTAAGATGAGGAGGGATGGGTTGTGGATGTGGCTTCTAGTAGTTTTGATGTTTTGTGGACGAATTTCGTTAGCCCAATTTTTTAACTTGGTGTTGTTAGGATTTAGGGCGGCCTGTATTGCTTGGCGGCAAGATCGAACTCCCAACCTCATCCATTGGCCTCGCAGCAATGACCGTCTGGCCGTGGCAATGCAGGGCATACACAAACAATGTGTTCCATTGTTTCGGAATGATAGCCACACAATCTGCATTCAATACTGCTACTTGGCCGGTGCCATTCGGGAAGGTTCTTAAGAAAATGCCAGTCACCTATCCTCAGGGCTAAAATATCTTTTCTTCCAATAAAGTGCGTATGTGCTTAATAAATAGTGCGCCTGGACATCCAGTTTAAAAGTTGAGATTACTGCCCAAGCGTGTTTCCTCATGTTTCACCTTTTGTCCTTAAACTTTCAAGCAGGGCTCAAGTCAAGGTTGGATGCCATCTACCCACTATTTTTACAGGGTAGGCGCGTCTACCCTGCTGCAAAGCTGTCCGCTTTCAGCAGAGTGCCACGTTCCTTTCCTAAATTCACAGAAACATGCAGAATTTGCCACAGATTATTTTCAGACACCGGGACACTTTCAGCAGCACCTGCACTTTGTCTGTTTTTTAGGTCTCGCCTTTTCCATTCTGCAGGAATGGAAAATGGAGCGAATTCTAGTGCTCAAAATACTCGTCAAACGAAGGCTTTTTTTTGTGCGGTTTTCTAAGAGTTCACGTGACCAAACAAGCACGCGCATTAGCCTCCCTCCCTTCCTCCTAATTGCATTTTTTCACGGCCGCCACCACATCAAAGGGCTTCTCCCAGCGTGCGCTCTGCGGCTTCTCCTCCCCTAATTATTCATGGCTGGCCGGCCGTACTTTCAGTTTCCCGGCCGCTCATCTTCTCGCTTGCTACCTCTACACCTTCTCCCCTGTATCTCTCCACTTTATAAACTTCGCTTTTTCACCTTCATTCTTTTCTGTCCCTTTCACTGCACTCTCTCTTACCTTTATTTTTATTCCTTTGTTTCTCTCACTCTCTTTCATGATTCCTCTCTTTTTCTCTCTTCCCCCTCCTTTTCATGCTTCCTCTTCCGTACTTTCAGTTTCCCGGCCGCTCTTGTTTTCCTACCCTTTGTGTCTCCAAGATAACTTGCTATGATAGAAATGCATCGGGATTGATGTAACAATACGTAATTGTTACAACAATGCTTCAAATACAAAACTGCAGTCATATTCCTTGGACCGCTTTAAATGTAAGCACACATTAAATTATGCTGAGGTGTAATACAGCCCCCTACGAGTGAGACGATGTAGTCTCACACAAAGCAACTTTGACAGCTGCGTTACCATACCATACATACCATATTGGCTACCTTCTTTTTAGGGCAGGGAAGGAGGGATACAGGCGAATTCAGATTACAGGAGTGGGCAAGTAAATCAGCGTGAAACAATCAATGGACACACCGATATACACGTACACATAGTAAGGTGTTTTTGAGAAGTCCATTTTTGAGAGAACTGTGCAGTTTACCGTAATGTAGCTATGGTTCTCAAGTGAATGTGAACTGTTTGTGGCTGCAATTACATACAAGGGAAATCAAACCAGCAGAAAACGAGGGGTGGGTAGTACTGGGATAAAAAGTGACCACAGATTTAGATTAATATAATACAGGGCGGCACGAGGGCACCGCGTTGCAGTCAGAGATACCAGGAAACAGTCCTGTAAATTAACGGCGGACAATTTCTACAAAAGGGAAATGTCTTGAATAGACACAACGCATGAAAATGTTGATAGAAGGTCACTTGTCGTCCTCCACAGCCCCACCGTCTCATGTTGCATTCCTGCAAGGAGGGGGGTATCTCTTCTTGTAATTTATAGCGCTTACTACCCGTGTAGCGCTGCGACAAGGAACATTAAGCTTCCAACTATAGGCATAGCGCAGAGGGGCCCCACTGCTTTAGGGGTCCAGCGACCAGCCCATGGCCAATAAATACATCATAAATATGGGAGACTCCCGGACCCTCATTCCGTTCTGCAGAGGGACGCGTCATTTTGCGTCACGCCACTTTCCCCAACAGGGATGTTCAGAGTTAAAGCCAGCCAGGGAGCTGGACTGCTAACCTTTATCATTGTCATGCTAATGCAGGTCGTGAAAAATACCTCAGTGAAGGAGGCTTATCGGGCCCGTCAAGGCATTCCTTCGGCTGAACGCCAGATTCCCCACGAGCATGAAATCCTGCGTGGTGGGCAGAGCTCCGAGGCACTCTGAGCGGTCAATATAAAAGAATGCCAACCGCAGCCAGCATGACTCCACATAAAGCAACGCCCTGCCCGCTCCAGCAGCACTGCAACGATTCCCTGCTCTGGGCTGGAGTGCTACAAGCCCAAGGGGGAGGTGGTGGGGGGTGTCATCTTCAACTTGCTGCAGTAGCAGTAGAGTTCTCGCTAGGCAAGGTCTAAGGGGCACTAACGATTAATACAACACGTCAGCAGCAGATGAGGCAAGTTAAAATGCTACATGTCGTTTTAGCGCGATAGGAAACACTACCGTCTATTGTTGTGATACTGGCATTTGTATTGCGCACATTCTACCACCTTGTGGTACCTTCGGCGGTCCAGAGGTTACCATTGTAGACCGTGAACTGAATCTGCTTTTGATGGCGTGCTACGGTTGCTGATCGCAATCCACAAACATCAGGACCAGACTGTAAATCAACATAAGACTAGGAAAACACTCAAACCAGCACACTGAGGCCACCAAGCAATGGTTGAGCCATTTTAGCCCTCCATGCTTTGAAAATAGCCATTTGCCCTGCAGCCTACTGAGGAAATGCCAGAGTGGGCAGTACAGTCTTTGCAAAGATTTTGCCGAGTTGGTGGGGCTTACACTTGCTTGCATTACTCCTGACTTTCTTCTGGAATGCAGGAGTAAGCCATAAATACAAGGGTAAATCACAGTAAAATCTCAGTGAATTGAAACTTACTCAGTGCATACGGACGTCACTCAGTGCACACAGCCCTAACTCACACTGCACACAGGCCTCACTCAGTGCACACAGCCTTCAATCACACTACATACAGTCCACACTCAGTGCATACTGCACACACTCAGTGCACACTGCCCTAACTCACAGTGCACACAGCACTCACTCAGTGCACACAGCACTCACTCACTCGCACTGCACACAGTGATCACTCACACTGCACACAGGCCTCACTCAGTGCACACAGCCTTCACTCAGTGCACACAGCCCTCACTCACACTGCATACAGTCCGCACTCAGTGCATACTGCACACACTCAGTGCACACTGCCCTAACTCACAGTGCACACAGCACTCCGTCAGGGCACACAGCACTCACTCAGTGCACACAGCCTTCAATCACACTGCATACAGTCCGCACTCAGTGTGTACTGCACACACTCAGTGCACACTGCCCTAACTCACAGTGCACACAGCACTCACTCGCCCTGCACACAGGACTTACTCACACTGCACCCAGGTCTCACTCACACTGCACCCAGGTCTCACTCACACTGCACACAGGCCTCACTCACATTGCACACAGGCCTCACTCACACTGCACAAAGTCTTTGATTGCACTGCATACAGGCCTCACTCAGTGCATACAGCCGTCACTCAGTGCACGCAGCCCTAACTCACACTGTACATAGACTTCACTCACACTACATACAGGCCTCACTCAGTGCACACAGCCTTCAATCACACTGCATACAGTCCGCACTCAGTGCATACTGCACACACTCAGTGCACACTGCCCTAACTCACAGTGCACACAGCACTCACTCAGTGCACACAGCACTCACTCACTCGCACTGCACACAGTGATCACTCACACTGCACACAGGTGTTACTCAGTGCAAACAGCCCTCACTCAGTGCACACAGCCCTCACTCAGTGCACACAGCCCTCACTCACAGTGCACACAGCCCTCACTCACACTGCGCACAGGTCTCACTCACACTGCACATAGGCCTCACTCACACTCCACACAGGCCTCACTCACACTCCACACAGGCCTCACTCACACTCCACACAGGCCTCACTCACAGTGCACACAGCCCTCACTCACACTGCACGCAGCCCTAACTCACACTGTACACAGGCTTCACTCACACTGCACACAGGCCTCACTCAGTGCACACAGCCTTCAATCACACTGCATACAGTCCGCACTCAGTGCATACTGCACACACTCAGTGCACACTGCCCTAACTCACAGTGCACACAGCACTCACTCAGTGCACACAGCACTCACTCACTCGCACTGCACACAGTGATCACTCACACTGCACACAGGTGTTACTCAGTGCACACAGCCCTCACTCAGTGCACACAGCCCTCACTCACACTGCACACAGGCAGCACTCACAGTGCACACAGCCCTCACTCACACTGCGCACAGGCCTCACTCACACTCCACACAGGCCTCACTCACAGTGCACACAGCCCTCACTCACACTGCACACAGCCCTCACTCACACTGCACACAGGCCTCACTCACACTGCACAAAATCTTTGATCGCACTGCATACAGGCCTCACTCAGTGCATACAGCCGTCACTCGGTGCACACAGCCCTAACTCACACTGCACACAGGCTTCACTCACACTGCTCACAGGCCTCACTCAGTGCACACAGCCCTCAATCACACGGCATACAGTCCGCACTCAGTGCACACATCACTCACTCAGTGCACACAGCTCTCACTCGCACTTCACACAGGGATCACTCACACTGCACACAGGCCTCACTCACACTGCACACAGGCCTCACTCAGTGCACACAGCCTTCAATCACACTGCATACAGTCCGCACTCAGTGCATACTGCACACACTCAGTGCACACTGCCCTAACTCACAGTGCACACAGCACTCACTCAGTGCACACAGATCTCACTCGCCCTGCACCCAGGCCTCACTCACACTGCACACAGGCCTCACTCACACTGCACACAGGCCTCACTCACACTGCACTCAGGCCTCACTCACACTGCACTCAGGCCTCACTCAGTGCACACAGCCCTCATCACTCAGCGCAACCACAGCATCACTCAGCGCAACCACAGCATCACTCAGCACCACCACAGCATCACTCAGCACCACCACAGCATCACTGGTTCAAATGTGTTCTCTCAATGTTTCCAGCTTTATTACAAATGTCACAATTTTTTTTAATATTTCACTTCTGTTCTTGGATTTTCGTCACTGAACATAATCTGCACAAAAGTTATTTACAAAAGTTTAAGCTATTGCCATTAAAAATTACAATCACTTTTATTTAAGTATTAATTATTCAAAAAAATTAAAAGCCATTGTTAATTGTAATATCAATACATCTAAGTCACGTCAATACAAAACATGTGACATTACAAATACTAAAAGTGTCACATATGCTAAAGTTAAAAGTATTGGCATTGTAAATCACAAAACATAAATATAAAATGTCATTTACAAAACCAATAGCTCCAACTTTCCTACTGCGAGACCTATTGGCAACACCAGTGCTTGTGTTCTGAGCAGTAATGTGTGGACCAGGGAAATCTTAATGATTTTGGGGGCCCTTGGTCAAACTAATTTTGGGGGCCCCTGTTCAGAATAGCTTTGAACTTATGATCCAATTTTAGCTCTTTCATGTCCACTTAGGCCAGGTCACTGACCGTGCACAGTCATACTTGTTCAAATTCTAAATGTGTTTACATCTAATAGTCAATGATAGAGATGTGTGTTTCCAATATTGTAACACAACAGCAACTCACTAAAATGACTGCAAATAATCTCTGTGATAACCCTCCCATTTCTCATATGTGGGATCCTGTTTTGATTTAAAATATTTTTTATGGATGTTCCACAAAACAAACTCACTTTCTCTGCAAAATGTCTATAATAGACTCTCACACATCACCCACCTAAAAAATAAATTAAAGGAAAATGCTATTTAATCTATTTAAGAATTATTAAAAGTCATCAGGGCAAGACTTTCTGCAGAACAGAGCTGGCTCTTTCAGGGCCCACCCCTGAAAGGCGGGGGCCCTGAGCCCACTTTGCCCATGCCCTAAAACATCTCTGGTGCAGATGGGGGAGAGCCTTAATCACATTCCAGCTTCACCCAAAACAAGTTAAGGTGTCATTAAGCATCCTTTTGTTGGATTATTCTGGCTTGGAGTTATTGGGAACCTCGCACCTAGATGCAATGGAGGGGAAATATAGGCTGAAAAAAGAGAGACCGGGAAATAAAAACTCCCCTTGGGACCAATATTTCACCAACAAGGGGCAATCCACCAATTAACCCCACCATTTTTCAACTAAATAGGGATTACGTTTTTTGAACGGAGGAAGAAGTATCTGAGCCCCATAAAAAACGCAATTAGAGGGCTATAATGACCCCTTTTTAACTCAATATATGGTTTGGGTCGCTTTTGAAATAATTGAAGACCAGCCCAATATAGAAACAACGTGCCACTCGAGGTAGCATATCCTATACTTGAATACTTGAAGATTGAAAGTGACTGTAGTGGTATGAGACCTGATCCCTATCCAGAGAGAGGACCTGATGTGGTGCCACACTTGTCTGGTCACAGTGCTGGACTTATTCTAAGGGGAGATCCCTAAAATGTATAGAAGACTATATCCTTTCCCAGAAGATTGGGGCACATTTAAATTTTTTTTTATAAAAAAACAGACGAATACCTATATGGCACTGCCATTAAGTGATATTTATTTGTTTAATTTTAAATTGACGTGATCTATACCCAAAAGTATTGTCCTAAAGAACGTAGTGTGTATATACCCAAGTCCACTGAAATGCATCAACGCAAATTTAAGCTGAATCTAATTGCAAAGAGGAACTATAGATGAAACATTGTGTTTTCACCAGTTCTCAAGTGTGATGTGAGTTATTGGATCAGCAGTTGTAACAGATTTATGTGTACTGTTTTTGTGGTATCTCCAATTTGATATTTTGATTCACAAAGTTATATGCTTTTATTTATATGTGATTTACTGCGCTAACTTGCCTTGGGTGGGGCTGCAATAGGGTATGTTTTTATTGGGAAATGTTTTTAATTGAGATATGAAACATTCTTTTACTGTGAAAACATGATGTTAAAGAGTTAAGAACACTCATGAGATTCTTTTTAAATTTAAGCTTTGTGTAAAATTTCTTTACTGGCGGTTTACATTAATCCATATTTAGTTAATGAATGGTGCAGTAGAGTGGTTGATTGCACCTTGTTGGTGATATATTGGTTCCAAGGGGAGTTTTTATTTCTCATAAAGGCTCACATTTTCTCTCTTCACAGGTACTTAAGAAAGAAATGCTTTTGTCTGTGTTCAGCCCGTATATATAAGAGATATGCACACACTGCAAGAACGTCAGAAGTGTTTGTTGACCCAATATTGACACAAATAATATAAATACCACTATTTTGTTTTATTTCTTTTATCACGCTTTAGCACTACAATAATGCTAAAGTGATATAAAAGAAGTAAAACAAAATAGGGGTATTTGAATTGTTATGTGTACGTGTGATGTTAAACGCTCGAACACCCTGCATTGGGATGAGAAGTGCCACTACTCATCCCAAAGCAGGGTGTCCGAATGCTTTACATCACATGTACAGATTATACGTTGACAAATGATGTGTGTGTACATCAATTTAAAGGATGTGTTCCATAAAACAGCGAGGATTACAAGTTGTAGTAACCACATGTCCCTCATATCTCACTGTGCTATATTCGAAAGATCACAATTTATGAACTGCAAGTAACAAAAAGATCTGCCTTAAAAGCAGTAACCCACTTACCGATTCACATAAAATAAAAATCTGTCATCTGTGTGTTTCATATTGTGCTTTGCAGCAGACATATTAACCTTCTGTGCTACGTTGAATCAAAACTAGGCCAAGGCAAAACACAGATCTCTTCAGCAAATATGTTATCCTCCATAGTTATCATACCATTATTATTATTCCCTGATATTTAGCTGGCACACAAAGATCTCTGGAGCAGGTGCCTTAACCCCATAAGATATTTTAAAATACAGATATTGCAAACAATTAAGGGCAACAGATTTACTGCCACATTTCTCCTTGTTGCCAATGTCTTTGTGGCAGAGATTAAAAAAAGAAAATGCATAAGTTGAGGCCCTGGTTTTGCATCGGGGGTTGCGTCAATATTATGGCACAACCCCAGTACAAATGCTAATTTGTTAAATATTGTAATGCGCTCAAATGTACTCATAATAGAACTGCTAAAAAATCTGTGAGATCGTAATACCTATGTAATTTCCTGTGAGGTCATGGGTTGTAGTGCCACTTCCAGTGATGTCACATGTGGTGATGTTACTTCCTGTGATGTCACCTGCAGTGATGTCATAACCATTCTGCCTAACTTGGTGAGTCTACATACTTCTTGTGTTAGGACCTGGGCCCTGCTTACAAGGATACAGCACTTCAGTGTTTACAGGCCAGTGTCTGTGTAGCAAAACAGGAGATCTTCTCCTGCAGTTAACTGAGGCTAAATTGACCAGAACTGTCTAAACCCATATGATGACCTCTATAAAAGAGTAGTGAGTAAACGGTCTCGGGATTAACCAGTATAACATTGCCTCCTCGCTGCTTATACTTCAAAAAGACTTTTTCAAAACAGGCAAATACATCATTGCAACAATAAATTCATTTTCCTGACTTTAATTAATAAAACACTTCACTCCTGATGTGGGTGTAAAGCATTATATCCCTGGTGTAGGTGTAGGCAGGTCACCAATAGTGGCTGCAAACTGAACGTCTTCTTTTTGCCCTCGACTGTCATTTTACGATGAAACCTATGTACTAAAATATCACATAGCAAAATATTCATTTAAAGAGGAATTTAATTAGGCAGGTCAGAATTTGGGTCCCCTGTGAATAGCTGCAGATTCAAGGATGGAGGCATGTAAGGGGCAGCAGGCCATCATCCCTGCTTTTGATTTTCTAAATAGGGAGTTAGAAACATTGCGATTTTAAACACCTGTCTGGCGGCTATGTCCGTATCCAGACAGGAGAAGGTAGAGGGTTAGGGAAGGAACGAAAACTGGAGCAAGAAGAGACAGGACAATAGAATGAAGTATAGGGATGGAGGGATATTTTTAGGGGAGCAGGCCATCACCTCAAGTTATACATTTGTCTTTGCAGTTTGATCATTCAAACCCATGATGTCATAGCAGTAACAAGAGAGCATCAGGTAGTGAACTTCAAAGCACAAATCAAACAACAAAGTCTCAGGGTGTACCTCTATATTGCATTTAAGGGGTCTATTTTATTCCTTCCAAAAACAGTCGAGATCTACATGCGATAACATATACATCTGCTTTTTGTTCCCGCCTACAAGTGATCCACAAAGACTACAAGGTCTTTGCGGATCACTTGTAGTTTCCATATTTTTGGTTGTGTCATCAGTATATGTTACTCTCCATTTGAAGTGCTTCAGAGTTGTGTCCTTGAATGATTGATTGATTGAGGTCAAGGTCTCTGATGGTAATCTTCTCAATGCCACCCAGTCTGGTTTTCAGGCTGTTAATGACATCCTTGCTGGAATCTGGCATGATCTCCACATTCCTCCTCTTGGCCTCCATTGCTTCCACTTTTGCATCTACCTCAAATCTACCTATTTCTTTAGAAGAGAGTTCAGTGCCCCCATCATGTCTTTCTGTCTTTTCACAGAGCAGTAACCATGTCACTTGCCTCTAAATTCGCAGTTCTTTGTTCTTTGGCTTTTTAGTTGAAGAAGTCAGGTTTAATCTTTGTGTGTGCCTTTCCCACCATTGCGATGACTGTCTCTGAACAAAATTACTTGGGGGGATGTAGCACTTGAATTGTCAAAAAAAATTAACACAGATCTAAAACTAACCTCTTGAAAGTCGCTACTGGGACATGTGAAGGATGAAACCACATAGGAATATTCAGACGGGGCACTTTTACTAACCAAGAGGACGGTGGCATTGAGAAGTAGTAGAGTGCGTGGTCAAATTATGAAAGACTTGGTCAAAGATCCAATTTTCAGAATGACAAAGTTGAGGCAAATATCTCCTTGCTCCCCTGAACATCCTGACCTAAAGATGTCTGGTACCTGTTGAAGAAGTATCTAGCAAACCTGGAAGATGGGAACTGTGATAGTAAGCCAAATGGATAGGACAAAAAGGGAGGATGATGGAACAGATGGAAATCAATGCCACATTGAACAATATTCCTGTATTACATTATTGTTGTAACTTTGTGTGCAATGATTTTGAAGCAGCATGATGGTGCCTTTAATTGACTGCCTCACCAGTTTCTTGTTGTGTGAATGAGAACATTCTAAAAATGAATGTCTCTGCACCACAGTCTCTCAGCTTTCTAGGGACTCAGTCGAGCATATGATGAGTGTTGCCTCACTCTGCCATCCGCACCCCCACCCACTGCTGCCTTGATTCCTCAAAGCTCAGAACAGGCCAACAATCAAGGCCCCCCGTGAAGCCAGTGTCGAAGTCAACCCAATGGCCATCATGAAGACTCTTTCACAGATTGAACTTGAGTTCTCCATCTCACTATTGGCTCTGGACATTCCACCATCATGCTGAATCAGTGGTACTGCTAGACTTGCGCTCAACTCTCTGGAGGTTCAATCCTCCTCTGCAGCTACATCAGCGTCTGAGCCCATTGCCAAGGGCTCAAAATGCATCTTGGGGCCAGAGCCCCAGAGGAGAAAGTCCACCTTCTCTTCTCCTAGCCTTTACCTGCAGAACGTTTTTTTTAAAAACAAACAATGTCCATTAAAGGGACAGGTGCTTCTTTAAAAACATGCTTCCTGTTTTGCGGCACCTTAGGAAGAGCAACAGCCCAATATCCCTTTAGCCTGCCTGGCATAATATCGACAGCTGTTTTGCAAATTGCAGAACTTGCAACTGCAGAACACCTTTTACTTGAGAGGCTATATTGTTCACTTACTTTTAAACAGGGAAAACTGTGTGTAACCTAGGGGAAAGCCTCTTCTTGACCAGATCTCTTTAACATTCTACATGGTATTTATTCTAAGCCCTTTAACCCTTTAAGTGCTGCGAACGTCCAACGGTCGTCGTGTACACTACCTCGCTAGTGCTGTGCACGACCGTTGGACGTCCGAATCCCGTTAGCGCGATCGAACGTCCGCACTGGGGCGGAATGTTCGACGCGCTAAATGGGTTAATGATGGCTTGTTTGTTTTAAAAGATTGACGGATAATGAGGTAAACTTGTTCTGAGTTTGATGTTCAAATTACAACAATTTCTCGAAGTCCGGTACTTTTATAATGCACTGTAAATGCCTTAGCGTCTAACTATAATAGCCAATTCAATAAATCATTGTGAGAATCCATCACTCCATCTATTTTCAGTTCCCCCTCAGAACTTCACTGAATACAGTTTTGCGACTGAACTACTTACTTCATGTATCAGGCTTCCTCTTGTTTGGATGCCTTGTACATTTCATTCTTTCGTTCTCTGATATGATATATACATTATATAAACTTTTCTGGACATAGTCTCAATCACATTCCAACAACGTTCATTATCACAAAAGGGGCTCTGCAACCTCAGTGCCTGCCAACGTATGGAATCCTGATAGTTCACCTGGGTGCTAGTTCTATTAGTGTTGACCTTACAACCTGCAGCACCTAATCTGAGGCAGGTAGTGTGGTTCACTGAAACACAATTTTGGGTCTCAGAAAGCTGGGGCCTCTCTCAGGATAAGCCCGAGATCTCTCTCAGGATGAGCATGAGATCTACTCTGCAACTTCAGGGTCAATAGGATGCAGGACGTTAAGGAGACTGTATACACATTGATGACTCCAAACAAAAGGGAAGGTGAGGAAATAGTTGAAAAATCAACTAAAGGGGTTAATGTAACAATAAATGTAGAACACGAAGAAGGCCCCCTCATGTCAATGCAAGCATCAGCAGAAAGAAGTGTACAGATGTACGTATTAAAGGACAAATACAGGCCTAAGCCTGTCTGCAATTGTAGAATAGAAAAGCAGTGCAAAATGGAATCAGGTCCTGGGGAGAGGGAAGTAGACACAAGCTTCAGTAGAATAGAGAAATATAATTAGACACAGCAGAAATGGAAAGTTACAGGTCCGCATTGCGAGAACAAGTCTCTGAGAAAATATGTAGATAAAGTAGCACAGAAACGCAGGATAGGTGGGAGATTAGGCCTTGTAGAATAGTAAACTTGTAGGGAATTGAGCATTGCTAGGTTTGAAACCAATAAGCCAAGGACAACTGGTAGCACAGTAGTAGTACAGAAATGTAACGAAGTCGCACGAGTCGCATTTCATAATCGTGTGATTAGCTTGTTTTTTTGCAGAAAGTATTACTTCTTGATATGACGTTGTGCGTAAGCAAACGTATTATTGAAAATGCAAATAAATTACATATTTGCGCTCACAAATGTGTAAAAGAAACTGGCTGCCACATTGTAAATAGAAGTTTAGATTCCAGATCCACAGAGCTGACTGACCTTTTGCTCGCTTTATATGAACTTTATACTATAGTGCCTACAAAAGTCGTGTCGTCTTTCTTTCATCTGGCAACAGCTCCATCTGTTTTCAGTTGCCCCTCAGAACTTCACTGAATACAACTTTGCGACTGAACTACCTACTTACGTGTAGTAGACTTCCTCTAGTTTGGATGCCCTGTACATTTCATGCTCTTGCTATCTGATATGATATATACATTACTTAAACTTTTCTGGACCTACTCTCGATCACATTCCTACAACATTCATTCATTCTTCACTCTGTTTCACCTAAATGTTGTTAGTCACATAAGGAAAAGGGGCTCTGTTATCTCCTTGCTGCCAACATGTGGAATCCCGATAGTTCTCCTGGGTTCTAGTTATTTTAGTGTTGACCTTACAACCTGCAGCGCTCAAACTGAAGCAGGTAATGTGGTCCACTGAAACACCATTTTTGGTCTCAGGAAGCTGGGGCCTCTCTCAGTACAAGTTGAGATCTACTCTGCATCTTCAGGGTCAATGACATAATAGGATGCAGCTTCTGCAATACCACTCTCAACCTTCAACTTGTAAATCCCAACTCCTATCAGGGTGATCTATGTCTGTGAGCTGACTAATATTCTCCTTTACCTGAGCATCAGCTCTAACATTCCAGTAATGGCATCTGAAGAGGCTTTTGTTCTGGCTGATACAGGAAACTTTTGCACAACAGTACACATACATACACATCGTATAAAAGCATCGTGAAACGTACTAATGAAGAGTGAAAAAACCAATGTGGTTCTTCATGCATTTTTGTTTGTCCAGGCTGGAAACATATTGCAGTGTACGAGCATCTACTCTGACAAATTGTCATTCTCATCAAGTATTTGAATTATGAACCTTGCGGGAGCTATACACATTTCTGCACCCATCCAGTGCAATATTAGATTGAATTTGATCCGTGGTGTTGGCTTCTTTCACTAAGTCTTTTGATCAAACCAGAAGTACAACCTCCTTCTGCTAGCCTCGATGTTAAAGCAATAAAGCACTTAGATTATCTGTGTTGGCTCATAATCTATCTTTGATCATACAGTTGTCTAGGAAGCACACGAAATATGGATTCTTAAAACATATTTATTCTTCTAGATAATTCTAACAAACATCATGTTTGGGAAACCGCATGCACTGAGCCAAAGAAAACAGCAATGCAGCCAGTGGAGCTGGACACTGCCATAATTTGCCTCATAAATTAAAATGCTACTGTGAAGTTCTCCATGTCCCACAGCACAGCTCAGCTCTGTAATTATTTGAAGGATCCTTTTTTTTCATTTCAAATAACTAATGCTCTAAAAAAAGTATCCATAATGCGCAATGGGTCTTTTCCCAACACTATCTGCAGTTCTATAAAATTTTCCCAACCCCATGCATTGCACCCAACTTTGCCCACAAAGACCAAATTACTACCAACACCCTTTCAACCATACTCTAGAAGGGCTCTTAATAAACTATACACAACGAGTAGCTAAGTACTCAAGTAGTCAAAAAATAGCTTGAGGCCTTGCAGTATTCATCTAAAGCCCTATGTAAATACCGATCCAATATTCTGACCTGTGTACTCTCATAAGGTACTTGCACCAACGCATATTTGTTACTTCTTTTTACGTTATTATAAATGTAAGCTTTAGTGAGGTTTCATTACCCCCTCGTTTACATCTGTCAGCCTAAGTGCAGCCAAATCCCAGGGAACAATTTTAACAAGCATTGGCAAAGCCCATTGTTCTTACTTTTATTTTAATTAAAGTGCTTATTATTTGAGAGCCAGTTTTGCTTGTAGGATTTTTTGGGTTCTTGAGTGTGTAAATGTGAAACTGAGTCAGGGTAGATGAAAGAAGGGATGATGAGCAACTGGATGCATGAAATTGAACTTGATATGTATTGTTAGAGCACGATGGGAATTCGGCAACCTATACTTGAAGTCTTCATATTTACTGTAAACTAGATTAATTACTGCCTATTGTATTTTTTATGGTGCAGATGCAATTGTCCATACTTAATTTCTGTATACTGTAAATTAAGTGCAGTAGCAGTTTTGGAGTGGCAGCTGAGTGGGATTTGAACTTCTTTGTTACAAATCCGAAAATCTCTTTACTCCTTATGCTTTTAGATCTTCTCAAGATTTTTCAGGCATCATAGAAGTATGCTGGTTTTTGCATGTGAAAAATTTGGCGATGGTGCGGGTACGTTTGAATTTAATTCTGGCTTCAACTGGAGAAGTCATGAAAAATAGGTGTGATGTGGTAGAATTTCTTGGCTTCAGAAACTAGTCTTTCAGGAGAGTTCATTAAAGGTTCATGGGAAGCAAGGCTTACTTGTGGACGCTTGCCTGGATTGAGCTGCTATGAAATGGCAGCATGCTGATGGAACTTTGGACTACTCTGCAAACGTCTTAAGGGCAGAGCAGGCATTTTATTTGTTCCCAGATGTAAACAAGCTTCCTTCAGGTTTGGAAAAGCCACCATTGATATTCTGTAAACGCAGGACTTCAGGCTGATAAGTGCATAGCACTTGAAAAATTGTGTCACACTGTCTTGAAAACTAGAACTTACCTTCTTCACTGAACCCACCCAGTGCCTCTTCATGTTGAAATGTTTATCTGACAGAAAATTAGGAAATAGCCAGCTGGCCCATCGTACTTATCGTTCTACTCATTCTGTGTTTTTTTCTTTGTTCTGTTGTTTAAGCTGTGTAACTTGTCCTCAATGCAGATAGCCACACAAGCCTCTGTTGAGGGCTGGACGCAGCAGTTGTTTTTTAGGTTTTGCCTGCACAGTGCTTGTGAAATCTATTGTATTTAATATAAATCTTTAAAGAGGCTTACAATCTTGTCAGTATGCACCAGCTGTAGCCACCACTCCGCCACCACACACTCCAGTACATCCAGCAACCATTGATGGGCAGAGAGCGGACTAGGCCATGTCCAGTGAGTCACCGCTTAGCCAATACCAACCCCAAAAGTGCGAAACCTGTATAACATCTTAGATCTTAGACCCTTGCTTGGGTGTCGGGAGTACACCTAATAAGCAGTAAGGTATCGAGGCCTCCAGCTGGAAATGTGTAATCCCCTGTAACACCTGTAGCATCTCTACCCAATAACTATGGAGCGTACTGCATTCCCACATAAAGTGCAATAAGGCTGCAGGCTCCACTCCACCTCTGGATCACGCAGCGGAGTTTGAATTAAGCCTGTGTATCCACTGAGGTGTCAAATATGTGCTGTTTGAACTGTGCATTACTGATCACCTCCCTGACCTGAGCGCAAACTCGCTGCCATTCAGGTTCAGGCAGATCGCCTGTCCATCTGTCCCAGACCCCAGTCATATCAGTCTTGCGGTCAGCTTTCAGAGCCTTATATATGCGTGATATCAAGCCTTCAGTGGAACCCTGGGTCCAGCTGCAGCATCTGCAACTCCACTGGCTCCCCGGGAAATCCAGCCAAACCTTGTGCTCTGTGTGAGACACCTTGGTTTTCACAAAGTTATGAATTCACAAAGCATGTAATGTTTAGTTCCTGCAGATGTACTAGCCACTAAAAAACTGTAGGCTGGCAGTATTTTGCAAAGAGATTGGAAGAAGGCAGCCGTGGCCCTTTGGACCACTGCATGCTCTCCTAGATTATAAATTGAGTGTGCAGTTTCGTGAGGCTTTAGGACTAAAGGTCAGGAGGTGAATAACAGGGCAATTGCAAATGCAAATCGTATGCCGGACCAGCTATACCTTGCAGGCCTCCATCATTGCAGTTGCAAATGTTTGCAGTGGGGCACAAGCTGATTTCCAGCTCGTTATTATTAATGAGGTGGATGGTTTGCGTACTTTTGTAAACAGTCGCATTATGCTGCTTCTGTTTCATTTGGAAAATCATTTGAAGTTGGGGGAACATTGGCCATCTCCCATCTAGTTGCTTCTGTGTTTTAATGTAAAGAAAAAGGTGGTTAAGAAACCTAAATTAATGAGTTATAGTCATATTATAAATACTAATTAACTATGATTTATTTACAGAGGTGGTCTCAGTACAGGCTTTAATGCAGTGTCTGCACACTTCACTGGTTGCAGTAAGAGACAGAAGCTATTCAACTATGAACATCAATTCTCTGGCCTCTACATAGAGACTCAGATTGCCATAACCCCTCAAAAGTCTCAAACATGTGTCTCCTACTCATACCACTGTGCACCAGCATAATGTACTGCCTGTTATCAACATCAAGGGCACATATTATGTTTTGTCCCAGCACCCTCAATGCATGTCAGCTCACGTGTATATAGAAAGGTTGTGTTTAGCCGATTAAAAAACATTGCGTTCTGTGGCCAGAAATTATCAACTGCAGACCTTGGCTTGCCATGCAATCCATACAGTGTTTTGGTAGAGAAGCCTTGATTCTCAATAGCCAGTAGCTCTTAACATCCCAAAGCGCAATACGTGAATGTAATTGTTTTAACATCCAATCAGTTTAATGATGATTATAGCTAGATACATGCTACAAGTTTTCACAATCTCTGTCTACTGCTGTTGGGACTGTGCATTGTGCTAAAGAAGTCCTTTTGCACCCATTCTACCATACACATATCCATTCATTCAGCCTTTCGTTCCAGAATGTATCCAACCTTCCATTAGGGATCCATCCATGAATCCACCTCTTCCATCATCCTGTCCATCCATTCACTCATCACTCCATATGTCATCTTTCCATTCTCCATGTTATCCATCCTTTCACAACACCATCTGTTCTTCTATTCAATCCATCCACCTCTTCCTTTATGCATTAATCTATTTGCCCCACATTCCCATCTCTCCACTCATCCATAACCCACACATCCATTCACCCATCAGCACATTTAACCACTCATCCTTCCATCCATCCTCAAACACCTTCATCTACCCATCCATCCACATCACTCTTCCATCCATACATAGATACACACTTGCATGCATCCATCCAAGCATCCACAACCAGCAAACAGCACTGATCGATTTCTGAACAATTAATGTAATAAAACGATAAGGTATTCATTGTCAGCGTTTTACTTCCTGTTTATATTTAACATGTTTTACTTAATCTTGCATTCTTTGGGACTGCTCACTATTTCCAGGATGTTGTATTTCTGCATTTTTTTGTGTAGCATATTTCTCTTGTACTTTGAACTGAGTTACCTTCAGGCATTTTTAATGGGCCCCCATTGAGAGCTCTGGAGCAAAGACTTAAGGCCGTGCGAGATTCTCACAGTGCCTGTCAGTGGGTCAAAAAAGTGTTCAGAATACTTGGTGTTCCAGTTCTTGGCCTCTCTTGAACAAACCGAGCAATGGTCACTTATTCCAGTTTCAATTATGATTCCGCGCAACTGTGTGTGAAGGAGGTACACAGTAGTCAAAATATTGGGAAGGCAAAAGTAAATGAAAATATAGTGATTACTTTGGAGTCAGTGCATTGCGTGTTTGGTCGTTGTGAAGTTCTCTGGTTATACTGTATAAGCAGCTACTTATGTCATTATTATATGAAATCTCTTTATTGATGTAAATACTATACTTTCACAACTGCCTAATTATCCTTTTTGCTTTATCAAAATGTCTTAAATTTGCACAATTAGCCCACTCTTTTTGAAAAATTACCTGGGGAGAGCCCCCTCCTCCCCGAACCGCTCTTATGACTGTCTGTCTCGCTCACTAGGCTCGCTCGACACATGGCACTCATCCCGCACTTTTATGCCTCACCACTTTCAATTGTCACCAGCCACCACTGTAAAACATGGCTATTTATTGTGAAGTTCGTCAAGTTTTTTCTACTTGTGGACGCCTTCTGTTGCATTTACCGTAGCCTAGATAATCCTAAGTAATTACCAGAGTCCCTATGGGAACTAATCTCCACTGAGCAAGAATACATTGTGCTGTCTCTGGAGTAGTAAAGGTAATTAGAATTTATTTTCTGAACCTTCTTTAGTGTCGTTATCCAAAACACTTAAAGTTGTAAGAAATCATACACTCAATGTTTGCTATAAAACATTGTTAGAGGAGCAAGTGGAAATTTATAGAGGTCAAATGCATAATTTCGAGAAATAACAAAGAATTATAGATGGGTAACAATGAATTATGGGGATGTTTTTTACCGTGGGGTTCTGAGTGACACCACATGGGCAACAAGAGCGGAGCTAGAGTTGTCTGTGATGGCACCCAGAACACATCGGTGAAAACATTCCCGGAATGCCAGACTGGAAGGTATCAGAGCGCTTCCCAAAATTACAAAGCGGTGTAAAAGAAAGCAAAATACAATACAGTACAGTACATCAAGACATTCAGGATGCGAATCACAATAGGAGGAAGAAGGAGAGATCCATTATAGTTTTTGGCATTCCCCATCCGGGCAGGAGTAGAATCTCATAAAACAGTCCAAGGTGATCCTATCTGATAGTTAAAGAGCTGTCAAGGAACAGGATTTTGAGCTGACCTTTGAATTTAGGGAAGGAAGGAATAGTTCTGATGTGGGGGGGGATAGAGTTCAACATTTTGGGCGCCCTACCGGCAAAGGACCGGTCCATGGTTTTTTGTTTTCCAGTTTTTAGTGGGATCAGAAGTAAGGTGTTAGAGCTTCTGATGTATGGCCCCTGAAATCATCTGCCCCCATTCTAACTGCTGCCGCAAAGGCAGAGCTGTAATGTTGGAGCTATATATGATATGACCTCCCCTCCCTGACCCAAATGTGAAAAATAAATACCTTACCTACCATCCTTTACCAGCCCCCACCACCTTTCTTGTCTTCCTTCCCCCTCCTGCACCTACTCTTTCTGCTTCCAGTCAAAGCAGACAAGCAGCACTACACCGACAGGCTTTCAGAGAGTCTTGTCAGCTTCACCTGTAAGGCCTTTATGGCAAACCAACTGACAGTAATGAATTTTGTTATCAATTGTTGCTACGTCAAAGCAGTGTTACCAGATCTCGAATCTGGTTTAAATTATTGTATTTCTATGAGAGCCATACATAAAGAAAAAAATATGCTTAATCATGTGCCAGTCACATTAGTTTCAAATTGAGATTTTTTTAGTTCCTGAATGTACATGCCCAGTTCATCCATAATCTAGTGGTGCCAATCTGTGGTCTGTAATTTTCATTTGCTAATTCTTGTAACATCCATTCTCAATATGTTTGTCATGTCGCAAATCCTGCCTGTCACACTCTATCAGGGGTACAACTCTGATCCTTTTTCACTGGTTGTGAACTCTCTTCGCATGACACTCGCCCTTAAGACAGTCTGATGAAACAGTTCTTAAGACGTCAATGCCTCTGTCCTTCCAGATGTTGCTTTTTTTTTTACTACAAAATAGATTTATAGTGTACTATATGAATATGAGCAATAATGTAGAGAAAAGAACTTTGGCTAAACATTTGACAATAAAATTAAAAAAAGAAGGAAAGACACAAAAAGTAGTGAGGATGAAAAGCAAGACAGGTTTGCAGATAGCTCAAGGTAGTTACCAATGCTAATTAGTGGCCTGCTTCCTCTCTTTATACACCCTGAGCCAGATGGCTGATTTCTACCCTGCACCTTTCTCTAGTTAGTTCCCTCACACTTTCTCAGGATAGGCACGAATAAATATTGAAATTTTAGCAGAGCTTTTATGGTACAGCTCATTACTTTTAACCCCATTGTCCCAGTTGGAAATTAATCTCTACAGCCTTGCTGCACTCACAGCCAGATATGAGTTTACTGTATTTAATGTCAACCTTGTCTGAGTAATGGTTGACTAACGTATTTGCTCACCATGATATTGCCTTGTATAAGTAGTTCCACAAGCAGCCAAAGTTTGTTTTGATATATTGGGACCTGTTCGCAGAGCGGGCTCCGACTTGCTCGCAGGAGCCCCGCCTGAAATATTGCTTTGCCCGCACCATGCTGCATTCATCACCTAAGTGTTCCCACTAAATCTGCGAGATCCCTATCCCATCCTATCCCCCCGCTCGTGCAGACCCCAATCACCCTATCACCCGGCTTGCGCGCAGCCCTTCTTCGGCTGCTGCTGTCTCCCCCCGCGGGCGCCCCCCAAGTCACGTGATGGTCGCGCGCGGCCCCGCTTCCTTCTGTGAATGGGAACCAGTAGTTCCCGTTAGTGGAGGCAGGATAGAGGCTGTGCTGGGGTCCGTCGCAGGAGAAGAGGCTCTTCTTCCATCATGGGCAGCCACGAACAAATGTAATCTGCCCCCGAGGCTGCCATGCACCTCCTCCTTCCAAGGTAAGTTGGAGTTTACTGCGGCATGTTTGCACCATTGTGCGCGTGTGCGTACGTTGTGTTATGTGTTCTAGTGCGTTTTAGTATTGAAATCACTTGTGTACATGCGTACACTGTGAACTCCGTATGTCCGTGTAAAAAGAGAGCCCCTGCGGAAATTTTTCAAAACCAATATATATGCCATCGTGGCTGGCCTGGGTGGATGCCTGGGTGAATGCAGGAGGGGCTGCGATGCTTTCTTCCACCTTTCCCACACTGGCCTGGAAACTCTAAAACGTACCACGACTGCACTAGCGGCAAGTGTGGAGGCCCCCCATTCTGCCCCGACACCAGGCACTGCGATAGAAGGGCAGGGAGACCTGTCCTGCCCAGTGCTTTCCGCCCCAGCCCCTCCGACACTTAGTGCACTGTGGTCATACATCAACAAGATCTGAGTCTCAGCTGCATCACAACATCCTGTGAATCTGGGCAAATCACTTATTTCCCTGTACCCGTGTTCCTCCCAAAAAATGAAAGTGACTATGTGTACTGTAACTGGAGCTTATGGAAACCGTACACGCCCCTTGCATGACGTGGGAGAGCGTGCTCCCCTTCCTAGTGGTTTCTCGCAGTCTGCAGTCACAACGTTTTTGGTTTTAATCGAAGTGAAGACTTCCGGCTCTGATCAATTTCTGACTTTCAAGTACTCAGAGCCCATAGGAAACAGGGCTCTGAGGTCGAGGGGGCTAAAGTGATGTCCCCTTTTAACGAGTGGCAGTGACCCTTTCTATCCATACTCTGCGAGATTGAGTGTGGTGTGGCGTCCGGGTGTGTGTGCTCGCACATGCCTGTTTTTATGTGCGAATGTGCTATTGTGTGCATTTGTGTGCATGTCAGTGTGTGTCTAAATGCGTGCGAGTGTGATTCTCTGTATGTGTCTATGCGCTTGTGTTTGCACCATTGTGCGCGTGTGCGTGCGTATGTGTGTGCTGAGCTAAAAAATGGTTTCCAATCCCAATGTGCGAGATTCGACTGGGTGCAGTGAACCCCGAGGCGTTTACATTTAGAGCAGAAAGATGGACTCACTGGCCGCATATTTTAACAAAGTATTCAAAGGCCAGTCCAGTTTGCAAAAAGGCAGCATGTTATGCAATTTTACCTACCGCTTTTTATAAATCTCCAATATCTGCCAGCAAAAACACACAACCCGGACCTCGCATCATGTATGCATCTTGTGTAATTGTACGCATGACAATTCACAGTAATAAATATTGAAAGATTTGGAAAAACACCACATTTTTGTTCTTGAAAAGGCCAACGAATCGGGGCAGAAGCTGCCAGGCTCCAGAGTCGCGCTCACACGCTCCTTAATCCTACATACACGTTTGTTTGTTCAATGTTTCAGAAGTGCCCAGGTACTCGGGCCTACTCATCAGGCCAGCAAACGTTGACCGTTTTGACAAGTGTGACTGTGCTTTAAAGGGCGCTAGCCAGCGGCTGTAGCGCTTCAAGAGTAAATGTGTTTCATAAAGCGCTAGCCGGCGGCTGTAGCGCATATTGTACAGTTTGAAAACTATGGGGCAATTGGTGATAGGCAACGTTTTCTCCTACAAGAGAGCAACTTGTGTTATGTGCTGTAGTGCGTTTTAGTACTGAAAATAGGTCTTGCCTTTTATTAAGTTAAAGCCATTTGCTTTGCTATACAACACCATTACCAACGCAAATGGCTTTAACTTAATCAAAGGCGAGACCTATTGCATTTTCAATGCACTCACTCTATCTATCTATCGCCCTCACACTATCGATCGCCCTCACTCTGTCTATCTATTACCCTCCCTCTATCTATCGCCCTCCCTCTATCTATCTATCGCCCTCACTCTATTTATCGCATCACCATAGCATCACTCAGCACCACCACGGCATCACTCAGGGGCACCACAACATCACTATGCGCTACCACAGGATCACTGAACGCCACAGCATCACTCGTCGCCACCACAACATCACTCAGCGCCACCACAGCATCAATCTGTGCAACCATTCAACAACAACTGGTTCAAATATGTTCTCTCAATGTTTCAAGCTTTACTACAAATGTTACAAAAAGATGTTAATATTTCACTTCTGTTCTTGGATTTTCGTCACAATAAAATACACTGAACATAATCTTCACAAAAGTTATTTACATAAGTTTAAGCAATTGCCATTATAAATTACAATAGCTTTTATTTCAGTATTAATTATTTAAAAAAAATTAAACCCTATTGTCATTTGTAATATCAATACATCTAAGTCACGTAAATACAACACATATTGCATTACAAATGCTATAGGTGTCACATTTGCGAAAGTTAAAACTATTGCCATTGTAAATGACAAAGCTATTAATTTCGCTATTTTCAAAACCAACACATGAATACAAAATTTGTCATTTACAATACCAATAGCTTAAACTTTCCTCATGCGAGACCTATTGCATTGCAAATGCTTGTTGTTTTTCTTTCTGCAGGACAAAATGATCAAACATACAAGTTCATGCAGTGAAATGGTGGTGTTGAAACCTGATAAATTATGGAGCATAATCAAAGCACCGCTTTGTATTTCTGCACCGCTTCGTTGGCCAATGTCCCCAGGCAGTATTCACTAGACGTCCTGTGAGAATGGTTTGATTTACTACTCGGCGGGACCAATTCTGCATTCTTAAATGGAGCTCTTTTCAACCTTCAAGTTGACTGTGTGCCTCCTGCATGGTTTACACTGCGAGTCGTCCTACTTGTCGCAACTCTGGGGGACACAGGTTGGGGGTGGAAGGTGTCGCAGCATGGAGCGCCTTTGTTGTTGGCTTACCCCTACTCCGTGGGAACACTTTGCAGTAGTAAGTTTTCAGCAGCCTGCATGATTATTGTGTTGTGTCTGTTTTTCTAGTATCTGGTGTGCAAAAGGAAACTGGAAAGCAAAAAGGAAGCCCTGCTGATCCTGTCTAAAGAACTGGACACCTGCCAGCAGGAAAAGGACCAGTACAAACTGATGGCCAACCAGCTTCGGGAGCGACACCAGTCTTTGAAGAAGAAGTACAGAGAGCTGATTGTAAGTGTACTGTGCCTGCCCGCTGGGAGGGTGACCGGGTGCCGTCAATAGCCTGTTGTGTTATGCTTCCTTTCTTTGCAGTAAGGCTCTCCCTTTTTAAGTCACACCTCCACTTCATTATCACGCTTGGGATAAACAGTTGTTTCTAGTAGTTAATAAATACACGTCTGATGCCAGCTATTCAATGCCAAGATCTAAAGCTTCACGCTTTATATATTCCAAGGAGTGATGCTTTCTGGCTGTAAAATCAAGTTTCTGCTATTTGTGTGCTTTCCTCGATTATCTGCTTAGGTCATATGTACTCAATTGGAAAAAAAAGTCTGCAAATTCACAGTTCCCTGCTTCTTATTCTGATGTTCCTTTGTTCAGCATCATGCAATTCATTCCTTTTCTCCCCAGACTTAGCCAGGACCATCCGAAGAGCACAGAACTATAAAAACTTACACAATTAGTATTGAAATTGCCTCTTGGAACTTTACCTTCGCCTTGGCTATAAGTTAAAAATTCGCCCCAACAGTTTTAACAGAGGGCATGTTTGCTGCTGTAGCAGGCAATATTCTGAACACGGATTGTGCCACTACTGATGGAAGACCCAGCCTTCTGCTCATAAAATAGATGATTTGACCGTGTTTCTGTTATTTCTGCACTGCTAGCTGGAGGCATTTTTAGACAAGTTTTTGTAATAAAGAGCAATATGTTTATTCAGGTTTAGGCATGTGAAATGCCGGTTAAGGAGTTAATTAATTAATGTCTACGTGGAGTTTATTACTTCGATAATGCAGTGTCTTGAATAATAATAATTTGATGAATGTATTGCCGACCGTTTCTGAAAATATTTCCAGTTTTGAAACCTACATTTGTTATGCCTTTGATGGCACATCGGACCCTCTGGAATAGAGCGGCTGGCGTTTGATATTTTTGAAAATATGTTAAATAGTAGAGTTCATTGTGCAGGTGAGAACAATGGAGAGCAATTACAACAAGCATTTGCAATGCAATAGGTCTCTCATTCACACGAGTTTGAGGTATCGGCATTGTAAATAGGTGTTATATAGCTTTATTTCGAAATATTTCATTTCATAAAAGCATTACAGTAAAATCATTATAAAGGTAAAAGCACAGTTATACATCGAGATAAAAAAAACATTTCATCAGAAAATCTAAAAAATATGGAATCTGGTAAGAGGCATCATTTCTGTGGATGTTTGTACAAATATACAATTAATCATTTCTGAATGGACAAGGGCGCTTACAGGAAGTAACCGAGGCGCTATAATATAATTTGACATCCTTACTGGAGGAGCTTCCTCCTCGTGGTTCTTATCCTCCAAGCACACCCCAGAAATTTTGCCAGACCACAAGCGAACAGTGGGTGAGGGTCGGATTTTAACAGCTGTAGGGCCTCCAAATGTGACCGAGTGCCCAGCCTTGTGCAGAGCGGTTTCAGCCATCTGCGACGGGGAGCGGCGTAGGCTGGGCATTCAAATAACAAATGGGGAATGGATTCCACCCTGGTTGTACAGAAGGGGCAAGTTTCCACAGTTTGCCATGGTGGTTTCCATTTAGATGTCCATAGCCCTAAGGGCAGAACCCCGGCCCTGAATTTGAAATACAACGCCCTATCTGTTGGATTCAAGATTACATCGAGGTAGGGTTCTCTAAAGGGACGGGATTTGATACCCAAGAACTCTTTAGCTGTTCTGCACATATTCGTTTGGGAGACTCTCTCATTATCCACCCACAGCCAGAATGTTTTCTTGAGCAGCTGTTTGGGTGGCGAGGATCTACTAGCCCATGCATCGCCGAGGCCTAGGTCGCAAAGAAGGCGCTTTACACTAAGGAGCCAACCGATCTTGTGCCAGCCCGGGGTTGAAAGAAGCTCATTTAGTGCATCAGCATAGCTCGAGAGCTCAGGGACATTCCATATACGGGCCCACAGAAGGAGGGGGCGTAGCTTGGCCTGGTCAGCTATGGACCGTGTACCTGTGTCGAGTAGCAGGGGTAAGGTGGGCGAGCTGTAAGGGAGCCGCATTAAGTCTTTGTGAAACTTATTCTCCAGATGGAATAGAGTGTCAGGTTTCTGGGTACCCCACAATTCGGCCCCGTAAAGAGCCGCACTCACAGCCTTTGCCTTGTAAATGTCGAGTATCACCCCGATGGGTTTAAGGGGTGAGGCGCGATGCTCTTTTAAGAGGGCGCCCGTGACTCTCCTGTATGTCAAGGTGGATTTTTGGTGATGCGCCTTCCAAGACATGGTGTCACAAAGTCTGATTCCCAGGTAATCAAATTCCCTGACCCTTTCTAAGGGAACTGCATCAATTAATGGCGGGTGAACTGTCTTCCTGGGGGGGTTCAGCACAAGGAACTTGGTTTTGTTGATGTTAATAACCAAGCCCCTTGTGTCGCAAAAACCTTGAAACCTCGTAAGCAGGGTTTGGAGGCCCTTCGGGGATTTCGAGATCAGCAGGGTATCGTCTGCGAACAGGAGCGTTGGTATCTTTCTGCCCGCCAGGGAAGGAGCATCTGCTGGTAGTTGGAGAAGGTGCTCTACCACTCCGTTTAGATATAGGGAAAACAGAGTGGGAGCTAGCACACACCCCTGGCGGACGCCCCTGTCAACAGGAATCCGAGATGTTTTTTGGCCCTGCTGACCCCATCTGATTTGGGCAAAGTTGCTTTCATGGAATTTGATGGTTAAGGCTAACAAGTACGAGGGCATGCCCATGCCCTCAAGTGTAGCCCATAGTTGGTTACGTGGGACGAGGTCAAAGGCAGTCCGTAAGTCAATGAAAGCGAGATACAGACTGCCCTTGCCCAGTTTGACCACTTTCCAAAAAAGCATTAGGAATCGGAATGTCTGCTCAATCGTGCCGGTCCCAGATCTGAAGCCGGCCTGAAAGTCAGACAAGACCTTCATTTCCTCGGCCCACTGCAGGATCCTGCCCAAAACTACCTTCCCTGCTGCCTTCTGGGTGGAATCGAGCAGACTTATGGGTCGGTAGTTGGCCGGGTCGTCCCTGCAGCCCTTTTTAAAGATGGGGACCACTTCCGCACCCCTCCACGAATCCGGGAAACCGCCACCCACCATTGCCTCATTCAGGAGTTTAGCAATGTATAGGCTCCAAACCTCGACATTGCTACGAAGCAGGTCTCCGGGGACTCCATCTGGGCCTGCCGCCTTGTTGGGCACAATGCACCTGATTGCTATCTCCACCTCCCTGGATGTAAAAGTGGGGCCAAGATGAGAGCTGTTTGCCGGTACTATGTCACTAGGACTCCAAATAGGACCCAGTACCCCCGGGGGGTTGGAGTATAATTTGGCAAAGTGGTCCCACCAAACCTTCCCTGAAATGTTACATGTAATCAGTGAGTCAACAGGCCTGTCCCTACCTCTAATCAGAGCCCAAAAAGCCCTTGAGTCCTTTCTAGAACCAGCCTCCATTAGGTCACTCCAAAAGTTGGTTTCATGAGTGATCTTTGCCGCGACCTGGGTTTTCTTGTAGTTTTTCCTAGCTTGGGAAATCAGAGCCTGGTCTTTAGCGCTGACCGCCATAATTAGTTCACTTTTAGCTTGGCGGCAGGCATGAGAATACCATTGGTCTCTACCCTTAGTCTCTTTTCTCCGCTTGGGCCCCCCCCTCCCCTCAGGAACCAAGAAGAGATTGCTAAGTGATACAATTGTCTCCACAAATGGCACAAGTATAGGAGAGTCACAGTCCAACGTGCTTGCAATACATTTGGCTTCCATCATTATGGATTGAACTTGGGCCATTCTTTTTGCATCCGAAGCGACCTTAGCCCACTTTAGTCGCCTCCCGCAGTTTGATGGAACAACTTCGTGGGATGTTTTCCAAGTTGGCCGAGGTGATACTACTGTGGCCCCTTGGTCCCACGGGAGAGCAAGCGTGAGGATCAACGGGTTGTGATCACTATCCGTGGATTCTTGAACAACCATATCAAGGGCGTATTCCCACAAGTTAAAGTTTAACAGTACGTAGTCGATTCTGGAGGTGTGCCCAATCCTGTTGTATGTATGTGCACCTCCAGCGTCTGACTTACAACGACCGTTAGTGGCTCTGAGGGAGTGTTCCAGGCAAAGTGCGTTGATATCAATGGCATTCTGAGTCCATTTCCTGATGGGGTTGACAGCTAGCAAGGGAATGCCTCTCTTGGCATCATCCTCCCATGTATCCAAGATGTCGTCACATGCCAGAGGCTCAAAGCAACAATTGAAGTCCCCGCCCAGAATGGTAAGGGAGTCAATGTTGCAGCCAGTTAGCTCCTCTTCAACTCCAGTTAGGGACAGAGGGCTCGAATTCCCTGCCCTGGTCCCCCTTAGGTACATATTGAAGAGCTCTAGAGTATTACCCCCCGGGCACTGCATAGTAAGCCTCAAAAGGTCTGGGGATGGTGAGTTTGTATGCTTTACTACTAGACCCAAAGCAACACTTACCCAGATGAGAAGGCCACCAGAAGGGCGGCCTTTACTGCCTTTTGCCCTGGAGGCCGGCACAGAGTAGGTGGTGAAGCCGACCCTGTGCACGGGCTCCAGGCACCAAGTTTCTTGTAAAAGACAGATCCCGAAGGGCTCCATAAAGGAGATCCAATCAGGTTTATTGAAATTCCGGGCAAGCCCTGCCACATTCCAGCTTAATATTTTAAGCTGGGGAGCACATGTCAGGGTCTTGGCAGACTGTGTCTCAAGAACTGGGGAAATGGCATGAGTATCAGTGACCCTGGCAGAATGGAAAGAAGTTGCAGATGGCGGGATTTCCGAGACAATCAAATTTGTTGCTAAGTGGGTAATGGGAGGACAAACAACAGGGGGAGAGTGCACCTGATCCATTGAGAGGGGGGCCTGTGTTGGAGGCTGGGTGGGAGAGAGAGTACCAGTCTCACCTACACTAACCGTCAAGGCTGGTCTCCCCTTCCCCAATGTGGAACCATTACGATTACTTGGTATCGCTGTAGTTGGGGGCGATGGGAGTCAATCGACATCCTCCAGGCTGCCAAACCCATCAGCAGTTACGTTTCCAGGCCAACAACTGTTTGGATTGAACACAGTAGGAAGGAATCCCCAGCTAGGCTGTTGATGCGCTGGGGGCCAAAGTCCCCCCTGCGGACATACAACACGGGGAGGGTAGAAGAATGATAAGGGCCTCGGGGTAATAGAGGAGCCCCAGTCTTGGTTCCCAGGAGACCAGATGTGCCTGGCTGTATACACGTCGTCAAAAGTTACGACTATACAGTCACCGGGGGTTGATTTCCTCGTGGTGCCCACCCAGGGGACTCTACGAGTCGTTAAGACTCTACTCTTTCTTCCATTAGGAATAGGCCTATAAGTGTTAAGCCAGTACATCACTTTGTTACGTAGCGAGTGCTGGTCTTCATATTGGCCATTCTCCAGTTCCGGAACACCCGTCAAGACCACCATATAATCATTTGCTTCTGGAGGAAGGTCAATATAACCTCCTCGAAAGTTGCTCCTGGTGTGGGGACCCCTAACAGAATGGGTTGGGGGTTTATTCCGAGGGGCCTTTGCGGGACGTGAGCTATTAATAGCTGAATTCTGGGCTCTCGGTGTGGCTGTTGTGGTATTGGTGCGAGATGCCTGGGCAGGGCCGGTGTTGGAGCTAATTGGGTTCCGGGCTCTCAATATAGTTGATGTAGAGCCAGTATTAGTATGTGTCACTGGAGCATTTGGGATAGTAGCCCTGGCCTGAGGGGGCGGGTTTGCAGTAATGAGATTCCTGGTGCGGGGTTTGGGAATAGGGTGGGTAGAACAGGGCAAAGTAGGGTTGGGGGGCAAACCAGGGATAGCTGTAGGGGATGGGGTAGGAACCTCTGTAAGCGGGTTACTATCGATCACCCCCTGGCATTCAAGGCTTCTTAGGCCAAGAGTGGCCAAGGCGATGATACTTTTCTCCATTTCAAGGAGATTATTCTCTATGCGGGAAAGCCTAAGATCCAGGGGAGATAAAAGGTTTTTTAGAGACTCCCAAACCACTCCTATGAATTCCCGCTCCCTCCCATCCTGGTTTGTCCAGCCCGCATCTGGTCTTACAGGTTGTGAGGTACTTCCAGAGTCTGGAGGGCCTTGCCCCACAATATTTTCACCACCAGGGACCAATGGGAAAGGGAGAGGAATGGCCGGACTGGTGGCCACTAATATATTATCACTAGTGGTCAAATTAGCACCCTGCATTGGCAGTTTCTTCCGAGGGGAAGTTGGGCTGGGTGAACGTTTCCTCTTATTGGGATTCCCCGGGATATTATCAAAACCGCCATATGTAGTAGAGGCCAGGGATATATCAGATGAAGAAGTAGGGGAAGCAAGAGGACTGTCCTCAACAGTAGGGGGGGCGTCGGGCAAAGCAGGTAGACCTAATAATGGGAGTGGGAGGGAGGGAGTGGGCGGGACATGCGTATCGTGGACATCAACCTCTACTATAACACCCTCCCGCTTGCCGGTGTGTTTAGGGGAGATAGCTGTAGCTATATGGCCAAGAGAAGATTTCTTGCGTGAGGCAAAATCGAGTGACAACTTCCTGGCCGCTTCCAGGTCAAGGGACACTCTGGTTTGCAGTTTGTCAATTTCAAGGTCTATAGCCTTGGTTGTCCGCGTAATGAAATCGTCCATGGGCCCGTTTGATGCCGGCCCCCCCTTGGCCGCCCTATTGCGTGTGACGCGAGTACACATGGACTAACTGAGTCTAACAGGCTGGGCAGCAAAAATGAGCAAACAACAAGTGCGAGGTGAAAGTGCAAGAGAGGGGGCCCAGACCAGACCGCTCAGACCTCGAACGGCCTCAAACGGCCCGCTCTTTGCCCGGTCTTCGCCCCGCGCTTGGACCCGCACGCGTCCCGCGTCGCGGAAGCCTCAGGGTAGAATATATGGGCCGTTTGTAGGAGGTGGGCGGGCCACGGGGAGAGCGGACCGGAAGGTCTTGCTGGTCACGCAGGGACTCCTGGGCAATGGAGTCCCTGCACACGCTCGCAGCCCCGCAGCGCCTCGCTCCCACAAGCAGCCTCAAGGTCTTAGTTTTCTCCTCAGAGCAGCCCCCAGCCAACAGGGCGAAGCGGCACCCGCGGAGCGGGTGCGGCGAGTAGCAGCCACGGGATCAGGCAACAAGAGTTCCAACTGTAGCGCCAACAACAGCGCTACGGCAGCAAAAGCGTCCCAAGGAACAGTGGAGGAAGAGGAGGTAAAGTACCCTCCTGTGGGCGGTGGGCGGGCCACGGGGAGAGCGGACCGGAAGGTCTTGCTGGTCACGCAGGGACTCCTGGGCAATGGAGTCCCTGCACACGCTCGCAGCCCCGCAGCGCCTCGCTCCCACAAGCAGCCTCAAGGTCTTAGTTTTCTCCTCAGAGCAGCCCCCAGCCAACAGGGCGAAGCGGCACCCGCGGAGCGGGTGCGGCGAGTAGCAGCCACGGGATCAGGCAACAAGAGTTCCAACTGTAGCGCCAACAACAGCGCTACGGCAGCAAAAGCGTCCCAAGGAACAGTGGAGGAAGAGGAGGTAAAGTACCCTCCTGTGGGCGGTGGGCGGGCCACGGGGAGAGCGGACCGGAAGGTCTTGCTGGTCACGCAGGGACTCCTGGGCAATGGAGTCCCTGCACACGCTCGCAGCCCCGCAGCGCCTCGCTCCCACAAGCAGCCTCAAGGTCTTAGTTTTCTCCTCAGAGCAGCCCCCAGCCAACAGGGCGAGTAGCAGCCACGGGATCAGGCAACAAGAGTTCCAACTGTAGCGCCAACAACAGCGCTACGGCAGCAAAAGCGTCCCAAGGAACAGTGGAGGAAGAGGAGGTAAAGTACCCTCCTGTGGGCGGTGGGCGGGCCACGGGGAGAGCGGACCGGAAGGTCTTGCTGGTCACGCAGGGACTCCTGGGCAATGGAGTCCCTGCACACGCTCGCAGCCCCGCAGCGCCTCGCTCCCACAAGCAGCCTCAAGGTCTTAGTTTTCTCCTCAGAGCAGCCCCCAGCCAACAGGGCGAAGCGGCACCCGCGGAGCGGGTGCGGCGAGTAGCAGCCACGGGATCAGGCAACAAGAGTTCCAACTGTAGCGCCAACAACAGCGCTACGGCAGCAAAAGCGTCCCAAGGAACAGTGGAGGAAGAGGAGGTAAAGTACCCTCCTGTGGGCGGTGGGCGGGCCACGGGGAGAGCGGACCGGAAGGTCTTGCTGGTCACGCAGGGACTCCTGGGCAATGGAGTCCCTGCACACGCTCGCAGCCCCGCAGCGCCTCGCTCCCACAAGCAGCCTCAAGGTCTTAGTTTTCTCCTCAGAGCAGCCCCCAGCCAACAGGGCGAAGCGGCACCCGCGGAGCGGGTGCGGCGAGTAGCAGCCACGGGATCAGGCAACAAGAGTTCCAACTGTAGCGCCAACAACAGCGCTACGGCAGCAAAAGCGTTGTAAATGACAAACGCCTTTTATTTATGTTTTGGGTTTTAAAACATAAATGAAAGGAACTATCATTTACAATACTAATAGCTTAAACTCTCGCAAACGCGAAACCTATTGCATTGCAATAAAGGGCCTTCTTGACCGCTTTTTAAATTGCAAATATCTGAGGAAGAGACCGGCCTGCGACGTCTTCAAAGTTGTGATAAATAGCGCAGTGAAGAAGAGGTGTAAGTGTTGTACATTACACAGACACAAAGTGCGAAGTGAGTTACGTATGATTTGAGCCATGAGTAAATCAACTTCCCTGTGGAAAAGCAACTTTTGAAAACCAAAAAAGTTGTTTTACACACATAAGTATGTGTGTGACTGACCGTGTGTGTAAGCAGGCTTTACAGGCACAGTCATCTTTGAGAACAAAGTCCACAGACTTACTTTTGGGAAAATCTTTCTGAATCAGTCCCTAAATATTTTACAGTACACCCATAGTCATACTATCCGCATGTATGTAGTGCACTTCTGGCATTAGTATGACCTCATGGCGCTGTGAGCCGAATGGAATGTGCTGATCAGCCCCCTGCATTATTACAGGTACTGTTGGGAAACTGTACTTATGTGTGGCTCTTTCTCTCATTTAAGTTTTCTTCTATCATGTTCCTCCTCAACAAAAATGCACAGTCCTAATAAGCCCTTCCTGGCCTATCTCGTGCTCATATCAAACCTAAAAAACAAATTACGTACAACAATAAACGTGTTCCTTGTGAAGCAAATAAATATTTTATAACCTGACTTCAGAAAAAAGACGACTATCGAATGATGATGACACATTTTATGTTGTCTCCTATCTATGCCCCCAAAGCCTCCCGATAACATACGTGTGCACTTTGTGTGCAACACTCCCGGTTGTCTTTTGTCTCCATTCACATGATGATAGTAGTGTCCACAATTACAAACATGTCCTACCGTGCCATGTGACAGGATTTCATTTTCATAGCTATAGTTATTGATCTTTGTAAGATAAATGGATAGTTTCCAACTATATACCGTCCGTGAGCGCAGGGTAATATGCATGAAGAAACAAACATGTTGTATGAAATGAGCATGAATAGTATATGAATTGAGGTGTGCAAAATTATAACTCCACAAGCACAATTTCACTAATTTGCGACGTGGCATAACGTACGTTGAGGGGGGCCCCCCTGCCACGTACACGGAGGGGCCCTCACTCCAGATTTAATGCAGACTTCTTGGGCCCGAGTAGTGTACTGAGGGGGACCCCTGCAGCTCCCCGCCCCGCACCACGGGGACTGCGGGAGCCTGTGTTACGCCCCTTGCCACCTTCATAGAACTTATTCCGTGACCAAACGTTTCAGATAGAAAGAGATTTTTTTATTGCAAAAATCTTTTTTTGTGGAAAAAAATGTCCATTCGCCTCGAAGAACTTAATTTTTGCTGGAATCACGGGTCCCACATAAAACGTAGGGTGTTTTCCATCAAACATTTTTTTTAAAACGTTGTCACCTTTATGGAGTTGCTGAAGTTGTTCTATTGGAAACGCTGCCCATGCTATATAAATGGCCCCTTATCCCGCCCCCCCCAAAAATGGACAAAGTTATTTAAAAAAGATAATAATACCTTGTACAGTGGGTCAAGCTCAGCTTTGTAAAGTGAATCCGATTTCTCTCTTTACTCTGGTTTTGCAGCTGACATGATAGATTTTTTTTAATGTTATCTTTTGGTAATTCTCGTCTTTTAGCAGATGGCTGCTAAGCACTTCACAAAACCGAATCAGACATGGGTCTGCGAGAGAAAAGTTTGGTAGGGAACTAGCTGGACTGACGACTGGCGCTGCGATGTCCTGCCAGTGGCAGATTGTGCGCTATAGCAATGCTAATTTACAATAACAGTGTAACTATACACTTAGTAAAATAGAAGAATGAAACATAAAAGACACAACATTTAAATCAATAATACATTGGATGAAATAAGTGCTGGACATTCTAGAGGCATGTTTGCGCCAAGGTACCTGTGCCATGGGGTGTGTTTAAAGTATTGTAAACGTGTTTAAAAAGACCTGTACAGATGTTGGGTACTCTCTCGGGTGCCTACATTTAGTATTGATAGTTTTTGGCTTGGTTCCAATATTATACACATCAGCCGTGTAGTGTGATGTTTAATAGGCTTTGGGTATATGGGGCTGGGAGATATCAAAGGCCGCTGCGCAGCTCAATGGATTCCGGCAAACCAGATCTTATTCAGCGCGAGCGTCTGTGGAAAGGGGCCGGAGGAGGTTTCAATCCGGATTTAAAACCGCACAATGTAAACCAACAACCGCAGGCTCTAGTTCTGCGAGGCCGTTCATCTCCAAGATTTTAAAATGCACAACGTACACCAGCAACCACAGATATCTAGTGCTGCGAGGCCGTTCAGCTCCAAGATTTTAAACCACACAATGTACACCAGCAACCGCAGATATCTAGTGCCGCGAAGCTGTTGAGCTCCAGCATTAAACACCGCACAATATAAACCAGCAACCACAGACATCTAGTGCTGTGAGGCCGTTGAGCTCCAGCATTAAACACCGCACAATATAAACCAGCAACCACAGACATCTAGTGCTGTGAGGCCGTTGAGCTCCAGCATTAAACAACGCACAATATTAACCAGCAACCACAGACATCTAGTGCTGTGAGGCCGTTGACCTCCAGAATTAAACACCGCACAAGGAGAAGTGTGGCTCAATGATTAGAGCGGCAGACCCTGATGCAGAGGTCTAGCCCGGGACCAGGGTTCAATTCCCCGCCTCGGCGGGTCTTGGGCTCAAAAATTCCACGGACCTGATAATTCTCGCCTCGGTGCCTATTCCAATCATGGAGTCCCACTCTGCAACTCTGGGCAATAGCTTGCTTAGGCTCCATAACATATTTACAACAAGGGGTGGTGAGGGACAGAGTCTCTGAATCAAGCAGAAAGCTCTCACCCAGTCAAGAGATCAGGGCTAGATCCAACACCGTTTTTTAGCTCACTGCACCATCCCAGTTTCAGAACCTGGCTGTATGCAAATTAGTCTGTTCCTGTCCCAGTGTATGATGGGAACAGGGCAAACCAAACTACAAAAGCCAATTCTTACACTGGGAAGGAAACAAGCTCCCGGGGACCGGTTTCTGGCATTACAGCCGTCTTCGGCCCGGTTTGCTTGAATCCTGATGGTGCAATGAGCAAGGGTCTCACATCTGAGAATACCCTTCCACGCTTAGGGTGGACAAAAATATTTACAACAAGGGGTGGTGAGGGACAGAGTCTCTGAATCAAGCAGAAAGCTCTCACCCAGTCAAGAGATCAGGGCTAGATCCAACACCGTTTTTTAGCTCACTGCACCATCCCAGTTTCAGAACCTGACTGTATGCAAATTAGTCTGTTCCTGTCCCAGTGCATGATGGGAACAGGGCAAACCAAACTACAAAAGCCAATTCTTACACTGGGAAGGAAACAAGCTCCCGGGGACCGGTTTCTGGCATTACAGCCGTCTTCGGCCCGGTTTGCTTGAATCCTGATGGTGCAATGAGCAAGGGTCTCACATCTGAGAATACCCTTCCACGCTTAGGGTGGACAAAAATATTTACAACAAGGGGTGGTGAGGGACAGAGTCTCTGAATCAAGCAGAAAGCTCTCACCCAGTCAAGAGATCAGGGCTAGATCAGACTGATTTGCATATAGCCAGGTTCTGAGCTGGGATGGGGCAGTGAGATAAATAACGGTGATGGATCAAGCCCTGATCTTTGGACTGGGTAAGAGTGGTCTGTTTAATTCAGACACTCTGTTCATCACCACCCACTTTTCTGAATCGTTTTTGGCCACTATAGGTGTGGCAGGGTATACTCAGACATGAGTCCCTTTCTCACTGCTCCATCAGGATTCAAGCAAGCCGGGCCGAAGACGGCTGAAATGCCAGAAACCGGTCCCCGGTAGCTTGTCTCCTTTCTGGTGAAGAATTGGCTTGGTAGTTTAGTCTGCCCTGTTCCCATGATGCACTGGGCCAGGGACAGACTGATTTGCATATAGCCAGGTTCTGAGCTGGGATGGGGCAGTGAGATAAATAACGGTGATGGATCAAGCCCTGATCTTTGGACTGGGTAAGAGTGGTCTGTTTAATTCAGACACTCTGTTCATCACCACCCACTTTTCTGAATCGTTTTTGGCCACTATAGGTGTGGCAGGGTATACTCAGACATGAGTCCCTGTTAGACGGACCGGGAGGGTCGGCCGAGGACAAGGGGAGAGGTCTCCGGGGAGAGCCGTCTCCAGCGATCGTACAGACAAGTAACTTCCCCCCCACAGACGGACACCACACCAGGATAAGGTTCAACGATACTTTATCAGCAATTCTTTAGGTACGGTAGAAGTATACAAGGAGGTCTGGACTCAGGGGTCCCCTCGATTCTGGTCTCTGGATTGGGAAAAGGGTAGCGGGACAGTCTTGTTACCAATAGATGAAAATAGCTCTCAATCCTCGAGCTCGGCGTTCTAGATGATCGGGCCGCGGCGGAGCCAGCAGGTCCCGAGATGGATGAAGGATGCGACGGTCCGCGGCGGAGCCAGCAGGTCCCGGTGAAGATGGTGGTTACAAACGGTCCGCGGCCACGCCAGCAGGTCCCGACGACGATGAAGGTTACGAAGGTTGCGGCAGCGCCAGCAGGCAGGACGAAGGTTCGCAAGGCAGGGCTACGGCAGCGCCAGTAGTCCGACAAGGATGAGTTCTTCACTGCGTCTCTCGACTCCAGGATACAACTGCCTTCCTGCTCTGGAGCTGCCCCAGTTATAGGGCTAGTGCGCTTTGATGTCCGGACCCTCGCACTTGGAGGTTGGGGGGTCCGGGATGAAGGGGTCCAGACACCCAGCAGGGGGGTGGAGCCAGCGCCCGGGGAGGTTGTGGCGAGCGGCACCTGGCGAGGGAGAACCATCGACACCTCTTTCTCCCATTGACCTGCCAAGTAGTCCGCTCACCTCCTGGGTGGATGGTGGTGCCAGGATGTCTGAGGCCTAGCCAGGCCCAGGGTTGGGTCGATCGGGGGCCACGCGGCCTCGTGGCGGAGTGTCCAAGATGGCGCCCAGGCTGGGCGCGCGGGCCAGTAATGGATCGGGCCCACGAGGTCGATATGTTCAGAGGCAAGGGTCCCGGAGGGGACGGAAAACGTGGAGGGGTGGTGTGTGACACTTGAGGGACCGGGCTCGGGCCTGGTCGGGCAGAGGGGGGAGCGGCCCTTCACGTGGCCTGTCCAACATGCGTCCCCCCCAGCTGAAGGCGGGGAGAGTCACCCATCCTCTTGGGGACTCTCCTCGTCGAGGCGGAAAAACCGGGACAGGCCATCTGCGTTGGCGTGATCTGGCCCAGGCCGGTGTTCAACAGTGAAGTCCATCCCTTGTAGGGAGATGGACCAACGTAGAAGTTTTGGGTTTTCCCCCCGCATCTGCATCAGCCACTGCAGGGGTCGATGGTCGGTCTGCACCCGGAAGTGGGTGCCAAAGAGGTAGGGCCGGAGCTTCTTGAGGGCCCATACCACGGCGAAGGCCTCCCTCTCGATGGTGCTCCAGCGTTGTTCTCGAGGTAGGAGTCGCCTGCTGATGAAGGCCACTGGCTGATCAAGGCCTTCGGTGTTCAATTGAGACAGGACCGCCCCAATGCCGTGGTCGGAGGCATCCGTCTGGACGACAAATTCCCGGCTGTAGTCGGGGGCCTGGAGCACAGGGGCGGAGCACATGGCGGCCTTCAGTTGTTCGAAGGCTGTTTGACAATCGGGGGTCCAGTTGACCTTCTTGGGCTGATTTTTGGACGTGAGCTCTGTGAGGGGCCCCACTATGGTACCATAGTCTTTCACGAACCGTCTGTAATAGCCCGTGAGTCCCAAAAAGGCGCGGACCTCGGTCTGGGTGATGGGGGGCTGCCAGGACTGGATGGCGGCAATTTTGAGCTGCAGAGGGGCCACCAGGCCGCTTCCCACCTGGTGTCCGAGGTAGGTTACGGACCCCTGACCAATTTGGCATTTGCTGGCCTTGATCGTGAGGCCAGCTTGCTGAAGGGCCTGTAGCACCGCTCGGAGGTGGTGGAGGTGGTCGGACCAGTGGTGGCTGTACACAGCGATGTCGTCTAGGTAGGCGGCGCTGAATCCTTCGAGCCCGGCCACGACCTGGTTGACTAGCCGCTGAAATGTTGCGGGGGCATTCTTCATGCCGAAGGGCATGACCTTGAAATGATAATGGCCATCAGGAGTGGAAAATGCAGATCGCTCTTGGGCCCGGGGTGTGAGGCCGATCTGCCAGTAGCCCGCCGTCAAGTCGAAAATGCTGAGGTAGCGGGCAGCTCCCATGCGGTCGATTAGTTCATCCGCCCGGGGGATGGGATGTGCGTCTGTTCTGGTGACCGCATTCAAGCCCCGGTAGTCGACGCAGAACCGGAGTTCCGGTGTGGTGCCGGGAGCGGCTGCTTTGGGGACCAGTACTACTGGGCTGGCCCAGGGGCTGTCTGAGGGCTCAATGACCCCGAGGGTGAGCATTTTGGTTACTTCTTCCTGGATGCAAGCCCGTACCCGATCTGGTACGCGGTAGGCCCGGTGGCGGATAGGGGGGCTGTCCCCCGTGTCTACGTCGTGCACACACCAGGAGGTGACGCCTGGGGTGAGGGAAAACAGGTCGGCGAACTGCAACAGAAGGTCTCGACATTCTTGGCGTTGTTCCAGAGTGAGGGCCTCCGAGAGTCGGACCCCGTCCACGGAGCCGTCTTTCTCCCGAGTCCGTAGGAGATCAGGGAGGGGTTCGGAGTCTTCTTCGGCTCCATTGTCTGTGGCCATCAGGAGGCTGAGTTCTGAGCGCACAAAGTGGGGTTTCAGCCTATGAGCGTGGAGGACTCGGAGGGGGTTCCGTGAAGACTCCATGTCGATGAGATAGGTGACAGGACCCTTACGCTCGACTACTTTGAAGGGCCCCGTCCACTTGTCTTGCAGAGCGCAGGGCTCGGTGGGGGACATCACCCATACCTGTTGTCCGGGTTCAAATTCGATGGAGGAGGCATTTCGGTCATACCACTTTTTCATGTCCTCTTGACTGGCCTCCAAGTTTGCTTTTGCCAGCTCTCTGAACCGTCGGGTCTGGTTGCGGAGGGTTAGTAGGTATTTGAAGACATCTGGGGGGTTCTTTAGAGGGGGCATTTCCCAGCCTTCCTTGACTAGACTGAGAGGCCCCCGTATGGGGTGTCCATACAATAACTCAAACGGGCTGAAGCCGAGGGACTTCTGGGGGACCTCTCGATAGGCGAAGAGGAGGCACGGCAGCAGCACATCCCACTGGCGACGGAGGGGCTCTTCCAACCCCCCAATCATCCCTTTGAGCGTGCGGTTGAAACGCTCAACGAGTCCGTTTCCTTGAGGGTGATAGGGGGTCGTGAATTGGTAGGTGACCCCACACTGTTGCCAGAGGGACTTCATATATTTGGAAATAAAGTTTGTGCCCCTGTCGCTGACGACTTCTCTGGGGAAGCCCACACGGGAGAAGATCCCCATCAGGGCCCGGCCGACCACCGGGGCTGTCACAGTTCGCAGGGTAATAGCCTCGGGGTAGCGGGTGGCGTGGTCCACTAGTACCAGGATGAACCGATGTCCTTGTTTTGTACGGGGGTCCAGGGGCCCCACAATGTCTATCCCGACCCTCTCAAACGGGGTGGTGACCACGGGAAATGGTTGCAGGGGGGCCTTTAGTTTGCGGCCGCTCTTTCCGCTGGCTTGGCACGTGGGGCAAGATCGGCAATGCTGGAGTACATCATTCCTCATTTTGGGCCAGAAGAAGTGGGTTACTAGGCGGCTGTAGGTTTTATCCTGACCCAGGTGTCCAGCCAGGGGGACATCGTGGGCCAGGTTTAGCAAGAAGTCTCTAAAACGGAGGGGCACCACTAGCACTCGGCTGGCCCCCAACTCCGCGATCCTTTGTTCACTGTATAGCAGATCATTGTCCCAGTAGACCCAATGTGTTCCGGAGGTATCCCCTGCGCTCTGGGCGAGGGCTTGTTGGCGGAGTCCCTCGAGGGAGGGACAGGTCTTTTGCTCTTGGCGAAACTGTTCCTGTGTGGGTCCCCCCTCTTGATGCCACTGGTCGAGGCCAGCGAGGTCCGGAGGTTGAGCTGGTTCTGGGGGGACGGCACGGTCGGTGTCTTCGACTGGGGCGACCGGGGGAGGAGGCGCCGGCCATTCGGGTTCCTCTTGTCGGGGATTGGCACGGGCGGCCATGGACCGGATGGTGACGCACGCCCAGTCCGGGACGCCCAACATCCCCAGGTGTTCTCTTCATTCTACGGCTGCCCAGGGAGAGCTTTCAAGGTCATTCCCCAGGAGACAGTCTACGGGAGCATCATCTCGGACCGTTACTTTCAACATGCCGGAGACCCCTCCCCATTCGAAAGGGACGCAGGCCATCCGACACAGACTTTCCGAGTTATCGGCTGAATGGACAGGGCAGAGAATGTTTGGTATGAACTGTTCTGGGGTCACCAGGTGACAGCGGACGGCTGTTACACTGGCCCCGGTGTCACGGAGGGCTTCGGCCTGGCGTCCATTGATGCTCACCCATTGGCTGTACTTCCGGGTGTTGGCGGGTAGGGGGACCCGCGGGACCATGTCTTTCCCCCCTAAGCATGCTAAAGTCATGGCGGCTGGCTCCCATTCTTGATGCTCTTGTTCGTATTCTTCCTGCTCCTCGGCGATCTGTTCTTCCCCTAGGGCAGCAGCGGCCACTTGGCGGGGTCTTGGGCTCTGGTACTGCGGGCAATTTGGGTCGTTTGCATAGTGGCCGACTCGTTGGCATCAGTGACACGTGACATTGGCTCTGTATCCCGGTCGCACCGGGGTGTTGCCCCGGTTGGCCGGGGGGGTGGTGCTGGTAGTGGGGGCGACCGGAGCGTTGTCTTTTCCTCGCCCTTGGCCCCCCCCTCCTCCTCGGGGACGGTGTTGACCGTTGTTGTTCCGGTTTTGTTCATAGGACCCATTTCGGCCCACTCTGGTGATTTCCCACCGGTCAGCCTCGGCTGCGAGCTGCCGTGGATCAGTCAATTTGCTGTCGAGGAGGTGCTGCCGGAGCTCAATGAAGCAATTGTTTGATAGATGCTCCCACACCATGAGGTTGAAGAGTTGTTCGTACGTTGTGACATTGCTTCCTTTGATCCAGCCCTCGAAGGCTCGGCTAAAGTAGTTCACGTAGTCCACCCAAGTTGTACCCGGGATGCGGGTGCAGTCTCGGAACCTCTGACGGTACATCTCGGGTGTGAGCCCATAGCGGGTGAGGAGGGCAGCTTTCATGTGGTCATAGGAGGTCATCTGATGGTCCGGGAGCTGTAGCAGGGCATCGCGGCCCTCATTGAGGAATCTCCCCCATAGACCGGCTCCCCAATCGCTTCGGTCGATCCGGTGGGCGGTCATAGCGATTTCGTAGGCCTTGAACCATTGCTGGATGTCGTCCTCTCGGAAGTATTCTCGAACGACATCCTTGGGGATGTGTACCTTTTTCTCTGTTGCCCCTGGGTCGCGGGGTTGCTCGGGCACCCCTAATTCCCTGTTCTGCTTGCGTAAGTCTATCTCAGCTAGTTTGCGCTCGTGTTCATACGCCAGCCTCTTTTCCTCGAGCTCCCTTTGTCTCTGTTTTTCCTCTCTTTCTTCGCGGAGACGCAGGTGCTCTAAGCTTATTTTTTGTTCGGCCAGTTTAAGTTCAATATCCATTTTGAGCCGGGCCATTTCTAGTTCGTGTAGTCGTGTTCTTTCTCGTTCCTGGATCTCGTCTTGCGAGAGACCCGTTCTTTGCTCCTCGGGGGCCGTGGTGTTTTTCCCTACTGCTGCGATGTTTTGGTCGGTGGTTCCCACGGCCCCGGTTTCTGCCCAGGACTCTAGGGCCTGCTTGAAATCGTCTTTGGTACTTAGACCGGTGGTAGCGATACCTAGTTCGATGCAGAATTGTTTTAGTTCACGATGGCTGTACTCGTTCAATTTCTCCATTTGAAATTTCTCGGTGGATCCGCTTTCTTTGGTTGTCATTGTGATTTCGTCGTGGGGTGAGCTACTCTCTGTACGATTATGCGGTGATTCGGATCGCGCCGCTGGCCACCAATGTTAGACGGACCGGGAGGGTCGGCCGAGGACAAGGGGAGAGGTCTCCGGGGAGAGCCGTCTCCAGCGATCGTACAGACAAGTAACTTCCCCCCCACAGACGGACACCACACCAGGATAAGGTTCAACAATACTTTATCAGCAATTCTTTAGGTACGGTAGAAGTATACAAGGAGGTCTGGACTCAGGGGTCCCCTCGATTCTGGTCTCTGGATTGGGAAAAGGGTAGCGGGACAGTCTTGTTACCAATAGATGAAAATAGCTCTCAATCCTCGAGCTCGGCGTTCTAGATGATCGGGCCGCGGCGGAGCCAGCAGGTCCCGAGATGGATGAAGGATGCGACGGTCCGCGGCGGAGCCAGCAGGTCCCGGTGAAGATGGTGGTTACAAACGGTCCGCGGCCACGCCAGCAGGTCCCGACGACGATGAAGGTTACGAAGGTTGCGGCAGCGCCAGCAGGCAGGACGAAGGTTCGCAAGGCAGGGCTACGGCAGCGCCAGTAGTCCGACAAGGATGAGTTCTTCACTGCGTCTCTCGACTCCAGGATACAACTGCCTTCCTGCTCTGGAGCTGCCCCAGTTATAGGGCTAGTGCGCTTTGATGTCCGGACCCTCGCACTTGGAGGTTGGGGGGTCCGGGATGAAGGGGTCCAGACACCCAGCAGGGGGGTGGAGCCAGCGCCCGGGGAGGTTGTGGCGAGCGGCACCTGGCGAGGGAGAACCATCGACACCTCTTTCTCCCATTGACCTGCCAAGTAGTCCGCTCACCTCCTGGGTGGATGGTGGTGCCAGGATGTCTGAGGCCTAGCCAGGCCCAGGGTTGGGTCGATCGGGGGCCACGCGGCCTCGTGGCGGAGTGTCCAAGACGGCGCCCAGGCTGGGCGCGCGGGCCAGTAATGGATCGGGCCCACGAGGTCGATATGTTCAGAGGCAAGGGTCCCGGAGGGGACGGAAAACGTGGAGGGGTGGTGTGTGACACTTGAGGGACCGGGCTCGGGCCTGGTCGGGCAGAGGGGGGAGCGGCCCTTCACGTGGCCTGTCCAACAGTCCCTTTCTCACTGCTCCATCAGGATTCAAGCAAGCCGGGCCGAAGACGGCTGAAATGCCAGAAACCGGTCCCCGGTAGCTTGTCTCCTTTCTGGTGAAGAATTGGCTTGGTAGTTTAGTCTGCCCTGTTCCCATGATGCACTGGGCCAGGGACAGACTGATTTGCATATAGCCAGGTTCTGAGCTGGGATGGGGCAGTGAGATAAATAACGGTGATGGATCAAGCCCTGATCTTTGGACTGGGTAAGAGTGGTCTGTTTAATTCAGACACTCTGTTCATCACCACCCACTTTTCTGAATCGTTTTTGGCCACTATAGGTGTGGCAGGGTATACTCAGACATGAGTCCCTTTCTCACTGCTCCATCAGGATTCAAGCAAGCCGGGCCGAAGACGGCTGAAATGCCAGAAACCGGTCCCCGGTAGCTTGTCTCCTTTCTGGTGAAGAATTGGCTTGGTAGTTTAGTCTGCCCTGTTCCCATGATGCACTGGGCCAGGGACAGACTGATTTGCATATAGCCAGGTTCTGAGCTGGGATGGGGCAGTGAGATAAATAACAGTGATGGATCAAGCCCTGATCTTTGGACTGGGTAAGAGTGGTCTGTTTAATTCAGACACTCTGTTCATCACCACCCACTTTTCTGAATCGTAGGCTCCATAACGGCCCCCACAACGCTGAGGATGCCAGGCCTCCACCTTGGGGGTGCCCAAGAGGGGACGCCTCACAGGGAAAGCCAGGATGGGTTCCACAGCAGTATTCGTACAAGCGCCTTGAGACCCTTGCGGGTGAGTAGTGCGCTATACAAGTATCAATTTACAATGTAAACCAGTAACCACAGGCACCTAGTGCTGTGAGGCCGTTGAATTCACAATAACCTCTAGTGTTGCAAAGCCGTTGAGCTTTAGGATTTAAAACTGCATAAGGTAAACCGGACACTACAGACCTCTTGTGCTGCAACGCCTTTGAGCTGTAGCATTTAATGCAATGTAAACCGGCAAGCGCAGCCTCTAGGCTGCGAGTCCCTTGACCTCCAAAACACCTAAGTCCACTTTGTATGCAGACCACAAAGAGGAGGAAGTGGGGGGGATGGAGGGAGCAGCAAATGTCAGAAGGGTGGGATGCCCACCATGAAAAGGTTGTCAGAAACAGCAATTGTAATCCCGATGTTGGTGTCTGGCTTAGCACCACGGCCATTCCGACCAATGCATCCTCTTGATCTATGACCCTTGCGGAGGCGTCGTGTTGCGTCCGACAGCTGTGGGTTCGACCACCAGTACCATGATATGGCGGTTAGACAAAAGTGCTGTGGGGGTCTGACCGATGACATCGCAAGGAGGCCTTAAGTTACAAATAAGAGACCGTATCTGTACACTCAGGTAGTTATTTCCTGCTGGAAAACAAAGCTAGAACTGCTCCATTGGTAAAACGCTCTGAAGTAAGTGGATAAGTTATATTCCTTTAACTATTTGCTTCTGTGTTGGGAGGCTCCCTAAAGCTGTGCCTACATAAAGAAAGCAGTTCCCAAGATTCCAAGGTCATCACTAGAAAGGAGACACTGTGTTGCACCTAGAAAATAACATTGGTCTGATTGCAGAGGAAGAGGGTGGAAAAACGTTCAAGGGGTTGGGAGGAAGGTCTGACATCTTTGAAGCTTGTGTGACCACTCAATTGTGGTAACGAGCCAAAGCAAAACATTTTCTGTTTAGTTAGAGCACGGCATTTCAATGTTAAACACAAATCAAACTGAAATGACGGAAAGAACTGTAAGACACAGCATTGGAAGGCAACTTGAAGAAGAAGAACAAGAAGAAAACGGAAGAGCATCTGGGCCAACGAGGGCTGGGAGAGACTGAATACGGGAAGCGACTTTGATATGCAGCGATTAACGGACAGCGGGGCTACAGTGTGATAGAAGGCTCTGCGCTAGAACTGAGGGGCTCAATGGAGGTACATGGAAGGGAACATTAAAAACAAGAGGTCGATTTCCTATAGCAGCGCATGCGCTGTTGTAGGCTCAACCTAATAAGCAAACGCACTGCCTGACGCCTGAAAAACAAACAAGCTCGCGCAGCAACAGTAGGAGGTGGGGCAGCAGGGGGTAGGTGGGGCCTGCACCTGCGTGAGCGATAATTGCTGCCAGATGGCAGCTTGCGCTCCCGCAAGTAGATCGCCTCACGTGCACGCGTTGCCATTGATGGCAATGGAACGCGTGCACGTTTTTGGCTGAAAAGCCAAAGCAATCGGAAAAGGTATTTTTTGCCTTAGCAGCGCATGCATGCTGCGTAGGCGAGACCTAAAAACGTTTAAACTGTATTAAGTATGGAACGAGTGTAAACTTTTCCTCAAAGAGAAAAGGGGGAAAAGAGATTTCAAATCCTGGCCCACTACTTTTCCATAAGATTTACTTTGGGTTTCGTTCTCGCGCTCTGCATTCTGATCCTTGAAGACATCTAGGGCTTGAGTCTCGTGCTGCACCTTAACCATCATTTCCTTGTAAGCAATCTAAAATTGTATTCTGTAGGTCCTCCCTCCCAGGGGGTATTTGTTTCAGTGCATTCAATGTTGTGACTGTGTTTGTTTCTTCCTGGTCTTCTGAGATGTTATCATTGGCACTGGGCATCTTATCTCCAAAGTCTTTCACAAATTCAAGAGTTGGTTTATGTGGAACATACAGACTGTTGTATTCAGCAGTTTCTTTGACTTGTTTTGGAGCTTTTCGGTCCTGTCAGTAGAACTATGGTCTTGGTTGGCTTTGCTCTTTTCTATCGTGCCGATTGAGCCAGAACTGTCTGAGTGGAGCCACCCAATGTCAGTTTACCAAAAAGTGATGTGAATTTAAACTTCATTGTCTAGGTAGCTCCATATGATGTGCTGCCATCATATTTTTGGTCCATACCCTTAGCTGCCAGCTCTGTGCAAGATCTGCTAGCTCTCTGCAAGATGTTCCAACTACATTAATTTCTGTAGGTAATCCTTTGTGCTTTTGACAGCGGTGTCTTCGTTGTAGCCATGACTGAATATTTATGACCATTGCTGACACTTAGGGGCACATGCATCAGCATTTGTTTTTGCGATTCCTTATTTGCGAAAAATAAGGAATCGCAAATAAGGAATCGCAAAATGCAATGCATGAATAAAATTGCAATTTTTTTGCGATTCAGTAAAAATCGCAATTTCTACCGACTCGCATAATTTTAGAGATTCTTTATTCGCGAATTTGCAAATTGCGAATTACCCATATTGCTGCATTGCAATTACATCACAACCAGGTAGTAAGTCTACTGATTGAACACACCTGTTTCCAGGGAGAGCTGGAGGAGAGACAGTTGGCAGTTGGAGCACAGCTTGGAGCAACTGGAGCAGAGTGTGAGCCAGCAGCAAAAGGGGAACTGGCCTCAGAAAATGCAGGAGAACAACTACAGGCCAGGAAAAGGAAAATTAAATTCAGCGACCAGGAACTGGAAATTTTGATTGAGGAAGTGACCATGAGGGAGGAGCAGCAGATTGGCAAAAAAATCCTTCAAAGTGCCAGAAGCAGCGAAAAGGAAAATTTGGCTTGGAATCCAAGCAAAAGTTAATGCAGTTGGTGTTGCCCACCGTGACATTAACAATTTACAAAAGCGCTGGTATGATCTGCGTAGTCGTGCAAAAGAAAGGATTGCCAACAGGATAAAGGCAGCCAAAAGGACCGATGGTGGACCATCCAGGGATAGGCCTAATACCCCACTTGAGGACTTGGTGGAAGGGATCCTTGAAACAAAGGCAGTTGTTGGTGTCTCGGAAATTGACACCTCAGACCATGTCGGCACATCCAAAGGTAAGAGCACAACATCATGTGTATTGCATGCATTTGTGACGACAAGAGACCCTTAAGGTAGTCATAGTAGCTAAGAATATATCCCCCTAATGTAGTAATTGATACGTATGAAACAGCAGTATCCATAACCCCATATACTAACTGTACCAATGCATCAGGGGAGTTGTATTCAGGCAAAAGTTAATGTGAAGTACAGAGTCAATGATTTCAAAAGTGATCATTGCACATTTTGTATGATCAATTAGGAGACATGTCATGCGAAATGGAGCTGTTAATTTGTAATTTTCATGATTTTACATGGTCACAAGTGCAATTTAAAAAAGTAACAGACTTTTTGCACTGTTTAAATCATAGATACAGGACAGTATTGCCATTGAAGGGGCCAAGTTCCACTGTCAGAACTTTCCAGAGGCAGATGACTCCGACTCACCCACATCATCACCAACAATTGCACATAGAAGACACAGAAGCAGAGTGCGCCAACTGCAACAGTTAGAGAGTGAGGATGGCCTGGATGTACATATTCCAGACATCAGGCAGCTCCTACACCAGCAACCCCAGAAACACAGCAGAGCAGGCGGAGTAGGTTGCAACAGTTGTACAGGCGCAGGCCGCAATATTCCCAGAGCCAAACAGCAAATGATGATGAGAGGAACGCCAGTGTTGTGGAGGTGAAAATTCTTAAAGTGCAGCGCCTGCAAGGCAAAGACATACGTGTCATGAAAGGTAAAATGGGGAAAATCAGTCAGTACATTGGTGCCATACACAACTGTCTTCAGTACATGTCCAATGTGATTGAGGAAGGACAGAGGGCAACATCTGACAAACTGGACCGTGTGGCTGCAGCAATGGAGGCAATGTGTCAAACACTACAGGCGGAGCAACTATCAAGTGACCGTAGGCCTCATAGGGTACTGTCCAGCATGCAGGGGTACACCAGGTCAATCAACCGTCTTAGCCACACTAATGCGCAGCTTTCAAAACGTGCTGTTGCCATGCAAGAGGAGATGACCCACTGTTGTGGAGATGTTGCTGGGGGCCTAATGAAGGTCATAAATGTTGTGGAGGGTATGCAGACTGCTGCTGCAAGTGAAAGCCTACTGCATGGTGGTGGGAGTGATGGGGGCTCAAATGTGAGCAGCCTACTTGTACCTGTTGTGGCCGGGGGACGCCGTAACACCAGAAGACATGACAGTGCAGAGAGCCCAACTACGGATGATGGGAGGAACACAGGAAAGGCATTAGGAGTGCGTGGGCGCAAGAAGTAGGATATGACTCGGTGACCCATATGGGTCTGGAACAAGGGAGACTGCATAGCTTTCACAGTAAATGCATTTTAATTTGCTGTCAGTACACTGCATGTGCTAAGATGTCTTCAGTACCCTGAATCATTGCTAACACATTTGCGATTAAAACATTACAGTTATGCATCAGATGTGTAGTGTAGTTCTTACCTACGTCAAAAGTAATGTTGAGTTATCTCTGTCCTTCTTCTTCTCCCCTCTGCTGCGTCAGGTCCACATAGTCTTGGGTGTGTTTGTTGTGGCTGGTTATCAACTTGAGGCTGCACATCATCATCCTCCAGTGCTAAGCCTCTTCTAGTGGCTATGTTTTGCAACATGGCACATGTAAAAACTCTTTTACAGCAAATTTCCGGACGATATTATAAAGCCCCGCCAGTCTTATGTAGTATGCAAAAACCGAGACTTCAGTACCCCAAATGTTCTCTCAATTACGTTGCGGGTTGCTATGTGTGCATTGTTGTAGTGCTGTTCTTTCCGTGTTGCTGGATTCAGATAGGGAGTTACAATGAATGACCTCACAGCGTATGCACTGTCACCTATGGGATGGGATGGAAGACACAAATTAAGAGTTCAATGTGACACCATGGTAGAGATGTGCAACAACCAGAGGGAATATATTTACCAAGCAAATATCAGTCTCCAAATTCACCAGCAAGAAGTCGTGTGTGGATGCCACTATGCCTGAAAATGTACCAATCATGGGCACTGCCAGTGTAACTTGTAACTAAGTCAGTAATGATAGTTCTTGGATTGCATATCACCTGAATGTTCAGTGAATGGTAACATTTCCGGTTGCGGTAAATGTACTCATTTTCTGACGGTGGACAAATGGGGACATGCGTGCCATCTATACAGCCAATCACATGGGGAAAATGTGCCATATTGTAAAAATGTAATTTTGTTTGCAGCAAATCCTGAGGTGTGCTGGGAAATGTAATGTGGTGCTTTATCCTTTGCAACAGGGCATTGAGGAAAGCATTGAAAAAAACGCGAAAGAGAACTCTGGGACACACCTCCAGCACTAGCTATGACACCCTGGAAGGACCCCGACGCAAGGAGGTGTAGGGAACACAAGACCTATGGCATGTGTCCTGCGTGTCTGTTGCTGCAAGATTGGGTCTAATTCAGCAATCAAATCCAAAATTGTGGGAGCATTGAGTGTATACTTATCATATATTTCATCTTCTGTCTGTCCTAGTAAGGTGATGCACACTCTGAAAATCCTTTCCTGTATCCTCCTTCTCCTCATTGCTGCTGCTCTCAGCCTCAGCCTCCGTGCCACGAGGAAGAGTGCTGCCATTGTGAGACTTGTTGAGCCATTCTGGGGCCCCTTAAGTACTATCCTAATGATTTCCACGTCTCACATTTTACACCCTGGTCTGACTTCTTCTAATTTTAAGAATTGCAATTTGCAAATTTTTAAGGAATCGCAATTTGCGAAATTTCATGCATGCACATTTTTAGCCAATATTTGCGATTCCTTAACTGCGACGCCATTTTAAGGAATCGCAAAAGAATTGCGATTCCTTAAATTCCGAAACAGTACAGAAATAATGATGCATCCCAAAAGCTGAAATTGCATTCGCAACCGGCCCAATTTTGCAATTCACACTGTTTGGGAACGCAATTTTCAATGATGCATGTGCCCCTTAGCATCTACTTTAAGGTGGAGGCCTTAACAAGGTTTCAGCAGCATTAGCAGCCCTGCCAAGTACCACGCATCAGGCTTTAGACTAATGCTTCAGAGTGGTGATCCACAACACAGCACTGAAGTGCATTGCCATGCACTTATAGCGCCTCCTCAGCAAGCGGCAGCTGAGCGCTGCTAATTAGTACCACACTGAGAAATCAAAGCTGCTTGGGGGCTAGCTCAGCTAACTGCAAAATTGTTGGCAAAAAACAGCAAAGATTCAATTGGGAATTGTTGATAAACCAGAACTGTCTTGAAAATCCCATGCCAGTTTATGTATCGAGATCTGGGAAAAGCAGTGTACTTGGCCTCCCCCATGAAACTGTCCTTCAAAAAAGATATGTTGAGACTGAGGTGTGGTCTAAATTACACTAACCGGCTTCAAATTTGGGCGGTCAGGAGGGTCTACTCTACGGAACAGCATTGCCGCATATGCAATTATAAGAAGGAAAGACTCTCCCGGGTGATATCCGTGTGCCCAGCCTTGAAAAATCTAAGATGTTACTGGCTGATACCCTTGTTTCGTAAACTCGCCAATAGACAATGTGACACGGCTATTATCGCATGCCTGAGTGGTATGAATCCGCAGCTATCAGCTCGATTTATGAAATTCCTTAGAGAAGCACAGAAGCTACTAAACTTATCGTCTGTCCTACCCACTGGAGACTTCCCATCCCTTTTAGCTGGATAATTGTTGGCCTTTTTGACTTTTTGTTTTGTGTTTTTGTTCGCATCTAAAGTACGGACTAGCATGATTATTTTAGAACGGCACTAGCACTTTATTTGTGATCTTGTTGCACCTATCATTGCATAAAATATAACTAGCGGAAGTGGCCGTGGTTGCTTCAGCGCCGAATTTGATTAGTGCACCTCAGCCACAATGAACAATGTTCTTTATTTAAGAATCGTTGCATTGCACTTTACTAATAACAAAATTATTCTACTGACTTTTTTTTTTTTTGAAGTGTTGGAATGGTATAAACTTTATATACAAGGAGTCGGTTGCTATGTTGGCCGAATTTGAGGGGCCCTGTTTTTTCACTTTGCACTTCAGGGGCTTAGGGTTGCATGGGAGTTGAGGGCTGCTTGTGACATTCATTGATTGTGTTGTATTAAGTTTTTAGATCTGTGCTATCGGTTTCATTCATACTGCTTTTTATATTGTGATTGCTTTAAATAACTTGACACAATAAAGTGTATTTATGCGCCTGACATCACACACATGCAACAGAGGAACAACCAAACATTGAAGCAGCCTATTCTCTTGCCTCATCCCTGCTCCTTACAACCTCAGCTATAACTCATTGACTACAAAATGTGTTCAGTGTCCTCTATGTGTTTAAGTTCGCTTGTGTCTGGTTTGTATTTGCCCCATTTGAATCCTTATGTCTTCTGAGGGTGGACCTTTGTTTACTTCTAAGCAGCTAGTTAGAGTCAAGACTAGTCTTGGTATGTTTATGCTATAAATCAGTTCACTATTTAGACGAAGAATCTCATTGAAGAAATGCAATCCTATGAGAAAGGTTCTAACTTCTGAAAAATAACATATAGATCTGTACCCGAAGAAGCCCAAAGCCATGTTGTGAACAGTGTATTTAACATGTAGGCCTTACAACCTATATACGCTCTGCATATCGATCCTTCGCGCACCTTACTTCTAAGCTGCTAAGACTGTTTTTACTTGACCATATTTTACCACAACCTGCTGCTATAGATGTGTTGCTGCTGAGTTCTATCCGTTTTTAGGACTCGGCCTACATCCCACAAAGTGGGTGTGGCTTTTGAGTCCTATAGAGAGGACTTCGACAAGCTAACCTACGAATTCCAAAGAAGCGTGTGATTTTCGTTCGTGATTTATGGCAGCTGCATGGCAATTGGCCCTCGCATGGCTGTGTTTTTACAAGCCAGCACGCAATAGGCCATAGTCTGTAGAGTTGCTCCGCTTCCTGCATATTCCGTGCGGACACGCGCTTGTGGGCCCGTGGTAATTGAAGCCAGATGCCGGGCGTGCAGAGGCCTCTGACATCGCCTCTCCCAGCCTGCTCCTCACTGCAGCCCCCACCACTGGAAACAACAGGCTGGGAGCTCACAGAAGCCTCTGACATCGCCTCTCTCCGCCTGCTAGTCCTTTTAGCCCCCACCGCTGGAATTCGAAGCCGGACAACGACTCCTCCCTGCTGGACGGCCTCCCGGACGAAATCCCCTCAACCAGGCAGACACTCACTAACCTTCGCCCCTGTCTCGTTTTTAAAAACAGCTGTATCATGACGAGAGGATACCAGGATGGCCAAATCTGTTGCTAAGCAACCTCACTGAGTGTGTTTCCCACCTCATCGCACGTGGCTCTGACAGCCATGGCCCGAGTTAGGAGTAAGTGAGATAAAGGAGAGGCCGGCGAATAACTGAGGGAAGCTGATCCTTAACAACGACGTCTGTGGTGGCAAAGCATTGCGGTTTGACCTACTCGGGCATCCGTGCACCTGAGCATAAGGTAATTCTTCACCCGGCTCAAGAACCTGAGAGCTGGGCTGCGACCGGCCTTAAGTCACCACATGTCCAGAGCGGTATTCGGTGTGTAATGTTCTAAAATAAGCCAAACTACACAATATGTACACAGCAAAACATCACCGGCCAGGCCATCGAACACCACACGCCTGAGTTTGATTTATAGAAGAAGGAACACAGCGGTGTGCGATAGTGCCGAGCAGATGGCATTACAGTATGCCTGAAATGCTCCTCAACCACGGCCAACTATGACTCATGGCTCTGGAAGGCTACAAATCATGACAGCACTTTGTGACTCGTGCTGCGCGTTGCAACCTCATTTGTATGTCATCGCGTTTTTCTGTCGCGTTTCTAGTGTGCGTTAGCAGCACGGACCAAATGGCACGACCATTAGTACCGTGAACATGTTCTGCTTCAGCTCCCAGGGTCGGAACTGAGCTGTGACTTTAAAAAAATGGATTAAACCTCGAGGATTTGGAGGGCATATACTACTAACTTGGTACCAAGTGAGTTAGAACAGTACGTGCAGAGTGCAGAAAGCGCAGCTCAGAAAGATCCAGAAACTCTTAGAGGCTGCCACTGTTCAGTGTTTCGGAGCCATGCTGTTTTCAGCTTTTGTTCTAAATTAAAATGTCGAGTTATTACATGCGCGGCTTTAAACAGCGTGATATTGGTGAACCAACATTTGCCAAGCCATTATGTTTTTCCTTTGGAACCTCTTGGTTTTAACCAATTGCTTTTGGTGATGCTGTACAGTGTTGGGATGCAGTGCAGGATAATAAAAAAATGAAAAAAAATGCTTCGTGTATGTGCCACTGAGGGTAGGTCTGACCAGCTACTCTGCCTCAATTGTTCTGTGCTACTACAGAACAACCCCCTTACCCCCCCAAAAAAGCATAATCGGAATGCTCTTCAGAATGTCATTGAATCACAAAATCTCATTATATCTAACCAACACATAACTCTCCCACAATAATAACAGTGCAAGCAATCCTTTTACGTTACGCCACGTGGCACCACTTAGCAGGACAGCGAGTGGTCTGCTCCTATGTCGCCGCTCTGTGCTCGTCGGCAGGTGAGGTGCAGCCTATTTATTGACCCATCCCGCTGACAGGAAACCCTTCATCAGCCATTGTGAGGTGACACAGTCGAGCTTTTGTGTTGAGAGGGGCAGGAGTCTGTTTTTTGACTCGGCAGGCCACTGTTTCCTTGGCTCAAACTAATGAGTCTTAAGGTGACGTCGAATACGCCTTGAGCAACGGGTCAGGTTACCTTTGCGCGAGGTAAGGTGAAGAATAGTCAATAACAACTACTTAGAGGGCTCTTTAGAAAAGTACTTATTTTGACAGTCGTTTATCATCAAAAGCTTCCTTGTGATGATCGCAATTGTGGACGTTTCGACCTCGGTGTTACAGTTTAAAATTATTCCTAATAACTCTACATCTCATATTGGTATTTATTCGCATCTGACTGGAATTGCGTTACTAACCACAACACGTACTTCAGAAGGGACAATACAACGTGAGTGCAGATTGTCAGTGCAGAGTGCAGATGCAGATTGCGAGTGCAGATTGCGAGTGCAGATATAGAGTGCAGATTCAGAGTGCAGAGTGCAGAGTGCAGATTCAGAGTGCAGATTCAGAGTGCAGATTCAGAGTGCAGATTCAGAGTGCAGATTCAGAGTCAGAGTGCAGATTCAGAGTCAGAGTGCAGATTCAGAGTGCAGATTCAGAGTGCAGTTTCAGAGTGCAGATTGAGAGTGCAGATTGAGAGTGCAGATTGAGAGTGCAGAGTGCAGAATGCAGAATGCAGAGTGCAGAATGCAGAGTGCAGAATGCAGATTGAGAGTGCAGATTGAGAGTGCAGATTGAGAGTGCAGATTGAGAGTGCAGATTGAGAGTGCAGATTGTTAGTGCAGAGTGCAGATTGAGAGTGCAGATTGTTAGTGCAGAGTGCAGATTGAGAGTGCAGATTGTTAGTGCAGAGTGCAGATTGAGAGTGCAGATTGTTAGTGCAGAGTGCAGATTGAGAGTGCAGATTGTTAGTGCAGAGTGCAGATTGAGAGTGCAGATTGAGAGTGCAGATTGAGAGTGCAGATTGAGAGTGCAGATTGAGAGTGCAGATTGAGAGTGCAGATTCAGAGTGCAGATTCAGAGTGCAGATTCAGAGTGCAGATTCAGAGTGCAGATTGTTAGTGCAGAGTGCAGATTCAGAGTGAGGTTCCGTGACAATTGTAAGTGGTGTTTTCGACTCGCACGAATATGGTCGAGTCTGGTATCTATGAACCGCAAATGACGAGTTTAGTAAGTGTGCGCAGTTTCGCTGTGCTAACTTAAACCGTTCGTTTGTTACGTGGGCTTCTCATCTGTACCCACGGGTTCCATCTTAGATACGGCATCCATTTTGTCTCTTGCCCTCAAGTAGTCAGCGAACGGACGCTGTCCGCTTCGCGACCCTGGGACTCCCAAGATATTTGCGGAAGACACATGTCCTTTGAAAGTGTCTTTATGACGAGGGGGTTGCTACTGTAAGGCAGATGGCGCCGCTCGAGGCTCATCTTGCCGCACGGACTTATTGTCTCAGCCGTGCATCTCATTAGGCACGTCCCTTTGATGCTTGTATCTCGTGCTTCCCGACACCTCCCCTTTTACACCCTTTCCGATCTCCCCACTGTCTCCGTCTTCCTCTGCACCTGTCTTCGTTCCTGTTTCGATCTACTTTACTGCTGATTGGAATTTGCTAATGGTGGGAAGATGGGTTTTTACAGTTGGGAACCGCCAAATGTTTCCGCACTTATGTTCCGGACCTTGTATGTTTCAAAGCGACCAAAGCGACCCCTCTGGGAGCTAGATGTGGGAACTGAGTTGTAAACCTTTGTGTTCAATGTTAGCCTATGGGTAAAAACTGTATAAAAGGAGCGATCCACAAAACCAATTTGAAGCAGTCTCCCCAAGTTGCACGTGGTGTACTTGCCGTGACTTCTGTGTTCCCTGCAGTAAATAAACCTTGACTCTTTGACGCCGAAGGAAGTGTCCCGTGTCTCTGTGACTTGTACGCCGGAGCAGGTTACCCACGAAGGTTTCAGGTGTTGTGCCCTGGCACCGCTGGGTCCAAAAGAACCCAGTCCTTCAGTTGGCGCCCAACGTGGGGCTGCATCAGTGGTACCGGTCCAAGCCCGACGATCGTGAGGAACTTCGTGTGAAATCTCCGAGGGAAGGTGCACCCCGCTTCATCGATCCTGTTGTCGAAATAAGTGGCCCGAAGACTTTTCCCGCGAAGATTCCCGCCTCCTAACGGCTGCGACGGACTGCTGCCCTGACTGTAGACCTGTTTTGGCACCTGGCGTAGACCTTGGTATAGCGAGACGATTGACGGGCCTTCCTGAGGACGCCATTGATCTTTGAGTTAAGTATTTGTGGGTCGCTCCCAGAATCCTTGGTTGTAGACACTTTAGCGAGTGTCTTTGTTGTACACACTAGTGTTTGTTTTTGTTGTACACGCTGTGTGAGTGTTTTTGTCGGTGACACTTTGCTAAGCGTACTTTGTTGTTGTATTTGTTTGACGACTGCAGCCGCCAAAGACCGAGGGTTTTGTTCTTGCTGGGACTTGGTAAATCCCGTAACCCTTGAAGTTTGTGAAACTCGGCTAGCGTGCAAGATGCCTGGTCGCAGTACTTTGTTCAGTTGCTTTAGACCTTGTGGTGCGGATTCCCTGCTGGAGGACTCGTGTCCGATACCTCCGGTAGGAACTCCTACTTATGACCTATATAGCAAACATGGGCTAGGCCCGATTGCTTTTAACGATTATTGGATAAAATATACAAAGAAAGACGGCGATCTTCGTTGGCCACCTCACGGTAGTTTCGAAGCGTCGATCTTAGATAATTTGGAAATAAAGTTGTTCGAACGCAAATCTAGGCCGGCCATGTTTGATGCCTTTCGGTTGTGGCGCAAAGAAGCCCGACAGAAAGAGATCAGACAGAATAAACGTAGTGAGCGAGATAATGTTGCTACTATTGTGAAGAAAGCTGAGCAGTTTCAGCGTGATAAGGAGGATAAGGATAAGGAAGTGTTTGAGAGGTTGCAACGTATGACCATAGATAAATGCTATCCTGCTTTGCCTACGGAGTCGGATAAGAAGGAAGAGGCAGTTGAGGATTCTTTAATGTCCTATCTTATGAAGTCGCCACCTCCGTACGTACAGGGTACCGCAGTTCCTGTGGTCCCTGCCGTACCTGTTCTTCCACTTGTTATTCCTCCACCAGTTCCTCAACCTGCACCCGCTCTTCCGACTGTTCCTGCTCCTGTGCCTGTTTCTATTCCTACTGCTCCTCCGCTTCCACATACTCCTGCTCGCACTACTGCTCCTGTGTTGTTAACCCCTGTTGTTGCTACTGCTTCTACTCCTTCTCTTGTTAGTCCTGTGTCTTATTCTTGTCCCTCTACCCGTAATCGTAATTCTCCCATTGCGACAAACTTCTTTCAGTCGCTCGGACCTGTTTTTGGGTCTGCTGGTTCTGATGGTCCTCAGAGACGTAGCCAGCTCCCTGCTAATAGAGAACGCGCTGCGCTCTATAATATGGCGATGGGTTGGATGGACAATCCGCAGAGAAATCCACCCCGAGTTGTTCTTGAAACATTTAGTCAATTCAACATACCGACTCAGAGATATGTGTTTGACGAAATGTGTAAACTTTTGCATGATCAGATAGCGGCCGTTGCGCCTGACGAGGTGCTGACCGCCCTGTCTAATCTTCGGCTTCAGTTCGCAACCGGACTGATAGTCGATACTAATGTCCGACGTGCTATCGAGCAGTTGCTGTCTTTTCGTCTAGCTCCTATTCCTCACGCACTGTTTGTAGAGGATCTTGAACGCCAACAAGCTGAGTCTGGCCAATATCCTATGCGTGAAGTTCCGCCGGTTTGGGTACCCGCTGATAATACCGATGTTAATAACCCAATAGCGGCACATTTCCAGAGAGTGTGGATACACCTCCCATGGAAACGATCGGAAGTGCTTCAGGTGAAACAAACTTTGCCCGATCCTCGCAAGAATCCTGCTGGGTATTATAAGGAATTATCGCAGCTCGTAGATGCTACGATAATGAATCTTGCCGATATCGACATGTTGTTTGGCAATGTCGTACCGCAACCGGTATGGGCCAAGATTCGTCACCAAGATCACACAAATGAATTAGGTGGTGATTGGGCTGCTATTACAGCGGCAGACGCTGGACAAGCGGCTGCTACTAAACCCGATCAGCTGATTGAACTTCTTCCCCAGCGGATCATTACGTTAATGAAAACGCTCATGCCAGCTATGAAGGTAAATTGGGACAAGTTGTCCGCCTGTAAGCAGAAGAAAGATGAGAGTGTTTCAGACTTCTTTACGAGGTTTGAGGAAACATTCGTTGATCATAGCGGACAGGATATGGGTACTGAGGGTGGACAACGGCTGTTTGTGGATAAATTTGTATCGAACTTATTGCCCGATTTGTGCAATAAATTGAAGAATTCAGAAAGTGCGTGGGCCGTTTCTACCTCAGCTCAGATTCTGGCTACGGCACAATATTACGAAAATAGAGAAAAAGAGGAAACTGACCGCGCTGATAAAAAGACAAAAGAGCTGAAAACTAAAGTGTTGTTGCAACAAGCATATCCGCCGCGTTCTAATCAGAATGCGTCTCAACAGAATAGATCACAGTCGCAATCGAATCGATCGCAGTCGCGTAATGATTCCTCTTTTCAAAGATCTTCGTTAGGGTACAATCAATGTGCTTATTGTAGACAGGAGGGACACATTAAATTTGATTGTCCTGCTTTGAATGATCGAAATAGTGGTAATTCGTCTAGAGGAGGCCGTGGTGGTTCACAGAACGCATCACGTGGTAGAGGTCGTGGTGCTCAGAACGACCGTTCTGACAATTCATCAAATTCTAATAACTGTTTCGATCAACGCGGATCATCACAAGGACGATCGGCGCAGTACAATGTAGACGATTATTACGTCGATCAGGGAACTGACGATAGTAATTACTAGGACGGCCAAAGACAAGGAGAGGGAGTGGTATCAGTTCCGGTTGATCAGAGAGGGCCTTACGTCGCAGTTGCTACATCGGGCGTCGTTGAGCCTTTTCTGTTGGACACTGGTGCAGCGAAAAGTTCTATCATGCATTCGAAACTCCCTGGCGCACCTTTGTCTGGCTTAACAAATGTATCCGTTGGATTCTCTGGCGCCCCCGTTAGCAATCCAGTTTCATGCCCTTTGCCCCTCAAAATTGGGCCTCGTGAGCTCGATGCTCCGTTGATTTTAACCACTGGTTGTGGTGAAAATCTTTTGGGTCTGGATTTGCTTAAACGTTTGTATGCAACTTTGTATTGTTCTCCTGCGGGTGTAAAGCTTACGTTCGGAGAGAAAGTAGTCTCTCCCATGTATTTGTCCCTCGATAAGCTTCCACCGGAATTGGATTCTCTTCCTGCGTCTTTGTGGGCGACGGGTCCAAATGATGTGGGCCTACTTGATATCTCCCCTTATGTTGTTCAGTTGAAATCGAATGTGCGATTGCCACGTATTCCCCAATATCGCATCTCCCTGGATGGTGAACGAGCTTTGTTAGCGATCATCTATGATTTGATCGAGAAAGATGTTATTGAGGAGACACGGGGAAACGTGTGCAACAGCCCTGTACTGCCCATTCTTAAACGCACTGATCCTACCAAACCGCCTGTTTATCGTTTTGTTATCGATTTACGGGAGGTAAATAAAATTGTGGTTCCTCAATTCCCTGTTGTGCCTGACATCACGGCGCTACTGACTCTGATTCCAGCTACTGCTTCGTGGTTTTCGGTGATTGATTTGAAAAATGCGTTTTTCAGCATCCCGATTGCCGAAGAGAGCAGGGACCTTTTCGGTTTCTCTCTTGGTGGACGTAGCTTCCGGTTCAAACGCGCTCCTCAAGGCTACTGTGAAAGTCCATCGATTTACAGTCAAGCTTTGAAGGGTCAACTAGATGCGTTTAGGTTGCCAGTTGGTGCGGCTTTAATCCAATACGTCGACGACTTATTGGTGGCTGCTGATACTCAGGACATTTGCAAAATTGCTACGATATCGTTGCTGCAACATCTCTGTGAGTTAAATCACAAGGTGTCACCTTCTAAACTCCAATATTGTTGTCAAGAAGTAACCTACCTAGGTCACTTATTGTCAAAGGAGGGAAGGAGATTGACCCCAGAGAGAATTGCAGCGATTGCGCGAATGGCTGTGCCACAAACCCAGAGAGATGTGCGTGCCTTTCTAGGTATCACGTCGTACTGCAGGCAGTGGATTCCTAATTTTTCATTGCTAGCGAAACCATTGGTGGCTCTTACGTGCAAGGATGTTTCAACTCCTTTACCATGGACGGAAGAATGTCAGAAAAGTTTTTCTGAATTACGTGATTCATTGTGCTCGGCTCCTGTGTTAGGTACCCCTGATTACAGCAAGCCGTTCACGTTATATGTTCACGAGAGGGAAGGTTGTGCGTTGAGTGTCTTAACGCAACCTTTTGGTGGTAAGCAACGTCCATGTGCATATTTTTCCTCGACCTTAGACCCAGTAGCTAGAGCATTGCCGAGTTGTTTGAGAGCAACTGCGGCAGCTGCGGTCTCCATCCGACAATCAGCAGGATTGGTCATGGATAATATGCTTACGGTGATGGTTCCGCATGCAGTCGATACTCTTTTGAATCGAACGAAAACTCAGCACTTGACGAGTGCGAGGTTATCTGGGTACGAATTGACGCTCTTGGCAAGCCATATTCAGATAAAACGTTGTAATGTCCTAAATCCGGCAACCTTGTTACCGATTAGTGCAGAGTCAGATGAAGTAGCAGAACATGACTGCTACTTGCGTACAGAGGAGGAAACAAAAGGTCGAGTGGACCTTAAAAACACCCCATTGGAAGACCCTGACGGCACCCTGTATGTGGATGGGTCATGTTTTAAATTGCCGAATGGTGATGTGACTACTGCTTATGCTGTTGTGACGTTGAATACTGTTGTTGAGACTGCGAGATTGAATCAGAATTCTGCCCAAGCTGCAGAGCTGATTGCTCTTACTAGAGCATGTATATTAGCAAAAGGTAAACGTGTGAATGTGTACACCGATAGCCAGTATGCTTTCGGTGTAGCGCATAGCTTTGGACGGTTGTGGCGAGAGCGTGGTTTCTTCACGTCGCATGGCACGAAAATACAGCATGGCCAGCTCGTGAACGATCTTTTGGATGCATTGACTTTGCCTGCTCAAGTTGCAATCGTTAAGTGTAGTGCGCATCGTAAAGTGACGGATGATGTTGGTCGTGGTAATGCGTTCGCAGACGAGATTGCTAAGGAGACTGCCCGGAACCTTAGCACTCGAATGTATGTGACGAGTTCGGTTAGGTGGCCTACAGAATCAAGTATGTGTGAGAATACTATAGAGAGTGTGAAAGCAATACAGAATGAGGCCACTGACACTGAAAAGATGAAATGGAAAGAAAGTACGGGAAGGTTGGATGCGAATGGTTGCTGGATTGATTTGTCAGATCAGAAAAGATGGATGTTGCCTGATGCGTATGTACTGGCCGTTGTGACAATGGCACACGGGTTAGCACATATTAGCGCGAAAGGTATTTGCAAGTTGTTGGCTGCTGTGTGGAAGAATGATGGCATTACGAAGTGTGCTGAACGCTTGGTGAAGAATTGTATGGTGTGTATAATGTACAATCCTGGCAAAGGAACCCCAACTCCCCCTGGCAGTTTTGCTCCTCCTTCGTATCCCTTTGAGGTGATCCAATTGGACTTCATCCATATGGAGCGATGCAATAACCTGAAATACGTTTTGGTTGTGGTTTGCGCATTCTCCCGATGGACCGAGGCCTATCCCCTCAAAGATAATACTGCTTTGTCTACTGCGAAAATCCTACTGAAGGAATACTTTCCTCGGTATGGAATGCCTAGAGTCGTGTGGTCAGATAACGGAAGTGAGTTTGTTGGAAGTGTGATGAAGAGTGTGTGTAAGGGCCTTGGAATTAATCAAAAATTCCACAGCGCCAATCATCCCCAGTCAGCTGGATTGGTTGAAGGTTACAATGGTACCCTTAAACTAAAATTAGCGAAGATTCAGGCTACGACTGGACTTTCGTGGCCTGACGCTTTGCCTCTAGCATTACTGTCAACTAGGGCGACTGTACACTCCCGACTAGGGCTTAGTCCCTATGAAATAGTGTTCGGCCGTCCTGCGAATGTGTGGGGGGTTCCTAGGCCAGGAATATTCGTTGATCTTGAGTATCCGATGTTGATTGACTACTTACATGACTTGACTGCTAAACTGAGATTAATTCATCAACAGGTTTACGACGCCTTGCCGACGCAGACGGAGGGTCCAGGCCACCAGCTCCAGCCGGGTGATTGGGTAGTCACCCGTAACTTCTCACGCAAGAAGAATCTGGACCCCCGTTTTGTTGGACCTTACCAGGTGCTCCTGGCCACGAGGACTGCCGTTCGTCTCGAGGGGCGGAAGAATTGGGTACATGCTACCCATTGTAAACGAGTCCCTATTCCTTTGCCGGCAGACCCGTGGGTGAGGAAAGGCATTGCGTCAACAGAAGCAGAGACATTGCCGGCGTTTGTACCTTTTAGCGACGCACAGCTTGTTGGTGAACACTCAGCGCAGCAGAAAGCCACTGTTGGAACATTGTCAGCAAAAGACTCAAGATCAAATCAACCAATTGATCAACAGGACGCTGTCTCTTCAACGGATCCTTTGTTCGACGAGCAGACACGTCCCGGGAAACATCGATATTCTTTGCGTTCTCATACTAAGGACAAATAAAAAATTTTTCTTGCTTTGCTGAAACTGATAACTGCAATATCCTCGTTTCCCCTGATCAACTTTGAACAATTCGTATCATTGAAAATTGTTTTGTACATGTATTAAGCTTTTTCCTTGTATCTTTTTCCTTCCTCAGCTGAACTTTTGTGCTAAATAAAATACATATTGTGTATTGAGGGCCGTAGGGCCGCGCGCGTACTTCCTTCTGGACAGTAGGTCTTGACGCTAGGTTAAAGGCCGTCGGTTCCTAGGAACTCCTGGGAATTGACTATTGCTGCACAGAACGAAGTGCGTCAAGAAACGTTGCGGACGGTCGTAGGGAAATGGCATTTTCGGAGCTGAACGATTTGGAAGGAGCTCAGGCGTACAGAGTCAAACTGCAGAAACTCAGTCGTACTAAATGTGTTGTATTCCAATTGTTTGTACTGTTTTTAACTGCTTCTGCATTCTTGGCGGGTGGGGTGTATTATGCTATGTCTTACTTTTTGCTTCCTACCCCTACTTCTACTCCTTACCCTAACCTTACTTCTATTACTTCTACTGTTTCTCCTCATTCCTTTCACATTTTACCGGAACACGAACAAGCTAGACGTGTAGAATTCCGCAACAATTCCTTTATCCAGCTCCTCCATCAGCATCAGTTAGTGGTTAACACTACTAATTGTTGGGTGTGTGGGTTGATGCCACATACTACGGGTAAGGGAATTCCATATCTGGTACTGCCGTATAGTTCCCAAGAGTCAGCTCGAGCATACCAAACAATGCTTCGAAGCGCACTAGGTTTCCACCCCTCTCCAGAACGTTCCCCCAAACCTGGTCCTACCTCGTACCAGTGGGTGCTATCGATGGCCATACAGGATTTGGAAGATGAGATCCATGATGCTTTTCTCATCCCTAAGGAAGAGGTACAGGCCTATAGGGTGCTAAGTAGAGGGGAATATAGTATGTTCGCTAATGAAAAGCAGCTTACAAGCTCGTCTCCAATATGGGTCGTACCCCACACTGGTAATTTTTGTCTTGTGGGTCGTGGTTCGCAAGCCTCACTTGGAGTAAGTGCTTGCACTGAAAGTTACCTTCTGTCAATGTCCCCGACCCCTGTGCTTCTGGCTGCCAAGGGTACGTACTTCATCTGTCATGATCGTGCATATACATGGTTGCCCTCAGACTTCATGGGCTCATGTTTTGTTGCAAATCTGTTGCCTCCGACGTTCACTGTAGATGCCGATTACCATAAGACTAGAGTTGTACGAGGCGTAATTAGCGAAGAGGATACTGCCGGTCAAGAGGCAGGAGACTTTTTCAAGGGTTTCCTCCCGTTTTGGGGACCTATGGTTAATAGTAGGAACCTGAGACATTTGACTCGAGTGGTAGAATCGACAGCTAACATTACTGCCAGTGCCCTTGGTAATATCACCACAGAACTTCAGGCGGAGAGACTTATGACGTTACAAAACCGTATGGTTTTAGATGTCGTCTTGGCAGATCGCGGTGGGGTATGTAAAGTGATCCATTCGAGCTGTTGCATTTTCATACCTGATAATGCTCCTACTGTCTATCAAGCCATCTCGAAGTTGCATAAGATCTCCGAATCCATACACGTGGATGTAGGGGATTGGACGTTACTCGGTTGGTTTTGGGGCCTGATGTCGACTTGGGGTTGGAAGATTCTGATGATCATCGGGGTTGTGGTAGTGTTCCTGTTCACGTGTTGCCTTTGTGTGCAGTGTGGTCCTGCCTTATGTGGCCTCTGTGCTACAACGTGTATGAGACAACCACCTGTTACCAAGGGGACTCGGTCGGACAGAGCTATGCTACAACGACATCTTGATGGTCTAATGAATATCGAATATGATTCCGACTAGTGCTTGCCTACATGAGGGCAAAAGGAGCGTCTGAGGTTCCGTGACAATTGTAAGTGGTGTTTTCGACTCGCACGAATATGGTCGAGTCTGGTATCTATGAACCGCAAATGACGAGTTTAGTAAGTGTGCGCAGTTTCGCTGTGCTAACTTAAACCGTTCGTTTGTTACGTGGGCTTCTCATCTGTACCCACGGGTTCCATCTTAGATACGGCATCCATTTTGTCTCTTGCCCTCAAGTAGTCAGCGAACGGACGCTGTCCGCTTCGCGACCCTGGGACTCCCAAGATATTTGCGGAAGACACATGTCCTTTGAAAGTGTCTTTATGACGAGGGGGTTGCTACTGTAAGGCAGATGGCGCCGCTCGAGGCTCATCTTGCCGCACGGACTTATTGTCTCAGCCGTGCATCTCATTAGGCACGTCCCTTTGATGCTTGTATCTCGTGCTTCCCGACACCTCCCCTTTTACACCCTTTCCGATCTCCCCACTGTCTCCGTCTTCCTCTGCACCTGTCTTCGTTCCTGTTTCGATCTACTTTACTGCTGATTGGAATTTGCTAATGGTGGGAAGATGGGTTTTTACAGTTGGGAACCGCCAAATGTTTCCGCACTTATGTTCCGGACCTTGTATGTTTCAAAGCGACCAAAGCGACCCCTCTGGGAGCTAGATGTGGGAACTGAGTTGTAAACCTTTGTGTTCAATGTTAGCCTATGGGTAAAAACTGTATAAAAGGAGCGATCCACAAAACCAATTTGAAGCAGTCTCCCCAAGTTGCACGTGGTGTACTTGCCGTGACTTCTGTGTTCCCTGCAGTAAATAAACCTTGACTCTTTGACGCCGAAGGAAGTGTCCCGTGTCTCTGTGACTTGTACGCCGGAGCAGGTTACCCACGAAGGTTTCAGGTGTTGTGCCCTGGCACCGCTGGGTCCAAAAGAACCCAGTCCTTCAAGAGTGCAGATTCAGAGTGCAGATTCAGAGTGCAGATTCAGAGTGCAGATTCAGAGTGCAGATTCAGAGTGCAGATTGTTAGTGCAGAGTGCAGATTCAGAGAGCAGATTCAGAGAGCAGATTGTTAGTGCAGATTGTTAGTGCAGATTCAGAGTGCAGATTCAGAGTGCAGATTCAGAGTGCAGATTCAGAGTGCAGATTCCGAGTGCAGATTCCGAGTGCAGATTCCGAGTGCCGTTTCAGAGTGCCGTTTTAGAGTGCCGTTTTAGAGTGCCGTTTCAGAGTGCCGTTTCAGAGTGCCGTTTCAGAGTGCCGTTTCAGAGTGCCGTTTCAGAGTGCCGTTTCAGAGTGCCGTTTCAGAGTGCCGTTTCAGAGTGCCGTTTCAGAGTGCCGTTTCAGAGTGCAGATTCAGAGTGCAGATTCAGAGTGCAGATTCAGAGTGCAGATTCAGAGTGCAGATTCAGAGTGCAGATTCAGAGTGCAGAGTGCAGATTCAGAGCGCAGATTCAGAGTGCAGATTCAGATTTAGAGTGCAGATTTAGAGTGCAAAGTCAGAGTGCAGAGAGCAGATTTAGAGTGCAGATTTAGAGTGCAGAGAGCAGATTTAGAGTGCAGATTCAGAGTGCAGAGAGCAGATTCAGAGCGCAGATTCAGAGCGCAGAGAGCAGATTCAGAGCGCAGATTCAGAGTGCAGAGAGCAGATTCAGAGCGCAGATTCAGAGGGCAGAGTGCAGAGAGCAGATTCAGAGTGCAGATTCAGAGTGCAGATTCAGAGTGCAGAGTGCAGATTTAGAGTGCAGATTCAGAGTGCAGAGTGCAGATTTAGAGTGCAGAGTGCAGATTTAGAGTGCAGAGAGCAGACTCGGAGGGCAGAGTGCAGATTCAGAGTGCAGATTCAGAGTGCAGATTCAGAGTGCAGAGTGCAGTTTCAGAGTGCAGTTTCAGAGTGCAGTTTCAGAGTGCAGATTGAGAGTGCAGAGTGCGAGTGCAGATTGAGAGTGCAGATTGAGAGTGCAGATTGAGAGTGCAGATTGAGAGTGCAGATTGAGAGTGCAGATTGAGAGTGCAGATTGAGAGTGCAGATTGAGAGTGCAGATTGAGAGTGCAGATTCAGAGTGCAGATTGTTAGTGCAGAGTGCAGATTGAGAGTGCAGATTGTTAGTGCAGAGTGCAGATTGAGAGTGCAGATTGTTAGTGCAGAGTGCAGATTTTGTGGGTGGCTCTGTATGTGTGTGGCTTTTGGTGTGTGGCTCTGTGTGGGTGTAAATGCAATAGGTCATGCATTTGCGAGCGATTAAGCTATTGGCCTTTTAAATGACAATGCCATTTATTTAACGCTTACGCTATTGGCAATGTAAATGACAATGCCATTTATTTAGGATTTAAAAAAAATTAAAACACCAAAAAAAATGTCATGAGCAATGCCAATAGCTCTACCTTTAATAATGCTGAGACCATTGCATTGAAAATGCTTGTTATACTTTCTTTATAACCCGCAGGTATTCGATGTATATTAGTTTGCATCCACAAGCTCAATAACGCTAACTGTTGGTATTACAAACCCTTTTGTTTTAATGTTCTGTTTATACATACGCTGAATGTGTTTTTTAATCATCCATATGCAACAAGTACCCTCACACGCTATTTGGAAGCCTTTTATTTAACTATAGTTGTTTTACTGGCTTGTTTTTTCTCAATGATATGTATTGCTGTCAGAATCATTCTGGTGCTCTTTTAAGGATACTTTATATCCAAATAAAGATTATTATTATGTGTAATTAATGCCCTTTATTAACCCAGCCGGTGGGTGTACAGGCGTTCTTTGCAGAAGTGACTGCGTCCTTAGTGCACTAGTTCCTTCTCCTTTGAGTCATATTGTCTTTAGTATCTCATGCTGAGATATTTTTCCTTTGGTATTTTAAATGTCTTTTTAATGAACAGCGTTCATTGCAAGCGTCTCAGTAACAATGTATTCTGCTTTGCTGTCTGTTTGCAGGACGGAGATCCATCGATACCACCTGAAAAGAGAAAACAGGTAGGCTCCATTCATGCCGTCTGGGACCTTTGTTAAGTGGGCTTACAGAAATGAATGTTTGGCATTTGGGACTCTTGATGCAGCATTTCAATTGTTCTTCACACTCTAGTATTACATTGAATATTCTGATGTTAAATATGGGCCCAATATCGATCCACTATCGTCAACAGTTATTTCTAAATGCTGTTATTCACTGCATTTATGTCACAGCAGGTAAAAAACGCACTGTTTTCCACTGCTGTGACTTAGCAATAGTCACTGCTTATTAACTGTGGCTGCAATAATTTATTTCTGCTGGATGGATATGGGCCCCCCGTGCATCCCCATAATTGTATAGGTAAGTAGTGGGAAGGTTTTTAACCTGGTGTGAGAGGTATGCCATGCAGGGCTAACCATAACTGGTGAATTTCGCCGGGGAAGTCGGTAGAGGGGGCTTAGGTTTAATTTATTACTTTTACTGTAGATGTTTAAATGAATTTAACATTTTCTTTTAAACATGTTAAGTGTCGAGTAAGAGAAACCACAACTTGACTTTGTGTGTTTTTTTGTTTTATATGTGTGTACATGATCAATCTGCATAAACCCAGCTGGGAATGAAAAGTCTGCAATAGCTGCATACAGTGTTTGTCCATGAACAGACATTTCTGATTTGTTTACGACTACTTCCCAAAAACACAAGTTCACCAAGCTCAGTGCACACAACCTTCAGCTGACCGCACACACATCTACGTCCCATGAGCCGACGATCTAGGCTCTAACAATGTCTGTAGCACCTACAATGCTCCTTAAACCATGTGGAGCTGCCCCCTTTTTAAATAACCTGTAAAATTGTGAGTGCACAAGTGTACAAGATTTCACGGAGTCACTTTTACGGCCATGCTGCGTCAAAACCCTGCGCCTGCTTGAAGCAGGCGTAACGATTGACGAGCATGGTAGGCATAGGGCACCCCCGAGCCTTGCTGGAGCCGCATCGTGCTTGCAACGCGACTCCAGCAATGCGCTGCATTTCCACCGGGGGATGCAACACGCATCTGCTCATCCGTCATCAGTGGGGGCTCACTGGTGGTTTCGCGGGTCGCAAGTTTCCTGGCGCATCCCTGCTGATTTGCAGGGATGCGCCAGGAAACGTAAATCTGCCCCTTTATATGTATGGTGGAGATGCAGGTAGATTCTTGCCTCGTAGATCATTACATCTCTGTTTTCAACTCAGTCGTGCAATAAATAAACATTTGACCATATAATCCAATTTTCAGGATATAAGAATTCAAAATCAAGATGCCCTAAAAGCTCATTTACTGAGCAAATGTTTTGTGTCAGTTAAGTGTTCTATACATTAAGCTACTTTTCACTGTCTGCCATCTCTAGCAAAGACATTGTAATGCCATTACTCAACTGTTATATTTTATAAGGTATGGCGTTCCACACAAGTATTTATCATAAGCACAGGTTTAGTAAACCGTTTGTTTACTGCTCTGATGTCAGAGCAGTGAAACACTGGACCCCGAGGGACGCGCTTTGCCTGTTGCGGCCGCCGCCTTCCCCACATGCGCAGTGATTGGATGGCAGAACGTTTCCTGCGGGAATTATGGGAGGAGTGATTCTTGGGTTAGGGAGTATGGGAGAGGTTGGGCATTTTGGGAACGGCTCAGTGGTTCTTTGGCCAAAGGTGAGTGATTTGGTTTCTTCCGTGCGAAGGATGAGAGAAATTATTTTTTGTACTGCTAGGTGATATACCTGGATTATGGACTAAGGCAAATGGTCCCTCTGGTGTATTGGATGCAACAGGGATTCTTAGAGACAAAATAGTACAGAAGCCCATGCGCAGCCCTATGCCACCCCCTCCGTGTCATATTGAAAATACCTAAATCCCCTCCCCAGGCCATGGGTACAGTTATTGAGGTATCAATGTACAAAATACCAACTAAAGATATCAAACCCCTGTCAATCTTCAACTTTTCCATATTTTGAAAACCGTTCTGAATCACAGAATCAAAAGCCTAAGCAAGCTCAAGGAATGCTACATAAAGATGTAGATTGTGTTGCTCTTCTCATTTAGTACAGAATCCTTCCCAAAAGCCATCTTGAATAAACTGAAGAACTCCATTTTCAACAATATGTTTCTGGGCCTTGCCCAAGATCCACAAGTAGTACATTTTAACACATATCATGAGGATTTTTGGGCCTATATGCATCCAAGTCACCTGCCTTCTTTTTTTACATGATACAGACTAATGTTTGAGCCTGGTCGAGACTGGTCGGGACAGGGATAGGAATGCTGCCCATTTTCCCATTCATTAATACCCACACTATGTATTTGTCCCTCAGTATATAACCATTTCTTTTCATTATAGATTTGTGTCTATCTTTGTGTATTGCTTTGTATAAACATGTACAATAATTTTGTGTATTTTTTTTTTTAATTTTCAAAAACCTTTATTGTCATTACATCCGTCATGCACAGCTCTTGGCCTACAACCCGGGGGCCGGCCGCAGAAGAATCTTAGGTCGGTGGCAAACATAATCGATAGTAACACAGCCCTGAAGCTGACAACCCTGGGGTCCGGCGGCGATTTAATAATACAAAGTGGGCCATTATCCATAGGTGGCCTATGTGGATGAGAGCGTGTTAGCCCCTTACCTAGTTGAAAAAAATTGCCCTCCTCCACTATATTCAGTGTTCAATTTCAACAATATCTCAGGTCCATTCAAGTAAAAAAAAAACACCCAACCCCCCCCATCTCCCGCACAACAATAGCCCCATCTGCCCCATCCATGTCTGGGTTTGTGGTTTTCCAACGCCTCTGTCGCCACTGTGATTGTTTATGTTGGCTTACACTACTGCAGCGCTGCTTGTTCCGCTGTCGCTTGCGTAAGAGGCTTCCTGGGGTTTCGTCTCCTATTACAATGTGTTCGCTGTTCCCCCTGCCAGCGCCCCTGTTACCACTGTCGGACTCTCTATCTCTGGACCCCTCGCCCATGTCAGGAGCGGTAAAGTGCTACTAGTCTTCCTCCATGAGCATCACTGAGTCTGATAACACCGTTTCGTCAACCCCTTCTGTCTCGGCAGTTTCCTCTGCACTCCCCAATCTAAAATGTGTTAGGTACAAACCCCAAAAGTTCTTTGGGCGGCTCGTGGGGGGCAGCAGCTTGCTGTAGTGTTCTGAATGTGTGCAGCAGTATATCATATCATGCGCCCATCTCTTGGCCGTCCGGGACGGGCCCTTCATCCAGCAGTACGCTACAACTCGCCTGGCCATTAACATTCCCATGTCTGCAAGTCGTCTAACTGCTACTGGCAAGCCCCTGGAATAGCCCAGCAGCGCTAGCGCCAGATCTGGGCTCAGTTCTACGTCTAAAATTGTACTCATCTCCGTGAATATGCTATTCCAATAAGACTGGATTGCTGGGCACCACCACGGAAGGTGCATGAAATCCTCTGTCGGCTCATGGCATCTCTCACATTCCGCAGATTGTCTGAGGCCATAACGGTGCAGTCTCTCCGGGGTGTAATACACTCTTTGGAGAAACTTAAAGTGCAACAGGCTGTGTCTCACGTTTAGTGATAGCTTTTTAGTATTCCCTCAGCAGTAACGCCACATAGCATCATCAATTGTGGTCTGTAGGTCTCGATGCCAGGCAACCCTGGCTTTTATGAGTTGCTGCCCTCTGTGAGATATAGCTTTCTTGTATAGGGTAGTTAACAACTTTCGGGGTGCTATTGTTTTAATGACGTGCGTGAGCTCCGGTATCTTTGGTGGCTCCTCGAGGTCTGGGCCCAAAAGGTCTAATAGCGCGCTGCGTACTCTGTGGTATTGGAAACGGAGCAGTAATGGGGCGTCACTGCTTTCAGTCGTCGCCTGATCCCATGTTTTAACCCGCCATTCCGTGAACAAGTCTCCTGCTCTAGTGATTCCCAGTCTGCGCAACGCTTGTACCACCCCATTTTCCGCCACCGGCGCCAGCCATAACGCCCACTCCAGAGGCATGTCTGGGGAGTATAATATTTCACAGTTCTGGGCTTGTGATAGGGAGTACCAGGCATGGTTCGTAGCCGTTATAGAGTCCAATATGCCCGTTCTGCGGTCAACCGGCTTGAACACCGTGGCCGGTAGGGGGGGGGGAGGGTCTGCAAATAGGCGTTCCATGCGTACATGGGGGATATTTGCCTCTCTGTGAATCCACGTATGAAGATGAGTAGCCTGCGCAACCCTGTAGTATAACTCCAGCTCCGGTGCGCTCAAACCGCCCATCTCGTACGACAGCGTGAGAGTAGCCAACTTTGCTCTGGGTTGTTTGCCTCCCCATGCCAGTTTGATCATGAGCTGCGTAATGGCCTTGAAAAAGTTCTTCGATAGAACCATCAGTATCGCACTAAACAAGAATAAAAATCTGGGCAGTATCACCATTTTCATAATCGCTATGTGTCCCATCAGAGACATCGGCAGCTTGCACCACGTCTCCACATCATCTTCTAGCTTGCTGTATGCCACACCATAGTTCTCTCCTAATAAGATTTCTGAGTCAGTGTGCAGTTGGATCCCCAAATAACAGACCGATTCAAGAGACCATTGCAGCGGATATTCCATATCAAATTGAGTGGTAGCTGGGGTTGGGGGAAAGGCCACTGACTTCGTCCAATTTACCTTCAGGCCAGAGAGAGCGCCGAAGCGCACCACCTTTCTTAGTACCGAAGACAGATTATTCTCCGGATCACGAATATAGAGCAATGTGTCATCTGCGTGTGTTGACACTGCAATCTTGTACGTTGGGAAACTGACGCCTTCATTCCTATGATACTCACGCAGCACACAAGCAGGAGGCTCCGCCTCTAGTGCGTAAAGCAGTGGCGACAGCGGGCAGCCCTGTCTAGTCACTCTGCCGATTGGGAAGGAATCCCTGACCAGGTCTCCTAGGCGAAGCCTCCCCGTTGGCTTGTGGTATAAGGCGCCAATCATTTGAAGAAACGGCTCGCCCAGTCCCATGCGCTGCTGCACCCGAACCATGAATGGCCATTCTACCGAGTCGAAAGCTTTTTCCATATCAAGAAACACTGCTATGGCTTTCGCATCCAGCTTCACATGCTGCATAGTGCCCAGAACCGTTCTGATATTATACGTGAGGTTCCGACTGGGAATAAATTCCGCCTGTTCTGGTGCAACTAACTCGGGTGCCAGCAGTGCGAGACGTGTCGCCAATACTTTGGCGTACAACTTGGTGTCTACATTAAGGAGTGACAAAGGTCTGTACGAGCTGCACTCGGCTTGCTAGGCTTGAGTATGGTGACTATCAGCGCTTCCCTCATTGATTGCGGCATGCTGCCCTCCACGCAAATGTCGTCAAACAGTGTGGACAGATGCGGGATCAACTTTTCCTGGAATACTTTGTAGAAGCTCACCGTAAGCCCATCAGCGCCTGGAGTGCTTCCGGAGCGCATGCTCGCCAGAGCTTCCACGATCTCATCTTTGCTTATAGGCATCATGAGAAACTCCCGCTGTGCATTCTTGAGCATGGGCAAGTCCATGTGCTCCAGATATTCCGAAATGTCGCCAGAGAGATCCCCACATTTCGAGGAGTACAGGTCCGAGTAAAAACTCCTGAACCCGTTTGCTATCCCTGCCTCATCCGTGACCACTCCTCCTTCAGCCGTCTTCAGCTCAGATATCTGTGTCTTCCCTCTCGTGCCTTTCAATAGTCTGGCAAGGAGAGAGCTAGGGCGCTCCCCCTCACCGTATGTCCGGGCTGTCGCATATTTCCCCATATGTTGAACCTCCCTGTCTGCTTCTTCATTATATTCAGTAATCAATAGTTTAATTTCCTCTGTGACGTCCGTATCAGGACTATCCCTCTGTCTTTTTTTCCAGAGTCGCCAACTGCTTCTCCAGTAGCAATAGATGCTGCCGAATAGATTTGAGGACACTAGAGTGTCTGGACATGGCTATGCCCCTTATGTAGACTTTGAAGGCCTCCCATAGTGTTTGGAAGCTATCTACTGATCCTATATTAGTCTCAAAGAAGACATCAATCTCTTCCGCTAGCTCCCCCCGGAACTGCTCATCCAACAGTGAGTATGGAGGGAACCGCCATGTGAATGGGGGGATCCTTTTATGCAGGTGAGTCTAGCACCAATATTATAGGGGAGTGGTCTGAGAGGGTGCGTGATAGTACTGAGCAAGACTGGATACGCCTCAGAATGGCGGGAGACGCCATCCAATAGTCAATTCTGGTATGAATATCATGAAATGCGGAATAGTGCGTGTAGCCTCCCTTCTCAGCGTGTCTGTCGCCATACATCCTCAAGGTCTAGATCTATAAGTTCTATGCGTAGCGTTTGTGCAGCAGCATACGGTCTATGCGGAGGTCTCGCTGATCTGTTCCGTGCTGGGTCTAATACCAAGTTGACGTCGCCCCCCCAGAGCATCTGCACTGATGTATAAGTGCGAGCAGTATGTGCCAGTGTACTGTAGAATTCCGGGGAATCAAAATTAGGGCCATAAATATTCACTACAATGACCTCTAATCCCATCCCCTTGCACCTGGATATCACATATCGCCCCTCCGAGTCCGCTTGCAGAAGCGACTGGGTCTGATTATATCTAGAGTTAACCCAGGTCAAAACTCCCCTAGAGTGTGTCGTGAAACCGGCTGCAGCGGCGTTACCTGCCAGCCCCCTGCTAAGGAACATTTTGCTTACTAGCGGTAAATGGGTCTCCTGAAGGAGTGCTAAATCCACCCTCTGTCGCTGCAGGTAGCTCAACACCTTTCTTAGTTTGCAGTGATCATTGAGCCCCCTCACATTCCATGTGAGAGCCTGGAGCACAGCAGTCGCATCGTTAGAAATCACGTCACTTGTATTTGACATTTCTCCCAGGTGCGTGTTCTATGTGTGTCGTATCTTGGTGTGGTTCAAGTGTGGGAAGTTTGTGCAGTAGGAATCCCAGATCTTTCCCCCCTCCAACTGTGCGCAACAGAAAACTGGTGGTCTTCCCCTCCCCCCTCCGACAGCAGACCTCCCTCAACCTGGCCTTGCCGAATCCCTTCCCACCCCTCTCCCCTTTCTTCCCAACTCCCAACTGTAACAAGAACAACCCCGTGGTGCATTGCGCGCAGGGACAAAGGTTGCCGAACAGCCTATGCACTCTAACATTGCGCATTGCTCTTCTGGAATCGCGCCCCCGCTGCCGCCACGCCCTGCATCTTGCACCTTTGGAGCAATTAAGCTATACCAATGTCTGCTAATCATGAATCCCAACCCAGACCTCTCCCTCCCCCCCGCCCATCTACAGTCCAAAGCACGAGCATCCGTTTACAGTACATCTTGTGAGTGACTGAGCCGCAGCAGTGACCCAAGGCTGCACCTGCCCCAGTCTCCCCTCCCCCATCCCCATTCCCACGACATACGCATCTGTCCGATGGCTTCTATCTGAACTCAGTTCTGAGGCATGGCCCAAACACCTAGTCTAAGGAGATGCCACGCCTAGGAAAAACTGAAGGAGGCGGGAAAACGAAAAAGAAGGGGGGGAGCGAAGAACCAAAACAATTGCTGGAGAACCGTTGCCGTAGGCAAGTCCCACCGTACTTCTCATCCATCATAATTACTTCTGGTCGTCAAGCCGGCTGTTTCCTTCGCCCTCCTCCATGGACCTGTTAGCGCCGTTAGACTGGTCCCTCAACCAGCCTTTGAGCGCCTGCTGTAATACCCTTGTGTCTGTAAAGATGTGCAAGCGGCCCTGCCGATTCACCCTCAGTTTTGTCGGGTACAGCATTGCGTAGTCTAGACCAAGTTCTCTGAGCTGCTTCTTATATGGTATGAAATGCTTACGTGCCTCCTGTACCTTGGCAGTAAAGTCTGGGTATAATGAGATTGCCGATCCCTCATATTGTAGTGACGTTTTGCCCTTGCCAGCCGGAGAGCAGTATCTCTGTCGCGATAGTTAAGTAATTTCACAATTATAGGGCGGGGGAGCGCCCGGTTGCGGGCGCGGGCCCAGCGTGCGGTGTGCCTGTTCCACTACGAACATTGTTGAGAACACCTCCTCTCCCAAAAGAGTGGTGAGGAGTTTTTCTACAAACGTTTCCATGGGGCCCGACAGGGTGGTTTCGGGCAAACCAGTGATTCGGAGGTTACAGCGTCGTGAGCGGGCTTCCAAATACTCCGTCTTGTCCTGTAGGGTTTGCATAACCTTCTTCAGTTTTTTGTGGCCCATATCCAGTTCCGTCTGGGCCTCCTCAACTTCAGTTACTCTTCTCTCCGACATGTCGAGTCTTTCAGCATGTTTGTCCAAACGTTCTGCCATGCGGTCCATCCTATAAGTTAGTGCGTCTATCTTAGTGCCCAGCGAGGATATACTTGTCTGTAGGCCTTTTTCCATAGACATTAGGATTGTCTTGATGTCTGATCCTGTTGCCTGTTCTTCTTCTGGTTGTGCTGCTGCGCTTACCACTGCCGGAGCTCCCTGCAGCAGCGAACGTCTCTGAGTAGGGCATTTTGCTCTGTGTTTTGTCGCCATTAACCATCCTGCCAGCCAGTCCTCGGAGCTGGACTCGAGGCACCTCCGTGAAGCAGTTCCCGCCGGCACTTCAGTCTGGTTGGCACCAAGTCTCAGCACCCCCTCGTTCCACTAGTGTATGTTGTTGTCGAGCCGGTAGGTGAGGCCCGCCTCCAGGCCCAAGGTCTCTTCAGTGCAATTCACCGCTTCACTGGTATCTGCAGCCAGGCTGTGTTGCGTTTAGTTGTCTCTGCACTGCTTGGGGGTCCCCACCGTCACAGTCACTGCATACTAGCTTATCGTGGCTTCCCCCTCGGTTTTCACCCCCTCCTGCCTGTGCGCCCAGGTGATATGGGCCGCTCTTTCTCCCTTTGACGGGTCGGTTGTTATCCGGTTTCAATGGGGGGCGCCTGTCACAGGGCTCAAGTATTCATGAAGGCTTCTGGGCCCCTGCTCTTCCGCACTCACTCTGCCTGCGCTTCAGGTGTGCGCAAACACCCCTGTTGTGCTGTAGCGCTGTCTTGTACCTCTTATGCCAAGTATTCTGACCGCCCGGCATACATCGGGAGTCCGATCCCGGCTCTCACTTCACGCCGGTGACAGGGCATAGGGGGGGGGGGGGGCGGGGGGGGTCCACATCCACCCGCTGGGTCGCACAGCACAGCGACCTTTATCCCTACGTTGTCTCTCAAGGCACTCCGTCACCTCAAATCCTTCCCTCTTCCCAGGCTTGGGCGAGTGCTAGGCGATGGGGCCTTCTCCGAGGGTCCGCCGTCCGCCGTCTTCGTCCCGGCTGCTCCTGCGTTTCTCTCCAGTAGTAGCTTTGGGAGGGGGAATGCTTGTGTGTTCACAGGTGTCTCCGAGTGGGAGCCCCCTCTCGCCTGTCGCTTCAGCTGTGTGGCTTGCCCCGGGCAGGCCTGGCCGTCACTCCGGTCATGCCGCAGCGTCTTCCCCCACTCCAGCTGCATGTTGCGTTACGTTCCCTGGATTCGCGGGTCACTCCAGCCCGAGGCTTCTGGGCCTACCAGAACGCGGCCGGCCGCAGCGTCCCTCCCGTCTTCAGCACTGCCTTATCTCGGTTGAAAAGGCTCCGCTAGTTCGCAGTCGGGCGGCGGGCTCGGGAGAGGTCCGGGTGCGCCTTCAAACTCGCTCTGGTGCAGGATAATGTAGGATTAGTGAGTTGGCGTGGCGGAGCTGTGGGCTTATGCGGCTATCGCGGTTGCCGGCAAGCTCCGCCCCCGAAAAACATGTACAATAATTATGTTGTTATAAAAACAAAAGAAAAAAAATCATCTTTGGTCTACATGTACTTGCTTCTATTGTGCATCTATGCAACTCCAGGTACTTGGATCTGTATTTCTGTTACTTTTCTCCTGAAAAAGCATATCCAATGCACTACCCTATTTCTCATCCGCTACCTCTATCAATATCTTTAATCTGCATACACCTACCTCCTTTATGCATCTATATACTTCCAATGTACTTACGTATCTATATATTTATCACTTTCTTCGGTATACAACCGTTACAACGCAACTTTTACAACGGACTACTTTTACAACGCATCTACTACAACTCAGGATCCTTTACAACGAATGACATTACATAGCAGATGCTATTACAACGCATGCCATTACAACGTGAGTATAGGTAAGTATACCATTTTATTTAAACATTTATTTAATTCCCAAAAATTATTTAATTAATTTAATAGATATTAAAAATAAAATAAATTAATTAATTTAAGTAATATAGGAGTATATGTTTTGGGGTACTGAGGTATATGTTTTGGGGTGTTTGGGTATTTTAAGGGTTCAGATATAGTTTTGGGTTATGGGGTACAGGGGTATTTTTAGGGTTCAGGGCTAGGTTTGGGTTATGGGGTACAGGGGTATTTTTAGGGTTCAGGGCTAGGTTTGGGTTTTGGGGTACAGGGGTATTTTTAGGGTTCAGGGCTAGGTTTGGGTTTTGGGGTACAGGGGTATTTTTAGGGTTCAGGGCTAGTTTTGGGGTACCGGGGTATTTTTAGGGTTCAGGGCTAGGTTTGGGTTTTGGGGTACAGGGGTATTTTTAGGGTTCAGGGCTAGGTTTGGGTTATGGGGTACAGGGGTATTTTTAGGGTTCAGGGCTAGGTTTGGGTTTTGGGGTACAGGGGTATTTTTAGGGTTCAGGGCTAGGTTTGGGTTTTGGGGTACAGGGGTATTTTTAGGGTTCAGGGCTAGGTTTGGGTTTTGGGGTACAGGGGTATTTTTAGGGTTCAGGGCTAGGTTTGGGATATGGGGTACAGGTAACTCCCCCTGGAGTTAGAATATTATTTTAAAACACCTACACTATTTTTACACTAACTGGAGTTAGAATATTATTTTAAAACACCTACACTGTTTAAAAAAATATATGTATATATTTTCAAATGTATTAATAAAAAATTAATTAAATAAAATTAAGTAAATATTTATTAATTACATTAAAAAAAATATAATATGGCATGCGTTGTAATAGCATCTGCTATGTAATGTCATGCGTTGTAAAGGCATTCGTTGTAAAGGATCCTGCGTTGTAAAAATTGTGATGTAATGGTGTGCGGTGTTAATGTATGCGTTGTAACGTCATACATCCCTTTCTTCTAATTTAGCATTTCCAATGCACTACCCTATTTCTCAACCTATACTTCTCTCAATATATCTTGTAGCCCAACTTTCTGACTCATCTCAAACTGCTTTCTACTACTCTTTCCACTACCATATCACTTACCCTACAAATCTATCATTATATCCTCTAAACCCACTCTCTCATTTATCCCTTACCCCATACCCTGCTATGTTCCCCAAAATAACCCTTTCTTGACTCTCTCCTACTCTACCCCTCCTTGCATCACCTGACACTGCTTTTACTGTACCGATCCCCCAAAACAAACCTTTCTAAACTCTTCCCTCTGACTCTTCCCCTCCAAACCCCTTTTTACTCATCCAAAAGCCTCCTCCTACTGCTATGACCTATAACAAAAAATCCTTCACTCTTCTATCCCTCCACTATCCTTCTCTAATTCATATTCCTCTATACTAATTCACCACTAATCCTTTATGGGTTTCAGAGTAGTGTCCTACTCACCAACAAAGTGTTTCAACACCTCATCAGGGTTACAAGCGCTAAATAAATGCAAACCTTTTTTCCTTTTGTCCTATTGTGAACAAATTCACAGTCCTGCAAGACTTGCGAAGAGCAAATACATTTAAAGATTTTTTTTCTCCAAAGAAAGCTTCTGCGTATTTCCCTAAAAGGAATGTTACTATTAAATCTTGCACTATTTAAAAATACATTTTGACCAACAACATTACTCATTTTTAATACACAAATTGTGATCTACTCAACATACATCTGCTCCTTTAGGCTTACACTTAGTTCAGGGTAGGTGACACATAATTTGTAATTCGACAAAGCATCTGAGAGCACTCGAGGCCTGAAATGGTAAAGTGTGGGTATTTACTATTCCAGAGTACCTTCTTACTGCTGAGAAGTGCAGCTACTCTCACTTGAAAATGAACGAAGTGCAGGTACGTGGTCCCTGAAAGTACCAGCCCATTTAAAGCACCAATTATGACTACAGTAATTTTCCAGAAATACATACACATTTGTCAATGTGCATGGGGCCAAGTTACACATTTGTTTTAATGCTTATAAAACGGGGTTCACACATAACATTTTCTTTTTTTCAGGTGGATTCTTATTTTCCCGTAGACAATCCCCTTCTCCTACACTTCACACATTTTCGTATTATTCCTTCTACAGCGCATCCTTCAAAAAACAATTTACTTTTCCCTCAACAAGAATAAATCAAGGTTTAAATGTACCTTTGTAAATGCCTGCAAACTTGCAAGTATGTGGGTCATCACATAATTTGTAAGGCACTCTTGCCATTGAAAGTCCACTCTCCAGGCTTCTCCCTCAGATTAGGGTAGATGTTGTGGCAGAACAGCCAGTGCTGCCTATTTTGGAACTGAGGAACCAGGTTCGAGTCCGGGCGTAGGCTCACCATCTTATGATTTTGTACTAATCACTAAATCTCCCTGTGTCTACCAAAAATGACTGTGTCCTTGTTTAATGTAACTGGTGCTCATGTAAAGCGCTCCAATACATTTGGGTCGAGTTCGCTCCATGTATAACTGCATTAAAACAAATGTGATATACTCACAAATCATATTCTAGGAGCTATTAATATTAGTTATTGTTTGAAGAAATAATTTAGATTTTCTTTCCAGAAGTTATATTTTTAAAATATTGCGGTAATATTGTGAGGTAAGACTGTGTTATTATTTGTCTGCCTGAGTTTTATGTGCTACTGACGTTGAGACATGTTGCTTTTTTTGTCCATGAAGTACTGATGTTTGTCAATTTATGTGTATAGTGAGAAATGTTGGCTATAAGGTCCTTTAGGGAGTACATAACAGCCTTGAGAAGAACCTTGCATGTGGCAGTAGCATTAAGTATTGAGTTTAGATTATGGTCTGACTTTGCCACAGTGATGTGAGTTTGCTGTTCTCTGGGCTACTTTGAGTATCACATGGTTTTGTGGTGCTAGTAGGTTCCTTCGTGTTTTTTAAAGCTTAAGGATGAAAAATTGGGAGTATCTGTCTTTAGTGTTAAAGGTGATTGATTCACAATAGGCCATCACCTCAACTTTTGTTTAGCCAGCATGGTGACATATGACGCTACTAGACCACTTTAGAGGTGTATGTTACTTTTTCTAGCAGATGATGGATTACTGAGCCACTTATTGTATTGTATTGTAATTTCATTTGTGTAGCGCTTACCACCCCTGACAAGGCGTCAAAGCACTTTTTCGGCAAGTAGCGGGCTACTCCGGGACCCATAGAGGATTAGTGTTGAATTAGTATAGTGAAACATGCAAGTACATTTTAAGTGGTGGATATGTTAGTCAGTTATTTAGATTCGGAAGCATAGCAGAAGGATAGAAGAGGAAAGAAGGTTTGTATTTATATAGCGCTTCTAACCCCTGATGGGGTGTTGAAGCGCTTTTTTTGGCGAGTAGCACGCTACTCTGGAAACCCTTAAAGGATTAGTGGTGAATTAATATGGTGATATATGAAAGTAATTTGAGTGGTGGATATTAGTCAGTTATTTGGAGTGAGAAGGATAGCAGAGGGATAGAAGGGAAAGAAAGGTTTGCATTCATATAGCGCCTGGTACCCCTGATGGGGTGATGAAGCGCTTTTCTGGCGAGTAGCAGGCTACTCCCGAACCCATAAAGGATTATTGTTGAAAATTAGTATAGTGAAATATGAAGTAATTTGAGGGGTGGATATGTTAGTCACTTATTTGGATTAAGAAGGGTTGGGGAGGGGTAAAAAAGGGAAAAAGGTTTTCATTTATATAGCGCTTGTAACTCGGATAAGGTGTTGAAACACTTTGTTGTCGAGTAGCACGCTACTCTGGAACCATAAAGGGTTAGTGGTGAATTACTATAGTGGAATATGGAGTTGGAGAAGTGAACATGCTAGTCTGTTATTTTGATTGAAAAGGATAGTGGAGGGATAGAAGTGTAAAGGATTTTTTGTTATAGATCTTAGCAGTAGGAGGAGGCTTTTGGATGAGTAAAAAGGGTTTTTGAGGGGAAGAGTCAGAGGGAAGAATTTAGAAAGGTTTGTTTTGGGGGATCAGTATAGTAAGAGAGGTGTCAAATGATACAAGGAGGGATAGGGTAGGAGAGAGCCAAGAAAGGGTTATTTTGGGGAACATAGCAGTGGTATGGGGTAACGGATAAATGAGAGAGAGGTTGTAGAGGATATAATGTGGATGTATAGGGTGAGAGATAGGGTAGTGAATTAGAAAGAGTAGTAGAAAGCAGTTTGAGATGAGTCAAAGTCGGGCTAGAAGATCTATTGAGAGAAGCATAGGCTGAGAAATAGGGTAGTGCATTGGAAATGCTAAATTAGAAGAAAGTGATAAATATATAGATCCATAAGTACATTGAAAGTTTATAGATGCATAAAGGAGGTAAGTGTATGCAGATTAAAGATGTTGATAGAGGTAGTGGATGAGAAATAGGGTAGTGCATTGGATATGCTTTTTCAGGAGAAAAGTAGCAGACACCCAGATCCAAATACCTGGAGGTACATAGATACACAATGGAAGCAAGTACATGTAAACCAAAGATGATTTTCTTTCTTTTGTTTTTGTTTTTATAACAACATAATTATTGTACATGTTTATACAAAGAAATACACAAAGAATGGCGCACATCTATAGTGAAAAGAAATGGTTATAGACTGAGGGACAAATACATAGTAAGGGTATTAATGAATGGGAAAATGGGCAGCATTCCTGTCCCTGTCCCGACCAGTCTCGACCAGGCTCAAACATTAGTCTGTATCATGTAAAAAAAGAAGACCGTGGACTTGGATGCATATAAGCCCTCAAATCCTCATGATATGTATTAACATGTACTACTTGTGGATTTTGGGCAAGGCCCAGAAACTTATTGTTGAAAATGGAGTTCTTCAGTTTATTCAAGCTGGCTTTTGAGAAGGATTCTGTACTAAATGAGAAGAGCAACAAAATCTACATCTTTATGTAGCATTCCTTGAGTTTGCTCAGGTTTTTGATTCTGTGATTCAGAACTGTTGTCAAAATATGTAAAAGTTGAAGATTGACAGGGGTTTGATATCTTTAATTGGTATTTTGTACATCGATACCTCAATAACTGTACCCATGGCCTGGGGAGGGGATTTAGTTATTTTCAATGTGACACGGAGGGGGTGGCGTAGGGCTGCGCAAGGGCTTCTGTCCTATTTTGTCTCTACATCACTGAATTTTCCCATGGGGAGGATGACTGGGTTAAGGGTGTGCCCATGAAAAGATAAAGTGAGGTCCTCCTTCATACAGATTATACAGCCACTATTCTTTACCTCCTTGGACAATTAAATATATGTGCATAACGGGAAAGAAACAGAAGAGGCACATTTCTACAGTGGGAAACATTGTAAAATGCGCATGAGGTGCACACAGAGAGGATCTAAAGCGGTACTATATTGCTATACATTATTCTGTTGTATTCTGTTGTAATACTGCTTCTGAAAAGTATCTTCCAGGGTTGGTGGGTCCCTCAATCTCTTTTCTAAACCAGTTGAGGATGTGCTTCGAGCCAGTGGAGGAAGTGGGTGTGGCCTCCAATAAAAAATTTAGCACCTGGACTTAATATTTTACAAATAAAGCACTGGGTTTGACTGGGAGTCAATTTTCCTCGTATTGGTCAGTGGACACAAATATAGAAGAGGAATAGTGGTGGGATTCTGAAGAACTGACCAGAGGTTTTTTAAAGCTAAAGAACGTGGGAGCACGATGTTATAAGCATGTATATTTTAAAGCGAAAAGATAGCTCCTTATCAAACCAGATTCTTACCTTATTTATTTACCTTTTAGCCTGGGATGGTGAAAATAGCTTTCTCTACCAAATTACTACATATTGCGTTTGTCGCACTTCATATATATTTAATTGTATACTGCTGGTTGTAGCATAAATACTGACACATTTTGCTCAGCCCTGTTATAAAATTGTACTACATGGGCGTGCAAAGCAGAAGCTATTGTTTTGTGGAAGTGGTGGGAAAATTATTCTATTTCCAAATCTATTTTTTAGGTGTATATTTTATTGACAAGCTCTACTGCGGTCTGATCTGTAAGATTAGTATAGCCCATCTGCTGTTGTAACCTGTGAATCTCTGTACCCTAAATGACACCATTGCTGTAAGAACTGGTAAAATCTGTGGTACTGCCAGTGATTGGAATATTCTATATTTAGGGACTGATTTTGATGTCTGGCAGCGGTCCTGGGACCGACTGACACCGGGTCGGCCGTCCCGACCTCCTCATTAGGATGTGAGCGATCACTGTTCTGTCGCATTCCTATATTTCACTATGGGAGCATGCATTACGGCCATAAACCGGCAACCGGCCGTAATGCATACTCCCATAGGGACATTGGAGGTGCAGTTCACCCCATTTTCACAGTTTTTTAAAAGAGGCAGACTTGCTCCCTTGTTGCAGTTCAGGTTGGGTATAGTGCCCCACCAGGTTCCAAGAGTACCCTGACAGGAAACACCAAGAAAGAATTAACTTTTATGAATACTTATGGAAACCCGTACATTGTTGGGTCCCTCAAGAATCTTCAGGGTCTCCTTTGTTAATTATCACATACATTCACCCCGACCCAGATCATTGACTTACGTCACATTTGGATAAGGGTCCTATGCTTAAACTGGAACAAAACTGTGATCTTCATATTTGATAACAGGCCAAAAAATACTTATTAACATTTAGTTGGGCAAATACCTTGGGACACCCTCCTCAATCACCTGTTAGTTCAAACAAAACATGGGTATTATCTTCGCCAGGAATAGGTCTTTCAAGGATCTGATACATTCTTTGATTAAAAACACCAAATAATTCCTCATGATTAGAAAAATCGGACATCTCCTCCTCCACTCCAACATCGTCAAACTAACAAGAGTCCTGATCTTTCCTGAATTGGACTACTGCAGTATTTATGCAGGCCTGCAAAAATCTCAAATTCATAAAAATGGCAAAGGATAGAAAATCACATGCCCAGAATTTGCCTTAATCTCCAAAAATTCGAACCAACCTTGCTGGCACTGATTATCCTTCGTTGGTTCCTTGTATATCACGGATAAAGTTAAAAATGCTATGCATTTTGCATAATTCTCTACACCATTTCCCAAACTGAGGGGTTGGTCGCAGGCCGATTGTTGGTGGGTCTGGAAAGTCCAAGCAATAAATAAAGATCCTTTACATTCTTTGTTTATTTTGCCACATTTACAGGGGCTTTAAAGACCGAGGCCACATGACAGGCCATATCTTTTGACAAAGTGCTGCTTATTCGTTTACCATGGGATTGGTGTTTACTTTGCTTTTTCTGACTACAAAGTGAGAGGAGTTTGTTAAGTGACTTGTGTAACAATCTTGCTGAAGTATAGAAAATGTGATCGGAAATGATGTAGGAGGATGTTTCGTTTTTTTGCAGCACACAACAAAATCTAAAAGCCTGTGAATAAACTGTATGCATTTGCAGTTTGAAAGTAAATATGGCACACATTTGTTTGTCCTAAAGCAGCACATTTAACACGCCATGTAGGTGGTAGGATGATCACAAACCTTTTATTTTTCTTTGTAAGATCTGATACCCTGAATCTTGCATCACTGCCAGTGGAACACTTGGTGAGCCACTTATATTCCACATATATATTGTCCAATACTGTACTAGAGGACTGTTTTCAGTGGAAACAGGCTCGTCTAGAGGCCCATAGAGTGGAGACAGAATAAACCTGAAACCGAAGGCCAGTTTCTTGCTTTGCGTGAGCAGAATAAAAGTGGCACTCATTTTATTACAAGAATTTTGAACATATATGTTTGTTTTCTACTGAATTCAGCATTCTGAATTTTATGCAAACGTTTTTGCTCTGGGGGTAGAGCAGATACTGTAAATAGAAGATAATTTCTGTGTTTCTGTGGCAAGACTCAAACATTGTTGCTGAATATTATTTTGTATTTAGAAACACCTGTATTTTCAGCAGCATTGGGTTCCATTCTATAACAGCGTGTGCTAAGGCAAGAAAATAGCGAGATTATAATTCCACACCCAATGCCATACAAGGTTGTGTTATTTGCCTTTCATTGTTGCATAATTTGGTTCTCAACTGTTACATAATTATAGCGTACCCTGTTATTCTTAGCAACCGAGAGTGATCCTGGAATCTCCTGCCTGAAGAAGGCTCTAAAGCTCTCCTATTGAGATGAAAACAGAAACCTTAAAATTGGTGCATCCTTCTCGCCTCACTTTTTCTGACGTTCTTCTAGCTGAGTGAACTGCTTTGTTAATATATACAGCTCTCTGGTGCATGTTACACTCTATTCTACCTGTCATTCAACTACGTGGCATAACACCCCAATATCTACAGCCGTTATGATTTTTTACTTTCATTCTTATGGAAAACAGAGCTGTTTCTATGTTCTGGCTTGGCAGTGCAGTGCAGCAGTCCCCTGACATTTTACCCTACACCGATATTATTATATAGTTCTTTGCTTTTACACAAATACATGTCCATTCCCATGCTATCTACTGGTAATACTTCACAAAACCGTACAACATTTGTTTAAAGCCAGACCTATCGACATTGCCAATGCTAGTTAATGATAAGCTGTTAACTACACATGGAGACTGTAGATTAGTACCTACTATTTATATATTGTAAGCAAATATTCATCTGCAGTAATAAACAGCATATTAATAACACTGGCGACATTCTGTCAGTGGTGCTTTTAATAGGTAGGCTAAAGCTGTGAATTATTCTGGTGGGGAATGTCTGCCTTCTTTATATACAGGAAAGAGTGAAGGTCAGATGACACAATGAGGAAGTGTATACGCCAAAGCAGAGCGGGAGAGTTTCTGTGTCTCTCCACGAAAAGGCGAGCTGGCAGAATGACTCTTGTTTCCATCCCTTGAAAGTCAGTCACAACATCCTAATTCCGAAGTAATGGAGGGGAAAAGGCAATAACATTTGCTGTCAATCTCCTTTGAAGCACAACTCATTTTCTTTCACTTGACTTGGTGTTCCTGTTCCGTTTCGGATGAGAGGGTTTAATCAGAAGGGTTACTTGGTTTTGAAGGATACTTTCAGGTTATTTTAGACAATCTTGGAATTAGGGGCTCGTTAATTAATGCATATGTGCTTTTTCCGGTTTACGGCTGCATAGCGTTTACTGTCTCATAAGAGGAATAGAAATACGCATTGTGTAGGACTTGGCCTTTTTGGCTAAAGTTCCCTAAACTTTTTGCTTTCCCCCTAGACCGTTTTCCTGACATAGAGTTGCCAATTTAGATGCTTTGGTTACTTTGCCACCGCTGCCGCTGCTGATCAGTGTCAAAGTACAAGTGTTCCCTGTGTAAAGTGTAATGGTAATTGGTTGGCCAAAATTGGTATGTTTGCCTAACTAGTAAAGTCCCTTGTGATGTGCACTGTGTGTGCCAGGGCTAGTAATGCAAAGGTGCATGGAGAAGGGAACTCAGGCCTGCAGTGTAGGGCCTGCGTGTAGTTTGCTAAGTTAGCATGTTGTCCTGACAAGTGCAACCACTTGTCAGGCCTTACTTTTCCTTTTGCGTACACAGTAGGCACCCCTGTTGTTGGTCCTGGGTAACCCCTGGGCAGGGTGCAGTGTAAATAAAAGGCAGGACATGTACTGAGGTGTGTGCTATGTCCTGACAGGGAAAAACACTTCATTTCATTTTTCACTGGTAAAAGGCCATCCTTCCCATAGGACAGAATTAGGGAGGCTGGTTATTGTGTTTGTTAGCCTAGTTTCCCATAAGTCTAAAAGGGAGAAAGGTGTCACTGGGAGGGAGACACCCAGAACTGAGTTAGGCATGGGTCAGGGACCACTGAGCACAACAAACTTCACAGACATTTAGGGGTTTAACTATGAGAGCTGAGACCCCTGAACGTTGGAATAGAAATGGAATGAGACTGAAAAGGCTTAGACTCATTTTGTGGTCAAGAGGAACCTCTGCTAAGGAAGGAAACTGAAGAGACTGCTGGGAAGGACCAACCCTTGCATCGTGATCTGGGTCTGGTCTGCATGTTTGCTGTTTTAACCAAGGAAGAGGCTGTTGGGACTGTGCTTTGTGCCCTGGGGCCCCCTGCTTGAAGAAGACTGTGCTGTGTCTTCTTACCCCAAGGGCCCGAGGTGAGCTGGCTCCCTGTTTGGAAACACAGGAACATAAAAGTTTCCGGAGAAGTTTCAAGAGAGGAGTCACGTCACATCTGCAGTCTAAAAAACGATTCTCTTGATACCGTATTTCCAAAACCTAATGGGAGCACAAATGGGACAATGCAACCATCAACAAAATGCCATGGCCTTGATGGACGGGTCATCAAAGCAATGGCAAACCAATGAAAAACACATGAAAGACTATTCTGAGGAGCTGACCTAGAGCTCACACTGTGCCTGTAATTATCTTACTTTCTTGAGGAATTGATGATATGAAGACTCGTACAGTTAAAGCTGCCTGTAGCTGAACTATAAAAGATCAGTAATTAGTGATTTTTTGTTTTAAAGCACCGTATCTCCAGATATAACTTTTTTGTAAAATAGATTGAACTAAGTGCTTGTGTAGTTATGTCTGTTAATCCTTGTATGGCATTTTCTGTTCATAGATGTCATGATCACTTAATGATTTAATAAGTATGAGCATTTGTTTTACCTTCTGCCTTTGAACCAAATTCACATTTAGGATGCCAGTCAAAAGAATGTTTGGACCTTGTCCCTGCTATCTTTGTTGTTATGTGCTCTTTTATATCGCCCAGGCAGTCATGAACTACTCCAGGAGCATCTGGAGATACTTTCAGTGGATTTTTTCCATCCATTGCCAGGTGTACCACTATCTAAGTGTTATTAGAGTGTTTCTGGAATTCCATGTTGTGACAGGTGTTGCTGTGTTTGAGACTTTTCTAATGTGCACATGGCCTTCCGTTTTGGTCAGAACCACATTAGTGGGTATGTTACATATCTTTTCTATTTGTGTGTAGCACTAGCAACGGTCCTTACTGTATTCACTGATTGTATCTGCCCTCACCTTTCCTTTGGAACTCATCTGAGGTTTAAGGCCTGCGTATTCTCAGTTGATGTTTTTGCCTTCCTTCCTGTGCAACCACACAGGCACTTAGAGACCCTTCCTTAGATAGTCCTTTTATGTAGTGCTATGCATGTGTTCATGTGTTGCAATGTGCTATCAACCCACAGCACACAACCAAAATGTGTCTTTTCATGCATTTTTGTATTTTACCTCGATTGCCCCGTCATGTTTACTTGGTATGTTTGGTTTTGTAATACTACACTGGTATTACTGATACTAGGATATCAGTAGTTCTGGGTTGCAGTATTGCTGCGGTATTATAAATAAACCTCTATAGACCGCATGGAGTAAGCAATAACATGTAGAAAAAATCGGTGTTACAGCACCAATTTCCCTCCCATTTTATAATTCTTTGTCTTTTTCATTCTAATTTCTACACCATTTTTCCAAGAGAGTTTATTTCTGGAAACCAAATGCGGTAATACTACATGCAGAATTACTGCAGACCTTGAAATACTGATTTGAGTGAAAACTCCAGTTGCAGCCCAGATCAGCCCATAACAGAGCCCAGTGATGCAATGTTGAAACGATTGATTGAGTGCCAAGCCAGGAAAAGTATGGGTTGGTCTGCATGAAATCCCCACTGAAGTAGTATTTTCTTATACAACGATTGAACAAATTAAAACATTTGTGGAGCACACTGAACAAATATACGCCTCTAGGTTATATGCTGAACTTGTACATTTTTGGGACTCCTCACTGTCAAGATGAGGAACTGTCTTGGTAGCCTCTGTAACTTCCTGAAGGATGTTTGCTTTCTGGACAGGGATATCCGGTCTCTGATGCCATCCTAGAAACAGAAAAAATTGTAAATTGATACTTGTATAGCGCACTACTCACCCGCAAGGGTCTCAAGGCGCTTGTACGAATACCGCTGTGGAACCCATCCTGGCTTTCCCTGTGAGGCGTCCACTCCTGGGCACCCCCAAGGTGGAGGCCCGGGATCCTTAGCATTGTTGGGGCCGTTGTGGAGATTAAGCAAGCTATTGCCCAGAGTTGCAGAGTGGGACTCCATGATTGGAATAGGCACCGAGGCGAGAATTATCAGGTCCGTGGAATTTTGAGCCCAAGACCCGCTGAGGCGGGGGATTGAACCCTGGTCCCGGGCTAGACATCTGCATCAGGGTCTGCCGCTCTAATCATTGAGCCACACTTTTCAATGATTAGACTTCTGTCAGAGGCCCAGGAAGTTGCCAGTTGAACCTTAAAGCCCATTGCTGAAAAGTCCTATTTTCAGATCTCTGTGTGAGTACCACATTATTCGTCTACATTGCCTGCTAAAAATCTGTCTTGAAAAGAAGTGGGGCATACTGTTAGCCTCATAAGAGAAAGACATGCTTTTCTTGGCTTCGCTGGCACCTGGTTATGCAGACTTTTTATAGTGGCATCTCATCTACACCGGCTGAAGAGTTTTCCAAAGAACTGTCATCTTGATGATCAACTACTAAAAAACAATGTGTGGTACATAGCAGCCTTGCAGCTTGCTTATGCTCTTGAGGTGTATTCTCCTTCCACAAAACTGTTCCCTATCTGGTTCCTGCTGCATCCAGGGTTTACATTTGGAACAAGACATCTAAAAATGACATATATTGTAGTATTAAACGTAATTTTTCGTTGTCTTTTGTATATGTATACATTGACTTGAGTGCACAAATTAATCTGCAGAATATTTGATTTTTAGAATAAGTGTTCTGCTCAGAGATCACCAATTTCTTTTCAACAGTAAATTATATTAGGGGAATTCCACCCTGGTTGCCCACATTGAACTTTAAACTTTCATCAGAACTCTTCTGTGTTTTGAGGAAAGGGGTTTTTCCTCCCCTCCCCCATCCCAAACAAACAGGGCAACTCATGAACCCACAGAGAACCTGGGTAATAAGATTCATATGAGAAATTGTTCCAAATGTAACCGTGAATCGGGATTCATGTCACTAATTTTGTTTCACGCGAAACGTATGTTTTAAAAAAAACAAAACATGGTTTATTGCATTTTCAGTGCACTTTACCAGTAAGTATCCCGCATATATCAATTGCACACAAGAGAATAGCATATTACACAAATTGGGACACCTGCAAGGTACATTTGGTAAACAAAACATTTGTAACAACCAAAACTTCACGCTGACTGTCCCCGCCCCCCCCCCCCAGTATTGGCAAACATCATTGACAAACTGTACACAATGAAGATAAAAGCCGGACAAAATATCAGAGGAGATGGCCATTAACAGCCAGTAGATGTAGGTTCTTTTTTTTTTTTTTGTTCCTCATCTCAACCATGGCTGGCCCATAAGTACCTTGGGCTCAAAAAAGGTGTGACCTGGAGAAAAAAAGACTTGCTGTCTCAGTGCAGGACTGGCAGGGGTCAATGATTATGTAGGAGTGCCAAGACCCTACAGACAAGTTAGTTTCATCCTTAGTCACAGACCTTTATGTACTCTTAGGACGGAGCTTGCCATTAGCCAAATTACACCACTGCTTATACCACAGATTGACCTTAATTATGAAGGACAGATATGAATAAGCGACAAGGAGTACGACATGGCTTCGTAATCATTGGAACTGAGGAGAAAAAAAAACCCCAGTTTCAAATTATTGAGACCAATCGAGTTTTAGCCAGAAGGCTCTTTTTTCTGGTTTTCCTCCTCTTGAAAAATCCAGTTTTGATATAGAGAGCATAGATGAGCTCCAATCTTGTAGTGTCGGGGGGGAGGCCTCTTTCCAACGCTTACAAATCTCACGTCGGGCTACCAACATTGAATAAAACACAAGATTGTTATTTGCAGTGCGTTTTTTATCCTATATTCCAAAAATTGCCAGTCCTAGGTCTATATTCACAGTGATGCCTATAGAAGATGTTAATTTGTTGCTTATTGATTGCCAGTAAGACGATAGATGAGGGCAATCATAAAACATATGTGCGTCAGAAGCAGCAACTAGACCACACCGTGGGCAAGCTACTGGTATACCAGGTGAAAATTTTGACAGCCTTTGAGGGGAATAGTACGCCCTGTGAAGGGTAAAGAAGAAGTGGTTTCTACGCAGCCAAGCTGGTTTGACAATATCCCATAACACAGTAAAAGATATCTCCCATAGTTCCTTCATATTTAATGTCGGCAGAAGAGAACCCCAAAGTTGATCTGGAAGGTGGAATACTCCGTCTATTTCCTCTAGGAATAAATTATAGAAATGGGAAACCTCTTTAGTTTTTAGGGTATTGTTCAGGCGAGAAGATTCTAGTTGACTTCTGCCTCCCAGTAATCCTTTTGGACGACGAGTGGTGTCAGAATTTTGTGCATTCGCCCAACTAGAGATCTGGAGAAATTTAAGTCTTGATAGATTGGGGCCTACTTTTCTCACTAGATGTTCCCAGGAAAACATTTCCCCTTCAAAAAAGAGATCTCCCCAAGTTATGATACCAGCTTCTTTTAGCAGGCTTATCAAGGCATCTTTAGTCCACTCAGGTGGGTCCGGAAGGTCCCATATAGGAGAACTGTTTGAAAAGTACCCTATTTTGGTAGTTGTTCTAAGATTATACCAAGTTCTCGCTAGGCCCTGTAGTATCTTCAACTTTATCTTCTTAAAAAATTTTGGATCCCCAAACTTGAACAAGAATCCCACCTGATTTAAGCCTTCAAATTTTAGTAGTGTTGAAAACATCAGGCCGATACCCTGCTCAGCTGGAGTTTTAAATAAAATTCGAGCATGTGTCATCTGAAACGCCCAGGCGTAAATTTGAATATCGGGGCCAGCCAAGCCTCCCTTCTCCCTACGACGCCTTAATTTATTCCAAGAAATTCTTGCTAGCTTGTTCCTCCATATAAATGAGGTGATATCACTCTGCATCTTTGCTATCATTTTCTTTTCAAAGTAAAGTGGTAAACTATTGAAAATAAAGGTCAACTTGGGTAAAATGGACATCTTGACCAAATTTGATCGACCTAAGAGAGTCAATGGAAGATGTCTCCAAGAATTCATTGAATTCCTGCAGTCTTTGGCTACCTGAGCAAAATTTGTATCGGCGATCTGATTGATGTTTTTTAAGATTTTTATACCCAAATATCTCATACTATCGCAAGGCTGTACTGGAAGTAGCGTATTATTAATATTCCATGTCATAATTTCGGTCTTTTTGGCATTAATTTTGTAACCAGAAATATTGCCGAATTCTTGTGCCAGATTAATAACTGACGGAAAAGCTGCTTTGATATCAGATGTTAGGATCATAAGATCGTCAGCGTATAAAGATACTTTTTTTCCCCAATCTCTGTAACTAAATGGAGTGATATTAATATCTTCACGGATCAGTTGGGCGAATGGCTCCATATAGATATCAAAAAGTAAAGACGAAAGCGGACAGCCCTGCCGGGTTCCTCTTGTAATAGCGAAAGGTTCCGACAGTGCACCATTAACCAAAACCAAGGCTGAAGGTTCGTGGTACAGTAGTTCCACCGCTCTACGAAAAGCTCGGCCCACCCTAAATTTATCCAAGGCCCCCGACCGGTATTTCCAATTAACCCTGTCGAAGGCCTTGGCTGCGTCCAAGGTGAGAATGGCCAAGGGCAGTGATGAAGTAGTTGCCATATCTATTGCACCTATTAGGTCATAGATTAACTCGTAAAGTTGACGACCCTTTACGAAGCCCTTTTGGTTAGGATGTAAGATTAAGGGAGCTACCTGTCCCAATCGTTTGGCTAGTATTGATGCAAAAATGTTTTAGTCCACATTGAGAACTGAAATTGGGCGATATGACCCACATGCTGTAGCTATTTTGCCTGGTTTCAAAATTAACGTAATGGAAACTTTGCTCCATGATGTAGGAGGTAAATCTCCTTCTACCAGTATCAAGTTAAATAGCGCGGTAAGAAAAGGGGCAATATCGGATGCAATATATTTATAAATCTCGACCGGAAGACCATCGGGCCTGCTGCCTTACCAGATTTAGTATTTGATATTGCTGATAATACCTCCTCCATCGTAATTGGGTGGTCTAATAGGTTCGCCTGTTCTTCATAACGTGTTGGTAGGGTAATTTTGTTAAGCCAGTTTTCTACTTCAGTAGAGGTAATATTGTTATCCTCTCTATAAATTGTCTGGAAAAAATCTTTGAAAGCTGACCTTATTTCAGGATCCGAGGATGCTGTACCAGAATCCGATATTATAGAGCCAATGTTATTACGTGTTTGGTATGTTCTGGACTTCCAGGCTAATAATTTGCCTGCCCCTTCACCAAATTCAAAATTTGCTAGTTTACTAGCTTCCCACCTCTGCAAGATACACTGATTTAATAGAGAAGCCAATTGTCCTTTAAGTTTTGTAAGCTCATCCTGTTTAGTCAGTATAACATGATCTGGACAATTATTTAAGTTTTCTAGATCTGATTGAGCTTTTAGTATATTAGTCTCTATCAGTGTAACCTCTTGGGTGTATTGTTTCTTACGATATAAGGTTTTATTCTTAATGATCCCTCTCAAAGAGCATTTAAAAGCATCCCATACTAAACTAGATGCCGCCGTACCAATGTTAATTTTAAAGAATTCCTGCGTCTCCACCTTTAAGTAGTCCAGATCCTCAGGAGAAGTAAGAAAGGATCTGTCGATTGTCCATGACCTTGTCAAGTTTTGGAACTGGAGTTCGGGGTCCAACAGTACTGCCGAGTGATCGGACAGGTGTGAGGGTAGATAGGTTATATCCCTTACTGACTTTTCCAAAGAGTTGTTTACCAATATAAAATCAATTCTTGATCTGTGATGGTACTTGTAGTTTCTAAAAGAAAAAACGGATTTTAAACCCGACCTTGCCCTCCAAATATCAACAAATCCATATTGGTGCATATTTTTAATTAGAAGATCTCTTGATTTAGAATGTATCTGTTGTCTGCTAGAGGTGGATTTGTCCAACTTTGGATCTAGCACGATGTTAAAGTCACCCGCTATTATCATGGGTTCTGGAAAATGTAACAGCTCGGAGAACAACGTGGCCAAGACAGATGGGTCATCACAGTTCGGCCCATAATAGCCTACCAATGTGATACTTGACCCTCCAATCATAACAGTCGCAATTGCCCATCTACCGTGAGGGTCGACCTTTTGTTTCAAGAGCTTTGTAGTAATGTTTTTTTTTAATAGTATGACCACCCCTCTTGTATTAACTGTCTGGGAAGTGGAGACCGATAGGTCTATCGATCTATTCTTTTTTTACCAAATCTAATATTTCCCCTTCAACCAGGTGTGTCTCCTGGAGAATAATGACCTGGGCACCAAAATCCCCGATATATTGTACTATTGTACTAGCTCTAGGTTTGGTGCGCAGGCCATTAACATTCCAGGAGAGAATCTTAATGGTATTTATATTTTACGTATCTACTAAAATTGGTTAAGAGTCCTGTCCATACTTTCTCCTTAATATTGCTAAGATACTTAAGATTCGCCCATTTTTTATTTATGGAGTTTTCAGCCGCCATTTTAGAAATGAGAAACATTTTATTTTTTATTCCCCTAACCCCTTCTCTTGTGCTCACCTCCCCCCCTCCCCTAAGAAACCCTTGATTATCCAACCGGAAGGAATCCGGTTAGTAATACCCCTGATGCTCTATCTAGGCTCAGGCGGAATGTTCTTAAATTGGGATAATGGAGGGCCGAATATGTCTAGGTCTACTGAACCACAGTGCGAAGTTTTAACTGGTTAGATAACTTATAGTGGAGTCTATATGTGTTATGTGGTTTTGCGAAAGGAGAGAGGAGTTCATACACTCCTACTTTTCTGTGAATTTCAATATGGGGTTTTTTTTTTCTCCTTTCCTTCCCTTTTTTTCCTTTTTTCTTCCTCCTTACTCCCTTTCTTCCCCCCTTCCTTATCCTTTTTTTTTTAGTAGAGGGTTTTGTGATAGTGATCCCTTTTTTCCTTCTTTCCTTCTTTCCTAAATTAAGCTGTTAAATTTAGATTATATTTCCTTCTATTCTAGTAGGGAGCATCTTTTTGAGTTTGGATTTTTTTTTTCTTTTTATGCACTCACTCACTCAAAAGTTAGCACTATGCACTATACACTCTATGAAAGATTGTATAAAAACAGCTGAGATTACTTTTTAGAGGCACCTAAAGTTAGCAATAGTTCATCTGCTGCTTGTACAGTATGGACATTGAACATTTTGTTATTTAGCATAATCTTAAGAGCTGCAGGGAAGTTCAGCTGGACAGATGCACCTAAATTCCTGAATGCCTCCATCCTCCGACCCAATTCCCATTGTCTATCCAGAGTCGCCCGTGACAAATCTGAGCGCACTTGGAAGGAAAAGCCATCGCCTGCCAAGGATTTTTGTTTTAAAGCTAAGTTTAAGATATGATCCTTGAGTTGAAACGTGTGAAAATTCACTAGTATCTTACCAGGCTATGTACGTTGCGGATTGCGCCTGAATGGATCCCTGTGAATGCGCTGAATGTCCTGATTAAGCTCCTCCTCTGTGTTTTTTATATTTAAGGTTTTAATTAGGAGTCGGATAATGTATGTCTTAATGTCAGTGCCTTCGTTTGATTCTGGTATATTTAGGATGCGGATATTACACCGCCTCGCATTATTTTCCAAATGTTCTATTCTTTCTGCCAGTGCAGTGTCTACTTTTTTAAGTTTCAATATCTCCTCTTGGCATTGTCAAGTTCTATGGACATTACTGCTGTTGTCTCTTCCAAGGCTCCTGTCCTTTAGTATAGCCCATCAATTTTACTGTCTAGTGATTCGCAGTAGGACCTTATCTCTCTTTGGATTTTAGATGACTCCTCAAATCCACGTTTAATGTCCACTGTTAAATTTGTGACCATAGTTAATAATGCAGAGAGATCTGAAGGTGGAGTAGAGACAGCAGCTTCTGATAGCATTTGCTCTATACCAGCATGCTCTTCGGAACTTAGAGATTTGGAAACTTGACTTAGTTGCTGTATATTGTCCTGAGCGTATTGATCTGAGGACAGAGGGGCTTCAGGTTCCTGAGATACATTATCTGATTTAGATATCTGGTTTCCATTTGTTTCAAGACTGTTATTGCTAACATGAAGGGCAAGGTCTGCCTGTCCTATGTGGCTCGTGTTGGGTTTTAGGGCATTGATAGTGTCATTGTCACCTGTTTGTAAACTTTCCATGACTGGAAGAACTGAACCAGTAGCCATATTTTTGACTAACGTCGGACTAGAGTCTGCCTCAGGAGAAGTTACTGTGGAGGAATATGCAAGATTCAAGACTTGGGGAATTGCCTTGAAATAAGAGCTCAGAGAGGGTGTTATCTTAGTACCAGGATCTAGTACTGATTTTTTGCCTTAGACCTCTTAGATCGTTTAGGTTTAGGCTCTACTGAAAGGTATGATGAGGACTTAGAAAGTGACTTTTTTATGCTTCCACTAGTGCCTGGGGTCCTAGTGAGTGCCTCAGCATTATTGCCTCGAACCTCGTGCTCTGATATCTGAGAAGTGTCCAGTATTGAGGCAGAGAACAAATTAGACTTTTCTGAAATTAACCTCCCTTGGTTATTTAATTCAGTCCCCCCCTTAGCTACTTTTTTGCCTCTGCGACCTCTTCTGGATGTTATTGGGGCTACATTAGTCACTATCTTGGAATGCGTAGTGACTCTACTCCTGAGAGAGTATAAATTATTCACAGGACTAGTAGCCTGATGTAGGTTCTTAAGGGGGTTGCGAGAGAAGCGGGGGAAGATCTATACTCCGGTAGGTGGCCCATCTAGACCAAATTTTCCTGTGCTTTTGTGGGCATCCCCGTGCCTGGAAGACCGCCATTTCTGCCCCCATTCAAGTAGTAAGCGCCCCTCGCCACTTTCCCATTGTCGGCGGGGAAGTTCCTTTCCAAAGATGGGCGATATCACACTTGGCGATCGTGAGCGCTAGGAAAAATAATTGTTGCTTATTAGGGTTCCCCCCTATATCTTCAGTACTGTGGAGAAGGAACGGTCGGGGGTCCAGCGGGAGGTCCCATGACAGTACCTCCTTAAGACAGGTCTGAACCTAGCGCCAGAAGCGCTGTATAGCAGGGCAGCCCCACACCATATGAAAATATGACCCCTCCTCTCGGTCACTATGGGGAAGTAATAACTCCCATCTTCCAAAGATGAAGGCGTGTATAGTACACGGTATAAACACATTTAAACTCAATAAGCTGGTATCTAGAGGACACCGCAGCGCCCCTAGGGCTGGCGATGGTTTCTGCCCAATCGTTGTCAGTCAGTTCTGGGATGTCATCCTGCTATGCCCTCTGAGTCTTGTGAAGGGTTGTGCTGGCAGCGTAGTAAGTGTTTGGTAAACCGGTCGTATTTTGTGAGCGCCCAAGTCCCCCATAAGGAAGCGGCCTTCCAGTGGGTGAAATTCCGGGAGATTAGCTATACGTCGTGTCGCTGGGGTGAGCGCATTGCTAAATTGGAGATATTTATCAAATTGGGTTTTATTTAGTTGAAACTCTTCCTGTAGTTGCTGGAAAGATTTAAGGGTTTTGCCTCGCATCACATCACCTAAAGTGGAGATACCAATGAGGTCCCACTGGTGGAACCCCTTCAAAGCTGGCACCTGGCGCAGGTAATAACCCTGCCACAATGGCGTAGCCTGGGCTATGCGCCTCCGCCAACTCATCCGCCGGACCACATACCTCCACAACCGAATCGTCGTTTGACTGGGGTGGGGCAGAGAATCAAGCTTCTGTGTTCTGTATAGCAACCGTAAGAGAGGGGTCCCTGCCAATGCTGCATGTTCTAGGACATACTCCGGGTCTGTAGGCGAGTTGTACCACCAGTCATTTATGACCAGGGGATGAGAGGCTGCATATTATGAGTATACGTCGCCGGCAGCGATACCGCCACAGTATGTAGATTGTATACATGTCTGCAGGGCCACTCTTTCCACACCCCCACCCCAGTGGAAGGTATTAAGTATAGTATTTATTTGCATGAACCAAGACCGCGGAATATAATACGGAACATTTTGAAGTCGATATAGAGCACCCTGGGGAGAGAAACCCTCTTAAAAATCGATGATCGCCCATACAGCATATGGGTAGAGAGGACCATATGAAGGTTTCTTCGCGTAGCTGGACAAGAAGGGGATTGATATTTCTTGACCAGGATGTCTTGGTGCAGGGAGAAACATATACCTCAAGATATTGGAAGCCATCCGTAGCATGTTTAAGCTGAGATGCCCGAGTGCCCCTATCCTGCTGCCCACAGACTGGGAATAATACTGATTTAAAAGGGTTGGTATGGAGGCCGATGGTCTGGCCAAAGACTCAAAGGATCTGTAAAATGTGCAGGCCCGATATCCATGGGTCAGTCATGAAAAATACAACATCCTCGGCATATAATGGTATACGATCTGATTGTGAATTAGGCCAGTGAAACCCTGGAGCACCGGATCGCGGTGAACCAATATCACCAGGGTCTCCACTGCCAAGTCAAATAGAAGCGGAGGCAGGGGGCAACACTGACGTGTGCCATGGCCAATGGGGAAAGGGGAAGAACCCTGACCGGCGGCACAGACCGAAGCCATAGGTTTAGTATACAACGGGCGTATGTATCCCCGAAACCGTGGGCCAAAATGACTTGCCTCCAGAAGCTGGAATAGATACTCCCAGCTCAGGGAATCAAAGGCGGGTGGCTAGATGTAGCATAAAGCCAGATTGGTCCAAATGGACCAGGTCCGTAGGCGATCTGCTAACACCTTTCCCAAGAGTTTGTGTTCAAAATCAATCAGGTAAATCAGGCGGTATGAGGATGGGTTTTCTGGAGGATGACCTGGTTCTAAAAAGAGAACTATCTCCACCTGGCACCGTCCCGGGGCAATAACTGCCTGTCGAGGGCCTCATGTATGGTGTTCAACATATGTAGACCTAATTTAGACATATGAGAGCAGACGAATTCGGTGGGGAACCCATTGGGACCAGAGGCCCGGCCGGGCCGCCTCTCAGAGAGACAGACGTATGTTTAAAAAAAAAAAAGAAAATGTTGAATTCAGTTGGAATGATGGCATTAAAGTGCAGATAGCCTAGTGACAAAGTGTCTTATTGCTCAATTATATCCAATGTAAGCAGCACACAAAATTATTTGCATATGTGGTAAGCAGCGATTAAGTCAACAAACAGTTCCAAGTCCTTTTATATACAGAGAAAAAGTCGGCCTGTACATTACTTGTCGTTCCTCAGTAGTGTAAAATTGGATGAGGTCCTCATCATCAGGATTAGATAAGAATTACTGTCATTACCATTCATGGTGCCTCAAAGCGTTCAGTAATGACGAAATATTTCTGACACTATGAAGGAGACCTAAATTTGCACTTGCATGCAGTATACTGAAGAAAACAACAAATTGACAGAATTAATGTGCTACATACAACCAAGTACGAGACCTGTTGGTACGACCACAAAAGTCCTCCCTGGCATCTAGGCTGGGGGCATCCGCCTCAAACAGGAGTTAGAGCTGCATTCTGGGATTGTCGATAAAGGATGTTTGCCGCTCATATGCAAATCTGTAAATGGTTTGTATGGTGTACCCACCCGAAGTCGTAGGCGTTCTTGTCTTTTTCTTTTTTTCTTATGGTAGGAAGTCTCCTCCTGTTTTTTCTTCATTTGTTTAAGGAGGCTGCTCCTACTGGACTCACACATTACATTTTTTTTTAGTTATTTTGATTCATGCAACTGTTGGTGTGTGTAATCCCGTGGTGTGGTGCAGATGGAGAAATTTCTGAAAAGAAAAGCACCGGACAAAGTCGACTTACCTAGGAACATGAAAAACATGGATTTCAGAATATGGAAAAATAATAATCTTTTATGTAATGTGTGCACACAGGTGAATGATTGATCAATGAGTAAATATTTGTAATCTTCTATTAGTGAATGAATGTGTTTTAGAGTTACACATGTGAAAAATCTAGATTAGGTTGGTAAAGGAGCACAGTTTACATGCAATATTGATCTTTCCTGTTTCTTTAGGCTTAGAGTGATACAGGTAGTAGCTCTGCCCAAAAAAAGGAAAATTAATTAAGTAAAAAAATATGTGCACAGTTGTTGGAAAATGAGGCATTCGTTGTGTGGCCTGCACGAGCAATGGGTCTACATTTATTCGCCACTGGGAATCAAACAGCCCATTGTAGCACTGGACTCTCATATGCTAGTGTTGCAGAGCAGTCCAAGGCCTGCTCAAGGGAGGTGGCCTGGGCTAGTAATCACCATTCACAGATCTGCAATAATAGCTCTCAATAAATGATTTTCCAGTCTGTGCTTTTCTTTAGAAAAAGGAAAAGTACATTTATTACAAACACACTACTCAACAATTTACAAATATACATAAGCTAATGGAACAATTTACAAATATACATAGGCTGATGGAAATACTTCTTGATGGCATTGCGTAAACATTCCCTCGTCTCCCACCGGAGGGGGGTCTAGTCCCACAAGTGTAAACATTATCTCAGAACTACATCCCAAAAGTTAATTATAACTTGGAGTGAGGGCCATGACCACTTGCACCAACTGAGTTACTGCCCTCCGCATTATTTCAACAAGCATTTCATAATGGGACCACATGCAACAGTTGCCTATAACCCTGACCGAGAGCCCCTAATACTGACAGTAAAGTATACAAACTTTAAACACAGTGGCTGACAGTCTCGTTATTCAATTAAATAATTTGCAAGAATAAATGCCTAAGCATGACTTGGAAGTGTTGTGGAGCATACTTATCATAACTAATAATTGGTGTACTTATCATAACTTGTATACTTATCATAACTGACAACATGAATGAAGCAAATCAATCATAGCCACCTAGGGGCATCACAGCTATACCTACATCACTATGAAAGATTAAATTCAACTATCATAAAGGATGCTTGCAACATTCCCTTGGAGATCACTGTTGGCATAACATAATGCATATGATTTACATTTGTAATTACATGCAATGTAATTATCACTTTCTGCCCCTAGAGGATATCTCACAATGTAAATACTTATATCAACCACTTCAGGACTCAACTTGGAGCAAACAAAACAGTACGAAATCCTTGGGTCTACAAGAAAAATAGTGAAGAAAATATGCGCATAACATAATGCATATGATTTACATTTGTAATTACATGCAATGCAATTATCACTTTCTGCCCCTAGAGGATGTCTCACAATGTAAATACTTATGTCAACCACTTCAGGCCTCAACTAGGAGCAAACAAAACAGTACGAAATCCTAGGGTCTACACGAAAAATAGTGAAGAAAATGTGTGTGGGAAGCCACTACTAGATAGTTACTGAGGGAATCAACACAGACCCAATGGCTATAGCCCACAGACCTAACTGTGGGCACTTCCCTTTAAAGGACGAATTCCCTTACTCACCAGAGGTGACATGCTTCATCATATGGGATTCTTCTCTCAAAGGAAACACCTAGGGCCATATGTAGGTAAAACTTGTTTTGCGATTCTCAAATTGCGATTTTTAGGGAATCGCAATTAGAGAATTGCAAAACGCAACGTAGGTGGGATTAGCAAAATATTTTACAAACCCACCTATTCCTTGTTTGCGAATCACAATTTGAGATTCGCAAATAAGGAATACCTTCCCATTCATTCCTATGGGCTAGAAGAACCGTAGGAATGAATGGGAAGAGATTCTCAATTTGCGATTCTCAATTAGAGAATCGCAAATTGAGAATGCAATTGCAAGGTTGGAAGATTGTGTCAGTAGGACACCCTTTTGCACCCCTGAAATAAACATGTGTGCACATGTGGCGAACATACATGCGCTAAGGGCATGTATGTGTGCTACATGGCAGTTTGAAAAAAGCATTTTTCAAAGAAATCGTAAATTACCACCAACCTGAAGTTGGTGTTGATTTGCAATTCTTTAAGTCAAAATCGCACAACTTGGGTGCTACCAACATTGCATTTAAGGAATCGCAATTTGGGATTCCTTAAATGCATTTGCAATATGAGGAATTGCAAATTTTGTGATTCCTTATTTTGCATGTGGGTTTTTGTGTGCTAAATAGCACACTGCCCAAATTGCGATCGCACACGCTGACATTCTGCAAATTTCTGCATTTGCGATCGCAATTGGGCTACCTACATATGGCCCCTAGTTCATTTGAGGGCTACAACCCCCTCTCTGAGAAGGAGGAGCTCAGGGATGTTTTAAGTGCCTACTCTAATAGGATATTTTAAATCCACATATGAAGAGAATCAGTGTGAGCGAGGGCGCAGCGCCAAAAAGACCTAATGTGAGGAAAGTGAGACTAAAACTAGCTAGTGAGCATAAGAATTGTTATTTATTCTGGTACACCCACTGCTAGGATTAAAAACAGTGCACCAGCGGTTTGGATTTAAACCGCATTAGTGTGGTGGAAAATTATGGTCAACGTGTTTCAGCCTTAATGCCCATTTGTGGGCGAGGCTTTCATCAGGACCTATAATGATGCTGCTGCTTATGTGCTCAAGTGATTTGAACAAAAAAAGATACAAAAAACAGATGCTATTCCAAGTTCGTCTGTTCCATGAGGAATAATTACCTACAGTGAGGACAGGTGGTTTATACAAACATTCTTAGGAATGCTTAACAAGGTGATTACAATAATGATTCTGTGAAGATAAAGGAAATGAGACTTCCTTACCCGCAACTTCTGGGTAAGAGACTCCACCTCAACCTGGCGACAGCTCTGGAAGGGGCACCGCTCTGAAAACAAGCATTTACAATGCAATGGTTTCGCCTTTGGAAAAGTTAGAGCTATTGGCATTGCTCATGACATTTCTTTTTTTTTTTTACTTATAAATAAATGGCATTGTTATTTATATTGCCAACAGCTCTCTCAGCCCACACAGCTCTCACAGCTCTCTCAGCTCTCACAGCCCACACAGCTCACACAGCCCACACAGCTCTCACAGCCCACACAGCTCTCACAGCCCACACAGCTCTCACAGCCCACACAGCTCTCACAGCCCACACAGCCCACACAGCTCTCACAGCCCACACAGCTCTCACAGCCCACACAGCTCTCACAGCTCTCACAGCCCACACAGCTCTCATAGCCCACACTATGCTGCTGTCTCTAAGAGAAGCACTTCCCAAATTCAAAACAGATCTCAGTTTCAGAGATTCATTCCCCAAATGCAACTACAGACATGTGCTTTCCCAAGGAAATATACTGCAAAAATAAAACCAGCATTTACAAGTGGGGCCGGAGACACGGACAGCGGGAGGGGGGGCAGGAACGGGCACACGGATAGCGGAAGGGGGGCGGGAACAGGCACAGGCACAATCAAAAGGCAGAAGGCAAGAAAAATCAAAACAAAGTTGTATCTGTTATTTTGGTGCAGGCTAGAACCCACTTGCATGAGCTAGCTGCACAAAGGCGGAGTCTCATTTCAGGCCTGAAGGGACTCCCTGCACAGGGAGGGAGACTGGGGACAGGCCTGAAGGGACTCACTGCACACAGAGGGAGACTGAGGACAGGCCTGGAGGGACTCACTGCACACAGAGGGACACTGAGGACAAGTCTTGAGGGACTCACTGCACAGAGAGAGAGACTGAGGACAAGCATGGGGGGGACTCACTGCACACAGAGGGAGATTGAGGACAAGTCTTGAGGGACTCACTGCACAGAGAGGGAGACTGAAGACAAGCTTGGAGGGACTCACTGCACACAGAGGGAGACTGAGGACAAGCCTGGAGGGACTCACTGCACACAGAGGGAGACTGAAGACAAGCCTGAAGGGACTCACTGCACACAGAGGGAGACTGAGGACAGGCCTGGAGGGAATCACTGCACACAGAGGGAGACTGAGGACAAGCCAGGAGGGACTCACTGCACACAGAGGGAGACTGAGGACAAGCCTGGAGGTTTGAAAAGGTTAGAAACTGTGCAAAGTATCTCTCTCGGACTTCTGTGTAACTGGAGCTTCGCAAAAAATGGGCAACATAGGAAAGCAAATATTAGCAAAGCCAATCCATCTAGCGTTGGGTTCCAGGCTTTGGGTTTGGTTAATAGTTGTTCTGTATTGCCATTGATTGCATAAAACGCTGCAGTGGAAGTTTCCAGCCTTCATTAATATTTTAAAAAAATATAAACACGCATTTTTTCTCTAAACAAACACAGTGTCAAAGTGGCCCCTGAGGGGGTGCTACTTTGTGTGTGGATGTGTTCATTTTTACAGGGTTTGCTTTTGCCCTCGCTCAGGATGCAGTAAGCCAATGGCTGAAGTGGGCTGGGCCAGGGGGTTCAAAGCAGCGAGCAGAAGAGAAGTGCGAGTGGCACAACAGCAGATCAATGGGTGAAGAGGGCTGCCTGAACGCCCTATAAGTAAGAGCGAAATATATGATATTACTAGAATGAGAAGATCTTGGTTCACACCACACCTGAAAAACAAACAATAGATGAGGCTTCCTCAAATATGGTAGTCCAAAATCGTCGCAATGTATCCTCTTCCGACGACCTGCAACTACTACAATTGATGTGCCCTACAGAGACGTGTCAGCAACGACCCTTGCACTGCAAACAAAACCCTGCTAGCTGCACGATTAATGCACGCGCTCAGCGTACTCTAAATGCGGAGTACACTCTTGTACTCCCTCGCTGCACTGTACACCCCCTACGGCACTCCTCAATTGCACTTTACTACATCACCGGAGCACAAGAGGTGCCTGCTGCATTCGAAAATCATGCACCCGTGCTGCACTTTACATACTGCACCCTCAAACATTATTTGTTGCACTTTAAATATAAGCAATGTCCCTCTGGGTGAGGACCTGGCTCCCTTCTCACAGCACTTTACTCGAATACACCCTTCTGCACGTAAGGGCACCTATGTCAGCTGCGCGTTATTCAGTAACGCATTTAAATCCATATACCCGGGTCATTTTGTGTGTACAGATGTCGCCTGCACTTTAACTCATTCCAACCGTAAATACTATACTAGACAACACCGCTGCACTTCGGATGAACACGTTAGCACACATTACGCGGTACGCTTATAGTGTGAAGCCGAAGTGCAGGGAATCCCTTTTCTTTCCACTGCACTTTAAAGGACATTTTTTCGACTAAAGTCTCCTAAACGTTCCCGTGGCATTTCGAGATCACACCCATCTGCACTTTGCTATTTATTAATAGGTTACCAAATGTATTTAAGGATTAACCGCCCCAACTTTTTTACCAGCTCCACTTTCACTTATTTATTTCCCCTCTTCATTTTTTTTTAGGGGGGTGGGTGGGTTAGCCTAACTGCCAAAACTGTCGACTTTGAATCTGAAGAACCGTGTGGGAGTCTCAGCGTTTGCACAGCGTCCTGTGATTCTGGGCAAAACACTCACTCTCCCTGTAGCTACAAAAAATGAATGTGTCCTTGACTGTGTAATGTAGCTGGTGCTCATGTAAAGCGCTCGGATAAATTCAGGTCGAGTTCATGCTTTATAAACCTGCAACAAAAAACAGTTCTTGCAGCGAGACTTTGGACACCACTTGTCTGCTATGCAGGGAATACAAGCTTCAGGTCACACTCAACATCCAGACCCTCTCCACGTTACATTTTACATTGCACTTTCAATGACTATCCCCGCCCCATGCACATTACAGCGGTAGTTACGGGTGGCACTTTGAAGGGATATACACGGGACCTCCACAGAGCTTTGCACTGGTGGTTACAGGCGGCACTGAATGGACATCGCCGCACAACCCTCCAACCCCAAAGACACAGCACTTCACTCCAGTAGTTATGGCGGCACTTTGAATATTGCTGCTGTCAAAGCTTTGACTCTGCCCTTCAGACCTGAACTTTGACGTCACACTCCACTCCACAGCACTCGGGGTCGTGCTCACTTTACTTCTCCCGAATTATAATTACAAGAAAAGGACGGCGCAGCCGACAACACCAATAAAACCCCACAAAGGAAGCAGTAAATCAAAGGCTCCGACCCAAGTGAAAATCTGACATGGAGGCGCCTAGAACCCCATCTGACCCACCCTAAATGACACAAACAGAAAATGATTCACTGCAACAACAAACGCGTTTTAAAAACAAAAATAAAGCAATGCCGAGATAATAGACAAACGGAAAGGGAATATCAGCGTATTTAAGAAAGACAACTGAAAAATAAATTTTGGAAAAGACAACTAGTGACTAAAAGCAGCAAAGATTCTGTAAACATTAAAGATTGGCGAGGCAAAACAACTACACTTCAGATGAAAAAAGTAGATAAGTAATAGTTGGCAATAATAAAACAAGGAAGAAATGTCAACAAAAGAGTGACTAACCAGTTCTAAAACAATCGAGGAAAACAACAGGGGGGGAAGGAGGGGGGGCAGGAAAGGCACGGACAGCGGGAGGGGGGGCGGGAAAGGCACGGACAGCGGGAGGGGGGGCGGGAACGGCACACGGTCAGCGGGAGGGGGAGGGGCGGGAACTGTCACTCAACTGGACTTCTTCCGGCGGCGGTCGGCCTGGAATGAACAAAACAAACCTTTAAAAAAAAAAAAGACAACCCGCCCACCGCCGAGATGACGCGCAGAGGGGCGGAGAGGGAAGAAATCGCGGGAACGCCCACGAATCTGGTCCGGCCATGACGGACAGATCTCTGTTCCAATGGCTAGCCTCCATTTATGGAGCTAGCCAATGGAACAGAGGGGCGGATTCCCAAGCACATAATATTCTCATTAGGTTTTCGCCTGCGTCGAAAAGCTGCGCAGAGCGCAGCTCTTGACGAGGCGAAACCTAAAAACGGTGCATGTGTCATTAACACACCATGTTCTATCATGAAAGTCCAAGAGTATATATAACCAGTTTAAGGAGTTGGGATAGACATGCACTGTAGAGCATAGTTAAAACCAAGGGACCCCAATGGGAGACTGAGATCTTTTAGGGAAACCAGTAAAGAGGCCCTCCTAGTGTTAAGACTCACTAGACAGAGTCCACTTCATCGATCCACTAAGTGTAACCCCTATGCCTATAGGTATAATAAAGGTAGGCCTTAAGGTTAGAACAAAAACTTGCATTACTTCATCAAGCCACTAAGTGGGCCCCCTTTGCCTATATGTAAATTAAAGTTAGGCTTTAAAGTTAGAACAGAGACTTGCATCATGTCTAAAAAGACTTTACAAATATGAACAAGGCCAATGAAAAAGTTAATGCCAAAACTCATATTACCAGTACTCTTAAATCCCAAACCAGTAAAAGTATGGAGGGAACATGTAACCAATTAGTGTATAATCGGTATAGGGGCAGCTTTAGAAAACATGAATGAAGAGAACCAGAGATAATAAACAAACAGAGGCCCTGTTGTGACAATCACCTCTCCGTCGGTACTCCGGTCCTAATTGAGCCTGTAACCGGAGGTGAGTGTCAAAGGCGACCGCACTCTCTTATATCGTCAGAAAGGCCTAATGTCGAGTTTCAGGTGTGACAGAGACTCGCCAGGAAAGCCCACCAGTACACAGGCGCCTGCACAGAAATGCAGTACGGCTGCGCCTGCGCATATAGAAAAATCTGCGAGGCCGCATTCAGTTCCTCAGCAGAATTCCCAAAGCATGCTACGATTGGAAAACCCCGGTTTAAACAATGTGTAATCTCACTGCTCGCCCCAACAGTGCTACTTACAAAAAACGGCAAAACAGAGATCTAATGTAGGAGGTTCAGAAACGCGCATGCTCTGCAAGTCATTTGCATCTTGGGAATTGTAGGCCCAGAAGGCCCCTCTGGACACTCTGTGGGGCTTACCTCCTGTGAAAGGACATTTTCCTTGCAGGAGTTGTGTGGCTTTGGCGCAGACGACTAATACAACTGAGATTGACATTGGGTCAACTAGACCCTGGGCTTTGACCAGTCATACGAATTGCAATAGCGATAATTTGATTTATCTAATCACTTCACCTTGCACACTTCGATATGTGGGCATGACCACACGGAGAGTTAAAACCCGTATTTTAGAACACAGAAGCACCATTAGGTGTAAGAAGGACTCAACAAAATTGACCAGTCACTTTCTTGCAGCCCATCACTCGCCGCAAAATTTGGAATGGACAGTGCTGGAAAGACCATTCATTCCAACACACTTCACTGAAATTTCTACTTACCTGTTCAGACTAGAGCATAGGTTGGTCCAAAAACTAAACAGTGATAGTACAGGTTTGAATGACAATCACGTGGTTCTCTCTATAGAAATTCAAGTCAGAGATGCAGTTTGGTGGATAAATAGCTTGGTATGAGGATATTTATACTGCCCCCTCTGTATTGTGTAGACGTTGCTCTCTTCTAACTTTGTGTTCCATTACACTTTTAAGGATTACTACATGTTCCTTGAGTGGCAAGGCGGTATGTCATTCAGTAAATCATGAGCTTGCTTTCACACCCCATGCAGACACCTAGAGAATTTAACTTTAATAACTGATATGTTTGACCGCTCCAAAATGATTTGATGTCTTTACACATATTTATAAATATAACAGGTTTTATGTCTAAGGGGCCACACTAAGTGGCTCGATGAATTAATGCAAGTCTTTGTTCTAACCTTAAGGCCTATCTTTAATATACCTATAGACAAAGGGGTTACACGTAGTGGCTCAATGAAGTGGACTCTGTCTAGTGAGTCTTATCACTAGGAGGGCCTCTTTACTGGTTTCCCTAAAAGATCTCAGTCTCCCATTGGGGTCCCTTGGTTTTAATTATGCTCTACAGTGCATGTCTATCCCAGCTCCTTAAACTGGTTATAAATACCCTTGGACTTTCATGATGGCACATGCTGTGTTAATGACACATTCACCGTTTTTTTCAGAGCGGTGCCCCCTTCCTGAGCTGTTGCCAGGTTGAGGTGGGGTCTCTTACCCAGCAGTTGCGGGTAAGGAAGTTTTATTTTCTTTATCTTCACAGAATCATTATTGTAATCACCTTGTTAAGCATTCCTAAGAATGTTTGTATAATAAAAACCTGAATTTTGGCTTTTTTCCTCACTGTAGGTAATTTCTCATGGAACAGATGAACTTGGAATAGCGTCTGTTTTCTGTATCATTTTTTTGTTCAAATCACTTGAGCACATAAGCAGCAGCATCGTTATAGGTCCTCACGAAAGCCCCGCCCACGAATGGGCATTAAGGCTGAAGCATGTTGACCATCATTTTCCACCACACTAATGCGGTTTAAATCCATACCGCTAATGTACTGTTTTTAATCCTAGCAATGGGTGTACTGGAATAAATAACAATGTTTATGCTCACTAGCTAGTTTTAGTCTCACTTTCCTCATAATAGTTATTTTTTTGCGCTGCGCCCTCGTTCACACTGATTCTCTTCATATGTGGATTTAGAATATCCTATTAGAGTAGGCACTTAAAACATCCCAGAGCTCCTCCCTCTCAGATAGGGGGTTGTAGCCCTCAAAGGAACTTTGAGACGAGAATCCCATATGATGAAGCGTGTCACCTCTGGTGAGTGAGGGTTTTCGTCCTTTAAAGGGAAGTGCCCACAGTTAGGTCTTCGAGCTATAGCCATTGGTTCTGTGTTGATTCTCTCAGTAACTATCTAGTAGTGGCTCGCCACACACATTTTCTTCACTATTTTTCGTGTAGACCCAAGGATTTCGTACTGTTTTGTTTGCAATTATTGGGGATATAATCCTTTGCTGGTCATTAATATTTCCCTAGGACCCTCCAGCTATGAACTTTTTTCTTTTTGGTAGTTACTCAACTAGGAGCAGCCATCCTCTTCATCATTAGTAGATGCAACCTTTCCACTGTCGACCAAAATTCCAGTCTGGAAGAAGCTTTCAAAGCACCAAAGAAAACCCTTGAGGAGTTATATCCTTAAAGTCACTAGAGACTTAGAGTGGGGACTTTCCAATTCTTTAATGCGGGTAGGGTGGGTGTGGGCTGCTTCTGCAGCTTTCCTCGCACACCTGCTACACGATGGGGGGTGACCCCATCTTTCTGGGGTCACCACAAGCTGAAAACAAGCCGTTTCCATTAACAAACGACCCCAGGCCCTGCACGGCATTTTGGGGCGCTCCTTGGGCATTTGCATAGGCTAGCAGTGGTTCTATCGGGGAGAGCCGCCCTGGATTCCTAGGCAGGTAAGCAGCCTCTCGCGCCACTTTTACTTTTTCATGGGGTGCCCGGTCACCTCATGGCCTCATGCCTCATTGGAGAGCCTCCTGCGGGCAAACATTGGTTTGCCCGGTAGAGAAATCCCAGACTGGATTTTCGTTGTCGCCTGAAATTCCCATCACCTCAGTGAAGCTCACGGAATGGCAACTATTTGATGATGCCTCCTTCCTTTCATGCTTGAACAGTGTGAAATCAGGGTCTCCCCGTGATCCTTTAACTGCCAAAATCCTGAAGATGTTAGATCCTAACTTGTATCAGGTATTTACAAAATTGTTAAATGCCTCTTTAAAGGAATCGCATGTACCCCAGGCAAGGAAACATGCAATGGTGGTGCCCCTTCTAAAAAAGGCTGGTGCGGATGCTTCTAATCCTTCTAACTTCAGGCCCATATCCCTGTTGCCCATCTTTTCGAAAATCCTGGAAAGGCACGTCAACACTCAACTGAACCATCTAGTGGAGAGTTCTGGTTTTTTACACTCATCCCAGTCCGGCTTCCGAGCTCACTACTCCACAGAGACAGTACTTCTCTGAGTTACGGAGAGTTTACGACACAGTATCGATCAAGGTGAAACATCTGCACTCATCCTGTTGGATTTGAGTGCCGCGTTCGATACCGTGTCTCATTCCATCCTTTTGAAATCTCTCCGCTCCCTGGGAGTAGCAGGCCCGGCTTTAGCCTGGATTGCCTCCTTTCTTAGTGGGCGTACCTTCCAGGTTTTCTCGGCCAAAGCTACATCTACAATCTGCCCATCGGCTTATGGTGTTCGCCAGGGGTCTATACTCAGCCCCTTACTGTTCAATATCTACGTAAGACCCCTTGCCACCATTGTGGAGGAAGCGGGGCTGACGCTATTCTCCTATGCCGATGACACCCAAATTGTCTTCTCTCTCAGGCAGAGATGAGAACAGCCCCTCTGCTTTAAAGCTCGGCCTGGTACGCGTGGCCGAGTGGATGCAGAAGAACTGTCTGAAATTAAACGGGGAGAAGACAGAGGTGGTGATATTGGACAAGAATAAAAATCTATGACCACTTCCACAACCAGCCACAGTGGTTCGCAACCTTGGTTTCCTTGTTGACGACAAGTTATCTATGAGGCAGCAGGCTACAAAGGTTGCTGCAATCTGCTTTTCCACCTTAAAATGGCTCCAGAAAATTTTATGGATGCTGCCCCTATCCACTCAGAGAACTGTTGTCCAGGCGTTGGTTGTTTCCCGCCTGGACTATGGTAATGTTCTCTATTTGGGAGCTGATGTTGAAACATTAGGATTCTTCAGGTAGTCCATAATGCGGCTGCCCTCCTGCTTCGGAAGGTCCCTAGGAGGACTTCAGCACCTTCTGCTCTGCGCGACTTACACTGGCTTAAAATCTCAAGCCGGATTAAATTTAAAGCTTTATGTTATCTGTTCAAGATTAGGCAGGGCACAGCCCCCAAATACCTACAGAACTTAGATGTAAATGTATAGGAATGTAAATGTATAGGAATTTATATAGCGCAAATCACCGAGCGGTTTCTAAGCGCTTGCTTAGGGAACCCGTCCTGGTATTCCCCTGTGAGATAACCCCGGCAGGGAATCCACAAGGTGAAAGCCAGGCATCCCGCCACGAGGGGCCGTTGTGGAGATTAAGCAAGCTATTGCCCAGAGTCGCAGAGTGTTAACCCGTGAATCGAGTATGCACTGGAGCGAGAATTGTCGAGTCCATGGACATTTTAGGACTGAAGACCCCGCCGAGCCGGGAATTGAACCCTGGTCCCGGGCTGACCTCTGCTTCCAGGTCTGCCTCCTCTAACCAGTGAGCCACACTTCTCCACACTTAGTTCAACCATATAGGACTCATAGAACCCTTAGATCTTTTGGGAATGAAGATTTCATTATCCCAAGATTCAAACTTGCTAGAATGGGTGGGCGGTCTTTCGCTTATCTAGGTCCCAAGATCTGGAATGCTTTACCAGTTGCTCTAAAATTGGAGAATAACTTGCTGCGGTTCCGGAAGGGACTTAAGACCTTGCTTTTTGAGTGATCTGCCCGTTGTCCTGGTCTGCTTGATATTACCTGATATTTCTTTCTTGAGTCTATCCCTAGCACCGGGAAACCCACTGCGGGTAGCTGTTGCGCGTTACTGAGCGTTACAAGTTAAATAAATAAATAAATACATTGGTGCTGTGGCCAGTCTTCTGGTGACATGGGGTAGTGCGACAACACTCCCTCCTCCTCTCTCCAGCCATGGGGGCCCAGAGATTGGGTCCTGGGCCCCGTCCAGCTTCACGAGGCGCAGCAGCGCTCCCTAACTTAATCTCCATCCGAACTCAGGGATGGGTCCCTGAGGACCCTTCACGGAGCCTGCAACGGTGAGCCTCAATTTAATTTGCTTCTTGGGGGCGCTCCCCGTCTTTACTGGATGCAGCCCCCGGGACCTGATCCTCCCTGGGGGACATTGGAGACTGGAGGCAGAGCCCCACGCGCTCAGCAATCAGTCTTCTCAAAGATCGCCTACCTTCTAGAGACCATATCTCTGGCGCCGGTGGGGTGATCTCAACGCTCTTCATCTCTTTTCGCTCGTGGTGGCCTGCCCTAGCCATCTGAAGCACTTTTCTCCACCCTCCTGGTCTCCAAGAGGTCGAGCTCGGCAGGGAGCTGGCTTCATTGCTCTCCTTATGGGCCTCTCTTCTCCTGGCGCAGAAGCCCAGCTTTTCCTACACAAGTCCTGGAGGCAATCGGAGGCAGAGGCCCTGGTCCTGGAGACAGAGGGCTCCTCTTTCCAATTCACCATGGCGTCAGCCGTCAACCTCCAGCCTCAGTGTCCCTCAGAGTACATCTCAGAGAGAGCTACTCTTTCTGCGCAAAAGCTTTAAAGGAGGTTTGGAGGGTGCTGGCAGGAATACACCTCTGGCCTATCCCGCAGTGCCACCTCACCTCTCTTCCCATGATCCCACCTTCTTGCACAGCCCTCTGGGATACCTCAGTATGGCGTTGTCAGGAGGTCCCATGCCACATGGTCTCTGCCCCATTTCCGCCACTCGCTGACATCACAGCCAGTGCCTGGTATTGGGTTAAAGCTTCTGATTAATGCCCGGCAGCTTCACCCCATTTCTCCCTCCTGGACAGAAGATCTCCGCCCTGGGGAATGTTTGCAGTGGAGGGCTAGACCTCTGATGGTACAGCTTAGGGAAAGGTAATTATTCCAGCCTGTCGGCTTTGGTTCTGAGCTGAGTCAGAGGACTATGGCATTTCTGGATGACCCATAAGCAGTTCAGAAATGCTGTTGGACACAGTAGAATGGTTCTTTTCACACAATTTACAGTGTACTTTCATGCATGTCTGAAGTTTGCCCCGTGAGGCCTCCTTTTCCATAGGAATAAATTGGAGTATTCCTACAGTGAAACAGTAACGTACACTGCCTATCTCTTGAATATGTACCCCTGCATTATAAGGACTACTCCATGTTACCACCCAACTCTGTATTTTCCCTTCTGTACCCGTCTATCCGTACACAGCTCCTAGACTGCGCATAACAGGAATCTCCCCCACGCATTCCTTACTTACATGGGTGCACATGCATATGCACACATGTCCACGTGTAACCAGCCCAGTGCCCTTACCCTGGCTGCATTGCAGCACCCTCATCTCAAGGCAGACACTGGTGCAAAACATGCACAGTTCATTTTACCCTGAGTTTACAGTGGGTGAGTCCCAGATTATGAGGTTCTTCCACAGTAAAAGGAAAAAAAAATCAGGTGCTCTAAAAAAAAAAAAAATCCAGATGGCTCAGACAGTCAGAACCCCTTTCTCACAACCATATATTCACATTTTGTTCTTCAGTTGTATATTTTGAAAAACCCGATTTGCAGTAACAAACAAGAATGTAAATGTTGACCAATGTTTTATCAGTATATTGTTCTCAGCATTCTAAGTTTAGCAGAATTCTTACTTTATTCACTGAAGATGTTTGTCCATTTATCAACATTTTGTGTATGCAGGACGGCTACCATTGCCTTGCTAACTTATTAGGGGCAACAATTTCTGACACATGATTTATTTTCCTTTTAGGCTAACCTTGCACAGCTATTAATTGAGACTCGGGAACGAAACAAGCGTCTTGTCGAAGAAATAAAAGAACTTCAGCAGAGATTGGCCGAAGTACAAGGTGACAATAAGGTATGTTCATTATTCATTTTATCCAGCAGTTTAATGCCGCGTATCTACACCCGAAAGGATTATGGCGCTTCACTGAGTACTCAAAAGCTCATATTTTGCAATAAACACGGAATAAGCAAGTTGATACCCAGAAATGAGGTGCATAGTAGCATTGGGGTGTCAGTGGATGGTCTTTGAGGAGTAGTTAATAGATGTATTCACTTCGTACCAAGGTATGTACTAATGTCCTGCTCAACCACCTCACAGACTACATGATCCCAGTGCCTACTGGAAAACGGAGACCAAAACAACACTGGAAGCATCTACAGCAAGCACCAGGTAAAGTGATGTGTTGATGCACTGAAATGGCAGTTCAGAAGAAGAAAGAAAGGAAGGACCGCTTAGGAAAGAGTAGTAAAATGAAGCCATATTAGTTTTGGGGTGACTTGAGCAAAAGAAAATATAATAACGGACTATCCTAACTAGTAAGTAAAAGACTACATTTTACAAGAATAACTTCTCTGGAATCAATTGTTCCAAACCCTGCACAGCAAACAGTTATGTTCCCCATAAAAGCCTTCTTACTTATTGCATTGCTTGAACGTGCCCCCTCCCCCCCCCCCCCCCCCCCCCCGGGTCAAAGCGTCTGTCTGTTCAACTGTTGAAAAGCATGAGTTCTGTAAGTGACAGCTGGCGTCGCGGTGCCACGGAATATTTTTTATGAAGTTTACGACCGCCTCAGCCGAACCACCTACAGCGCAGTGGAGGTAACCCTTGGCTGGTCATTGCATGCATACTAACAAGACCTGTAGTGTAGGGGTTCTCATCAAGGCGCTATGATTGATTGTGGGTGAAAATACAAATGTAGGGAGTAAGAGCGTGTACCGGTGCTGACTCTGTCTGAGCAAATATGATACATGGTATTTTGGGAATTAATTCAAGGTGATTGTTGGTCGGCAGGGGGAGATGCTGTTGGGGGTTTCCTCTTTGGATCCCATGCATGGTCTAGGGGGTGATTATGCACAGTGTCCAGCCGGGTTTGTGCATTGTCTGGAAGGGCCAGGGCTTTTAATTTGGTTGTCAGCGTAGGATGTCTGGGAAAGGCCTTTGCAGGGGATAAAACAGCCCACACAATAAGTCTGGAGGCGCCAGGATATGGTATCTGGGGTTGTAGGTGCAGGGTGTCTGGACTGTTAATGTAGGGTGTTTGGGGAACGCCTGTGCAGTGGATGGGGCAGCCCGTGCAGGTTGTCTGGGCTGTTAATGCAAGGCGCCTGGACTCTGGCACAAGACTTTCTCTGAGGGGTGTAACGTTAAACGACAGTGGATATGCATCCGGGGACCGTGGCCAACTTTCAGGTAAAGCTTGGGGTCACTCTGACCCGGCTTTGGGCTCGCTCGCTGCAGTACAGTAAGACGATTATTTTACACCCTGCCACTTTCAAATGTCACCAGCCGCCGCTGCCCAGGACCACAGGTTGGGAACCACTGAACTATGTCATGTACACATTGTAGTGTAGTTCCTAGTTTCCCACTAGGCCCTGCGCATTGGAATAACATAAACAGTAGTATCGACGTGGAACTGGCTATATTCCAGGCCTCCACTGACTATGCTAAACTTAATTGGGTTGTGTTACCAACTAGCTCAGAGGTCACTGGAAACTTTCTTCTCTGCATAGGAAGTGATCAGCTTCCTTGGCACAGACAAGAAGGGATTCAGCTTTCCAACAACCGTGCAACATGACAACTTTGCTCCTCAGATCAAGAGTCGATCTCTAGGGTCGTGTGAAACAATAGACATAGATTTCACTCAGTCAGTCTAGTGCAGTTTACTTTCACGGTATGTAGAGAATAGAGAGACGGGCGTGTATCAATAAAGGTTAACATTTATTGAACAGTCTTTCTTCTCATACAAGAGAAATGTATTGCCACAATTGCAATAACTGTTATTATAAAAAGTACGTACAGTAAGATAAGTATTGCGAAATAGAACTGTAAAAGCATTGATATGGTTTCTTAGCCATACAATGGTTTAAAAGTAATAAAACATATATACAGTCATATATACATTAGGCTAACATACTCAACTGGTGCTTCTAACTAAGCCTACCCCAGTGTGCCTGACCTAAGCCTAACACGTGAGAAGGGGAGTAAGTAAGTAGCTTAAGTTAAGTTGGTTTTGCCAAGGTTTGTTTCAAGAATTCTCGTCTAAGGGTTTAGTCAACACCATACCTCTGAATAGAATGATGGAGGATTGGTATCTCCTTCAGGGGTCTCTCTCGATATCCCAGTCACCTGCGAGGGTAAACTGGAAGCGCCGGGACTGGATTTCTCTGCACGAGAAAGGCAGCGGCTTCTCTCAGCGCGTCGAGGAAGGAGGGGTGACAGCGTCCGCGGGCAGCTGGGCTGGATGTCTTCGCAGAGGACGGCTGCACAGCTCCTCAAGCGTACTGCACCATAGGTCGCGCTGTAGCGGCGATAATGGTAATCAGTAGCTTCACCACCACAGGATAGCAGGCTGCAGCGACAGAGTGCTAGTTTTTACCAACACGGGGTCATGCAGGCAGCTGGCATCAGCAACATGTTCGCTCATTGCTTAAGGCAACGTTGGTAATATTTATACCTGACAGGTGCCGGGTTTGACGCAAGTTTGCTGGACATAAGACGTCAATTAAAGATGTCACTAGGAAGTGATAGTTATCAGTTGCTCATTAGAGTTCCATTACTAATCAAAACATAGCAAGCGGGGATTTCCAGGTTTGCTAAGTTTTTATCTTGTTGAAGAACTCGGAGTGTTATCTAGGAATATCAGATAGTGACTACTGCTCTGTCATTGCACTAATTGGTCGCAAAGGAAGTAGCAGAGAGTCATGCTGGAATGTGGCTCTGTGGCTCTGCTCGTGTGAGGCCAGAGATGACTTTACAGAAAATCGTACTTGAACGGTTATGCCAATATAGGGAAGAAGGGGCTTTATAGCCGAATAGGGGCATAAGGTCACAGTATCGATCAGGAACCTAGATAAGCACATGACACCCACTCCACGAATTCATGTCCATCAAAATTACTAAAACTAAGCAATTAGATGCATGTGTAACATTGTGTAACATAGCCCACCCCAAAATACATAAATGCATTCGAAATAGGCGTACTTGCAATACATGGAATTTAGGTACTGTACGTAGTTTTAAAAGCATAGTAAACATTCAAAAATTATTGCATATGAAATCAATGAACGATTATGCATAAAGAATTACACATGAAGTATCTCTGACAGAAGAAATGCGAGATAAATCATCACATAAAAATGCATTGTAATAATATGTGTGCTAGAGGCTGGTGTTATGTTGTTATGTCTCTAGATGTGTTTTTTAGAAATAGAAGTGTGAAGCTTCTGTTCTCTAAGAATAGTTTTTACGTTAAGCAAAGAATTGTTCGTGCCAAAAGGAGAGGGTCAATATTAAAAAATTGTCCAATTCAAAGAAAAAATCAGTTTACCAAAGCTCCTGGCAGTTTTATGTTGATCAAAACTGAAGGCCGAATTCAGAGTTCATGGGAACGCTGTGTGTCGGAAAGCTTTTCAAAAGTTATTGTTTCTCTGTGGGTGAGAACATCATATCAGACAGGCTCGCAAAGAATTGGTCTACAAAATCAGGTGATAGTTCAACCAAATTAGATAGCGCTGTAACTTGGCAGGTGTGAGAATGATTGCTGTCATCGAAGACAGGATCAGCAATGCTCACAGAACGTTGTACCTGGATGATGTTGCTTTTGTCACTCGCTCCACTGTTACCACTTGGCTGTAGTACAGGAGTCTCCACGAATGCCGTCATCAGGATTGGTAGCCGCTGGGGACAACACAATGCGTGAGCCGTTATTGGACTTAGCAAAGTATCGACGTCCATTGGTACTGCTGATGGAAGTGAAAGACAGATGTCCAACACGCATTCCTCGCCGCAAAGCATACACCGTAGCACAGGTAAAATGCAATTTTGCCATATTGGTCTGAATGAAAGGAACCAGGTCATGTTTAGATCTCTCAGCCTGGCCAATCCGAGGACGTTAGTTATCCTGTCCCTGTAGCGCATTGCTAGGATTGTTTCTTCCATTCCCATGGGAGCTATGTCTGAGCCGAGGCTTGCCATAACGTAGCAGAAGGGTCAAAAATAGAATCCCTGCGATGAGTCCAAAAAATAGTGGAATACCACCAAAGATGGAGTGCACAAAATTAGGAAAGATTCCCAAAATTGCCTGGAAGGGTGTTAGCAGTCCCGTAAAGACTGTCTTAAATATGCCTGGGATGCTTGTAGCACTAGACATGTTAAGGAGTTGGTCGAGTATTTGTACGAAATGCACGGGGCAATTTGTTGAAAAAAGGTCATGGACCTCAGTAGCCGTCCTTGCGACTAGAAGATCATACGTCTCTTTAGATGACGTTATAGGCACTGTTGTCTGTAAAAGCACAGATTTCATTTTGCTTAATGTATCAATTCGTATAGAATAGAGATTCAGACGAGGCCAGAGGGGAGTCACTAAGTCTGGAGGCCCGCTCGGGAACAATGCTTGCATGCAACATTTGACCATGGACGTTACTTGTATTAGATAACTTTTTCCGGGCGCGAGGCCACAGCACCTGTGATCCGTTCTTAGAATGTAACTCCCGTTTGCGAGTTGCATAAAGAAGGGCTCTATCTGAGTTGCAGGTGTGACTAGCTGGTGGCATGAAAGGTTGTTTGAATTGCCATCACATGCTCCGTGTAAATTAATACCCTGACACAAAAGTATACCGCTTAGTGAGTGTTTACAATTTTCACCACTAAGAAATACATTTTTGTCGCTGTCACTATAGCAAGAATGAGTGTATGGTAATTTCCATTCGGATTTAACATATCCCTTACCCAATTGTTCATATTGGCCAGCAGGTATGTACTCAAGGCACTTTTTAAAGCGGAAAGTTGTTATTGGAATTGTGATAATTCCGTGTATTATCCATTCAATGACAGGGCTCTCTGACATTGTCAATGATAATCTCTCGAGTTTCTCGATGCTCAAGATTGTATAGTCTGCTCCTTTCTGTGCCAAACTGATCTGTTTATCAGTAAGGTTAAAAATGGAAAATAATGACGTTGTGTTTATCAGACGCCAAGGCACATAGCCTGAACGAAGATTTTGCAGCGTCCAGCCTAATTCTATAATAGAGCGTAATTGAGACTGGCCATGTTGTAACATTAGCAAATCTCTGTCTATCACATCAAAGGCAGAGGATACAATATTGTCCAAAGAATATATTCTGGAAGACAGAGTCATTAACCCATTGTCTACTACAGAAAGTGATTTTTCCAAATTAATACGATCAATTTCTCGTATCTTTTCAGCAGTTTCAATTTGCTTTACTTTCCAAGCCTCGTTGTAAGCAGCATAGATACTGGTCGCTATGAAACGCTTTTGACGCTGTTTGCGTGGTCCAAGAATGAAATCGCACAAATCAGCACCATCTTTTAATAAAGACAAGTGTTGCTTAATTTCAGCCAGTGTGGATGTAGTTAGCCATTCTAGGCAGAGTTTCCCTACACTGTATGTTGTTATAATCCCTGGATGTTGTCTCTGGGAGTATCTAGGGTCTAATCTGGTCATTTTTAACCCCTGTGTTTTATTCAGGAATCTATCTTGACAGTTATTTGTGTCTGTTGGCCAGATTAACCACTTTTTCCAATCAGGATGTGTTCTGTTGAAATGTAAAATTTGTGACACGTCTAACTCAATATCTGTGGTTGCATTTTCAGGTATTGGCTTTGGTATAGACGGTGTTTTAAGGTCTTTGATCTTAGCTAGGCCAAGACAAGATGTTTGGTGTATTGTGTCATTTAAAAACAACATTTGTTCTGGTATCATGCAGGTTCTAAATAGTGCTTCAATGCCTTGCACCTGCCAATCTTTTGTACCCCAAATTGTTTTCGTTTCAATATTATTTTTCCAATAATCAAAACCAAATGTCATCATTTTGTCATAAAATGCTTCTGAATATATCAATTTAGAATTTGTCAGCATTGTTTTCATTCCTGTTTTATCTAACAGTTTGTAATAAAACGTTTCTGCATCACTGGTGTTCAACCCTGAGAAGTATTTGAATTTCTCAAAAAATGCTTTCGAACTGCTTTTAGGTGGTGTAGAACAATGTTCCCATTGATTATACATAAAAACATTTCTAGGCTGTGCAGATTTATGCAAGTAATGATCCCCATAGTAGGTGTAACAGAATAACTGCTCATAACTAGATGAACCTTGTAAATAATCATGATCTGTGAATCTAGCTGACATTACTAAATCAGACATCTTACTGTTAAAGTCCCAATCATCAGAGAATGTACTAGGTGTCACAAAGTCACTTAAGGAAACCTTTAGTTGATGAGGATACTTCAGGATTTCGACCGGACCATAGATCTCATAGTCTGTTTTCTCCCATACTACCCCACCAGGTATTGGAATTGCTGTGACATTTACTGTTGACAGTTCTCTTTTCTTCACGTCGGATGATCTGTGTGGTTTCAGGACTAGGTTGATGTTCTGACTTGCTGTGTCCATTGTAATATATTTTCCTTCAATGAATTTTCCCAAACACAGTACCATGATGAGCCAAAGCAGGAGGAAAAATACACCTAGACCGAACCAGAACCCTAGCCAAGGGGAAATGAGGTAGATTTCCTTCAGTTGATGAAAGAGTTCCGTTGCTTTTTCTTTAAAAGACTTTTTTGTTTCTGGCATCACTTCCGGGTCGTTTAAATCTTCAGAGAAGTTGTCGAAGTTGATGAAATAACCAGAGGCAGTTCTGTCAATTGATTGGATTGTTTTTTCAATCTGTCTCTCGGTAGCACTTTCTGATGCCACATTAGTGTAGACTGGTGTTGTTTCTTGACGAACCGTTTCAATCTGTGTTTCAAGAGGCACGAGTTCCATGGCATTATTGCATAGTCCTTCATTGTGCACTGCAGGCTGATCGAATGTGATGAGTCTTTCAGTTTGAACCTCTTGGATTGTTGCAAGTTTGGGTATTCTGTTGTTTCTTGGGAGTCCACTGGGCCTACTGTTGATTATAGGCCACATGCTTGTGGTTTTACCAGATCGATGGACACGACTCTGTTCTCCTTTTTACCAGCAAGGGGCGGTAGCACAACTGATCTTGTTCCGGTGACTGCTAAGACAGGTACTGCTTTTCTGTAAGAAGGCCCAAATTCCTTCTTAACCGCGATCTTTTCTCTGACTAGATCCCCAATCTTTGGAATCCAGACAGGCCTTGCTGGGGCTGTTGCGGGTGGTGCCTCGTCAGTGGTACTTGGCTGTTGCTTTAACTTTATGTTGCTTAATGATTTTCTTGTTTCATTCAGTTCCTGTAAAACAGCCAAACGGTCTTTTACTTCAAACTGCGTTGTTTCTTTTTGTACCACTGACATCTGACTATCGAGGTCCTGAACGTTCATTCTTATTCCGAACAATAGTTCGTATGGGCTGAAACCTTTTAGAGAATTTCTTGGCATGTTGTTAAGACTAGTCTGGACACTTATTAAATGTTTGACCCACCCCGCGCCTGAACCTAATACCTTCGCTGTTATAGATTGCTTTATGTCACGGTTTTTTCTTTCTACCACACTATTCCCTTCGGGATGCGACGGACAAGAATACCGCAACCCAATTCCCATGCTGGCCATGGCCTCCCTATAAGCCCGAGAGCTGAAGGCAGGACCCTGGTCAGAATGGAACGTGGTAATTGCGTATGTGCCGATATGGACTCGCTAATCTTTTATAGCAGTTCTAGGCGTCAGCCGAGTGCTGGTGGCCTCATTTTTTAAGTGCATTTCGTCTTAAACGTTGTACACTGGGACGCGCTTCTCTTCTTTGATTGCGCAGATAGACCGCCTTATGCTGTCTAGAAGGGATCCTGAAACTACACTGGCCTGTTCATTACTGCGATCTCTGTTGCAGTCTTCACAATTTTGAGCAAAACATTGAATATCTATACTCATTCCTGGCCACCAGTACTCTGATTGCAATTCTTTCAGAGAAGCTTTGATTGTTTGGTGTTTCAGACCCAACCCCATGTGTGCTTCCAGTAGGAGGAAGCCCCTCCTGCTCCTGTTTGGAATTACTCTATCCCCCACTCCAGGGATTCGAGCAAAAGGAACGGAGTTTGCATCGATTATGTATGCATAATTGAGTGGATAGTTTACGGGTAGTGCTGCACAGTCGCCTTTTACGGTCGTTTTTACTGCTAGCATAGTTTCCCCGTCTATATACTTATCTGTACGCTTTTTTGTGGCTACGGAAGCCGGTTTAGTTGCTTCCGTGGTGGCTGTATTAGCCAATGAATTCCCTGCAACGTGAACGCCATCACGTTGAAGACTCTGTGCGTGAATCACGTGAGTCTTTTGTAGTTCTTTGTGTAAAAGAGCTACTTGTTCCCAAAGCAATTTATGCTTTATTGTGGCACCTGTGTCATCTTTGTAGTCGTTTTCGATCCAACTCTGCAGTTTGTTGTTGTAAGAATTGACGCAAAAATGAGAATCGCACACGATAAGTGTGGGGAATTCGCGTTCTGCATTTTCGAGCGCCATCTTTAAAGATCTGATTTCAGTTCTCTGAACCGAACAGTTTCTTACAGATTCAGTTTTTGTTACTTTCGGTCTGAATTTACCGCACAGCCAACGACCTTTAATAATCGCACATGCTGCATCGTAGGATTTTCTCTCTACGTTGAAATGCTGTACAAAGCTATCTGTATAGATTATACATGCGTATTGTGGGAGAGGCAGGATTTCGATTGGCAGAGGATATTCTTCTTCATATTCTAAATCATTCAGTTCTTCGTATTGCGGGGCGAAATAGTATTTCACGTCTTCCGCTCCTAGAGAATCTATGCATTGTATCCATTTTGGATCCAGTGACACTGTAGGCAGGTTTACTGGGCTGAATAGCGCTTCGAAGGCGGATTCCGCTGTAAGGATATTAATCCGTTTGCCGTGTGCTAGTTCTCTTTCATTTGCTAATGCGATTTGCACTGCGTTCACAGTTTTTTCTGTGCGACTGAATGTTTTTTCTGCTTGTGTGTACAAGTGAGACTTAATTGAAATTGGTACCTTTTCTCCCTCATTAGAGGTTAGGTACGTGAATCCGCATCTTCCTGGGATGACTCGGATTACAAGATCGATCGTGTTGTCACGTGTATCTAATTTTGTTTTTGCTAACATGTCTGTTTGCAGTGATCTCAAAATTTCTGTGTGTTTTTGAGTCCAATTGATTTGTTTTAAATCAGGTTTAATTAGTTCGTAGAGAGGTTTAACCCTCTCTGCGTAATTTAGGATGTAAGTTCTTCCGAAATTCAGAAAACCTAGTATGGATTGTAAATTCTTCAGCGTTTTTGGAGCTTGGAGTACAGCGCACTTCTCTAAGAAGTTGTCCGCTAGGCTTTTTCCTTCACTTGATAATTCGTACCCTAAAAACAGTACTGTCAGATGGGCAATTCGAGACTTTTTAAAGTTGAATTTGTAACCCTCTGCTGCGAACCCAAGTATAATGGTGTTCACTCTTTTCAAGTGAGTATCCAAGTCGTCGTCTGTGAGATAAATATCATCTACGTAAGATAATGCTTCATCATCATAGATTTGTAGTAACTCTGTTACCCTAGCTGAGAATAGTCCTGGGCTGTTCTTGAACCCCTGTGGGAGTCGACAGAATTTTTTCTGTGACCCAAATGCGGAGAAAGCGGTCAAGTATCTGCTTTCTGGTGCAATGTTTTGACAAAAGAAACCATTAGAAATGTCTAATGTTGTTTTATATTTTTTCCTAACTATGTTATTCATTAGGGCTGCACTATGCGAGTTTTGTACTGCAAAAGTTTTGCAACATGTATTAAGGTGTCTGTAGTCCAAAACTAGACGATATGAATTGTCTGGCTTGGAGACAGGAAACAAAGGATTGTTCATTTGAGAGGTGCATGTTTCAATCACCCCCTGGTACTCAAGTTGATCTAAGATCTCCCTGACCTGTTTTTTAGCTTCTTGCTTTATGGGATACTGCAGTTGGGCAGTTGGTTCACTTTTTAGTTGGATTTTGTGAGGAGGTGAATCCTCATCCCATCCTACATGATTTTTATACAATGCAGGTGCCTGGGCTACAGCCCATTTCCTTGCATATGTGTATTTTTTGTGAATCGGTATGTGATTCGAGAAGGCAGGCATAATCACTTCTTCGCCACGAGGGCACTCCCTGACAAACTCCGGGGGCCAATCTTTTTCAGCTAACAGAATATCATAGCCTTTTGAGAGCTTATCCCAAAATAGACCCTTAATTTTCCTAGTCTTATCACCCTCTATACGCAATGTTATTTCGTATATTTTATGGGGCTCGCTAAGCCTGGCGTCGGCAGTTTCAACCTGAATGAATTCATTCGTGTCCACTGTCTCCAGATGACTCATCAAGATCTTGCGCGCTATACTGATTTCTGCTGCACTGTCCAACATTGTCAATGCCCACTCCCCGTTTTTCAACTGTGTCCTCAGTATTCTCGGCATGGTTGATTACTCTAATACTGGCTACCTTCTTTTTAGGAAATTGAGATTTCTTATTTTGAGCAGGTTCCTTGTCTTTGGACTTGGTGTGCTCTCCTGGGTCTGACCGTCCTCTTCTTTCCGAATTCTGTGGAAAAGATCGAGAGGGACGTGTATCAATACTTTGATATCTATCAGGTTTTTTTATATTATCCCTATTTCTAAGGTTATATCTTTTCTCAGAGGGCTCCCGTTGGGGAGACTGGCGTTCTCGAGTCGGAGTTCTTTCCCTCCGTCGAGGAGACCTTCCTCTGGACTGGAAAACTTTTTCCTTGGGAGTGGATTGTTTATTTCCATCCCAGCTCTTTTTAGGAGTGTTTGAATTATTTTTAATAAATAATTTTTCTGGATTTTCGAGCAGTTGGGGCTTAACTGGTTTCCCACCCAAGCTGTCTCTACCTAATTCTTCATAGCATTTTTCTATGATTTTTGCAAGCTCAACAGGATCTTTTATATCTGTTTCCCTCAACTTCTGGCGAATCGCCACAGATGCTGCTTCTCCCTTTACATTGGCTAATAATATAGCCGTGACCTGCTTGAAGTCTTTCAGTAATTTCATACCTAGATTTAAAGCTGGTTCTGGACCGAATTCATTTTGAATCTGTTTTAGCACGTCTGGTATTACCGCCATAGACGGAACACCGTGTGTTTTTGTGTAAATGGAAGCAAAGACTGTACCCCAAGTGTCACAGTCCTCCACGCGTGGTGCGATTCCCATAGGAAGGCAGATGGTCAAGATTCTGTGTTTCTCAATAGGGGTAGTATCAGGAAATACTGCCTCTATTTGAGTGATTTTCTGGGCTAACCAGAAAGGAATTTGTTCCCGTTTTACGGGTGTTTTACCAAGACATGACTGTATGTTCTGTGGTGTAATTTTATTTGTGTTCCCCTGATGAGGGGTCAGCTGGTGTGAATTAACAGCTGGCTGGACTGTTGCAGTCCGTATTACATATTGAACTAATTGCCTATGTATTTTTATTAATGTGTTTAGCTGTACTAACAGCTCTTCTCTAGACATTTTTGCAATGTCAGGATGTGGTGTGTAGCTGGCTAGAACCGGCCACGTGGCTCCTGGTCTACCTAGTGGACCGAGCCTGGTTATGTGATCATTGTGTTTTAGGGCGCCATTAAACCAGAGCAGGTGCTCTTGAAATTTAAGTGGGATTTCAACCTCCTCGAAAGGAGCGTACTCTCCCGGAGGTTCCTCTATTTTGTAATAGTGAAACTCTTGTGTTATAGCGTTTACCGCTGGAAAGTTTATCCATGAATAGAATACCTCTGTCTGCCGATACTCGTGAGCCTCTATCACGAAAATTACTGTACCACCTTGAGGTGGCAGTCCGTTTTCTATAAGTTTTAAAGTTATAGATCTTCTTAACTGGACCGGGATGATAATAGCATCCGGGTCTGCCTGTAGGAGACTCGTGTCTTCCTCTATTAGTATGGAAGCCAGTCTAACTGCTTCTTCATTGTCTGGCATTTTAAAAATGCAGTTTTTGCAGAGTAGGTCTCCAAGGAGACAAAGATTAGATGCACAATATTTTGGAACACTGTATCCTTCAACGTTGAATAAACCAGAGCTTTACATAGGAATCTCTTCCTACTAAGGTCGGGCGGATTTTAACCTTTCACCCACTCCAGACGTCTATTGGAGTATTTACGGGAGAAAGGGGTGTGAAATATGCACGACTGAGTTACTCTACAAGTCTTGCGTTAGTTTATCGCCTTACCAAACGTTAGGGCGCCATGTAGTGTAGTTCCTAGTTTCCCACTAGGCCCTGCGCATTGGAATAACATAAACAGTAGTATCGACGTGGAACTGGCTATATTCCAGGCCTCCACTGACTATGCTAAACTTAATTGGGTTGTGTTACCAACTAGCTCAGAGGTCACTGGAAACTTTCTTCTCTGCATAGGAAGTGATCAGCTTCCTTGGCACAGACAAGAAGGGATTCAGCTTTCCAACAACCGTGCAACATGACAACTTTGCTCCTCAGATCAAGAGTCGATCTCTAGGGTCGTGTGAAACAATAGACATAGATTTCACTCAGTCAGTCTAGTGCAGTTTACTTTCACGGTATGTAGAGAATAGAGAGACGGGCGTGTATCAATAAAGGTTAACATTTATTGAACAGTCTTTCTTCTCATACAAGAGAAATGTATTGCCACAATTGCAATAACTGTTATTATAAAAAGTACGTACAGTAAGATAAGTATTGCGAAATAGAACTGTAAAAGCATTGATATGGTTTCTTAGCCATACAATGGTTTAAAAGTAATAAAACATATATACAGTCATATATACATTAGGCTAACATACTCAACTGGTGCTTCTAACTAAGCCTACCCCAGTGTGCCTGACCTAAGCCTAACACGTGAGAAGGGGAGTAAGTAAGTAGCTTAAGTTAAGTTGGTTTTGCCAAGGTTTGTTTCAAGAATTCTCGTCTAAGGGTTTAGTCAACACCATACCTCTGAATAGAATGATGGAGGATTGGTATCTCCTTCAGGGGTCTCTCTCGATATCCCAGTCACCTGCGAGGGTAAACTGGAAGCGCCGGGACTGGATTTCTCTGCACGAGAAAGGCAGCGGCTTCTCTCAGCGCGTCGAGGAAGGAGGGGTGACAGCGTCCGCGGGCAGCTGGGCTGGATGTCTTCGCAGAGGACGGCTGCACGGCTCCTCAAGCGTACTGCACCATAGGTCGCGCTGTAGCGGCGATAATGGTAATCAGTAGCTTCACCACCACAGGATAGCAGGCTGCAGCGACAGAGTGCTAGTTTTTACCAACACGGGGTCATGCAGGCAGCTGGCATCAGCAACATGTTCGCTCATTGCTTAAGGCAACGTTGGTAATATTTATACATGACAGGTGCCGGGTTTGACGCAAGTTTGCTGGACATAAGACGTCAATTAAAGATGTCACTAGGAAGTGATAGTTATCAGTTGCTCATTAGAGTTCCATTACTAATCAAAACATAGCAAGCGGGGATTTCCAGGTTTGCTAAGTTTTTATCTTGTTGAAGAACTCGGAGTGTTATCTAGGAATATCAGATAGTGACTACTGCTCTGTCATTGCACTAATTGGTCGCAAAGGAAGTAGCAGAGAGTCATGCTGGAATGTGGCTCTGTGGCTCTGCTCGTGTGAGGCCAGAGATGACTTTACAGAAAATCGTACTTGAACGGTTATGCCAATATAGGGAAGAAGGGGCTTTATAGCCGAATAGGGGCATAAGGTCACAGTATCGATCAGGAACCTAGATAAGCACATGACAACATAGCTGCCTTAGAAATCAAGTAAACAACATCTTCAGTAAAATCTATCAGCACACCTTTAAGTGTTTAAGGTTATTGCTCTTTGTAAGTAGCATCTTTGTGGTTTTTCTTTTTTTTTTTATCTGTCATCTTCTGTTAGTATTTATTCCACATTCAGAGGTTCATAGAAACTCTAAAATAATGTTTGCCAACACTTGTTTTATTCTAGAAAATGATTTCTGCTGAATGTCACCAGGACTAGAAGTAGCTAAAAAATATCCTTAACTATCTACTCAATTTGGAATATACACAACACTAAATCCCTGTGTCATGATTGGTAGTGTTCAAGACACTTACATCTTCAGCAGTCGTATTTGTAGGATGCTGGGTTTCTGTTGCAGTAACCCCCCCCATTTTTTGCCTTGGGAATCTGCTCCATCCTTAGATTGTTTTTTTCCGCCACTGGGTTCGGATGCAACTTGTCCTCTCCGGTTCTAAAATCGACTTTTCGAGGACTTCGACACGCAAAACTTTCTAAAAACAAACTTTACCTTCAATATACATAGACTCAACCTCATCACTTCGATTCCAGTCGTCAATGCGGACCGTCAGGCCTACCCACGTGGTGAGGCCTACACCTCATGGAAAGAACACCATTCAAAAGATGCCCCAGGTGTGGAGCAAAATTTCCACACAGTGTCCATCACAAGGTGTGTAACCTGTGTTTATCACCTGAACACGACGAGTCGAGCTGCACAGCTTGTGCGTCCTTTCAATCCAAGAAGACCATTCGAGATCGGAGGGCCCGTTGACGAGACATGCAGAGATCAGGTCCGGAACCGGTGGATATCTTCGACGAAGGTCCGTGTGTCCCCGAGGAAGATTCCGATGATCTCCAGATCGCATCTGAGGCACACAACTCTGATGACTCCATACCATCAGGTCAACGCGTGAGTACGACTGCCCCTACCCCAGCCCAACCACCTAAATCAAAGGCTAAGGTCAAAACTCCACCTTCGGGGCCCAGTCGAGACCGAGACATTGCTTCGAAAGCCCCACCATTGAGCCTGGCTATGAAGAAAATATTAAAGCCTTCCGGTAGCTCCATACCGAGCAAACCGCACGTGCCAATACGACCAGCTCCCTCTGCACCGAAACCGAAAGAAGTCCCGGTTCCAAAAAAGACCCAGAAAACATTGACTCCTAAAGACAATACGGCACCGAAACCAATGAAACCTGCTTCCACCTCAAAATCTTCGGTGCCGAAACCCCAAAAAACATGTTTCCGATGCCTTCAAGCCCTCGAATCAGGCTTGAACTCCGAAAACAATACCTTCGGTGCTGAAAAGTACGCCACAGGACTATACAACAACTCCTAAGGCTAAAGACAAGCAGAAACCAGGCCCGGAACCAAAAAAATCTGCGCCAATAGCAATTTCTGAGGAAAAAGAGCTTTTCAGACCTGGTCCTTTGCAGAAAAGGATATACATAGACCCAGAAACAGGACATGTTCCACCACACCACACAGGAAGGGGAAGTCAGATACAGCACCTACACCTCCAGTGCCTGTCAAGAAAAAGGACTCTGCCACATCTCCTATGCACCCTTCATCTCCTGTATCTCCCTCTCCTGCTCTCCCTTTAAACATTTCACCTCAAAATTCTCCTCTTCATTCTCCACAACATACACCTCCTCAGGATGCTGATGATGGTGAGTATAGCATGGAGGAGGGAAAGACCCAGATTACCCTTTTCCCTACCCAACAGTTTCACCAGACTGGGAGTATCCAAACCCACAGGATATACCAGATATTCCTGACCCACATATATATCCATCTAAACCTTCTCCTCCGGAAGACAATATTGGGTTTGGACACTTGATTAATAGGGCTGCCATCTATCACAATGTCACCATGCATTCAGATGAGGCAGAAGAGGATTTTTTACTAGACACTTTTGAACATTCCTAACATCTGTGCAAATACTGTCAATGATTAAAGGAGTTATTAAACATGCCCCAGAAGTGTTTAAAGATCCTGTACGGGCTAGAATCATTAACCCAAGGATAGAAAAAAAGTACAGAGCAGCTCCTGGGAAACCTGCTTACATTAAGGGACAGCTACCCTTAGACTCCCTAGTAGTTTCAAACGCTAGGAAAAGAGCATACTCACGAACATCAGGAGAAGCACCCCCTCCTGATAAAGAATCCAACACCATAGATGCTTCAGGAAAAAGAATAGCTGCCCAAGCTAGTAATGCATGGCGCATTGCTAACACACAGGCCCTCCTAGCAAGATATGACAGGGCTCACTATGATCAGTTAGAGAAGCTCTTACAACATCTACCTGATCAATATAAGGCACAGGCAGATGACCTCATACAAGAGGGTAAGCGTATATCTAATGCCTCCATTAAATGCACACTAGATGTAGCAGACACTGCATCCAGGGCAATAAACACCAGTGTCCTTAGACGTCACGCGTGGCTACGCATTTCAGGATTTAAGCAAGAGTTACAGACTACTATCTTGAATCAACCATTCAACCAACAGCAGTTGTTTCATCCAGAAGTAGATACAGCTCTTGAAAAAATTAAAAAAGATACTGATACAGCCAAGTCTATGGGAGCTTTGCAGTCCACCCAAGCAAGAGCTCCTTTCGTCGCTCCTTTTACAGAGGAGGCTCCAAACAAGCTGGAGCAGACAATTCAGCTTCCTTTAAAGCTAATACACAAGCATCCTCTAATAAAGGATACTTTAGAGGGGGCTACAGAGGTAATAACAATAAGGGAAGAGGTCGAGGTAACAACAACAATCGATCCTCTTCCACCACTAAACAGTGACTTCAGCTCCCCCAACAGCGTACCACTCCTGTAGGGGGGAGATTAACACAGTTCCTACCTGTCTGGAATTCCATCACAACAGACAAGTGGGTACAACAGATTATCCAGTATGGTTACTGCCTAGAGCTTACAGCTACCCCTCCAAATATACCACTCAGACAGCGGCCAATGTCCACAGAACATCTAACGCTGCTCCAACAAGAGGTTCCATCATTGCTGAAAAAAGATGCAATATGACTAGTTCCATTGCAACATCAAGGAACAGGGGTCTACTCACTCTACTTCCTAATACCCAAAAAGGATGGGACACTAAAACCAATTCTAGATTTGAGGCCTCTCAATCTGTATATACACTCAGATAATTTTCACATGATCACTTTACAACAAGTGCTCCCATTATTGCAACAAGGTGATATCCTCACTACACTAGACCTCAAAGACGCCTACTTTCACATTCCCATACATCCTTCTCACAGGAAGTAATTCGGGTTTCGGCTAGAAGGACAACACTATCAATTCAAAGTTCTTCCACTCGGTGTAACAACAGCACCAAGAGTGTCCACAAAGTGCTTAGCAGTAGTAGCATATTTACAACAAGGGGTGGTGAGGGACAGAGTCTCTGAATTAAGCAGAAAGCTCTCACCCAGTCAAGAGATCAGGGCTAGATCCAACACCGTTTTTTAGCTCACTGCACCATCCCAGTTTCAGAACCTGGCTGTATGCAAATTAGTCTGTTCCTGTCCCAGTGCATGATGGGAACAGGGCAAACCAAACTACAACAGCCAATTCTTACACTGGGAAGGAAACAAGCTCCCGGGGACCGGTTTCTGGCATTACAGCCGTCTTCGGCCCGGTTTGCTTGAATCCTGATGGTGCAATGAGCAAGGGTCTCACATCTGAGAATACCCTTCCACGCTTAGGGTGGACAAAAATATTTACAACAAGGGGTGGTGAGGGACAGAGTCTCTGAATTAAGCAGAAAGCTCTCACCCAGTCAAGAGATCAGGGCTAGATCCAACACCGTTTTAACACACAGGCCCTCCTAGCAGTAGTAGCAGCACATCTCAGAAGACAGTATATCCATGTCTTCCCATACTTAGACGATTGGCCCATAAAGGCCAAGTCATTCAACCAGTGTGTTCAACACACATCTCACACAATTCAGACACTGCACAACTTGGGCTTTACAATAAACCACACCAAGTCACATCTACAGCCCTCTCATGTACATCAATACCTAGGGGCTACCATAAACACCAATACAGCTCTAGCTTATCCCAGTCCAGCCAGGATACAGAGCATGCAAGCCTTAATCACATGGTTTCAAAACCAACACTCTCTCCCAGCCAAAGTGTTCATGCAACTAATAGGCATGATGGCATCTTGCATTTTTATTGTACCATATGCAAGACTGCAAAAGCGTCCATTGCAAGAATGTCTAGCACATCAGTGGAATCAGGCAAAAGGACAACTGACAGACCTGGTGTTGGTGGACAGCCGCACACATCGCTCTCTGCAGTGGTGGAACACCAAAAACCTGTCAAGAGGGTGGCGTTCCTCGAGCCTGTTCCACAAATAGTACTGACAACAGACTCATCCCTGACAGGATGGGGAGTACATCTGCTCCACCACACAACTCAGGGAAGATGGACTGCTCAACAAAAGTTGCTTCACATCAATCACCTAGAGTTGCTGGCAATTTTCCTGGCACTAAAGTCCTTCCAAGTACACATACAGAACAAAGCTGTTTTAATCTGGACGGACAACATGACAGCCATGTACTACATACAGAAACAAGGAGGCACACATTCCCTGCAACTGCCCCAGCTCGCACAAAACATTTGGAGATGGGCCATTCCACAAAAGATATATCTGCTTGCAGAGCACCTTCCAGGAGTTCACAATCAGATAGCCGATCTGTTAAGTCGACAGACACAACAGATTCACGAATGGGAACTACATCTGCAAGTTCTTCAACCATTCTTTCACAAGTGGGGTCATCCTGACATAGACCTGTTTCCCACACACGAAAACGCAAAATGCCCAACCTTCGCCGCCAGGTTTCCACACCCGTTGTCGAAGGGCAATGCGATATGGATGAACTGGTCAGGCAGATTTGCATACGTTTTTCCGCCAACCCCACTAATACCACTAGTGGTACCCAAGCTCAAACAACAGTCTCTCAAACTGATCCTGGTAGCTCCCACTTAGTCACGCCAACCGTGGTTCACCATACTGCTAGAACTCTCTCTAGTTCCACACCAAAAACTGTCTCTCACACCATCAATGCTAACGCAGAACCATGGAGACATCAGGCATCCAGATCCAAGAATTATTCCTCCTAGGTTACCACCCTCTCCAGGGTGGAACCTAAACATTGTTCTTACAAGGCTCATGAGACCCCCTTTTGAACCTTTACACAAATGTGAACTACAATTTCTCACATGGAAAACAGCTTTCCTCGTTGCTATTACATCTCTTAGAAGAGTTAGTGAGATCCAAGTTTTTACAATACAAGAACCTTTCTTACAATTACACTGTACCAAAGTGGTTCGAAGAACTAATCCTAAATTCCTTCCTAAAATAATTACTCCTTTTCATCTAAACCAATCAGTTGAGTTACCAGTGTTTTTTCAAAACCCAGACTCGGTAGCAGAAAGATAGATACGACCACGTCCTTTCGCAAAACAAAGCATTTATTTGTAGCCTTCTCTCCACCACATAAAGGCAATCCCATTTCAAAATCAGGAATTGCAAGGTGGATTGTTAAATGTATACAAATATGCTATCACAAAGCAAAACGCACATTAACAGTTCCTCCTAGAGCTCACTCCATACGCAAACTAGGAGCCTCCATGGCTTTCTTAGGAAACATTCCCCTAGAAAACATCTAGTTTAGTTGGTCTACAACATACACCTTCACTAAACACTATTGTGTTGATATTCAAGCCAAGCAGCAAGCTGCAGTAGGCCAAGCTGTCCTTAAAACTGTCTTTCAAACTACTGCAAAATACACAGGTGACCACTGCTAGGGGAGACACTGCTGCACAATCGATACTAAGTGTACAATCTGCAGCTCAAATGCCTCAAACGGAAAATGCTACTTACCAGTATGCATCTGTTCTTGGCATGTAGAGCTGCAGAGCTGTACACGCCTTCCCGCCTCCCCGGGACCTGTGTCTGTTCCAGTTTTATCTTAATTAGATATACACGCATGGACATACTTTCTTCTTTCTACTAACTCCATCATTTCCCATCATGGCGAAAAACAATCTAAGGATGGAGCCGATACCCATGCGCACTATCGTCCAAGGGAGGAGTCACCTATCTCATGACTACAAAGACTTCTTCCAAGACAACAACAACATGCAATCATCTGATCATCTGAGCCCAACACCAGGTGGCAATCTAATGCTAAGTGTACAACTCTGCATCTCTACATGCCAAGAACAGATGCATACTGGTAAGTAGCATTTTCCTTTCTCAATATGAGTGACTTTAGGTAATTACTTTGCAGAAAGGCAATAGACTTGGTAAGTACAATAGTTACTGGGGTTGCAATAGGCGACACAATTCTAAACACAATTTAACATTGAGCTCAATGGGTTTTTCTACATACATGCAGTTAATTACTTTCAGGATTACTTTTCTAACCAAAGGACTGGAACCTGGATTCAGTCCCGGGACCTAAGCTGTAAACAGTTAAGTAAAAGCGTTTTGGTTACAGTTGTAATTTTAAAGGATATAAACGTATTTTCAAAGTTGACACTTAGAAACTTTTCAGAGAAAAACTAGCAATGTTATCCTATGGAAGGAAATTCAAGTCACAGATAAAGTTGGTTCTTGTTACTTTTGTAATCCAGTACTGGACTCCTAGCTTCATTACTAGGACCTCTACCTAAGACAGGTAAGTATTTGCGTTTCAGTAGTTGGTACGGTTTTATAAGAATATTTGTAATTTGCAAACAGAAATTTCAGAGAAAAACAGTCAATGGTTTCCTATGGAAGAAAATTCAGGTAACTGGTAAGTACAGTTAGGATTACTTTTGCGATTCAGTACTGAACTAGAAAGTACAGCACTGGCTTCTCTCCTGATCCCAAGTGAGTATTTCAGAAATCGTTATTCGGCTGATTTTAGAGGAATATTTTAAAGCTTCAAAACTCCACACTTAATTTATGGTAGCTAGTTAGGGATTATTACTATAGTTGAATAGACTTCTGCGACCAGATACTCCTGAGCAATGTGAAGAAGGTGCACTGTTATTGTTATCATTTCTTGCATCACATAATTACAAAGTCACTAAAAAGAACTTGCAATATTGTAGACAGCAGGTTGCCTATTTAGGTCACCTCCTGCCTAAGGAGGGACGTGCACTCACTTCAGATCGCATTCAGACCATTTTAGATACTCCTGTGCCCCGTTGTTGTGTGTCACTTTAGATACCGTATATAGGTTTCCCGATTTATGCCCTTGTATAGACACAATTCGCGTTTCCCATATTTAGGCACATAAATCCTACCCTTATTTAGGCATTATCCATGCTAACCAAATACAGGCATAGCCACCTACATCCGTCCATCCATCCACGTCTCAACGAGTACTTGGAAAACCAGACTCTTAAGCCTTTGGTACTTCCCCTTGCTTGGATTATTGATTTCTCCAAGAACTCAATTATTATGCATGAACATCTATTCCTTAGGGGTTCATTCATGACGTTCCTCTGCCCGACGTTTACGTCAATACTGGCATTCCTAAACACCTTCAAGGTAGAAATATACCTTCACTTGCAATGGCAAATTACGGTTCGGCTGCATAATTGCACGACACGGCTCACCACGGCAAGTTCAGAAGGAAGTCGAGTGCCCGCCTGACGCACTGACCAGACGCGGTCATCCTCCTTGCAGAGAATCCATCTCCAGTGTTTCTGACTCCCCTTGTGGGGTGTAAGAGATCGAGCCCCGGAAAGAGATTCCAACCTCTCTCATTCCAAGGTATGGAGCGGACTAGAGCCTAGCGGGACTTTTGGCTAATCTTGGCTACACCAATCTAAACTATATCCCAACTAGACCATAGACAAACAGCACCTACTTCTTACCTCGTACTACACTTAGGTTAGGTACACTGGGGTAGAACTAGCTAGAAGCACCAAACGAGTATTCACATTTTAGCCTGTGTTATTCATATATGTATTTTTATGAATATATGTCATAGCTACAAACCATGCTATTGCAGTATTATTTTATCTTACTGCTAACACTGTACGTATTTTACTTTGCATTCTGTCATACAATTGTAGTACTTCAATTCTCTTGCATGAGAAATAAGACTGTTCAATAAACCCTTTTTATTGAAATGCCTGTCTATCTATTTCTGTGTAACTCTGTAGAAACGAAGCATGCACGATTGATTGAGTGAAACGGTTATCTATGGTTTCCAAGATTTTGAGACTGTTCTGATTCTAAAGGGAAACAAAGTTGTCAGGTTTATGCGGTTGTCTTGTTTATTCGAGAAGTTTCTAGTGATCTCTGAGTTAGCTGGCACACACACGTAATTAAGTTTAATGTACTCGATAGAGACATACTAACCTCAGTCCTATGTCAAAACTGTAGTGTATATTATTCCAATGCGCTGGGCCTATAAGGGATATAGGAACTACACTACATGGCACCCAACGGTTTGGTAAGGCACTAATTTAACGCTAGATACTGAAGTAACTCAGTTGTCCTTTTCTCAGAGACCCCTACTCATAAAACTCCATAAGACGTGTGGAGTGGGTAGGGATAATTTCCGCCATAGCTGAGTAGGACGAAAATCCTATGTAATAGCTTTTTGGTTTGTTCAGCATTGAAGGATACAGTGTTACAAAATATTGTTCACCTTATCTTTGTTCCCTTGAAACTTAATCTGCATTTTTCATTAAACAATGTCCTATAACAAGACTAACACCATGACCGGTCGAGCTGTACCCGACCATGTCGCAGCAGCTTTTGGTTATACAGGTTTTAATGAAACCAATGAAAATGCGATAATTATTGCTCCAAATTTAAGGAGAGCCATCACTCTAAAACTTATAAAACATGGCCTAACACCAAGAGGTTGTAGAGCAGTTTTTGTGATAGAGGCACATGAATCTCACCAGACAGAGGTATTCTACTCATGGATAGTATTCCCTGAATCACATCCAGTGACTAAAACGTTTCACTTCTTCAAAGAAGATATACTACCTGAGGAATATATTCCTTTAGAGACTATTGAAATTCTACTCACATACCAGGTGCATGATCTCTGGTTTAAAGGCGCCCTAAATCATTACACTCACATTACCAGGCTCGGTCCACTTGGTAGACCAGGAGCAACATGGACGATTTTAGCTGGCTACACACCTCATAATGACATCGAAGACATGTCAGATGTTGAATTACTTGCTCAACTCAAAGAGTTAATAAAAATTTATAGACAATTGGTTCAATATGTCATGCAGACTTTCACGGTCCAACCAACAATAGCTTTTCCAAGACAAAGCTCTCACCAGGGGAATACACTAAAAATCACTCCACAGACTTAACTCGCAATCATGGGTAAAATGCCCACAAAACGTGAACAAATTCCATTCTGGATAGCTTAAAGAATTACTCAAATCGAAGTGGTATTCCCTAATACTAGCCCTTAAGAGAAAAATAGAATTCTAACAATCTGTTTACCAATGGTGTTCCGTCTATGCGGTAATACCTGATGTCCTGAAACAAATTCAAAACAAATACGGGGCAGAGCCTGCCCTGAATTTAGGTATTTTATTTATTTGTTTATTTTATTTTGAGAGTTTTATATAGCGCTGGCTAGACCCGGAGGTATCAGAGCGCTTTACAAAAGGTTATTATTTATTATTATTTTAAGAATTTATAGAGCGCGACTGTCACCGTTGCAGGCATCCTGGCGCTAATTTTGTAATTCCACAGGAATTACAAAATTACATCATTTACACGTTACATCAGTTACTAGAAAAACATTTCAAGAGCATAGAAGACAAAATAAATGGAGCTTAGAAGGTAAGGGGGTGGGGTAAAGGAGTAGGAGGTGGGTAGGAGGTAGATAGGATGGACAGACAAAGGAGAGTCTTCCCAAAGTCAGGCTGGGTAGTGACGGTCGAGGAGGAAGTCCACAGCCCATCTCCTCTTTAGCTATCGGGTAGCTCCACCGGACATCAGCCAAACAGCTAGACCTCAACGGGAAAACAATTAAAGAGCAAAGAGGAGGGGAAAAACAGATCAGGTAGAGTTGGAAGTCCAAAGGAAGGAGACAGCTGCGGAGGAGATAGAGCCAGCCTCCTACAATAATGTCATCCATAAACTCATGTAATTCACAAAATGTCTAAGAGGTAACGCGTAATATGGTCTTACATTGGCCTGTGGCTTATAATGTTACCAGAAGCACTTGATGGCAGTATTGGTCCATAATATTTGATTACCTTTGTGCATCTCCTCTCTGCCACCCTTCAATCTATATCAACACTTTTATTATTGCTGCTAAGGGAGGGCGAGGGGCCGTCCCTACACTCCGCAATAGTCATAATTAGCCTATTACCCTCTGCCCACCTGCACATATAGTCTGTGGAAAAAAACATGTGCCCAATAACACATTATGTAGATCGATTGTACTGACATTCACACATTTGTTACTATAGTGCAACGGTCAAATTATTGTCACAGTAGAGTGAAGTGGACATTAAAAAATGTTTACTGCTTCGCTTAGTGAATATTACAATTACTTTACACATGCAAACAATTGTCCTAATGGACAAAAGGCCTGTTCAATATGGTTTATTATACTGCACTGATGTTGCCCCTTGCATCCTGGTTATGATTAGATTTCCTTTTAAGATAAACATAAAAATAAGTAAGCAGTAATAATTGAACACACATTAATGTATTTATTGCTGCAGTACATTCGTCAAATTCCATGTTAGTACCACAGTATAGCACACTTGAGCTGTAAAAAATATTGTTAGCTGCTTTAGAGATTCTATGTTAAAATGACTTTACATGGGGATAAAGTACTGACTAATAGTCAAGAAACCTTTTCAGTGTGAGTTTACCTTACTGTTCAAATGCAATCCTTTTATCCTAATTACTTTATATAACTTTTTGCTTAATCAAATAGATCCAATGGCATAAACCACATTTACACTGATGCACGGAGTGCAATATGGTATTTACTACCATTGTTGAGGTAGGAGAGAGGCAAGACATCTCACATAAGGCTTCTTCCCCCTCATGGATAATTAAGACTATGGGCCTGATGAAAGTAAAATAGAAATACAGAATTCTTAATACCGAATTCTGCTGAATCAGTAGTAAGAAATCGGTATTTCTGATGTAGATAAAAAATCGGGAAAAAATACTGAATCGGTAATTTTCAATAAAATTTACCGAATCCTTAATACCGATCGATATTACCGATTCCTAAATACCAAATCTGTAAGTGCCCAATCAGTAATTAAAAAAACAGCAATTGAAGATTCAGCCAATCTTGTGCATCCACATCACCTGCCAACCAGGAAGTGGCCACACCCATGCAGCTGCTTTGAATCAGAATCTGCTGGAGAGGCAGGGAGTGCAGAGGAGAACACAGGAGCAACTGAAAGAACATTTCCTGATACAAACTGCAGAATGGGCAACAAGGAGAGTGAAAATTATGCTGCAGAAAGGGAAAGAACATTTTAATTTAGTGAAAGGGAGCTAGAGGTCCTGATTGAGGAGGTGGCAAGAGAACACACAAATCTGTTTGGGAAACAGTCATGGCAAGTGCCAGAATCCCAGATTGGAAAAATATTGATTCGAATACAGGAAAATGTAAATGCTATTGGAGTGACCCACCGGGAAATAGACGTACTCAAGAAAAGGTGGTACGACGTCAGGAGCCTGGCAAAAAAGAAGGTGGCCGAAAGGAAAAAACAAGCCAGCCTGACAGGTGGAGGAAGAAATAGAGCACCTGCACTGACTGCATTGGAACTGCTGGTGGAGTCTACCATTGAGCCTGAGAGTGTCAGCGGGATCGGGGATGCAGACAGCTCAGTCGGAGCTGGCATCAAACAATGTAAGATGCATGCCCCCCAAGCTGTGCCCCCACTCACTGACCCCATTCCCCAATGAGGCAGTTTGAATACCACTGCAGTACAGGTTTTAGTAAACTCCAGCAATGCATTATGGGAGATGTAGTCAGTGTAACACTTATCATAACAATCATCCCACTGAACACAAAAGCATGTGCCACACATCATTGATAAGCAAGCAGAGGACAGTCCGATAGATTGGCAGACATGAAAATGTATGTTTTCGAAATGCTGCCAGACAAGTGAGCTAATATACAATTTGTCTCCACAGGCGAGACATCGCGCCTGTCTGCACATGCCAAGGCAAGAAAGTCACCCCGGAGGGAGAGATTGGAGGAGGCCATTTCAACTGCATGTCACACCACACTACCACCACCGGCATCAACACCACACCGGCATCAATACCACCACCTGCATCAACAACACCACCACCTGCAACAACAACACCACCACCTGCATCACCAGCAGCGTCACCACCGGCATTACCAAGACCCAGGAGGCATGCAGTTGCCAGATTCCAAGAGATGGAGTTGTCCGTGGAAGACTGCAGGGGTGGAGAACAGTCAACGGTGCCAGTGGATGGCAATAATGCAGGATCACTTTCCCCAAAAAACAATCCCACACAGGTGCCAGACGCTGCAGAGCTCAGGAACTCAGTCCACCTTAGCAGGGCGAGGACCATGGCGTGTTTGCAGGTCTGGAGGTGAACATGTTAAAGGTCCAGCTCCTGCAAGGAAAAGCAATCCAATCAGTTCAGCGGCAGATGAGACATATGACAGTAAGCATGCAGAACATAGAGAAGGGCATCTGCTCAATGAACACAACACTGGCTGAGGGCATGAGGGACATAGCTGAGGGCATGATGGACATATCCCAGTCAGTGAGGCTGCTGTGCAGCAAGCTTGATGAGGACAGGATGGCACGGCGTAAGGAGAGGCGGAAAATGGAGAAGTATATCAAGGAGGTCAACCGCCTCTCCACTGCCACATCTCTGCTCTGCAGGTGCTCTGTGGCCATGCAGGAAGGGATGGCACACTGCAGCCGTGATGTGTCAAGGGGTTTGTGACAGTGACCACTGCACTTGAAGTGCTCCTAAATAATTAGGCTTCCAATACTGCTGCAGGTGATGTGGGGGACAGTGAGGAGCAACAAGTCGCAGCAGTGTAACGCCCCCTTAACTGAGTCCAGGAGAAGCAACAGATGTCAAGGTGCTGGCACTGCATTGATTGCCAGTGACAGTCAGCAAAGTGAATCCAGCAGTGTTGTGCGTGGCTGTAGGAGGTAATGCAAGCCACACTTAGTCTAGCTAACTGGGAGACTTAACCCATGACCTCTTTGTAGGGTGTTTACAAACAGGACTGCCATGTTGAGCCCTTCATGTGGTGGCGTAGTGCCAATATATTAAACTACTGAGCAACAACACAGGGTCTTGACTCTTACCCAGCAAGGCTAAGTCAAATCAATCTAAACAACAACACAAATGCCAGTGCTGGACTACAATTAACACTCTTTATATCAGGCAATGGTACGAGTAAAACATACCAAACCGTTTTTACTTACGTCAGTAGTTTATTTTAATCAATAATAATCACTAGTTCAATTATTTTCATTCTTTTTCACAAGACAGTTTTTTTGTGCATATATACATTATATACAAAGACACAGTTTTTTTACAATTGCACTGAATTTTTTACAAATTTACAATATAACAACACATACACATAATCCTTTCTCACTCCAGACATTCATCTTTCATACCCAATCAAAAACTCAAAACCTTTGGAAATGTGGCCCTTTATCACTAACTTATTTGGTCATATACAGTCATAAGTCATGTTTATCTAGTCGTAGAAATTGAATAACGTGAAGACAAGATCAGTCAGGGTTTAGTCCTATCTTATCCAAACAGCGTTTTTAAACTGTTAATAAATGACAAAGAGCCAAAAGTGGTTGACGCGTTTCGAATCCCCTATTGTGGGATTTAATATATTAAACTACGTCATTCAAAAACAACAACTGGCTGTGTCTCCTTACTTATTAAAAAATAGTTGCGTGTGATCTCAGTCTGTCTTTGTCTCCCATCTGGTGCTGGCGCCACTCCTGCTGCATTTGGCTCTGGCTGTGCAAATTCATCATCATCGTCCTCAGAGTCAGTTAATTCAACTGCTGTACCTTTCTTAGTGGCGAGGTTATGCAGCGTAGCAGTAGTTGCGATGATCTTGCAGCAGATGATGGGTAGGTACTGACGTGCGCCTCTGGTTTTGTGGAGGCAGCGAAACCTGCTTTTCAATAGTCCAAACGTGCGCTCCACAACGTTGTGTGTTGATTTGTGCGTCACATTGTATCGTCTCTCACTTGGGGTTGATGGGTTTCGGTAAGGAGTGAGGATGAATGACTGCACAGCATATGCGCTATCACCTAGGTGGGGAAGACAGTGCCATTAATATCAGTCACCACCACATTCATCTGCAGCATACATCAGGGTGTGTCACAGTGATTTACATAGCAGGTATCCTTCTCCAAATTCTCCCGCAGCCAGGCGTGTGTAGATCCCACTGTTCTGGAAAATGAATGAGTCATGGGTGCTCCCTGGAAATTTGGCCACGATGTCAGTGATTAGGTTGGCTGCATCGCAGATTACCTGCACATTAATGGAGTGGGTGGATTTTCTGTTTCTGTAGATGTACTTAGTAGCTGTAGGTGGGCAGATTGGAATGTGTGTCCCATCAATGGACCCTATAACATGTGGGAACTGTGCCTTTTGGTAAAAGTCTGTCTTGGTTTTCTGCAGTTCCCGCATGTGTGGTTGGGAAGCTTATGTAGTGATACATTCTCTGCATCATGGCATTTAGGAACTTGTTAAAGAAACGGGAGCGGCAACGCTGTGACACACCACCTACCGCAGCTGTCACCCGCTGGTAACTGCCAGATGCAAGTAGGTTTAGGCTACAGAGCACCTGCACATGTGGTGGTATAGCGTGCATCCTTGGTGTTGGATGCTCCAGGAGTGGGTGCAGGTCCCTTATCAGGTCCTGGATGCTTTGGAGGTGTAGCCTGTACCTTTCATGGATCTCTGCCTCAGTCAGTTGGAAGAGTGTGATGCGCTGTCTGTAAACTCGCTCCTCCCGTCTCCAGATCCTCACTCCTGCTGCCTGTAGCCGTAGCCGACTTGCAATAACATAGAGGGCCGCCATAGTGATCACACTGTTGCATTTTGGGGCTGTTTAAATACAGTGCACCTGATTACCACCTGCTTTGAGTCAGTGGTAATTACCAACTCCTAAATACCAAATTTGCGGAAATCAGTTATTGACGTATTTGTCTACATTTCTTTTCTCGTTTTTACCGTTTCTTATCTACCGATTCGGTATTTGGGGGTTCAGTAACTCCGAATCGGTAAATTAGGAATCGGTAATAAGGAATCACTATTTACTGATTCCTTATTACAGATTCCTTTTCTACATTGGGGATTGCTAAATACCGGTCGGTAATGCTGAAATCTACTGATTTTCGGTATTACAGACTGGTATTTAGCTACCTACATCTGGCCCTATATTACACTCCAAGCATCTGCGTACATACATACTGTACATAGTATGATTTTTTAAATTCTTTTTTCATACAGGTCTAATTGAGAAATGGCTTAGATGACCTAAATTTGCCTCTCCAATGTCAGTCCTAAGGAGAAATTCACAAATGCAGCCAATTTCTGTTAAACAACTCCTCTAAGTATTCTAAATGTATCTTGTCTACCTTCTCCGTCACATGTGCAGAATAGTTAATGCCATGATAGTTTTGCAATTTATTTTGACCTTTGTGAGCGACCAGATAGATATATTGCTGATGCAAGATGATTAAAAATTACAGCCTGTTATAGAATGCACCAGTTTAGTGTTTTCTGTGCTGGAAAAAAGACTGCTTATGACTTCACACTTTTTTTGCTGCCTTTGTATCATTACCTGATCTGAGATATAATTTGCAAATAATGTAAATGTCCCTTTTTGACTATGTGCCAAAGTGATTGGTCTAGTGGTAGAAAATTGGAATTGATCTCATGGCTAATCTTGGGTCATACAGGTTCTGGGGACCATGTGTTTAGCGAAGAAGTATATGGTGTGTTTATCCCTGGTTAGATCACATTCACTTTTGTCTGTTTAGGCCCTGTATCTCCCCCAAATGATCGACCTTCATTATGAAACATTTCAGTCTAGGAATCCAGTGCCCATGTGATCAGAAGTACAGAGGATCACATGACATTACATTCTGTACCGTTCTTCATGCTTTGGAATGTTCATTGTATACATAGAATGGAACTGTTTTTGCCTGTTTTACATGTTGAATTTGTTTCCAATGTTTTTAATTTACATCCCTAACCAGAGTAAGGTGGAACATCCTGGTTTAAAACTTGTGGAAATAGGAGTAGTTTGACATGTATTGAACACATATATAGGACCTCTATTAAAACAATTGTGCTATTGATATGCTTGGTGCTGCATTGAAGGTATTTTGTCTGTAACCTGCCAGAACAGGATCCTAAGTGAACAAGAGTATTTATTTTAGACCACATCAAGTGGCTTAACTAATTTTGTACTAGAAAGTTGATTCTCCTTTACTCCTTGTGCAGCTTCTGAGAATGACCATAGCAAAACAAAGACTCGGAGATGAGGAGGTTGGGGCTCGTCACTTTGCGGCTCATGAGCGTGAAGACCTTGTCCAACAGCTGGAAAAAGCACGAGAGCAGGTAATCATGAGTGAAATATTTCTTGTTTACAACCACAGTTCTTCTTACAAGCAACATTAATACTGTTTAGTATAGCTTTTAGATTATTTTATTTGCTTATTGGGATTGTTCCTTCTTTGAATATTTAGTGGTTAAAAATCTCACTCGCATTCAAAATTATATGTTCAAGGCATGTGAACTGTAGATCACATGCTTTGTATAGCCTGCCATCTAGAGTTGGCTCCGGATGTTTGCACTTTGTTTTTTTCCGAAGAAGTCTTTTCCAGTCACGAGATAGGTGACTCCTCCTTTCGTTGATAGTGCGCATGGGCATCAACTCCATTGTTAGATTGTTAAAATTGGTTGCAAATGTGCCCTGACTGAATTATGACAGTCCAAAAAAATGTTGTTGGGTGTGAAAAATATTTCAATTCTCCAGTGCAGCAAATAACTATAGTCTTAAATAACCAAAGTGCTCTGAAGGATGATTGGGAAGTATGTGAAAATATCCTTATAGATCTACACCACAAATTCTACAGACCTCCCAAAACAGGTTCATTTGGATGTCAGTGTAGAGCTATCAATGACACCTGCAAATGGTTTGGATGGAAAATTTAAGGAACCCTATCTGCTTGTGGTGAACCCCTAGGTTTGTAGCTTTTGGGATATTCTGGGGTTTCTGACTTATGCTAGTTAGAGACCTGCTCAACAGGCCTCAGCTGTTTATAAACATTGGACAATAACATTCCATTTAATACTAGAACAACTGCTGTTAAAAAGGTACTTAGCCCTACACTTATCATGCTACCACTGAAAGAGGTGAAACATTGTGGTACTAGTCGAGTCATATATGTATGAGGTTCAGGGGTATGTTTTATTCTTCTCTGATCCTCAAACTCTCAGTTGTATTTCCAACTTGACGGATGTCTCAAAATCAAGTTTTTGTGGACCTGACACAAGTCTACAAGTAACCCTCAACTGATGGCAGCTATAAGATTGTTTAGGATTGTAAATGTTGATCTAAAACCTAGTTATGAGAGTGCAAATTAAAATTCGAATTCCAAAAGAAGACCAAAGGAAAGCACTTGACTAAACACAGCTGAGTTCTTTTTTAACAATCTACCTGACTGCCTCTAAGAGCATTCTAAACTCCGGGCAAAGGCAAGGAGAGAAGATTTTCAATTGTTGGCAGGACAGGTCAATGCAGTGTGAAGGCGCCTTACTTGACTCTGCCACTGTTCGATAAGGTCTTTGCAGGACTCTGCATTCCCTAGTTCTTGAGGACTGATTGACATTTATTCTTCGGGAAGATATGCAGTCTGTTTGTAGATTTTGAGTTCAGATTACTGCCAATGGAGAGGTCTTGCTCTGTAAAAAAGAGAGCCCCCTTTTGTTGTGGTGCAGGATACATCTAGGGAGTTTTCCTTCATCATCAGACTAGCTTAACAGGCTTTGTACTACGTCACATAGTTGTGGGTAGGATGGAGGGCAAGCATGGAATAAGTGGTTCTTTTCCCTGCAGTGCATGAGTTAGAGTTGCCGTGATATCTATTGGAGATATTGTTGAACTAAGGACTATAAACAGTGCGAATGAGAATAACATTTGCATTAACTTCCAGATGCAGAGATCTCTATGGTTGGGTGTGGTGTCTGTAACCTTCTATGTTAGCCTTTCATCTGACCCTGAAAGTGTTCATCTGCTGAACGGTCCATGTTTCAGAGTAATTGGTCCTTTTTTGTAATCCTATGTGGAGGATTGGAAGAATTTTTGTATCGGTTCTGCACCTGTGCTGACCCACAGAAGCTATGTACAAGTAGACTTTGTGTTAGAACTAGAAAACAGCTAGCAGCCTTGCCAATATACCTACATTATATTTTATCACCAGCTAGGAAATTTCGCCCTTTCTATACTTTTACGACCAGCTGGGAAAGGTTTGCCTGTTGTATGGTTAAGTGGAACTCTCCGGCTAATATCTGAAAGTCCTGTTTCTGTACTTGTAGGTGCATTGCCCCTGAATAGATATGTGCTCCACAACAAAGAGGAAGACCCGCCTCCACACAAAGCTCTACAAAGAGAGTTTACAATTCAATTTACCCAAAAGAAAAACGGAATAAATTGGAAATCTCTTGATATTTTTTTCTTTTCTTTGCGTCTGTAATTAATAGACAACATTGTTGCAATCATCCATATATATGAAAACTCCTACCATTTCGCCATACAGAATAAATATCACAATAGCCATTCAAGCTCCACACATACCACTCATACCATGACAACACACTCAAACACAATATAAATTAAAAAATCTCATATATTGAGCCATAACAAGACGGAAACCCTTAACATCAGTACTGAATATAGCCGCGGGACATAATTAACAATTTTGCCTCAAAATAAGAGTGGGCCACATAAATACATTTCTTAGTTCACTGAGGCACCTATTTGTATTGTTCAGTATTGCAGGTGATTTTTATATAATTCAGAAAAAACGTAGTATGTGCATCCCTAAGTTTTTCTGATGACTCAGAGCAGTTAAGATCACAACCGTAGAGAGAGGAAGAGAACAAGATGGCAGACACCCATTGTATAGTTGTTGTAAGAACACCCTGCCTAAGATAATAATGGAAGAATCAAGCATGGCTATTGGCCGATAGCATGCAGGACTGGCCTTATCCTTCTTAACTCTTTCGATGCTGATGACGGAACCGCTCCGTCATCAGCTGCGGTGGCGCTGTGCTGATGACGGAGCGGGTCCGTCATGGCCCTGCCGCCGCTCCTGCGCGAATTCCGCACCTACGCTGGGCGTTCTATTGAGCGGGCGGGGCCATGACGGAACCGCTCCGTCATGAGCACAGCCCAACCGCGGCTGATGACGGAGCGGTTCCGTCACCAGCATGCGGCCGCCGCGCGGCCTCCCTGCCCACTTAGCTCTGCGGCGGAATAGCCACCGCAGTGAAGGTGTTAAATATATAGGAGCTATGACAGCCTTATCCGATATTTTAGTAGAACACCACTACAGGCTTTATTAGTTAAATAAGTTAGCTAGTAATGGACTCAAAACTAACGGCTCAGCACAGAAAAGATCTGCCAGAACTCAATCCGGAACAGGGGTTCTTCTGGATCGACTGGCAATGATGGCCTATTGTGTTTCTTCTGCAGAAAAATGCAGACAAGATTTACCAGCCCAAAACTAACTCAGTATTAGAGGCAACATCAACAACTAAATCTGAGGCAAACATTTTCCCATAATGATCAAACCTGTCCTCCTCAGACTCCAGTGGCGGTAATGGTCGAAGATCGCTTTAGCAGAACAACAGTGAGTTGATAGTGACCCTAAATAGGCAAAATGCTTTAGTCTATATAGCTTGGAACAAATTCTCCAATGCCTTTTCTCTGTATTTTTACTATCTATCAGGATCTGTTTGTAGTTGCTACAACAACTGGAAATGGGAATGGATCCTTAGGAACCGAGTGGAGGACTTGTTTTAAAGTTCGATGGGTCTTAGTACAGGCTCCATCAAACATCCTTAATGAGGTCTTGACTTCAGTGGTCTTGGGTTGATTAATATAACGTTCACACATAGTGTTTCAAATGACGCATTAATAGTAATTGGTGTGGTGTGAAGCGTTAAACAAATTTAGAAAAGCTCCATGTTAGAATGAAACAATGAAGGGAGTACTATAGTAGGTCCCTCACAATTTTAGGTGCCCTCCTTTGACCAGGAAGCCTGAATATTTTAAAGTATAGGCATGTGTGTCCAGGGCTTTTTTTTTTCAAGGATGTGTGTTTCACAAGTGAAAAAGAATTAACAGTCATTCCTATTCACAGAAATTTTCTATAGAGACTTATTCCAATACATTGTTTGGAGTTCATGTTACGTTCTTTGGGTCCTGTGTTTACCAATTCACTTGAGAAACAAACAGCCTTTTTTTTTTCCTTTGTCCTCATTGCCCAAGTATACCAGAGTTTTGACTCTTAGGTCCCATCTCAAATAAGTGGAAACCGCCCAGTCATCTTATATACCGGGACGGATCACTCTACACCTCGCCATCCTTACTCACCCATCGGTAGCTGTTCCGTCACGGCCCCTGTGTGCCACCGTCAGAGTATTTTGGCAATATGATATAGAGGCCTAATCATCAGACTTTTTTATATAAGTGATTCAACCCAGTTCTCATATGGATTCCAGAAATTATTTCGCCTACTTTTAGAAACTCTGTCTAATGCATTTGTATGTTGTATTGAGGCCAACCATTCTATTTTAATAGGAGGAGTCGCTTACACCCAATTCTTACATATTTCCCTACGGGCAAGTAATATAAGGAGGAAAATCAGTTTGTTTGTATTTTTTGTCAGTGATGCATAATTAACGGGAATCCCAAAAAAGATCAAAATTTTGTGTACCTGGAGCGTTTCTCCAAGTATAACAGAGATTTTATTACTCACTTCCAACCAAAAGTCTTGGATCGACGGGCATTCCAAAAACATATGGATATCATCGCCTCACACTTAACAACATTTAGGACATTTTGGCACTGCTCCATTCCCCAATTTGGATAGTTTTTATGGCGTCCAATAGACCCTATGGAACAAAAGAGGTGGTTCTGCCTTAAATTTGTGGGCGTATTGTGGAATATTAAGTGTGACAAGATATTTGCCAGAAGTCTTCAGTCTGCTCCCCTGGTATGCTCTTCTCCCACGGCTCTTTCGGCAGGTTAAAATCACAGTCCCTCAATTCCACTAACGGCCAATATCCTTGTGCCACCTCTTTTTTCTGTTTTACCCCGGTTGCCAAACATGATTCCAGTTTGTTAGGCTGCCCTGCTCCAAGGCCCTCAGTGCGGCTCCAACTCATCTTTTGAAGATATTTAAATCTTGATAATCGTCCATTAGTTAATATTTGGCCCTTTTCCCATGATATTAGAACACCATTTTTCATCACCAGGCTCCTGGTAAGTATTCCAGCTTATTTTAGTGGCTGCGCCAGACTGTCCTTATTCCATTCCGGGGATCCTGGTGAGTTAAAGATTGGCGCCAGACCGCTATAATAAGTGATTTTTAGTTCCCTTCTAACTTTGTACCAAGTTATAGCTAATCCCTGCAGAGTTTTTAATCAAAACATTTTAAAGTAGTGAGGGTCCCCGTATTTATGTATGAAGTCAAAATCTCCTCCTTTTACATCTTTTAACATCGCTTCATACATTTTTCCAGTTTCCGACTCCTATGGTGCTTTGAACAAACTTTTCCATCCTTTTAGCAGGAACACCCAAGCATAGTAAGATAGATCCGGCAGCTTCAATCCTCCTTTCTCATATTGTCTTCTAAGTTTCTTCCAGGAGATGCGCACTCCTTTAGAGGCCCATATGAAGCTGGTAATTTTGGACTGGGTCTTTTTAAGCCACTCTTCCTTAAAAGCCATCGGGATGTGTTGGAATAGAAAAGTAATTTTTGGAAGGATGGTCATTTTGATAATATTGACTCTCCCATAAATAGATAATGGCAGATGTGGCCATCCCAGCAGCAGTTTCCCGATTTCCTTATTGATCTTATGAAAATTGGTTTCAGGAATTTGTTCTATATTCTGCACTATTCTAACGCCCAAATATCTCATTTCCTTTTTTACACATTCTACCTGTGTTCCAAACCATTATGACTGTTTTACTCTGATTTATTTCATATCCTGAAATCTTCCCAAAACCGGCAGCTAGCTCATACACCACTGGTAATGCCTAGTCCAGATTAGATGTATGCACCACCAGATCATCGGCATATAATCCCACTTTCTTTTTCCAGCCTCTTGCTTGAAAGGGAATTATTTTATCGTGTTTCCTGATCTTCTCCGCAAGAGGCTCAATATAGAGATTAAAAAGTAGTGGGGATAATGGGCACCCCTGTCTGGTCCCTCTACAGATATTAAATTTCTTAGATAGCCTTCCATTTATTAATATTTTTGTAGAAGGGGCTTTATATAATTGCGTTATGGCCCTACAGAATTTTTCCCCTAAATTAGATAACATCAAAACTACCTGCAAATAGCGCCAGTTAACGCGATCAAAAGCCTTAGTCGCATCAATGGTAATAGCTGCTAATGGCTCTTTATCTACCGAGGCCAAATCAATAGCGCCTATAAGACTGTGTGTTAGATCTTTGATACTCCTTCCTCTCACAAACCCCTTTTGGTCCTCATGAAGGAGTGCACCCACCACCCCATTTAAGCTATCCGCTAATATTTTTTGAGTAGATCTTATAATCCGAATTTAAAAGCGAAATGGGCCTGTAAGAGTCACAACAGTCTGGTGGTTTATCCGGTTTTAATGTCAATGTGACAGTGGCTTCATTCCATGAGGGAGGGATCTCTTCACCCTTTTCTTATATTGCAAAAAACAGTTTCCTTAAAGCCGGAGCTAAATATTTCTCTAGTTTTTTTATATATTTCCATAGGGAGACCATCCGTGCCTGCTGCCTTACTCGATTTCCCTAATTTAATGGCCTTCTTTATTTCTTCCTCCGTTAACTCATCATTGATACCCTCCTTCTGAGACTCTGTTATTTTATGCGGGAGCTCCAGATCTAGCCATTTAGATATCTCGGCCCCTGTTGTACTTAGAACTTCTGTGCACACTTTCTCTAAATATTTTAGTATAGTATCCTCTATGCTGTCCCCCACTTTTATTGGGCCACCTGCTATCTCATAGTGTAGCTCTTTTATAAAGATTCTTGCTTGATCGCTTTTTGTCTTCCATGCAAGTAACTTGCCACATGTGTGCGAGTTTACAGGCATGCCATCTTTCTTGTAACCTCCTTTCTACCACTGCTAACAGATTAGTTTTATGGATCTGAATACAATATTGTCCCTCCTCACATCCTATTTCGTTGTTTTGTATCTTATGCTCCAAGCTTTGTATCTTTTTTTCTAGATCTTGGATATCCACCTTCCTGTCTATTTTTATACGCATGAACTGATGTAATTTTGCCTCTTAAAAAGGCTTTATATGTGTCCCAGACTATTCCAATAGGGCTACTTACCAAGTTGTTATCAAAAAATTCCTGGGATTCCAGACCTACAGCCTGATTCATCAATCTCCCGTTTTGCGAGGCCCTAATAGCGAATTATAGCGATTCGTTATTAAGGACTCGCAAAACGGGATTCATGTAGGATTAGCAAAATTTATTGCGATTCCTACTGATTCCTTATTTGCGATTAGCAAATTGCTAATCGCAAATAAGGAAAAACTCCCCATTCATTCCTATGGGCCAAAAGGCCCATAGGAATGAATGGGGAGTATTCCTTATTTGCGATTAGCAATTTGCTAATCGCAAATAAGATTGCGATTTGAAGGGTGCCAGGGGTGTCCAAAGGACACCCTGTAGCACCCCTCAAATGCACATTTGAACAGGTGTTGCGCACACACATGTCCAGAGGACATGTGTGTGTGTAACATGCAAAACAAAAAAATGCACTAAAGTGCTTTTTACTCTTTTTTCGCAATTTACCACCAAGTCAGACTTGGTGGTAAATTGCGACCAAATATTGCGAATTCGCAATTTCCAATTGGTTGATGTATTGGATTTAAGGAATCTCTATTAGAGATTCCTTAAATCCAATTCCTCGCAAATATGCGATTTCGGTCATAGCGATTTTTGCATTTGGGATGATGAATCCCAAATGCAAAAATCGCACTCGCAAACGGCCAGATTCTCAGAATCTGGCCATTTGCGAGCGCAATTCATGTTGATGAATATGGCTGCTAATCTTTCCATTATGGCATCATCCAATAATATGGTGCGATCCATAGTCCACCTCTGTTGTAGTACCGTATTTGGTGGAAACAAAGTCAAAGTTATAGCAGAGTTGTCTGACATATGCGCGCCAACATGATTTACATCTCCAACTTGATATTTTATACTTTAATTCACTAGAAAAAAGTATATTCTAGACTGATGACCATATTTTTGTTATTAAAAGTAAAACTTTTTAGCGACCCCTTCTTTTCTCTCCAGATATCACACCACCCTAAGCTTTTAATTGAGTTTATTATTAATGATCTCGACTTATTATGCGTCATGCTTCTACTTTTAGTAGATAGATCTAAACTTCCATCTAAGTCCACATTAAAATCTCCTGCCATTATGACTGGGTCGGGACAATCTAATAATTCTGAGATCAGTTGACCAAACGGCAAAGGGTTGTCAATGTTGGGCCCATAATACCTAACCACTGTGTATAGCTGATTATGGCTTTTTATCTTCACGATTGCCCACCTGCCTGTCTTATACACTCTACTTTCCATCACCTCAACATGAGCGTTCGCTTTTATCAATATCGCCACCCCTCTTATAGTGAGTTGCCGTTTCGTGCATATCAAGCTTTGCACCCATTTCCTTTTCTCAAATAGCTCTCTCAACTCATTACAGGTTAAGTGCGTCTCTTGGAGCAAGATAATTTGAGCTGGTGCATTCTTTAAATACTGCAGGGCCCTCTCCCGCCTATGAGATCCTCTAAAGCCATTTACATTCCATGAAAGAAATTCTATACGAGGCTTCTGGCTGCCTGTCATTTCTCTTTTATTCTCCCTAACTCCATTGCATCCTGGGTACGATATATATAGAGGACAAACTTTTTTTTAAAAAGCATTTCCCAATGCTCCCACACCCGTGCACTAAAAACAACCCGTGATCCCCACCCCCTCCCCTTGGGAAACCCTCCTCTTCTTCTTTAATGGTAATAAGCCTTAGGAAGCCCCCGTTCGGGAGATTTACTCTTGCTAAATGCCGTGCCCCTTCTACCTATAGTGTACTTCTAAAAGAATTATCATTTTCCATGATTTATGCTCTCGAAGATATCGGAGCTGAAGAATTTCCCCTTTCCAGTATCTACCTTGAGCCTGCTCCTGAGATTGATTCTAAAAATCTCTCCGCATCTTCAACTCTGCGAAAATTCTTCATCTTATTGTCATACATTACACGCAGACCGGCGGGGAATTTTAACTGCACTGTCGCTCCCATATTCTTAAATGGCTCTATCATTTTTCCTAGTTCCCATTGTCTATTTGCCGTCAGTTGGGAAATATCTGATCTGATCTTGAAATCATTGCCATCGACCGTCAATAGTCTTAGTTTTAATGCTTTCAGGACAATTTCCTCTTTCAAGTTGTAGGTATGACAATTCACCCATATTTTCCTTGGTTTGCTTTTATTCAGATTCCTCCTATAAGGGTCTCTGTGTACCCTCTGTATGTCTTTCATTAATTCTTCTTCCAACCATTTCCCTTGCAATCCTTCTTTAAACAGATGCACCACAAAAGTTTTAATATCCTCTCCCTCTGCTCCTTCTTGGACCTTTAATATCCGTAGATTACACCTCCTATGATTATTTTCTAACGATGACATTTTTTCTTTCAGTTGCCTCTTGTTCCCCCTAAGGTCAGTAATTTCCCTTGTGTTAGCCTTTGTTTGAAACGTTAGATCGTTCACTTCCACTTCCAAATGTGCGGTCCTAGCAGTCACTTCATCCAGCTTCTTTCCCAAATTATCACATACGGACCTAATCTCCCTCTGATTCTGCTCAGATATTTCAAATCTATTTCATACTTCTGTCGTCAATAACTGAATCAGCTTCACAACTGATTGTGTATTATCTTGAAATGCGGGCGATGTCAAAAGCTGAGACTGAGGTAGAAACTGAGGCTGGGGCTATGACTGAGGCTGAGACATAGAATGCGGCTGAGGCTTCATGCGTAGTTTAGAATGTATGTTCTTCCAAAATTCAGGAAACCTTGAATCAACTAAGTTTTTCAGTGTTTTTTGAGGTTGGAGCAGTGCACACTTTTCTAAAAAGTTGGCTGCCAGGCTTTCGCCTCCACTTGATAGTTCATATCCTAGAAAAAGGATGTTGAGATTGGCAATTCTTGATTTTTTTTAATTGACTTTATAGCCCTCCGAGGCGAAGCCCAGTCTAATGGTGTTCACCATGTTCAAGTGCCTGTCCAGGTCATCGTCTGTCAGATAGATATCATCGACATATGACAACGCCTCGTCATCATAAATTTGTAGTAACTCTGTTACCCTTGCTGAGAATAACCCTGGGCTGTTCTTGAGCCCTTGTGGGCATCGACAAAATTGACGCTGGGTCCCCATTATTGAGAAAGCTGTCAAATATCTGTTTTCAGGTGAAATGTTTTGACAAAAGAAACTGTTAGAAATATGTAATGTGGTTTTGTATTTTTTACGCACAATGTTATTCATTAATGCTGGACTATGTGCGTTTTGCACTGCAAATGTTTTACAGCAAGAGTGTAGGTGTCTGTAATCCAAAACTAGACGATATGTATTCTCTGGTTTGGAAACAAGAAATAAAGGATTGTTTATTGAGGAGGTGCATATTTCAATCACACCTTGGTATTCAAGTTGATCTAAGATCTCCCTGACCTGTTTTTTAGCTTCTTGCTTATTCGAATACTGCCTTTGCGCAGTTGGTTGATTTTTTAACTGGATTTTATGATGAGGTGAATCCTCATCCCATCCTACATGATTTTTGTATAATGCTGGGGCTTGGGCAACTGCCCATTTCCTTTCCTAGCATAAGTATATTTTAAATGTACTGGAACATGGTTGGAAAAGGCTGACATAATGATGTCTTCGCCATGTGGGCACTCCCTGACAAATTTGGGTGGCCAGTCCCGTTCTGCTAGAAGTATGTCATAACCCTTCGAAAGATGCTCCCCCGGAGAGTGCTTTCACTTTTCTTGGTATGTCTCCCTCCATCCGGAGTATTATTTCATACACCCTATGTGGAGAAATAACCCTAGTGTATGCAGTCTCACCTTTAATCTCCTCATTCAAGTTCACTGTCTCCAGAAGTCCCTTTAGGTTCTGGCGAGCTATTGTTACTTCTGCTGCACTGTCCAACATTATCTAAGCCCATTCTCCGTTCTTGAGTTGTGTTCTCAGAATCCTCGGCATGTCTGATCTTCAGACCTTCTACCTTCTTTTTGGAGAATTGAGGTTTTGTTTTTTTTCTGAAAATGTTGATCGTCTTTGGACTTTGCGCTTTCTTCTTTTTGATCTGACCGTACTCTTCTTTCGGATGTCTGTGACGATATCTGAAAGGTACGAGAGGAACGTGTATCATTATCTTGATACCTGTCAGGTTTTCTCAAATTAACCTTATTCCTGAGGTTATACCTCCTTTCAGAGGGCTCCTTTTGAGGAGACCTACCTCGGGATTAGGAACGTTTCTCTTTTAAATGTTGTTTGATATTTTCCCACTTCTTTTTAGAAGGGGTAGGATTCTGTTTAATAGAGTCCTTCTCAGGACCACCAGACAGTTGTTGTTTAACTGTTTCCCCACCTAAACTGTCTCTGCCTAATTTTTCATAGGATTTTTTCAATTAGTCTGGCTAATTCTTGTGGTAGTTCTGTTACATCAAATTCCCCTAATTTCTGGTGGATAGCCACTGATGCTGCTTCTCCTTTAATATTATATAATATTATTGATGAGACCTGGTCGAAATTTTTCAGCCACCTGAAATAGAACCTGTGATCATGAGTGCAAACCCAGATCCCTGACATGGACGCATTCATCGATTACGCCAGCAGACCACAATGACACAACAAGCATGCACAAATATATGCTGTGGAAAACAGGTAAGTGTCTGTGTTTTGGTTTCCTTTCTCCCTGCGTTACCATGGTAATTATACAGTTAAGAAATCTGACTTGAGGATCTAGTTTAGAGTGTGGTGGTAACGGAAAGTCTTTGAAAACGCAATATCCAGGGGAGAATTCTTTGATAGAATTTCCCGGATCGTCAGTATATGATGGAAGATTCTTCCACTGCTGGATTCCTCATATAGATAGCACTTCCTCCTAAATCCGAGCTTTGCTGTTCCACAGAACTGTAAATCACACGCCCCAAGCAGGCTTCCTGTCCAGGATGCAAGGGAGTCCCCATGTCTGGGACAGGGAGCTCTCAAGGCTGGCGATGCAGTGCCTTAATGTACAGATTGGAGCCCAAGATCAGATTCCCATTGGAAACTGTAGATTGGGTTCTTGTTCTGTATGGTCCAGTGTGAAACTCTACATATTTAGTTGAACATTGGGCAATGGTCCATTTAAACATAAGTTTAAAGCAACATTAATGTGTACCTTTGCAAGCAGCCTTAGCCTACATTTCGTAACCTCTACCAGATGTTGTGTAGACATGTACAGAAAAATGTTCGAAGCTACCAGATGTTCAGGACGCTCAGGCCACAAAGGCAGAAGGCTCTGCCATTCTGAGTCAATGGACTCCACTCAGGAGGGAACTCAAACCATTCTTGCTATGCTGTAACTGCTTGCATAACATAGATGTAAAATCTAAAGTATTAAAACTTTACTCCCATTCCCTTGTGATTCACCAAATCCCCTGACTGGAGAAAGCAGAGAAAGAGAAACACACCAACCAGCCAAACCTGCCATGACTGGGAGGGGCATTGCATATTTTATATACAATATTTTTTCACATTTGTTTAGAAAAGCTGTCAAGCTTGTCATGTAGTTTGTGCATTCCTACTTCCCAGTAGATATTTTCTTTCTGTTCTCTATTAGTTTATACATCTTGGAGTATTTATTTGTTAATATTTTTTATAATAAAAAAAGGTTAAAAAGATCTGTTTTGTGATTCCCAGCCGCCTATGTTGCATAGAAAAGACACCACTTGTAGTCGCTCGGTTTCACCATAATTTCTATCCAGGGATCTGGCCTGTCTTTTAACAACAAGGGACTTGAACAACACTCAGCGCCTGACCCTAAAATGGCTGCCACTGATCTCACATGGACAAGCCTCTTGGCTGAAAACCCCCAGCCTCAGAGCCACAGTGATCAACAACCACGAACTACCCCTGTTCCTCACCCTCTGCCGGCGGATTCCAAACCGCATGGCCGATCCCAGGTGGAGCTGCTCCGACAGCTATAGGGGAGACTGGCTCTGGCACACCGCTTTGGCCATCAACTACCCAGCCGGTCTTTGGAAATTTGTCTTGTCTTCTCCTCAGCAGCTGTCGCCTTCCTCTGGACTTCCAACTCTACCTGATCTGTTTTTTCTCTCCTCTTTGCTCTTTAATTGTTTTCCAGTTGAGACCTAGCTATTTGGCTGATGCCCCGGTGGAGCTATCCGATAGCGAAAGAGGAGATGGGCTGTGGACTTCCTCCTCTGCCTTCACCTACCCAGCCGGACTTTGGGAAGACTCTACTGTGTCTCTCCATCCTATCTACCTCCTACCCACCTCCTACCCTTTACCCCACCCCCTTACCCTTCTAAGCTCCATTTATTTCGTCTTCTATGTTCTTGAAATGTTTTTCTAGTAACTGATGTAACGTGTAAATGATGTAATTTTGTAATTCCTGTGGAACCTTATGTAAAGTGCTCTGATAACTCCGGGTCTAGCCAGCGCTATATAAAACTCTCAAAATAAAATATACAAATAAATAAAATACCTAAATTCAGAGCAGGCTCTGCCCGTATTCGTTTTGAATTTCTTTCAGGACATCAGGTATTACCGCCATAGACGGAACACCATCTGTTTTAGTGTAGATAGCAGCAAAGACTGTACCCCAAGTGGTGCAGTCTTCCAAGTGTGGTGTTATCCCCATTGGTAAACAGATTGTTAGAATTCTATTTTTCTCTTAAGGGCTAGTAATAGGGAATACCGCTTCAATTTGAATAACTTTTTGAGCTATCCAGAATGGAATTTGTTCACGTTTTGTGGGCATTTTACCCATGATTGCGTGTAAAGTCTGTGGAGTGATTTTTAGTGTATTCCCCTGGTGGGAGCATTGTCTTGTAATAGCTATTGTTGGTTGGACTGTGAAAGTTCACATGCCATATTGAACCAGTTGTCTATAAATTTTAATTATTTCTTTGAGTTGAGCAAGTAATTCAACATATGACATGTCTTAGATGTCAGGATGAGGCATGTAGCCGGCTAAAATCGGCCATGTTGCTCCTAGTGGACCGAGCCTGGTAATGTGATTGTAATGTTTTACGGAGCCTTTAAACCAGAGATCATGCTCCTGGTATGTGAATGGAATTTCAATAGCCTCAAAAGGAATATATTCCTCAGGTGGTTCATCTTCTTGGTAGAAGTGAAACGTTTTAGTCACTGGATATGATTCAGGGAATACTATCCATGAGAAGAATACCTCTGTCTAGTGGGATTCATGTGCCTCTATCGCAAAAACTGCTCCACCACCTCTTGGTGTTAGGTCATGTTTTACAAGTTTTAGAGTGATGGCTCTCCCTAAATTTGGAGTGATGATTATTGCATTTTCATTGGTTTCATTAACCTGTATAATCAAAAGCTGCTGCGACATGGTCAGGTACAGCTCCACCGGTCATGGTGTTAGTTTCGTTATCGGACATTGTTTAATGAAAAATGCAGATTAAGTTTCAAGGGAACAAAGATAAGGTGAACAATATTTTGGAACAGTGTATCCTTCAGCGCTGAACAAACCAAAAAACTATTACATAGGATTTTCTTCCTACCCAGCTATGGCGGAAATTATACCTACCCACTCCAGACGTCTTATGGAGTGGAGTAGGGGTCTCTGAAAAAAGCACAACTGAGTTACTTCAGTATCTAGCGTTAAATGAGTCCTTACCAAAATGTTGGGTGCCAAGTAGTGTATTTCCATCAGAATAATATACACTTTAGTTTTGACATAGAACTGAGGTTAGTATGTCTCTATCGAGTACATTAAACTTAATTACTTGTGTGTGCCAGGTAACTCGGAGGTCACTAGAAACTTCTCGAATAAACAAGAAGGGATTAGTTTCTGACCGCATAAATATGGAAACTTTATTTCCCTTTAGAATAAGTACAGTCTCAGAATCTTGGAAACCTTAGATAACAGTTTCACTCACTCAATCGTACATGCTTCGTTTCTACAGAGTTACACAGAAATAGATAGACGGGCATTTCAATAAAAAAGGGTTTATTGAACAGTTTTATTTCTCATGCAAGAGATATGAACTACTACAATCGTAAGACAGAATGCGAAGTATAATACATACAGCGGTAGCAGTAAGATAAAATAATACAGCAATAGCATGGTTTGTAGCTATGAAATATATTCATAAAAATACATACATAAATAACACAGGCTAAAATGTGAAAACTCGTTTGGTGCTTCTAGCTAGTGCTACCCCAGTGTACCTAACCTAAGTGTAGTACGAGGTAAGAAGTAGGTGCTGTTTGTCAATGGTCTAGTTGAGCTATAGTTTGGATTGGTATTGCCAAGATTAGCCAAAAGTCCCTCTAGGTTCTAGTCCGCTCCATACCTTGGAATGAGAGAGGTTGGAATTTCTTTCCGGGTCTCGATCTCTAACACCCCGCAAGGGGAGCCAGAAACACTGGAGCTGGATTCTCTGCGAGGAGAATGACCGCGTCTGGTCAGTGCATCAGGCGGGGAGTCGACTTCTTTCTGAACTTGCCGCGGCGAGCCGTGTCGTGCAATTATGCAGCCGAACCGTGATTTGCCATTGCAAGTGAAAGTATATTTATACCTTGAAGGTGTTTAGAAATGCCAGTATTGATGTAAAAGGGCAGAGGAACGTCATGAATGAACCCCTAAGGAATAGATGTTCATGCATAATAAATGCAATCTTGGAGAAATCAATAATCCAAGTAAGGGGAAGTCCTAAAGGCTTAAGAGTCTGGTTTTCCAAGAACTCGTTGTGACGTGGATGGACGGATGCAGGTGGCCATGCCTGTATTTGGTTAGCATGGAGAATGCCTAAATAAGGGTAGGATATCTGCCCCTAAATATGGGCAACGCGAATTGTGTCTATACAAGGGCATAAAACGGGGCACAGGAGTATCTAAAATAGTCTGAATGCGATCTGATGTGAGTGCACGTCCCTCCTGTTTTTTTTTTTTTTATTAAAAGTTTTATTAAAGAAGTTGCAATGCAACTGTACAATACAAGACAGTAGCTCCATGCTGAGACACAGTGCAAAGTGGCGAGGTACATTCCAACATAGTCATATCCTGTACAATGAGTGGCAAAATGTCAACAGTAAAATCTTGAAAGAATATCGTGGCAGCGCAGTGCTTCTTAGGAAGAAATTCACCTGGGCGGGCAGGCATGGGAAGGGGAAGCCCCGGGGGGAGAAACGCAGGGACAATCAGGAAGAAAACAGTTAGGGGCTCGGCAAATGACCAGCAACAGCGACCGACGCGGGCCAAGGGCCGGCAGGGAGCGCGGGGGAGGCAACACCGGGAGGAATCCGTGGGCAGAAAAAGCACTAAGGAGGAGAAGAAAAGGAATACGGCATCGGCCGCCGCGGGCACGGGGCTGGCGGGGAGCGCAGCGGAGGCAGCACCGCTAAGAGAGGAGCGGGAAAGGAGGTAGGCGACCAGGGGGCCCCAAATGTTGACCGGTCGAGATCTAGCAGGCATCAAATCCCAAAATTCACAAAGGAGCGTTTGACAACAGGAGGCATCCTCCAGCCAACTGGCAACCACAGCCCCAGCACATAGCAACCCTGCGTCTCGCCAGCATCAAGAGCATTGAAATCAGCCGGCGTGAAGCGTCAGGACAAGGTTTGACGAAGCCAAGAAGACCGAGAAGGGGGTCCGGACGAACTGCTACACCAGTAATCTCAGAGATAGCGGAGCAGACCTCCAGCCGGAACACCTGCACCCTAGGGCAGAGCCAGGCCAGATGGGCAAAGTTTGCAGCCAGTGCAGAACATCGCGTACAGAAGTCCTCGGGAATGAGCCCCAAGCGATGAAGATGCAATAGAGTGCTAAAGAACCTGTGCAAAAACTTGAAGTGAATCAAACGGAGCCAGTAGTTCGGGGAGAGTTTGGTAGTTTGGTTGCAGCAATAAAGCCAGTCTGGGTCCGAAATAGCCACGTCGAGATCCACTCTTCGCGCGCTCGAGTCCAGTAGATGGGAGAGGCTACCAAAGCAAAGGCATACAGTCTGGTAACAAGCTTGTGTGGGGACGCAGAAGTATATACGAAATCCAGTGCTGGGAAAGTAGGCGGAGGCTGCGGAAAGGTCGGGTGTAGTTTCCGGCAGGTGGCACGCAGCTGGTAAAATAGAAGAGTATCCATCAAGGAAGGGGACTCAGGAAGGGAGTAGAAGGAATTATGCAGGTACAGATTTGCTACAGTCCTGAGGCCCCGCAATGCCGCATGTCGAGACATACTAGAGGACTGAAGGGGCGGAACATCCGGGTGGGCACGGCATTGGCGGACAAGAAAGAGAGACCAGAAAGGCGGCGCAGATATGACCATGCCCATCGTAGTGTCTTCGCAGTATTTACCTCCGCCCGAGGGCGCACCGCAGGGACGACAATGCAGTAGATAGGGGCCAGGGGGAGGCAACATCCGATTCCACCGCAACGTGGGGTTAGTAAGGGGTAGGATGCAGCCAAAAATGAAGAAAGCTGGCCTGAGCGCAAAGTGCGTACAGACGAAAATCCGGCGCACCCAGCCCACCAGCTGTGAAGGACTGGGCTCTTTTGGACCCAGCGGTGCCAGGGCACAACACCTGAAACCTTCGTGGGTAACCTGCTCCGGCGTACAAGTCACAGAGACACGGGACACTTCCTTCGGCGTCAAAGAGTCAAGGTTTATTTACTGCAGGGAACACAGAAGTCGCAGGAAGTACATCGAGTGTAGTTCGGGGAGACTGCTTCAAATTGGTTTTGTGGATCGCTCCTTTTATACAGTTTTTACCCATAAGATAACATGAGACACAATAGTTTACAACCCGGTTCCCACATTTAGCTCTCAGAGGGGTCGCTTTGGTCACTTTGAAACACATAAGGTCCGGAACATAAGTGCGGAAACATTTGGCGGTTCCCAACTGTAAAAACCCATCTTCCCACCATTAGCAAATTCCAATCAGCAGTAAAGTAGATCAAAATAGGAACGAAGACAGGTGCAGAGGAAGACGGAGACAGTGGGGAGATCGGAAAGGGTGTAAAAGGGGAGGTAACGAGAAGCACGAGATACAGGCATCAAAGGGACGTGCCTAATGAGATGCACGGCTGAGACAATAAGTCCGTGCGGCAAGATGAGCCTCGAGCGGCGCCATCTGCCTTACAGTAGCAACCCCCTCATCATAAAGACACTTTCAAAGAACATGTGTCTTCCGCAAATATCTTGGGAGTCCCAGGGTCGCGAAGCGGACAGCGTCCGTTCGCTGACTACTTGAGGGCAAGAGACAAAATGGATGCCGTATCTAAGATGGAACCCGTGGGTACAGATGAAAAACCCACGTAACAAACGAACGGTTTAAGCTAGCACAGCGAAACTGCGCACACTTACTAAATTCGTCATTTGCGGTTCATAGATGCTAGACTCGACCATATTCGTACGAGTCGAAAACACCACTTACAATTGTCACGGAACCTCAGACGCTCCTTTTGCCCTCATGTAGGCAAGCACTAGTCGGAATCATATTCGATATTCATCAGACCATCAAGATGTCGTTGTAGCATAGCTCTGTCCAACCGAGTCCCCTTGGTAACAGATGGTTGTCTCATACACGTTGTAGCACAGAGGCCACATAAGGCAGGACCACACTGCACACAAAGGCAACACGTGAACAGGAACACTACCACAACCCCGATGATCGTCAGAATCTTCCAACCCCAAGTCGACAGCAGGCCCCAAAACCAACCGAGTAGCGTCCAATCCCCTACATCCACGTGTATGGATTCGGAGATCTTATGCAACTTCGAGATGGCTTGATAGACAGTAGGAGCATTATCAGGTATGAAAATGCAACAGCTCGAATGGATCACTTTACATACCCCACCGCGATCTGCCAAGACGACATCTAAAACCATACGGTTTTGCAACGTCATAAGTCTCTCCGCCTGAAGTTCTGAGGTGATATTACCAAGGGCACTGGCAGTAATATTAGCTGTCGATTCTACCACTCGAGTCAAATGTCTCAGGTTCCTACTATTAACCATAGGTCCCCAAAACGGGAGGAAACCCTTGAAAAAGTCTCCTGCCTCTTGACCGGCAGTATCCTCTTCGCTAATTACGCCTCGTACAACTCTAGCCTTATGATAATCGGCATCTACAGTGAACGTCGGAGGCAACAGATTTGCAACGAAACATGAGCCCATGAAGTCTGTGGGCAACCATGTGTATGCACGATCATGACAGATAAAGTATGTACCCTTGGCAGCCAGAAACACAGGGGTCGGGGACATTGGCAGAAGGTAACTTTCAGTGCAAGCACTTGCTCCAAGTGAGGCTTGCGAACCACGACCCACAAGACAAAGATTACCAGTGTGGGGTACGACCCATATTGGAGACGAGCTTTTAAGCTGCTTTTCATTAGTGAACGTACTATATTCCCCTCTACTTAGGACCCTATAGGCTTGTACCTCTTCTTTAGGGATGAGAAAAGCATCATGGATCTCATCTTCCATATCCGCTATTGCCATCGATAGCACCCACTGATACGAGGTAGGACCAGGGTTGGGGGAACGTTGTTCTGGAGTGGGGTGGAAACCCAGTGCGCTTCGAAGCATTGTTTGAAATGCTCGAGCTGACCCTTGGGAACTATACGGTAACACCAGATATGGAATTCCCTTACCCGTAGTATGTGGCATCAACCCACACACCCAACAATTAGTAGTGTTAACCACTAACTGATGCTGATGGAGGAGCTGGATAAAGGAATTGTTGCGGAATTCTACACGTCTAGCCTGTTCGTGTTCCGGTAACATATGAAAGGAATGAGGAGAAGCAGTAGAAGTAAGATTAGGGTAAGGAGTAGGAGTAGGGGTAGGAAGTAAGAAGTAAGACATAGTGTAATACACCCCACCCGCCAAAAATGCAGAAGCAGTCAGAAACAATACAAACAATGGAAATACAAAACATTTAGTACGACTAAGTTTCTGCAGTCTGACTCTATACGCCTGAGCTCCTTCCAAATCATTCAGCTTCGAAAATGCCATTTCCCTACGACCGTCCGCAACGTTTCTTGACGCACTTCGTTCTGTGCAGCAATAGTCAATCCCCAGGAGTTCCTAGGAACCGACGGCCTTTAACCTAGCGTCAAGACCTACTGTCCAGAAGGAAGTACGCGCGCGGCCCTACGGCCCTCAATACACAATATGTATTTTATTTAGCACAATATTTCAGCTGTGGAAGGAAAAGATGCAAGGAAGAAGCTTATTATATGTACAAAACAATTTTCAATGATACGAATTGTTCAAAGTTGATCAGGGGAAACGAGGATATTGCAGTTATCAATTCAGCAAAGCAAGAAAATTTTATTTGTCCTTAGTATGAGAACGCAGAGAATATCGATGTTTCCCGAGACGTGTCTGCTCGTCGAACAAAGGATCCGTTGAAGAGACAGCGTCCTGTTGATCAATTGGTTGATTTGATCTTGAGTCTTTTGCTGACAAATGTTCAACAGTGGCTTTCTGCTGCGCTGAGTGTTCACCAACAAGCTGTGCGTCGCTAAAAGGTACAAACGCCGGCAATGTTTCTGCTTCTGTTGACGCAATGCCTTTCCTCACCCACGGGTCTGCCGGCAAAGGAATAGGGACTCGCTTACAATGGGTAGCATGTACCCAATTCTTCCGCCCCTCAAGACGAACGGCAGTCCTCGTGGCCAGGAGCACCTGGTAAGGTCCGGTGAAACGGGGGTCCAGATTCTTCTTGCGTGAAAAATTACGGGTAACTACCCAATCTCCGGGCTGGAGCTGGTGGCCTGGACCCTCCGTCTGCGTCGGCAAGGCGTCGTAAACCTGTTGATGAATTAACCTCAGTTTAGCAGTCAAGTCATGTAAGTAATCAATCAACATCGGATACTCAAGATCAACGAATATACCTGGCCTAGGAACCCCCCACACATTCGCAGGACGGCCGAACACTATTTCATAGGGACTAAGCCCTATTCGGGAGTGTACAGTCGCCCTAGTTGACAGTAATGCTAGAGGCAAAGCGTCAGGCCACGAAAGTCCAGTCGTAGCCTGAATCTTCGCTAGCTTTAGTTTAAGGGTACCATTGTACCCTTCAACCAATCCAGCTGACTGGGGATGATTGGCGCTATGGAATTTTTGATTAATTCCAAGGCCCTTACACACACTCTTCATCACACTTCCAACAAACTCACTTCCGTTATCTGACCACACGACTCTAGGCATTCCATACCGAGGAAAGTATTCCTTCAGTAGGATTTTCGCAGTAGACAAAGCAGTATTATCCTTGAGGGGATAGGCCTCGATCCATCGGGAGAATGCGCAAACCACAACCAAAACATATTTCAGGTTATTGCATCGCTCCATATGGATGAAGTCCAATTGGATCACCTCAAAGGGATACGAAGGAGGAGCAAAACTGCCAGGGGGAGTTGGGGTTCCTTTGCCAGGATTGTACATTATACACACCATACAATTCTTCACCAAGCGTTCAGCACACTTAGTAATTCCATCATTCTTCCACACAGCAGCCAACAACTTACAAATACCTTTCGCGCTAATATGTGCTAACCCGTGTGCCATTGTCACAACGGCCAGTACATACGCATCAGGCAACATCCATCTTTTCTGATCCGACAAATCAATCCAGCAACCATTCACATCCAACCTTCCCGTACTTTCTTTCCACTTCATCTTTTCAATGTCGGTGGCCTCATTCTGTATTGCTTTCACACTCTCTATAGTATCCTCACACATACTCGATTCTGTAGGCCACCTAACCGAACTCGTCACATACATTCGAGTGCTAAGGTTCCGGGCAGTCTCCTTAGCAATCTCATCTGCAAACGCATTACCACGACCAACATCATCCGTCACTTTACGATGCGCACTACATTTAACAATTGCAACTTGAGCAGGCAAAGTCAATGCATCCAAAAGATCGTTCACAAGCTGGCCATGCTGTATTTTCGTGCCATGTGACGTGAAGAAACCACGCTCTCGCCACAACCGTCCAAAGCTATGCGCTACACCGAAAGCGTACTGGCTATCGGTGTACACATTCACACGTTTACCTTTTGCTAATACACATGCTCTAGTAAGAGCAATCAGCTCTGCAGCTTGGGCAGAGTTCTGATTCAATCTCGCAGTCTCAACAACAGTATTCAACGTCACAACAGCATAAGCAGTAGTCACATCACCATTCGGCAATTTAAAACATGACCCATCCACATACAGAGTGCCCTCCGGGTCTTCCAATGGGGTGTTTTTAAGGTCCACTCGACCTTTTGTTTCCTCCTCTGTCCGCAAGTAACAGTCATGTTCTGCTACTTCATCTGACTCTGCACTAATTGGTAACAAAGTTGCCGGATTTAGGACATTACAACGTTTTATCTGAATGTGGCTTGCCAAGAGCGTCAATTCGTACCCAGATAACCTCGCACTCGTCAAGTGCTGAGTTTTCGTTCGATTCAAAAGAGTATCGACTGCATGCGGAACCATCACCGTAAGCATATTATCCATGACCAATCCTGCTGATTGTCGGATGGAGACCGCAGCTGCCGCAGTTGCTCTCAAACAACTCGGCAATGCTCTAGCTACTGGGTCTAAGGTCGAGGAAAAATATGCACATGGACGTTGCTTACCACCAAAAGGTTGCGTTAAGACACTCAAAGCACAACCTTCCCTCTCATGAACATATAACGTGAACGGCTTGCTGTAATCAGGGGTACCTAACACAGGAGCCGAACACAATGAGTCACGTAATTCAGAAAAACTTTTCTGACATTCTTCCGTCCATGGTAAAGGAGTAGAAACATCCTTGCACGTAAGAGCCACCAGTGGTTTCGCTAGCAATGAAAAATTAGGAATCCACTGCCTGCAGTACGACGTGATACCTAGAAAGGCACGCACATCTCTCTGGGTTTGTGGCACAGCCATTCGTGCAATCGCTGCAATTCTCTCTGGGGTCAATCTCCTTCCCTCCTTTGACAATAAGTGACCGAGGTAGGTTACTTCTTGACAACAATATTGGAGCTTAGAAGGTGACACCTTGTGATTTAACTCACAGAGATGTTGCAGCAACGATACCGTAGCGATTTTGCAAATGTCCTGAGTATCAGCAGCCACCAATAAGTCGTCGACATATTGGATTAAAGCCGCACCAACCGGCAACCTAAACGCATCCAGTTGACCCTTCAAGGCTTGACTGTAAATCGATGGACTTTCACAGTAGCCCTGAGGAGCGCGTTTGAACCGGAAGCTACGTCCACCAAGAGAGAAACCGAAAAGGTCCCTGCTCTCTTCGGCAATCGGGATGCTGAAAAACGCATTTTTCAAATCAATCACCGAGAACCACGAAGCAGTAGCTGGAATCAGAGTCAGTAGCGCCGTGATGTCAGGCACAACAGGGAATTGAGGAACCACAATTTTATTTACCTCCCGTAAATCGATAACAAGACGATAAACAGGCGGTTTGGTAGGGTCAGTACGTTTAAGAATGGGCAGTACAGGGCTATTGCACACGTTTCCCCGAGTCTCCTCAATAACATCTTTCTCGATCAAATCATAGATGATCGCTAACAAAGCTCGTTCACCATCAAGGGAGATACGGTATTGGGGAATACGTGGCAATCGCACATTCAATTTCAACTGAACAACATAAGGGGAGATATCAAGTAGGCCCACATCATTTGGACCCGTCGCCCACAAAGACGCAGGAAGAGAATCCAATTCCGGTGGAAGCTTATCGAGAGACAAATACATGGGAGAGACTACTCTCTCTCCAAACGTAAGCTGTACACCCGCAGGAGAACAATACAAAGTTGCATACAAACGTTTAAGCAAATCCAGACCCAAAAGATTTTCACCACAACCCGTGGTTAAAATCAACGGAGCTTCGAGCTCACGAGGCCCAATTTTAAGGGGCAAAGGGCACGAAACTGGATTGCTAACGGGGGCGCCAGAGAATCCAACGGAAACATTTGTTAAGCCAGACAAAGGTGCGCCAGGGAGTTTCGAATGCATGATAGAACTTTTCGCTGCACCAGTGTCCAACAGAAAAGGCTCAACGACGCCCGATGTAGCAACTGCGACGTAAGGCCCTCTCTGATCAACCGGAACTGATACCACTCCCTCTCCTTGTCTTTGGCTGTCCTAGTAATTACTATCGTCAGTTCCCTGATCGACGTAATAATCGTCTACATTGTACTGCGCAGATCGTCCTTGTGATGATCCACGTTGATCGAAACAGTTATTAGAATTAGATGAATTGTCAGAACGGTCGTTCTGAGCACCACGGCCTCTACCACGTGATGTATTCTGGGAACCACCACGGCCTCCTCTAGACGAATTACCACTATTACGGTCATTTAAAGCAGGACAATCAAATTTAATGTGTCCCTCCTGTCTACAATAAGCACATTGATTGTACCCTAACGAAGATCGTTGGAAAGAGGAATCATTACGCGGCTGCGATCGATTCGATTGCGACTGTGATCTATTCTGCTGAGACGCATTCTGATTAGAACGCGGCGGATATGCTTGTTGCAACAACACTTTAGTTTTCAGCTCTTTCGTCTTTTTATCAGCACGGTCAGTTTCCTCTTTCTCTCTATTTTCGTAATATTGTGCCGTAGCCAATATCTGAGCTGAGGTAGAAACGGCCCACGCACTTTCTGAATTCTTCAGTTTAGTGCTCAAGTCGGGCAATAAGTTCGATACGAATTTATCCACAAACAACCGTTGTCCACCCTCAGTACCCATATCCTGTCCACTATGATCAACGAATGTTTCCTCAAATCTCGTAAAGAAGTCTGAAACACTCTCATCCTTCTTCTGCTTACAGGCTGACAACTTGTCCCAATTCACCCTCATAGCTGGCATGAGCGTTTTCATTAATGTAATGATTCGCTGGGGAAGAAGTTCAATCAACTGATCGGGTTTAGTAGCAGCCACTTGTCCAGCGTCTGCCGCTGTAATAGCAGCCCAATCACCACCTAATTCATTTGTGTGATCTTGGTGACGAATCTTGGCCCATACCGGTTGCGGTACGACATTGCCAAACAACATGTCGATATCGGCAAGATTCATTATCGTAGCGTCTACGAGCTGCGATAATTCCTTATAATACCCTGCAGGATTTTTGCGAGGATCGGGCAAAGTTTGTTTCACCTGAAGCACTTCCGATCGTTTCCATGGGAGGTGTATCCACACTCTCTGGAAATGCGCCGGAACCGGCTGGGCAGCATTAGTATTATCAGCTGGTATCCAAACCGGCGGAACTTCACGCATAGGATATTGGCCAGACTCATCTCCTCTCTCAATGTCCTCAACGAACAATGCATGAGGAATAGGAGCGGGACGAAAAGATAACAACCGCTCAATAGCGCGTCGGACATTAGTGTCGACTATCAGTCCAGTTGCGAACTGAAGCCGAAGTTCAGACAGGGCGTACAGCACCTCGTCAGGCGCAAAGGCCACTATCTGATCATGTAAGAACTTGCACATTTCATCAAACACATATCTCTGAGTAGGTATGTTGAATTGATCAAACGTTTCGAGGACAACACGAGGTGGATTTCTAACAGGGTTTAGTATCCAACCCATCGCCATATTGCATAGCGCAACACGTTCTCTATTAGCAGGAAGCTGGCTACGTCTCTGAGGACCATCAGAACCAGCAGACCCAAAAACAGGTCCAAGCGACTGAAAGAAGTTTGGCACACTAGGAGAAGTACGGGTACGAGTAGAGGGACAAGAATAAGACACAGGACTAACAAGAGAAGGAGTAGAGACATTAGCAACAACAGGGGTTAACAGCACAGGAGCAGTAGTGTGAGCAGGAGTATGTGGAAGCGGAGGAGCAGTAGGAATAGAAACAGGCAAAGGAGCAGGAACAGTCGGAAGAGCGGGTGCAGGTGGAGGAACTGGTGGAGGAATAACAGGTGGAAGAACAGGTACGGCAGGGACCACAGGAGCTGCGATACCCTGTACGTACGGAGGTGGCGACTTCATAAGATAGGACATTAAAGAATCCTCAACGGCCTCTTCCTTCTTATCCGACTCCGTAGGCAAAGCAGGATAGCATTTATCTATAGACATACGCTGTAGCCTCTCAAACACTTCCTTATCCTTATCCTCCTTATCACGCTGAAACTGCTCAGCTTTCTTCACTATGGTAGCAACATTATCTCGCTCACTACGTTTATTCTGTCTGATCTCTTTCTGTCGGGCTTCTTTGCGCCAGAACCGAAAGGCATCAAACATGGCCGGCCTAGATTTGCGTTCGAACAACTTTATTTCCAAATTATCTAAGATCGACGCTTCGAAGCTACCGTGAGGTGGCCAACGAAGATCACCGTCTTTCTTTGTATATTTTATCCAATAATCGTTAAAAGCAATCGGGCCTAGCCCATGTTTGCTATATAGGTCATAAGTAGGAGTTCCAACCGGAGGTATCGGACACGAGTCCTCCAGCAGGGAATCCGCACCACAAGGTCTAAAGCAACTGAACAAAGTACTGCGACCAGGCATCTTGCACACTAGCCGAGTTTCACAAACTTCAAGGGTTACGGGATTTACCAAGTCCCAGCAAGAACAAAACCCTCGGTCTTTGGCGGCTGCAGTCGTCAAACAAATACAACAACAACAAAGTACGCTAGTAAAGTGTCACCGACAAAAACACTCACACAGCGTGCACAACAAAAACACTCGCTAAAGTGTTTACAACCAAGGACACCCGCTAAAGTGTCTACAACAAAAACACTCGCTAAAAGTGTTTACAACCAAGGACTCTGGGAGCGACCCACAAATACTTAACTCAAAGATCAATGGCGTCCTCAGGAAGGCCCGTCTATCGTCTCGCTATACCAAGGTCTACGCCAGGCGCCAAAACAGGTCTACAGTCAGGGCAGCAGTCCGTCGCAGCCGTTAGGAGGCGGGAATCTTCGCGGGAAAAGTCTTCGGGCCACTTATTTCGACAACAGGATCGATGAAGCGGGGTGCACCTTCCCTCGGAGATTTCACACGAAGTTCCTCACGATCGTCGGGCTTGGACCGGTACCACTGATGCAGCCCCACGTTGGGCGCCAACTGAAGGACTGGGCTCTTTTGGACCCAGCGGTGCCAGGGCACAACACCTGAAACCTTCGTGGGTAACCTGCTCCGGCGTACAAGTCACAGAGACACGGGACACTTCCTTCGGCGTCAAAGAGTCAAGGTTTATTTACTGCAGGGAACACAGAAGTCGCAGGAAGTACATCGAGTGTAGTTCGGGGAGACTGCTTCAAATTGGTTTTGTGGATCGCTCCTTTTATACAGTTTTTACCCATAAGATAACATGAGACACAATAGTTTACAACCCGGTTCCCACATTTAGCTCTCAGAGGGGTCGCTTTGGTCACTTTGAAACACATAAGGTCCGGAACATAAGTGCGGAAACATTTGGCGGTTCCCAACTGTAAAAACCCATCTTCCCACCATTAGCAAATTCCAATCAGCAGTAAAGTAGATCAAAATAGGAACGAAGACAGGTGCAGAGGAAGACGGAGACAGTGGGGAGATCGGAAAGGGTGTAAAAGGGGAGGTAACGAGAAGCACGAGATACAGGCATCAAAGGGACGTGCCTAATGAGATGCACGGCTGAGACAATAAGTCCGTGCGGCAAGATGAGCCTCGAGCGGCGCCATCTGCCTTACAGTAGCAACCCCCTCATCATAAAGACACTTTCAAAGAACATGTGTCTTCCGCAAATATCTTGGGAGTCCCAGGGTCGCGAAGCGGACAGCGTCCGTTCGCTGACTACTTGAGGGCAAGAGACAAAATGGATGCCGTATCTAAGATGGAACCCGTGGGTACAGATGAAAAACCCACGTAACAAACGAACGGTTTAAGCTAGCACAGCGAAACTGCGCACACTTACTAAATTCGTCATTTGCGGTTCATAGATGCTAGACTCGACCATATTCGTACGAGTCGAAAACACCACTTACAATTGTCACGGAACCTCAGCTGACATAGGCAGGGTTAGGATGTCGTAGGCAATCCTGGGCTGCCGCCCTGCCCAGACCAACGAGACCACCAGCGAGCGAAGCCGGCGGAAAAAATAAGAGGTGAGAGGGATAGGTATGTTAGAGAAAAGATGGAGGAATTTGGGGAGGACCACCATCTTGGCTATGGCAACGCGACCAGCCAGGGACAACGGCAGTCGACTCCACTGAGGGATTTTAGACTCCAACCAATCCACCGCATGGCCAAAATTGGATCTCCAGAGTTCGTCCGGGTCCCTGCTCAGCCAAATGCCCAAGTATCGCGTAGGGTCAGACGCCCACTCAAAAGAAAAATCGGGAGCAAACGAGAGAGTGGTGTTCGTCAGGGGGAAGAGCACGGACTTACTCTAGTTGACCTGAATGCCAAAGAGCCCGCCAAACCGAATAACCTCCCGCACCAGGGGACTGAGATTGTCCTGGGGATGGCAAACATAAAGAGGGGCGTCGTCAGCATACATTGAGATCAGGAGGGAGCGGGATGAAAAACCAATACCCCTGTGGGTGTGGTGCTGCCGCAGACGGACCGCTAGGGGTTCCATGGCGATGGCAAAAAGCATGGGTGATAATGGACACCCATGCCTGGTTCCGCGAGTAATGCTGATGGGATCAGACACCTGTCCATTTATACGAAGACGGGCTGTGGGGTCAGTGTATAGGAGCCGAATGTTCGGCAGACAGTGGGCACTAAAACCCATACGAGACAGGACATAAAAATGGAAGGGCCATTCCAGGCTGTCAAACGCCTTTGTGGTGTCAAGCAGTGCCGCCACGGCTGGAAGGTCAGGGGTAATTTGGTGGAATACGGAAAAAATGGTGCAGAGATTGTGGGAGGTGGCCCTACCGGGGATGAAGCTAGATTGGTCGGGGAGGGGAATGGTGGGCATTAATAATAAGAGGGGAGAAGCAATCAGCTTGACGAAGATTTTATTGTCTATATTAATAAGGGAGAGGGGGTGATAGGAATCACATTGATCAGCGGGTTTATCGGGCTTAAGAAGCAGGGTCAGCGAGGCCTCGCGGACGGACGGCGGAAGCGTGCCTGTGTCGAAGGATTCGTTCAACATGGCAGCCAGATGTGGGACCAGGAGAGAGGCAAATGCTTTATAAAAGGAGGCAGGCAGGCCGTCCAGGCCCGGTGCCTTGTGGCTCAGGAGGCCACTAATAGCTGCCAGTATCTCATCTTTCGAGAAGGGCTCGTCGAGGAATTTACGGTGATAGTCTGCCAGCCAGACCAGGGCGATGGACTCAAAGTATCGGTCAAACTCTTCCGAAGGAGGAGGGGAGCTTACGGAATAAAGACTGGAATAGAAGGCGAGAAAGCGGGACTTGATTTCCTCCGAGGACGTGGTGCGATCCGGACCCCCATCACTAAGGGCCTGTCGCAGGGATTCCGTGCTCAGACAGAACTGTGCATAGAGGCTTGAAACCTCAGTGAATTAGGGTGTGCCAAAACTCACCTTAGTATCCACAATCCCCTACCAGACAAGCTACAGTGCCTCATTGGTTATCATAAACTCCCAATGCTTAGACAAACCAGAACATGAACTTAGTACACCTCAGGTAACGTGGAACACATGAACACTCTTTCGTTATACTATCATTTCAATCCAGAACAAGGAGTAAAAGAGGACACGTGCACATTTGAAATGTTTATTCACTAATGCCGTGCTCTCAAGCGCAGTATCTTAGACAATACAAGCAAACATATTATAAGAAACAAAGTAATCAGCATAGTCACTAGTCCGTAGAACACAAACTGTGAAAGCATAGTATTATGCTAAAATTAATAGGGTTTAACAAAACCTAATTCTCACCCTCCCTAGCTAGTATATTATATTATATCTAAGAAGGTCTCTTGTGGGTTTTAGCAGAGCGGCCCCATACCTCGGGATCCTAGTGGTGAGGGATCACATCATCAGCAACCAGCTCTCTGCATGCGAAGCACCATCAAGTGTGTTTGTATGCTCTTGTGCAAAGCAATATAAAACGCACCTAAAAGCCAGAACTTGGCTACAGCTGCATGTATGTTATGTCTAGGGACGTGCGAAGATCAGTGCTCATAACAACTACTGTGTTGAGATATCCTTGAAGGTTTTAGCACTCGCTGTACAGACATAGCTCGCCAAGCAAGACTGATATCAGTGCAATAACATATTATTCTCGCATGAACCGAAAACATTTTACTACTCTCAAAGCTAAAGCAACAATTATGTGTCGTGTCCAAAAGCAGCAGAAACGTAAAATGGCGTTTAAACAGCTAAAAAAGCCCATGCTAACTTAACACAGTAATCAGGCTACATCAATCAATACATCAGGCCGTGATGTAGGAAGCAGCAAGCAGCGGGCACTGTAGGTTAGCAAGGGTACACCCCGGGCGTTTCCGCTCCCCGAAACGGCGAGCTCGGCCCTCCCTTTCCAGGAAGGACAACTCGCGACCTGCCTCGTCTGAGAATTCAGAATGTTTTTGGCGCAGTAGCGCCAACGTATCAGGGCTAGAGCTATTCACTAGGGTGGGATCCAGATCACGAATCTCCCCCTCCAACTTAGCCAGCGCGGAGCGAATAGACCGGAGAACGCCCGCCTGCTTAGAGATGCATTTTCCCCGAATGAATACCTTAAAACCCTCCCAAAAGGTAGAGCAGAATCAACGGAGCCCATGTTAAGCTCTAAATAGTTAGTTATGGCGGTCTAGATTTCGTCACAAAATACAGAGTCCCTAAGGGCGTTGGGAGAAAGACGCCAAGTGAAAGCCCGCCGCAGAGTGTTATGGGGCCGGATGAGAGTTAGGGGACCGGATGAGAAGCCGGACCGGCGCATGATCGGTCAGGGTGCGGGCCATATGGGTGGCATCAATAGTCCAGGACAGGACGTCCGGCGAGGTGATCCAGAGGTCGATTCTCGACCAGCAACCCCTCGCACCCGTGACGCAAGTGCCCTCCTGGGCTTCAGGGCTGAGATGACGCCAAATGTCAAAGAGCAAATTGTCGTCCAAAATAGAGGAAAGAGCAGTGGCAGCCCGCGGGTGAGATAGGTGAGAGCCCGATCGGTCCAGTGTCGTGGAGAAGGTAACATTAAAATCCCCACCCCAAATCACGGCAGCGGGACCACAGGAGGAGATCAGATGCCAGGCGCGGTGGAAGAAATCCGGGTCGTCGGAGTTCGGGCCATATACTGCAACAATGTTGACCGGCTGAGCAAGCAAGAGACCATGCAAGATCACGTATCTGCCTTCTGGGTCTGTAAGGGCACTGGAAGTTTGCCAGGGGAGGCCACGGCGCAGCAGGATCGAGACCCTCCTGGCATAGGAGGAGTAGGTGGATGAGTAGGATTCTCCCCAGTAACGCGCGATGTGCCTGGAAACCGAGCTGGGAAGCAGGTGGGTCTCCTGTAAGAGACAAATGTCCACGCTATGGCGCTGTAGATGGGCATGAGTCAAGCAAGCCTTGCGGTAATCATTCAGGCCACGGACATTCCATGTCCAGCAGGTTAAATTAGCCATGAGAGAGGAGAGTGCGCGGGGAAAGCGGCAGGAAACAGTCGTGCCCAACACCCGGTCACAACGGGGAGGTCGGGAGACCTATTGGGGGGTGTACGACCGGCAGCAGCCCAGTGGATTACGATCCAGCACAGGGTGGGCGCCATTGCGCACAGGAGATGAGGGGGACTGAGGGTGCCGCAGGCGCGCCAGTGTAATACAGCTGACAAACTGAAAAGGAAATACAGCCACAGCAATGAGCAAAAACCACGACATATAATAGAGCACCTTGCATGAAAGTCAGAAAACCAGAGCTTCGAGCACAGCACAGCGTCTACAAAGGAGCAAGCATAGACAATCAGACGCAACAAAATCGCAGCAAATCAGAGCCACCACCCCACTAGAGGAACTGAACCACCCCCCACCCCCGTTACCAACAGACCAGTTGCTGCGCAAAGCCCACAGAATAGCCAACCCCCCACTCCCTCCACCCCAAAACATTCCCAACACCCCTAGGCAACAGAAAGCCCACCACCTTACACCCACTCCAACCTCCAAATCAGGCTGAGCTACCCACCCACTCCACCCCGGGGACTCACAACTAGGAAAGGACAAAAAGGCTGAGACCATGGGAATCATCTTTGTGGGGGCATGGCGAGACTTGGTGGACACCCCTGCAAAGAAGCAGGGTGGCCAAGCTTGGGTGAAACAGAGGCATCAAAAGATATGGCTCAAAATGACAGAAATTACAACGTTCACACTGTTAGTCATTGTCACTTAGGCGGCCATCATTTAACAGTGGGGACTTAGGAGGTGAAGCACGTGAGTCTCTGTCCAGGCGCTTGGCGACGGCCATGGCATCTCACGGGTCGGGGAAGATAAGTGTCCGTGCACCCTGACGGACCCTCAGTTTGGCGGGATATGCCAAGGAGTATGAAACCCCATGCTTTTGAAGGATGGGCTTGGCCGGTAGAAATTCTCTCCTGGCGGCTCGGACAGTTAAGGGAGTTCCCCTAATGTGTGATAGTGCCCTTTTCCTGCCCCGCCTGAAGGATGGCGTATCAATCACGAAAGTTTAGAATTTTCGCCACTATAGGGCGGGTGGCAGGCCAGGTTTCGGGCGCGGGCCAAGGGAGTGGTGGGCTCGCTCCACTATGAAACATTCGGGCAGAACGTCCCCGAAGAGGTCCCTTATGAGTTGCTCGACGAAATCCTCCATCTTGGACATGTTGGTGGACTCAGGCAGGGCCGAAATACGCAGGTTGCTCCGACGAGAGCGCGCCTCCAGATCCTCGTTCTTTTCTCGAATAACAGCCAGGATCTTGTCCAGCTGGAGGAGCTTTTGCCTGTCCTGAGTGGCTGCATCTTCCGCATCCCACACCCGAGACTCGAGATGAAGCAGTTGTTTGTCGTGGGACTCCACTCGGGCCTTCACTGAGTCTAGGCGGGCCGACAGTTGATCGAGCTGGGACGCAATGCTGGTGACTGTCGATTTTACCTCCAGCATGATTGCTTTCAGGTCCTCCACCTGACCCGGGGGGAGGGGGGTCCATAGCGGCAGCAGAGTCGGCCCCCTCTGAGCTAATGCTGTCCTGTTGCGAGGACCTCCGAAGGTCGAAAGCGATTTTAGGCTGCTTGGGGTCGTTCTTCGCCATTGCAATGTTCGCTCCAGAAGGTCTCAGCCGCACTGCGGGAGAGAGGGGTCGGGAGAGGAGGTGGGGGTGCCGGTAGCAACCAGGCCAGAGCAGGTACGTCAACAGAGGGCACAAAACAGTGTCCAGCAAAACCCTCAGTCCCAAGAGCCCATGAAGATGGCCGCGACTACAGATGGAGGAGAAAGTGCCCGCTTCCAAAGCAGGGGTAGGTGACGCTCAGCAGGGTGGTCCCGGCTCGAGGAGGGGGGCGATGGCCGGCGAAGCGGTGTCCCACGCCGGCCGCAGGCGGGCCACCCAGGAGGCCCCGGGGTTCAGCGGGGTGATGTCGGCATGGGTAGGGCCCAGAGGAAGACCAACGAGGCAGTGCGCAGGGAGGAAGGCAGGCAAACCCTGAGCAGCATATGTTGGCACTGGCCGCCAGGGAAAGAGGATCCGCTCGATGCGCAGGAGGGAGATGCCGGGCACAGCAGGCGGGACGAGTCCAAACAAGGCTGGGGCCCCACTTGATGCCGGTCGTGGAGCGGCCGCAGGCTCCCAAACAAGGCTGGGGCCCCACTTGATGCCGGTTGTGGAGCGGCCGCAGGCTCCCTCGTCGCGGGCCCAGAAAGACGCAGAAGACTCACAACAGGCCCAGGACCAAGGTAGGAGCCGGTGAGGCCGGGGCAAGCAGATGGTAGGGCACTCCCAACGGGCAGCTGTAGGGGTGCACAAGATGCCGCTGCGAGCACGCCCCAGCGGGGGAAATCGCCAGCGGAGGATGCCAAGGGGGATCGCCGCTCCCACAGCCCGGCCCAGACGCTGCGGCAGTCACGCAAGGCCGGAGGGAGGTGGTAGGCCGCAACTAGGCCATGGTGCCCACAGCCCAGACAGCACAGCGGGCGGCCCCCAACCCTGCCGACAGATCCCGCTACGGAAGCGCCACTCACCGGATTGTCGGGCCGTCAGCAGGGCGCCTCCACCACAGGGCGCAGCTTGCACCGGCAATCTCCAGTCCAGACAGGAGCAGGCCTCTGGCGCGGGCCCGCAGCGCCAAAAACAAGGTGTAGTTCTTCGCCGTTATGGCCTGCACCAGGACCAGGGTCGGGTTAGCAGATGCCCCGGGACTCCCAGGGTCTGGAAATCGCTGTGTGATGCAAGCGAGTCTGAGATGCCTGCCGGATAATGCCGGATAAAGGAGCTTGCCACGCCCCCCAAATGCACGTCCCTCCTTAGACAGGAGGTGACCTAAATTGGTAACCTGCTGTCTACAATATTGCAAGTTCTTTTTAGAGACTTCGTAATTATGTGATGCAAGAATTTATAACAATAACAGTTTACCTTGTTCACATTGCTCAGGAGTATCTGGTCGCAGAAGTCTATTCAACTACACCAAAAATAGTAATGATCCCTAACTAGCTACCATAAATTAAGTTCCTCTGAAGTCTGGAGTAAAGAAAAAACCCAGACATGGTATAAGCATAGAAGTACGACTGCAATTTTATTACAGCCCCAAGCATAGAAAGACTTACTTATCCCTTGATTACAAATGAGTCGGAAGGGAGTGAGGTATTTTTACTAGTTACGGTAAGTACATCCTGTTAGCAGCTTTTAATTGGAAAATGTGGCATAACATATAGAAGTTGATGCTCACAACACCGAGTTTCACGTGCATGCGTTTATTGCATGTTTTTACAAAGCAAATGATAGCAGTTTGGACCATGGCAACATTTACTGGGGGAAAATTGCATGGCGAGTAGTAAATAAAGTGGTGCTGAAAATTCCGATATGTGCAGTAACAACCACTACCATCCTATGTTCTTAGCGTCGCTGGCTTGAACTGCCCTGACCCTCATGTTTCAAAAGTAGAAAACCCAGCTGCATTGACTATTGACCAGCCTACCTCTCTTCAAATTCCGATCAAACATGGCCCGTTTGCGACCCTTCTTGTTAGTGACAGCATGAGGCCAATTCATCGACTGCCCTTTCAGAAAGGGGTGTCTGAATCTTTGGTCCATGGCTTCAAAGCACTAAACAACCCATACACCAAGCATCTCTTTCTACTAAGGATGCAAGGCCTCTTTCCTAAGGTTTTGTGTAACATGGTGCAGGACTTTGGCGGTGTTTGGTGTACCTTTATGTGAAGTAACCAAACCGCCAGCCATGTCTGTTCTCTAATCTCCGGGCTTTGCCCTGCCCCTTCCCGAGCGGTCCTTTGCCAATGAGTTTTTTTCCCCTCCTCGCCACCTGTGCCTCAATTAACCACTCCCCAGGAACAATATTTTACACTTTCACAGTAAAGAAGTGCTCTTACCAGATGGGTGGTATTTTAAAACAGGCAGTATTTTGCAATTTCCACCAGTTTCCAAAAAATACTTGAGCGCCTAAAACACCTACTATGAAAATTACTATAATTACTGGCAATGCAGAGGACGTAAATTGCAGAGTATAAATACATCTCACGCTGCTTGAATGTATCACTGAAGCATGTACCACACATCATACTAAGCAAGCCTTGCTTCTATCACTGGGCATAGTGCAGGTAAAAAAAAAAAGAACAGTTACGTTACCCTACTGAAGTTTATCTGCCTGAAGAACACAACTTTCATCCTTCCAAATTAAAAAAAACTGAGTACCATTAAATCAGGTAATAGTAACACCTGTTTCAGGGCTTAGCCAAGACAAAAGTACACTCAACAAGTTTTTATTATGCAAGTGCTACCAAGTATCCAGAGGAGAACATGACAGGCATACTTAGGCACAGCCTGTCCTAGTAGGCAGCAGTCAGCCCAAGCAGCAACAAAGCCAATGGGTTTCAATTTTGTATAGTACACAGAGGGAGAGTCCAATAACTAGAAGGGTCAAATGCACTGATGTAAACAAAGCAAGACAAATACAGGCTTTTGTACTCACACAGAACATACACATACAAGCACATAAACATACTGACAACATGTACAAGCACCCAGATGTATGTCAGTCTTGCACAAAAATAGAATCCAACAAAAATATCCTAGCTGACATATCGACTACCACAGTAATGTTAATGGAAGTGTTTATAATCTAACTATGGCCTCAAAATTCTTAACCCTACATCTAATGGCTACTGTCAGTCAAGTTCTTTCTCTGTGTATTTGTTCCATAATGGACCGTACATTATGGGAGAAATACCATATTTACTATACATCTCCCTGTAAGGGGTCCCTTCTACAGGGGCCGGCTGACTTTATTCAAAACTAATCTTGGTACCACAAGAGCAGCAACACCACTTAGGAGTGTGCTGAGAACAGGCATGTTTTCCAAATATTTGTAAAATATTACTACTCCAAACAAATATTTCAAAAGGAGAAAAATCTCCACATTAACTGCCTTCACTTTTTGCAAAGAGTGAATAACAAATCCAAACCAAAAGACCTAGGCCAAAAAATCAAGAGTGCCGCTTCAGCGACCTTAACAAACAGAAGTCTTCAACTCCCACCTGCCGATCTCTGGTCAACCTAATGGTCACTGCACAATTAAAAGCTGTTTGTACATGAGACGACCCGATGTGAGGAGGATCTGCTTTGTAGCCAGCTGGCTGATTGAAAGAGTATTTCCAAGAGGGACCAAAAGGCAATTGAAAATACCGCCTCAGGTCCGTAAAGAAGAGGGAACATTTTGACTACTCCCTGAGCCAAGAGCAAATAAAAAGGCGCCCGCAGTGGTAACTGCCGATCAGTAGAAAAGAACAAATTGTAAAAAGGGTTTGGAATATAACGATGCAAGAGTAAGAAGAACCCCAATATAAGAGAAAACGACAATTAGACTCCCTCGCATGTGGTCTCTGGAACCGGACAATAACAGGAGACGCTTTTCATACACGCACTACCGAATAAAGAAGAGCAAGGCTCCTGATGAAGTCCAAAATAATAATAAATTTTAGTTGGAAGAAGCTTGTGGCGGACATGATATAAGGATTTCCTTTGAACTTGGCAACCATCCAGTGCCAGTGGTATAGGAGAGACATATTCATTATTGTCTTGAAAAAGATGGTCAAATTTTTTTACATTAACCATCGAAACGCGGCGACGCCTGGAATCACATAATCAAGGGATAGAGCTCTCTCCATAGACATTATAAGTAGAGTGCTTCCTGGATTAGTCTCTTACATTTAAGTTCCCTGATATGTACCAATATGACAAATAGGATTGTCTGTTATTTGTTCTCTCCTTTGTCTCTCTCCCGTCTATGATTAGAAGTGGTTTAGTAACCTTTTTACCAAATAATTTTGGGTTTTATTGTCAATTTTTAATTATGAAGTGTATACTGATGTATTTTTGAATGTAATTATTACGTACTGTTTTTAAAGTGTGCAACATACACACACATCTTTTTTTAAAGCTGAAAATAAAAAATGTCTCTTTAGAATCTATTGACTTGGTAGTTATTTTCACTTCTACTATATGGGCTAGAACAAATACAACCACATAATTTTTGGTTGTGTATAATCAGTTCACCAAGGGATCCCTTTCTATTTACACTGCACAATTACGCCAAAGAAAACCCCAGTCGAGACCGGACAACATCTGCAGGGTCAAATCGTGAAAACCGGAAAAGTCACGTTGGCCTGCAAAGACAATGGTCTCCTCATGCAGTGTGCATCCTCAGTAATATTTTGATTCTCTGTCAAGACCACTCCTTTGGACGGCGGTGTTTCCAATGGGGTCCCACGAGTCGGGTGCCAACTGTGGAAATTTACCTTTTTTAGGGGTACACTGGTGCAGGGTCACCCTTTTGTCAAGGGGTTCAAAGACCAACAAAATAGAGATCGTCACTGGAGTTGGAATAAATAACTAGTTTATTAATTACTCATGAGTGGGACCACATCGACACAGCACTCTCAAGTGCTGCGGGAGGTAGTACATGGAATTCACATACTGTTGTCCTTTTTAGGTTTTGCCTGGCGAAAGCTGCGCTTTCTGCGCAGCTTTTTCGCGCAGGCGAAAACCTGATGAGAACAGTAGTGTGGCTTTGGTTCGGCCCTCGTCATTGATTGGCTGGCTCCGTAAATGGAGCCTTGCCATTGGACGAGGGGCCTGTCCGTCAATGCCGGACCAGACACGGGGGCGTTCCCGAGATTCTTTGGCTTTTGCCGACGTCACGCGACGCCGGGAACGCCCCCGTGTCTGGTCCGGCATTGCCGGCACTTCTGCGTCTCTCCTGCCCCGTGACTGGCCGGCCGGCCAATCCTAGCGCGGCCGGCCGGAAGTGCCCGCCCCCCGCAGCCCGGGGGAAGAAGGAGAGGAAGACGGCAAGCAGTATGGCGGCGCCCGCGGGGCTCCCGTGGCCTGGAGGGAACCCCGGGAGATGCGGAGGACGTTGCCGGTCTCCCATGCCGAAGAGGGAGACCGGAGAAGTGCCGCCGTCGCAAGGTGCAGGTGAGTGCCTCTGCTGTGAATAGCTTGTGAGCAGCACTTTAATTCCATTATCTCCCACGAGCAGAACAAGTCATTCCTAGGTCGGCTAATAGAACTGCTGTTCAATCAAGAGCCAGTAAAAAAGATCAACAAAGCGGCGGAGCCAAAGCCACTCTCAATGTGCTCCTTTTAGTTCTCTCAGTGAGATTACAAGAGCTCGGGTAGACAACTAACGGTATCTCTAGGCAGACCTAACAGATGGTCACATCGAAGGTAGAATTCCCAATTGGTAAGCTCTCCTGAACCTCTCTCCTGGGTTTGTGTATGCCTATGTCTCTCGAGATGCATCGCTGTGGGCTTCCTTAGAGAGCACAATATTCTGGGGGGCGATGTGCAACTGAGTGCCTCTGTCCCGTGCATCCCCGTGCGCCTCCTCCTTCCCTCGTGACACTACACTCCCTAGAACAGAGCTTTCCAAACTCTGTGTAAAGGGAGACCGTTACGCGAGTGTGTGGGCGCGGGGCCTCGTTAACTTTGCTGCGTGCGACACAACCGAAGTCCGGCCTGCCTGAATAGCTTGTGAGCAGCACTTTAATTCCATTATCTCCCCCTCCCGTGTGGTGTGCATGACTTGCTGTACAGTCTAGCCTCATAACTTATGATCATAACTTTTCTTTTATTTCTTTGGTGTATCCCCTGTCTGTTCACTCCTCTTTCATGCCTACCCTGTTCTGTTCAAATGTTTTTGCCTACCCTTTCACCTTCCCCTCCCTCATCTCCGGCCTGCAGATCTCTCGTGAGGCTGAGGCTGCCATTTTTCACCGCCAGCTGTTCGAAGCACTGTCCCGTGTCACTGCTAGCTCCAGAGACCCGGCTGAGGCGGTAGCGATAGGCGCTGTGGAGGCCTCCTTTAAGAGCTTAGCTGCCGCTATGATAGTTCTGACAGAGTCCGGCAGGTAGGGCTTCAAATTAGCAGTTTCATTAAGTGATAGCAGTACAGATGTGAGTCTTTCCTTCCACAGGCATCCACCCGAATTAGCTTTCAAATCGATCTGATTTTGCAGATTGCTGCTCAGTTTGGTGCAAGGTAGGTAAGGGGAGCAGAATCTTGGCAGTTCGACAGGAGTGTCAGGGAGGACACTGGAAGGAGGAAGGTCTTTGGATGACTCGGCAGAAAACTTTAGCATGACCATGTGAAACCATTCCATAGGAATGTCATTCATTTAATTGAGTTTTGTGCAAAGTGCACTTGTTACACAGTGCATCAGTGTATATCGAACCATCCTTTGTAATGGTTTCTACAAGGCATGACACGCTTGTTAATTCTGCTGTGGTCTCCTCTCAGGCTGCCTCTATCCTGTGCCCACCATGTGCTGACTGACTTGTTTCCATCCCCCTCCCCTGCACACGTATTGCTTTGTAGATTGCCCGCGAGGCAGAAGCTGCCATCTTTCACCGTCAGCTGTTTGAGGAACTCCGGCGGGTATCACCCCTAACTTGTGACCCAACTGAAGCAACTGCTGTTGGAGCTGTGGAGGCCTCCTTCAAATGCTCCAGTGAAGCCATTATCGTCCTCACCAAGTCTGGAAGGTAGGAGATCGAAGGTCATATTGTGGTCAAGCTGTTGGAGGTCACAAATCGGGTGTGGGATGGAAAGCAAATGTTAAGTCAGCTGCCTTTTGATCCGGGGGGGACTGGAAAGCTTTTCTTAATATATTGAAATGTTTTTTTCTTCCTGTGAGGGATATGGTCTAAGACACAAGTGCGTGCTCTTGCTTGGACTCCTTGCCTTTCCAACATTGCTGGGTCTGACGTTGATATTTTAAGTGGATATTCTTAGCCTAGTGTAGCTGGCTACTTTCCCCACTTCTTCAAGCTCCTGACATAGTCTCTAGTTTCTGCGCTGAGCTTTCATACTGATACTTATACTTATGCGGTTTCTGGCATGCCTCTTCCTTTTTCAATTGCAGAATGTTTTTAGTGCTAAATCTGTATTTGAAGTCATTACACTTGAGGTGGTGGGATAGATTAATGGTCCTTATATTTACCGAATCATTGGTGTAACCACCCTCCACCAAAATGTCATCTCCCCTTCCTATGAAATCTTAATTCTCTTCAATCAAAACCTTATTATTCCAAGGTAACTTAATTACCGTTTCTGATTAACAGAAAAATTTTGCAGGCCTGTAAGTGCTGTTCTGCAGCACTGGTATCCTTCATAGATTCTCATGCGTCTCACCTCCTTCACCTTTGTGCCCCTGTTGCCTGCTTGTGCCTCTGTGTGCCCCTGTTGCCTGCTTGTGCCTCTGTGTGCCCCTGTTGCCTGCTTGTGCCTCTGTGTGCCCCTGTTGCCTGCTTGTGCCTCTGTGTGCCCCTGTTGCCTGCTTGTGCCTCTGTGTGCCCCTGTTGTCTGCTTGTGCCTCTGTGTGCCCCTGTTGTCTGCTTGTGCCTCTGTGTGCCCCTGTTGCCTGCTTGTGCCTCTGTGTGCCCCTGTTGCCTGCTTGTGCCTCCGTGTCCCCCTGTTGCCTGCTTGTGCTGTGTGGGTGTGTGTGGAGGGCTCTGTGTGGCTGTGTGTGTAGGAAGCTTTGTGTGGCTGTGTGTGTGGGGGGCTCTGTGTGTGTGGGGGGCTCTAAGTGGCTGTGTGTGGGGGGCTCTGTGTGGGGGTGTGTGTGGGGGGGCTCTGTGTGTGTTTGTGTGTCATTTGCGATAGATAAAGCTAGTGGCATTGTAAATGACAATGCCATTTATTTATGTTAAAAAAAACATAAATAAAAATAATGTCAAGAGCAATGCCAATAGCTCTAACTTTAACAAAGGCAAAACCATTGCATTGTAAATGCTTGTTATACTAGTTTTCTGCACCGTAAGCATGTGAACAGAAATAGGAAGACCAAGTTTTAGAAATAGGTATCCGCAAAACAGGGCAGATGAATAACTTCATGGTCAGCAAAGTGGAAGGGGGAGCAGAAATGCTTATGGCAGCAGTAAATGATTGACAGTTAACAGGTGCACTGGCAGCTACAAACCCTCAGCCCATACATTGCTTTTAGCTGAGTCAGGAAGTTAACTAAAATAGATAACACAAGCACAATAAAAAAGACGAGCAGCAGAGGACGAGAGAATTATGGAGGAAACTAAATGGACACCACAGCCAAAATGGCTGCAGCTTATTACAAATTTCCACAGTGAGACCTCGGTCCATTTTCAGCATGTAAGAGCGTTACAAGCCACTATTTCTAGAATCATATATATTCTTGTGGGTACATTTGTAAATCCATTTACTCTTACAATATTGCACTGCTATTGGTATAATAATGTTTTATAATAAATCTGATCACATGGGTTGGGGTGGTCTTTCCAGGGTATACATGTCCTAGAAGGTTTGGGCACACCATCAAACTGGTGACCCATAAACGTCCTATTGATGGCAGAGTTTAATCTCTGTCCATGGTAGGAATGGGGAAGGAACAGCCTCAATATCGGTGGAGTCTAGGACAAGTGCTGTCTCCATTATGAAAATTATTTCCCCATGTAGGCAAAATAAAGAGTGAAAATGCACCTTTGTAAGAACTCAAACAGGCATATCTGTATACTGTGTACAATAATTCATTTGTAAATGCTTAAGTTTGTTAGTGCCCCTGAGAAAGCTAAGACCATTGCAGCGTCAATGGAATAATCTTGAATTCTTTAGAAAATCCCCCTAAAAAAATTATTATAATGCAAATGTAAGTGTAAAGTTACGGGGAAAGATTTACACATTTCTTTGTGAATCAGGCTCTCAGTTTTCAGTTTTTTGTTAACGAGAAGGGACAAGGACAACATGCCTCAGCTGAAACAGCTGGCAAGCTAGAAGGTAGCCCTTCCATCCGACTCGCTGTCTTACCACTCCCCAGCTATTATAATGATGTGAAGCTTAGTATGTAAGAAAAATTATAAGACATTTTTAGGTTTTTCATGTTTTACCCGTTGTACCTATTTTAGTAATGTTTTTCATCTCCATTAATAGTTTGTAGGTCTTGACTCTAGACGGCACATATGCACTGTCTCGAACTGAGACTGCTGTATCTACATCTGTGGCTTAAGCCCACCCATAGGCTTGCCATTTACTGGCACCATCGTAGGTCCATTTTTCGTTACTACGATTTGACTCGTGTATGCATAGGTCATGCCTCTTCCAGTCATTAGATGGCAGTGAGAGTACAGGTCAAGTTCTGCACAACTAGGCAGCCATTTTTAGGTCTCGCCTAGCGACGCAGCGCTTGCGCTGCTCGCCGTGGCGAGATCTATTGTCGTCGACTTGGTTGCCGAGAGGGACAGGAGATGTGCATGCTCACGGCGTCTCTATCTGCTTTCCCCGGATAGCACATTGGCACACGCACGGCATCTCTTCACTTTCAAGCGCTCCCACTGCGGACAGCACATTGGCACGCGGAGGGCGTCTCTTCACTTTTGAGCACTCCCACTGCGCACTTTCACTTTTGCACGCTCAATCTCAGCCTGCCTTTTTGGCCACGGCATCTCTATCAGCTTGTTTTTATAGGGATGGGGTTGCTGTTGTCAGATAGAAAAATAAAGAGGCTGTATTTAAGCACAGACAATTATCTGCTTTCGTGTTTGTAGTTTATTTTAGATTGAAATTCACATTTTAAGACAAAACATGTTTACAGGGCCAATAATGGCCGGGTGCAGACCTGAAGTGCCCAGATGAAACTCAGTGATCCGAAAATGATATGTCATAGAAAACTACCTGAATTATAGAACTGTGACTGAATTTGCTGTGACGAAAGAGAGAAACATGTGATTGCAAAATGAACAATGAAATATTGACAGAAAAATACAACCACGTTAAATGTATATGTAATAAGACATTCCAAATAGAAATATTTGAAAGCGATAAAAACGTGCATATGGGATTTCCTATCCTACGGTATCATTTTGGGAACATTGCACGTCTGGGTCCATGGCCACATTGCTGTCCACAGAATATCACCTGTCTAACTGTAAACTGCATAACAGCAGGACAGGTGGTAGTTTGCACAAAAGTGCTATTTAGCACCTCAGTACTTTTTGAATGTGCGTGCTGTTTAGCGCTGTGTGTGCTATGTGACGCAATTTTAGGCATGCAATGTTGTTTGCAATACCAACACCATTGCTCATGTGTGCCAACATGGGTGCTATACACATAATAATCACTGCTGCACAAAAAAGTACTGACTGATCAAGAAATTGTGGAGCAAAAGGTGTCAAATTGCCATTAGCCCCGAAATCGGCACAGGTTGACAAGTTACAATAAACATTTGCATCTATCTTTTCAAATATTGGTGAATTGCCGCGTGTGCAAATTAAACAAACCGAGAATGTTCTTTCTTCGTTATGCATTTGGTTATCCAGCCTTTACTATTTATTGTTACCTTGTGCGTTATTTTTATATAGCGCACCTTTGTAATATGGCACTTATGTAAAAAAGCGCCTCAGTAAAAATCAGTACCACTGAGGCAGTGCATGTCATTCGAGCCCAGAAAATCAAAGAAAGCTTTTATGCATTGAGACAAAAAAAAGTCTATGTTTGAGTTCTGTTTATTTCAGAAGGTATGCGCAAAATGGGAAAGCGCTATAAATATAGTACAAAATGTGCACTTGAGCGCTAGAGCGCAGCGAGATAACTGGAATCGGAAAAAAGTAGTACAGGATTGTTCTTGCTGAAAAGGACTTGACTTTCACAGAACATAAACATTCCTCGCCATCAGAAGAAATGGTGGTTCGTATTGGGAGCTAACTTGTTAATTCTCTGCAGTTACCGGATCTCCAGAGGTTTGTAAAATGGCAGAGTTGCTTTAAATAGCAGATGCGGGCTAGTGTCTTGAGCTGGGAACCTGGAGATCTGCGGTACAATCATGGCTTTGCCACTTAGCCGGGAACATCGTGAGATTCTTGGCAGAACTCTTCATATCGATGTGCTTGAAACAGTAAATATTGTGTAAACCTGCGGTGCAATTTGGTGTAGTGCAAAGTGCCCAGGTCATGTCCTCCCCCCACCCCCCATCACATCCTAGTTTTAGTAATATGCTTTAACCAGGTCCTGCATATAATTTCTCTTCTACATCCTGCTCCTTGTGATCTTTAAGAAGCACCTGCTACAAAACTATACATAAAACACACACAGGGACAAACGTACGCACACACATATATATTTAAAACTCATAAAAAGGGCACATGCCATTTCTCAGGACAGTGTTTCAACTCAATGTTTACGTTTATTTATTGCTTCCAGAGTGAACATCGCAAAAGACCTCCCTTTCTCTCCAAACCTCTTTTTCAGTAAGTAATCAGAGGTTTAAATAAATCCACTAAAAGATGGGCGATAATAAGCTGCGCATTTTCTATTCAGTGCTGGCCACTGGGGATTGGTTCTGTGTAAATCGCTGCTTTCTGACTGAAGGGCAGAAAACACACCTCCCCCACCTCATGGAAGGCAGAAATGGGTCTAGTGAACTCCCTTAATTTGATAAAGAGAGGATGTGGCCTAACGGTCAGAGCTACTGACTTTGTAGCTGCGGAACCAGGTTAGAGCTTTGCGTCGGCTCAACATCCTGAGATGCGGGGCAAATCACTTAACCTCCCCGCAAGCATTTGCAATGCAATTGGTCTCACATTTACGCGAGTTTGAACTATTATTGTCATTTACAATGTCAATAGCTGAAACTCGCGTAAATGCGAGACCTATTGCATTGCAAATGCTTGTTAACTATTGTTTCTGGACTACTTTATTTTTTTGCAATGGGTGACCATCCCGTCACACATTATAAGCACTACATCTTGCTCTGCAGGCTCTTTTTGTTTCTTGAAGTTTTTATGTAGCACAAAGTCAACCTTAAGGTATTTATAAGTCGGCAGCTCAAGCCATTCCTCCTCATCCTCTCCTGGTTCAAAACAGCCAGAATTCACAAAGGGGGGCTACTTTCTTGGGGGACAATTTTTATTATTTTGATTGTTACCGGACATTGATCATGCACTCTGTGTGCATGCACTGTCTGGTGCTTTCTTAGAAGGATCTCCTATTGCAGGTCAGTTTGTGATGCTTATGGGTGTATACGTGCTGAGGGTCCACAGCAGTCTGGTGCTTTCTTAGAAGGGTCTCCTATTGCAGGTCCAGTTTGGGATGCTCGTGGGTGCATAAATGCTGAGGGTCCGCAGCAGTCTAGTGCTTTCTTAGAAGGATCTCCTATTGCATGTCCAGTTTGTGGTGCTTGTGGGTGCATACGTGCTGAGGGTCCGCAGCAGTCTGGTGCTTTCTTAGAAGGATCTCCTATTGCAGGTCCAGTTTGTGATGCTTGTGGGTGCATACGTGCTGAGGATCCGCATCAGTCTGCTGCTTTCTTAGAAGGATCTCCTATTGGAGGTCCAGTTTGTGATGTTTGTGGGTGCATCTCCTATTGCAGGTCTAGTTTGTGATGCTTGTGGGTGCATACGTGCTGAGGCTCCGCAGCAGTCTGGTGCTTTCTTAGAAGGGTCTCCTATTGCAGGTCCGGTTTGTGATGCTTGTTGTGTGCATACGTGCTGAGGGACCGCAGCAGTCTGGTGCTTTGTTAGAAGGGTCTCCTATTGCAGGTCCAGTTTGTGATTCTCGTGGGTGCATACGTGCTGTGGCTTCTCAGCAGCCGGGTGCTTTCTTAGAAGGGTCTCCTATTGCAGGTCCGGTTTGTAATGCTCGTGGGTGCATACGTGCTGAGGGTCCGCAGCAGCCGGGTGCTTTCTTAGAAGGGTTTCCTATTGCAGGTCCGATTGTGATGCTCGTGAGTGCATAAGTGATGAGGGTCCGCAGCAGCCTGGTGCTTTCTTAGAAGGGTCTCCTATTGCAGGTCCAGTTTGTGATGCTTATGAGTTCATACTTGGCTGAGGGTCTACAACTGTAGCATTGCTTTGCTCGCCCACCTGTGTGGATCTCTCGCAGGCATCAGTGATTCTTCTCCCCTGCCATGGTTTCATTGGCAGGACCCAGGCCAACAGGCCTTGAATCACTGTTCACTGCTGCGGCCGCCGTGGCAGTGCCAGGATCATCCATATGTAGTCAGTACAGTACTGGTGCCATACTGCTGACTCCGCAGCCAGCTTCAGCAACGTCTCCCATAGCAAGAGTGAAAGCACAGGATTTTTTTTTTTAACTTGCAGCTGTATCAAGCAAGATGCTATATTGGAAAGCTATGCTGTTTACTACCACACACAGGCACACAGTTTACAGAGAAAGCATGCTGCAGAGTTGCGTGGTATGTTTGCTGCTGTACTGTACAAGTTGACTGCTCTAAGAAACAATGCAAATGGACCTGGGTGGCCTGTTGTTTGAAGTGCTGTACTCCGAGCTTGTTGAGGGGTCTCAAAAATTGCTCTACACGAAAAGTCTGCTGGGACAAACAAGGTGCTGCATAGGGACGCGGAAAGATTATATTATGCATCAAGTCTTGTATCAGGCCACTTCCCTTTTTAAAGCTGATTCTGATACACTGTAAACCGAACCGGAAGCAACATCTCGATACAAGGAATCGATAAGCTGCAAAAACTCATGCAGCAATGAACAAACTCCAAAGCATGCATCTGTAACCAAGCACAGGAAATAAAGTCTGTCAACTTCTAACGCACATAGCAGTATGAAAAGAGGAGGTTACTTAATAGCTGCTCTTGTATACACTATATGTTGTCCTTTGTTTTTAGGTCTCGCGAACTGCGTTGCACTGCGAGGCATTTTGTAATCGAAAAACGGGGTTTTAGCACTGACCTAGAAATCGCACATGCTCGTGCGTGTGCTATTCCTTTTGCGCTACCCCATTGGCCTTTGCGTGCGTCTTTTTATGAAAGACTGCACGCAATTCGCCAAAGGCGGGCGTGTTGCTCCGCCCACGGCCTATTCGTGTCTTGGTGAGCGTAATAGACACCAATAGGCCGTCACGTGGTTTCTATTAGCGTGCCCACACACGGGCGCGATAATAGAAACACATGGCTTGCAGTGGTGCGCGCTCGTGCTTCTTCTTTATTTTTGGATCCATTTCACACGGAAGCAACTAAAGTCGTTTCTTTTCTTTGTGAAATGGAGGGCTGCATATCTCGTGTTGTGCAAAAAAGCACACATTCTTGTTTTCTATAGCGATCACAGAGGTAATTTGAGTTATAAACAGCCTGCTGACAAAAGCATCAGCTGACTCACCGAGCTGACGGCATCCCCGAGGCGGATGTGATATCACCAGATGAATGCACGCCGGCTCGGTGGTGATTTCATGACTGGTAATTAAATATATAATGCGTAATGCATGCTGCACATTAAAGCGAAGGATTGGCAGTCAGTTCATCTACTCAAATGGATTTTGCTGGGCGCTCACACATGGGGACAGCAGGCTGCGGGTAGATAGTTTGCCCTGCAAACAAGAGGTGACTCTATTCTAAGCACCTGTTTTTTTCCTAGTTATTTATGTTTTAATTCTGTCACCTAGCACGCCCTGGCATTTTGAACTTGTTCCCATTTTGATTAATTGTTTCATAATAAAGGTGGTGACTCGGCGCTGGATGTTTGTAGCTGGAGCACTGCTCCCGGTAATTGGTGCCCAGCTAGTCGTGGCAAGACTCGTGCGTCCCCACTGGGTAGTGAGCCTGTGCATGTGCACACCCCTCTACCTCCCTGTCGCTTGAGCCAGGACGGTACAACATTGCCTGCTAGAGGCTCCTGGCTCATCCTGTCCACTGAGCCTCTCAGACTGGGGAAAGACTGGGGGCTTCACCTTTTTCCTGGGTCTCGTTTCATGGTTTTGCAGTCTAAGCTCTTTGGATTTGGGGGAATCGTGTCTTGAGGGGTCCAGCTGCGTTCGCAGGCCTGTTGATGTCTTGCGCGCCTCTCTACAACAGGAGTCCTGACAGGAGAATCACCTGGGTGTGTATAGCTGCTCCTGCGCTGCAGACCTACTGTGTTTATTTTGTGAAGTTCTCATTCATTTTTACTTGTCGGCCTGCTGCTTTGCAGATTTTTGCTGTGTAGTGATTAAGCTAGTAAAACAATCTGCTTCCAAACAATTGTGTGATGTGATAAGTTATAAATGCATAAACCTCAGCATCTTAATATTCGCGATGCACGATCCTCTGGTATCGAGAAGGGACGTTGTGTCGCTTTGCGAGAAAAACTGTCAGCAAGATGAGGGAACATTTGAGGCAAAGTATTTACAAACACTTAGATCCACGTGTGAAACACTTTATAATATGTTTTTGCATTTTGTAGCTTCTGTGACGTGACGTGCGAATGGTTAAGCTTGGCAGGGCAATGAGAGTTGTTCATTCCTTGCTGGGCTTTGTGAAATCTGCCCCCCTGCAGGAACTTGTGTGATATAATGAATATCTGTGTCTGTGCACAACATGCAATTAGAGTGTTAACCTGGGTAATGTCAAAAAGAAAAGAGTAAATTGGAGTTTTAGTACTCTGAAAAAATAAATGAGACATTTGTCCCTGGCAAGCTGAATCGAATTTAAAACGGTGTAATTAACATTAACAGAATAAAATACGTGTTTTTCCCAAGGACCTGGGCAGTGGCTTCTTAAGAAATGTTATTGTTTTTCTAGATTTTCTTAAGGCCACAGGTAGTAATCAAGTGCTAGGTTAAGTCTGAACAAACTGTGAAACTTGCTACCCAGTGTGAGGTTTTCCCATAATTTGCTCTGTTCCTGTTGTTACTTGCCCCAGGTGCCGACAGTAAAAAAAACAAGCATTTGCAATGCAATAGGTCTCGCATTTACTTGAGTTTGAGCTATTGGCACTGTAAATGACAATGCCTTTTATTTATGTTTTGGTTTTTAAAACAAATAAATAAAATGGATTGTTATTTACAATGCCAATAGCTTAAACTCGTTTTTAATACTTTTTTTTTGCACCTTAGCTTTCACTTACGATCTACAGAGTCTGAGTCACTGAAGATCGAGTTAAGCAGTCACAAAGGTAGAATGTTAGAAATTTGACTTGACTTGCTAGCTCGCTTTCACTCAATCTTTTGTTTTTAGCATTAATGGTGGTTACTTGCTCCAAGCTCTGTTGCTTTGTTTCTGTAAACAGGGCGGAGAATCTTGTTCTTTATCTGGTCCCAAATTTGGCAGCTGCGTCTCTGTTCCATGGGGTAATTCCTCATCTAAGTCCTCTAGGCAGTGCTGCAGCTGCGTCTCTCTTCCCGGTGGCAATTCCTCATTCTTAGTCCTCTAGCCAGTGCTGCTAGCTGCTTCTCTTGTCCCAGTAGTAATTCCTCATTCTTAGTCCTCTAGACAGTACTGCAGCAGCTTCTTCGCTGGTCCTGTCATTAACTACCTCATTATAAATCCTCTAGGCAGTGATTCAGCTGTGTCTCTGGTCACAGTGGTAATTCCTTATTCTCAGTCCTTTAGATAGTGCTGCAGCTGCTACTCTGGTCCCAGTGGTAATTCCTTTATACTTAGTCCTCTAGGTTGTGCTGTAGCTGCGTCTCTGCCCCAGTGGTAATTCCTCATTCTTTGCCCTCTAGGCAGTGCTGCAGCTACATCTTTGGTCCCAGTGGTAATTTCTCATTCTGAGTCCTCTAGACAGTGCTGCAGCTGCGTTTCTGGTCTCATCTGTAATCCCTCATTCTAATTCCGCTAGACAGTGTTGCTAGCTGCTTCTCTGATCCCGTCGGTAATTCCTCATTCCAAGTCCTCTACAAAGTGCAGATACTTGCTTCTCTGGTCTCCTTGGTAATTCCTCGTTCTAAGCACTCTAGACAGTGCTGCAGTTGTGTCTCTGTTCCTAGATCCACTACACTCCATACCAAAATTCATAGGTAAAAGTAATTCAAGCCTAAAGGAAACTGAGGTAAGTAAACAATGTATGTGAATGGAGACAGTATTACGTCATAACAAGATAACCTCTACAAAGAGCATTCTATGCTTGCCCTGTAGCATCCTCGCACGGAGTGCTGTGGCTGGGAAGATATTTTAGGAAGCCTGCAATGGTAGCAGCTGCAACAAGATATAACAAGCATTGGCAAACCCAAAAGCTCTTCGCAATCCAAAAGCTAAAGGGGATGGCAATCTGGATGTATTTGTGTACGGCTCTGGGGCTGTTCCTATTGATATACACAAATGCATTAACATTGCCTCCGCCTATAGCTCACTTATTGCCGAGACCTATTGGCTTTGCCAATGCTTGTTGTATATGTAGCTAACTGAACACATTTAAATATGAAATGTAAAATTCTGCTTTTATTTTCACCTGTTTGTTTTAATATTGTCTTACAAATATAGGTTAAAAGGGAAGACAATAAACATCCACTTTAAAACAGGTCATCATTTATAAAAGGAGAGCAATAAAAACCTTCAAGACAGGGAGGAGCTTTGCGGGCAAGCAAGATGGCGGCGTAAGCTCGGAGCTCTGTAGACCCTCCGACCCTCCGCATAAATCCTGATCGAAATCCTGTTCCACGGTGGTGGATTCATGTTGGTGAATGGTCGTGGAGACGGGATCTGCTGTCCGATTCAGAATCCGACACTTATAGACGAAGATACGTCGTGCTGAAGATTCGTGCCAGGGACGAACCATTGTCTCGGTGATGGCCGACGGCGGCGACATTGAAGCGCATGATCGATATGCCGAGTGAGTGACTCCTGCGTCAGCCGGCGGAGTAAGCGGAGTTGCGAAGTGGCCTTTCGCTGACCGAACATCTGCAGCTGCTACGCTTCACACCTGCTTGTCTACTCGTAGGGGTTTCGGTGTGCCGCCCTTTGTTCAATCCCCGGCTCCAACATGGCGGGCAGGGGCGACCCAGACAGAACAGTGAACCGGGTCAGCAGAAAGACGGTCCAACCCCAGACAAACAAGATTGACCGCTATGCCCAACAAAGGACCTCGCCGACTGTGGCCACCCATTCAAAAGACACTCTACGTGCGGGCTCGCCGGACGAGACAGAGCCGACACTCCGGGACATCATGGGGGCTATAGCTGGCATCAGAACGGAGATGCACAAGCAACACGAGGCCCTGACGCACAAAGTTGATACCTTGGCGATCGATCTCAATCTGATCAGGGCCGACCTTGGCAAGACCAATGACAGAGTGAAATCAATAGACATCAAAACTGCGAGCCTCACGACTGATGTCTCGGACCTGCAGACGGAGGTCCGAAACCTGAGGTCTGTCAACGATCTTTTTTCGAGGCGACTGGAGGACTTTGGGGGACGTGCCAGGCGGCAGAACGTCCGAATTATTGGGGTTCCGGAGGGTGCAGAGGATTCGGCCACCGATCTCTTTGTCGAGGATCTGATAAAGACCCATCTGGCCCCTGCGGGCCTCAGCCATTTCTTTTCAGTTGAGCGGGCCCACAGAATGCCGGGTGGACCGCCTAAGTCGGGCGCCACGCCATGACCCATCATAGCCCGCCTGTTCAATTTCAGAGACTGGGACGTGATCCTACAGGCCTCGAGACGGCACGGGCCCCTCAAGTTCCAAAATGCGGATGTCAACTTTTACCCAGACTTTACCAGGGCGGTTCAAAGACAGCGTCAACGTTTTGCGGGAGTGAAGCGGCGTCTCAGACACTTGGGGATGAAGAACTCGATGATGTTCCCCGCCAGACTGCGTATTGAACACGAAGGTCGTGCTGTATTTTTTTACATGCCCGAGGTTGTGAGCGACTGGCTTGACACCCTGCCTCACAGACGCGAGGAACAGGAGGAACAATCAGAGGGCGCCTCGGGAGGCCCTGATCGTCAGGAGTAGGACTATTTCACTAACTTTGTCGGTCGGTGTTCCTGTTGACTATGACCTATAAGCCATACTGTTGCACTTTATTGTGAATATCCTTCTTTCAACATGGAGGGCGGCGGGGGGGGACTACGTGATCTCCTTTCTCCTCTAGGGGTCTTCTTGTAGTTTAGTTTATGGGGCGACAGCCACACTGCTGGTTGGGAGGGCTATTTAGTCTGCTGCAGGGGTGCAGGGTGGGGGGTGGTGCGGGGTTGGTTTTGTTTGCTTTCTTTGTTTCTCCTTTCTTTCTCTAAGGCAATGCAACAAATGTTTTAATTCTTTCGCTGTATCTATGGGGCCTGCTGGGGTCGGCGGAGGCCCGAGGTTTGACGATGGGGGGGTAGGAAATTAAAAGTTCTGTGTTGGAATGTTAATGGCTTGGGGGATCGCATCAAGAGAGGGGTGGTTTTGCAATTGTTTAAACAATGTATGCCTGATGTTATTTTGTTACAGGAGACGCACTTGGTGGGAAATACGTGTCGAGCGCTTAACAGGAAGGGTTTCAAAATGGTGGCACATTCAGGGTTCTCCTCGGGGTCCCGGGGGGCAGGGATTATGGTGCGCACGTCTCTCCCATTTGAGATTGACTCCAGTGTTGTGGACGAGAGAGGGCGGTACGCTGCCGTCACAGGGAGATGGGAGGGGCGGTCCCTGACTCTGGTTTCAGTTTATGTTCCCCCGGGGCTACAAAACAATACCTTTCAGGATCTTGGAGGCGCCATCTTGAGCCTACCCGAGGGGTTGCTTATTGTGGGTGGCGACTTCAACTCTGCTCGGGGACCTTGGACAGACATCCGCCCAGAGATCTCCGTAGTTCACAATCCTGGCTGCCCGATTTCCTTGACACCATGGGACTGATTGACTGCTGGAGACTTATGCATCCCACCCAGAGTCAATACTCGTTTCATTCCGGGGCGCACAGTAGCCTCTCTAGAATAGATTACGTCCTGGCCTTGGCGGCCCACGCGCTGGCTATTTCCGAGGCCCGCAAGCTGGCAAGGGGCATCTAGGACCATTCCCCGGTATGGGTGTCTTTCGACTTCGACATTGTAGTTACCGAGCGGCCTGTAGTGGTTAACCCGTGGTATTTTCGAAACCCGAAGACGTGCGGACTCCTGGCCAGAGCCATTGAGCTCTATTTTTCTGAGAATACTGGGTCGGTCGCATCGGCCGCCACTTTATGGGAGGCGTTCAAGACGGTTCTGCGCGGTGAGGCCCTAACCCTCATTGCAGACGTCCGCAGACACAGAGATGCCGACGAGTTGCGCATCGAAGCAGAGATTATGGAGCTGGACTCCCAACTGGAAGCGGGCCCAACGCCTGAATTGCTCCATACCCTCTCGCTTAAGCAATCAGAATATCGTGATATTGTCTCCGATGCTGCTAAAGACATGGGTAGGGAACAACAGGGTAGGATTTATGATGTCGGGGACAAGGCGGGCAAGCTCCTTGCTTGGCTTGACAAGGAGAGAGCTAGTCGTGTGGTTCCAGAGGTGTTGGGGGACGATGGCCTGCTTGTCACCGATCCGAGTGCAATAGTTGAGTCGTTCTCGGACTACTTTCAGGGTATTTACACTTCGGTCTCGGACCGGTCTGAGACCGACTCCTGTGCACTTTTGGCGGACATAGATCTCCCATGCCTGTCGGAAACGGACCGTGACGACTTGGATAGGGACATCACTGCGGACGAGATAGCCCTTGCCATTCATTCACTCAGACCTGGTAAGGCGCCCGGCCCCAATGGTATTCCAGTGGAACTGTATAAAATCAAGCCTGATGTCTTTTCTCCATCCCTAAGGAACATGTTCCTGGAGGCACGAGAGACGGGCATACTTCCCCTTGACCAGAGGCTGGCCACCATTGTGGTTATCCATAAGGAAGGGAAACCAAGAGATTTGTGCTGATCGTATCGTCCCATCTCTCTGTTGAATGCAGAGCCTAAGATTCTTGCCAAATTGCTGGCCAGCCGTTTGATTGGCGCAATCGGCGACTTAGTGCACCCGGACCAGTCGGGCTTTATTCCACATCGCAACACTGCCCTTAACCTTTGGAGACTCCACGGAGCCCTGGCTAGGGCCCACACACTCAGGGAGCCAGCTGTCCTGGCGTCATTGGATGCCACAATGGCGTTTGACTCCCTCGAATGGAACTACCTGTGGGCGGTGTTGGCGAAGCTCGGCTTCGGTCCGGAATTCGTAGGGTGGGTTAAACTTCTGTATGCCAGTCCGCTCGCTAACGTTACGGTCAATGGTCGAGTTTCCGCGTCCTTTGTTCTTCAGAGGGGCACTAGGCAGGGCTGTCCTCTGTCGCCCCTTTTGTTCGCACTGGCACTCGAACCATTGGCAGCCTGGATACGGCACCACCCTGACATACATGGTATTCGCTGGTCCCCTGAATTCGAGAACCGAGTATCATTATATGCAGATGACATCCTTCTGTATCTTACCTCCCCTTGTAAATCTCTCATCGTAGTATGTGACGTGCTTCGACTCTTTGGCCAGCACTCTGGCCTGGTCATTAATTGGTCGAAGTCGCACTTATACGTTCTGAGAGGGGGGACACCTCGTCTTCCAAGGGACTGTGGCATACAGGTGGCGAGACAGGGATTTAAATACCTGGGGATCTATATCTCAACTGACCCCAAGGCGCGCTACGAGAACAATTTGCTCCCCCCTCTTGTTCGTCTTCGACGTGATGTAGAGGGGTGGCGTAAGCTCCCTCTCTCCCTGCTTGGGCGTGCGGAGTTATTCAAGATGATGTCCCTGCCCAGGTTCCTGTATGCCCTACAAAATACTCAAGATCCGGTCCCGGCCAGATACTTCGGGGAAATCGAGAGCTTGCAACGTGCCCTGCTCTGGGATGGCCGGCCACGTATTGCTATCACGAAGCTTACGCTCCCGTGGTATGATGGGGGCATAGCATTGCCCGACGTGCGGAGATACTACTGGGCCTCCCAGTTGGCGGCCATTAATCACGGTCTTTACGGCCCGGCGGATAGTCCAGGTTACGCCATGGATCGGTGGCTTCTGGATGGCGGGAAATACCATAGGGCGCTGTATACGAGATCTCTTGATAGGCGGATGTCTGGGCCAACGAAAACCGCTGTGCACATCTGGAGAACGATCACTAAGGCACAGGGGTGGAAAGACAAGCTCACAATGGCAACTCCACTTTATGACTCCGAGATTTTGGGTAAATTGTGGCACACCAAGGGGTTCGATAAGTGGGACATGATCGGGATATCTAGGGTGGAGGACATGATGTTGCGAGGGGAAGTGAAGTCTTTTGCCCAACTACAGACGGAGTTCCAGCTGGGTGGTACGGAATATTTTCGGTTCGCTCAGCTGCAACATGCACTCCTGTCCGCCATGCCGGAGGGCGAGGCAATTCCAGAAAGTTCTCCCCTGGAAGGCCGGGTACTGGACGGCCACATGCCGGACAGCGCTATTTCCCTGACGTACAAAAAATGTATTAATATTCGCACGGACCTTCTCCTGGGGGTGAGAGATCAATGGGTACGGGACGGGATAGAGATCAACGACGAGGATTGGCAATGTGCGGTGTCATCCCCCAAGGAGGTCGCTATCCCCGCCCGGCTTCGATTGGTGCAATTGAAGATCCTGCACAGTCTACGTCACAGGCCCCAGATTAATACACATGGGGCACTCGGTTGACGGCCTCTGTCGGCGTGGCTGTGGCGCTCTCGCCACCTTCATGCATATCATTTGGGAGTGCAGTGTGATAGCTTCCTACTGGAGGCGGGTGCACATGATTATGAGTGAGGTGACCGGGGTGGAAGTACACGCGGAGGCCCGGAGATGCCTCTTGAATATCTGGGGTCCAACGGATTACAACACTGCACAAACCCAGTGGGTTACCCTTGGGAATATGGTCGCAAAGCGGGACATTGCACAAATGTGGGGAGCGACAACAGCCCCGAAAGTCGTACAGTGGAAGGCCAACATGGATTGGTGTATGTTCCGAGAAAAGACTGTGTATGTAGCCAGGGGTAAACCCAAAAAATGGCAGAAGGTGCGGGGGGCTTGGAACGAGTATAGGGGTGACATCTGCATACCACCGGAATCCGCCCCACTGGAAGAACACTTGACCCCATAGCCTATAACTCCAACTGACGATTTTGTATCACTGCTATCCTGTGTTTCCCTCCCCCGTGGTTCTATATATCCATATTGTTCTGAATCTCACTGTTCTCACTGCGCCTAGCCGACTCCTTGATTGGGCCCCATTACATAATGGTTTGATTGCCTTCTTTCTAGCGCTAGTTCTGGCGCCTCTTTCTGTACTTGTTCCTTCTTCATAAAATATAAAAAATGAAAAATCATAACCTCCATACGTTCTGTTACCTGGATTACTGCACCTTGATCTATTGCTCTTAGAGTTGCTGCCTAGCCTCCGGGATGTAAGGCTGAATAGCTGTGTGCACTATTTGAAAATAAAGGTTTTTAAAATTATTTAAAAAAAAAAAAAAAACCTTCAAGACAGTATTAAACATCATCTTCTATAAAATTGTACTCTGCGCCTGTAAAGCACTAAGTTTCATTTTTATATAAATCTGAAACTAGTACTCTAGCGTTGATTTCAGGTCTCTAGAGGTGCAAGTGCCAGAAATATTATCTGCTTTCCAAAAATAAAATTGAAAAAGAGAGTAAAAAGCAAAAAATCCCAAGGTCCAGAAGGTGAATACAACTTGCATGTGCCTCTCAGTCTCTGTTGGCATCTATTAGACAGGAGTGGTAATGAGTAGGACAATATTTCAGAGACTCTATCATCCACAAATGATGTACACAGAGCTCGCCCTGTGCCAGATTCAGTATAAACATGCCATCAACGATATTTTAGCAAATTAGGGCAAAGGGTAAGTCTGCTCCAATCATACTTCACCACTCATCCCTATCCTATTACTTTTAGTTAAGTTATAACCGCCATCTAACAACATGGCTAGGTAAGTTCTGTATAAAATGTCATGCAGCGCCTCCATGTGTACCTTATTGTGCCTTCAGTTCTGAAGTTAATATATAATTCAGCATGGTCTCCAGCGACCGATCCATGTGTCCGGCAAGGATACGTTATACACCTTTCTTAAGCATTGTGTTTATTGGAGGGAGAACTGGTTGGCTCATGCTCTGCTCCTGAATCATTGGGCGAGATATTCGAGCAATGCTTGATATTGAAAAGTGTATGTGGAAATCTACTGCTGCTTTCCTTCCTTCTGCCTGCAGACAAAACACACAAGGTCACCTTCCCTTACCTATTTTTCAGCTGCTCTGTTTATAAACCAGAGAATGGAAATTAGCTTTTCCTTCTAGGTCCTGTTAGCATGAGATAAGAAAACCATATCAATCCAAATACACACTTATTAACTGCAAAAAAACAAAAATAGCAGGTAAGCCTACTTTTTAGGCCCTATACTTGCCCCACACATAACTGTGTACAAAATGCACGTAAAAAGCAATAAGGTTACCGTATAATATGTAAAATTAAAATCTTTGCATTTTCAAAACGTTCTTGTCTTCTTGTGTCCTGCATTTGCACATTTCCTTATTGATTGCAGGCGTTGAATTTATTTGCTTTTTAAATGTAAACTATTTATAAAACAAATCACCACGCCTATTCTCTTGTTTCACTTTAAAAGTATAATATTGTAAAATCCATGGGTTTTCATCGAAAGGCTAGAATTTAATAAATGTATTCCGGTGCCTCAGTGGGTGTATTCCTAGCCATTTCATTGGCTCCATCACCTTTTAAATTTAAATTTAATTTCCACAGCGTGCTACTAAGTTGTAGAAACTGAATCTATTTCGAAGAAATAGGTTCACTCCCTTTAATTTCATTAAATAGTCTTGGTATACTTCTTTATTTGTTTAAAAGGTTCTGTTAACTATAATATTAATCAATAACATATTACCCAGGTGCATTACAAGATATCTAAATATTTAAAAGTAAATAGCATTGCTTGACGAGATCGACGCTCACATCGAAATAGAGATGCCCCGCCTCCCAGCATACGTCCTGTTAGGTCTCCCTAACGGTTTAATGAACCCACTGAAATCTCGCAGAGGTAGGCAAATTGCCATTGCACTGGGCTCGGCAGTCCAAAACATCCTAATACACTGGCGCACAACCACAATCCCCTCCACCACAGGTTGGCTACACAGATTGTGGCACGTATTAGGCATGGAAAAATTATCACTCATGTTGGCCGGGGAGGTGGAACAATTTGAGGAGCTGTGGCAACCATTCCATACACTACTAGCCACGGAATTCAAGGAACTCACCTGTCCAAGGTACCTGAGACTACTGAGAATTACACCACCGATAGATCACACTGCTTAAAGTCCAATCGACCAGACAGAGTTGGTGAAGAGGGGCGGGGACAGTGACACGAGCACTAAGTTGAGCTAGGCACTGGATGGGGAGGGGAGGGAATGAGGGGAGGGTAGGGTAAACGCTGGAGTTGGGGGGGGGTGGTAGTTTCATCAAAACAGGAGGGGTACATAGGATTTGCTCCCATGTTTTGTTTTTTGATTTAAGACTAAGCGTACGGGAGCGGAGCCGAAGGGGCCACTGCCACAAGAACTGGGGAGACTATGCACTACTTTAAGATGGGCCCCTCGGCACATAGCATTGAAACCATTGCTTGAATGTCTTTCTTTCTTTGTACTCTTTCAATAAAATACTTTAAACATAAAAAAAAGTAAATAGCATGAAAGCAATCTATAATAGCACTGTCCTAAACTGTTTTCTAAACGAAAAAGTCATAATATATGGAACAAACAGCCTAGGGCTCTCCTATATTGAGTGGGGTGTCAAGTCTTCCCACAGTGTAATCTATTGATCCAAAGTATTCAGAACTTATTTCGTCCCTATTTACAGATTGCAAACCCAGCCTGCACAGAGTCCTAGAAACCAGAAATATGTATTGTGGAAGCTGTGAGAGAGCCTAAATTCGAGTAATTACATGTTAACATTAATGATGTTTTTTTCTCTTTCCAGATTGAGAATCTGGAACACGATCTACAAGGAACTGTGGATGAGCTCCAGGATGTCAAGCAAGAACGGACCTTCTTCCAGGACAAAGTAGGCAGACTAAACCAAGAGTTAAACCACATCCTGGGAGGGCACGAAGCACGCATCATCGACGTTGATGCTTTGTGTATGGAGAACAGGTCAGGATTAGCATCATTTTGACTTTTATTAATGATCAATAATGCGTTTTTAAAAGGATTTACTACCCAAGCAGTGGGTGGTAAATTATATATATTATTTTTAATTGCATTTTCTCCTCATGACAATTAATTAATACAATATTAAGCTATGAATTTGGAAAGGCCAGGATGTAAAATTGATTTTTAATAGAGTAATGAGGAGAAGAATGGATAGAGGACAAATAAGAGAGGAGGCACAAAAAAGAGTTGGCATGATCAGACAAGAAAGGCAGAGGAAGAAAAGAGTGAAGGTGGGTAGTTGAGGAAAAGTTCGAGAAAAGGCGAGTCATATGTTGATCACAGGAATGTTGAGGCGACTAGAGGAGAGAAGTTGTTAGGAAATGGAAGAGAAGACGCAGATAAAGATGCGAGGAAGGGGGAAAAAAGAGAGAAAAGAGGAGTTATAGCTGTTTTTTTAAGACCAGTTTAAGCTGGTCTTCTCTTTTGGGCAAGGCAAATGCTAATGACTTGTTTAGATCAAGTGCGAAGTGCGTAGAATTCTACAAGAGCATTTCTATTGTTTAAAAAGAGATTATGTATAGCTTCTGTAGAAGACATCACAATAAAACAGAATAAAATGTATACAATAATGGGTGCATGTTATAGAAGTCAGTTACTAGATATACGTCAGAGCATGTAGCTTGTGAAAAAATAAATGAAAAATAGTTCAAGAAGTGACTGAAATTATGAGCTTTTAGGTGTTCCCTAGAAGTACAAAGTGTGTTTTTCCTGAAGGGCTGTAGATTGTCAATTAATAGTTGCACCACAAGAGAATTGTTTCCGATGGATTCTTTTAACTGCAGATTCCTCATCTTGGGAATATCACCTGGTGCCAGTCTGGATCCAGAAACTCCAGCAGTCAGTGTTTCTGCCAGTAGATGGTGTTGTGTAGATTCGCGCTGACTTTGTACAACTGTGGAAGGAACGAACAAGCCAAATATAAATGCCACCCATGCGCACTTGCATCAGTTCCTTTCTATCTGTGACTTCAGACTCTGATACAGAGCTCCACTTCTTTTCATCCTCTTGGAGAGATTTTTATGTGCGTTTTATTTCTCACAAATTTTCCAGCATGCAAGGGGCCATGTCATCTCCTCAGACCACAGGGTCAAACGTTTGTAGGGACCGTCTCAAACAGATGTCTCTGACATCCCCATGCAACGTTCCTCTGGTGCTTGGATTGGTGCACAGCTCCAGTGCCTGCAACTACTGCACCCAAATGAAGTTCATCCAAGAATGTGAAGCGAAGCTCTACATGGCCAAACACCACAAATCTCCACGCAGGTCCCAGTCCTGGTTGAAGTCGAGAGTAAGGATTCATTCCCATAACAGATCTTGGTATCTGTCAAAGTCTTTTGTTAAGCCCAAGTAAAAGCATATGAAGTCTAATTGGGACTCTGCCCCTCTCCGCTGCTGTCGATCACCTGAGAAGACCAAGTGGTACCCCTGTGCCTCTCTATCTCGCTCCTTTCCCATTGTGGGGCTGATTCCAACCCTGGTCCTATTGCACCCCGACTTTCCGGGTCTATTGACGACATGACAGCAGAACAAAACATGTAGAAGGACTATATGATGCACAGGCTACAAGTATCCGGAGAGGCCTCCAGTCAGGTTACTGCCAGCAGATCTGACCTTGGCATCAACTGTGAACCTCAACCAGCTGTGGGTTCCACACCAGCCTAGGTAACAACTTCAGTTCCATTGCCAAAATCTGCACCAGTACCTTGGATGTTGACGCCAGAGTAAAACCTACAGCATATCATGATGTCGGACTCCAAGCCAAATTCACCTCGAGCGAGACTGTACCCCGATCCCACCGAGTTACAACCATTGATCAGTCCTCCTGACTTAGACACAATACCATTACTGCACAGTCACGCACAGACATTGCACTAACGTTTTCACTTTGACTCCAATCAGAGTTAGCCATATGGAATGTGGTGATAAGGACATGTTTGACCCACCCTATGATGAGAAAAACTTGTATGTGGAACTTCAAGATGCCTGTGTACTGGATACATCACCGTATACTGGTTTGGTTTTTCCACTGGACAAGCAACTGAGGAAAGTATGCCTTTTACCATGGCAATCAGGAGAGCTGCTGAATTTCTTGACCTGCACCTCCCCACTATGGAGGTAAAAACCAATGTCCTCAACTGAGGTCCTGCAGCCTGACCAGGCACCATCCGAACCTCTTCTGAACCTCAAGGAGGGCCTCACTAACAAGCTATTGGGCATTTGGGCTAAATCGTGTTTTTGCCTGACAGTCATACACCGTAGACAAGCTGCAGGCGACCCTGATTTTTAACCTAGCATCCAAATACTTAGAGCTTTGGTGCAGGCATCCACCCGCAAAGGGAATCCTAATGCCTTTCTCATTACTCCTCCAGATAGAGTCCAAACATAAGAAACATTTGGTGAGAGATTATTTTTATCACCCAGCCTTGCCTTGAGGTCAGTCATTGTTACCTTCTTCCTTGGAAAGTACACCCATGCACTCTGGGACATGGTTAATGAGATATTACTGGCGGTTCCAGAAGACATATGGGCTTCTATGGCCCAAACCATTCAGGATGGCCAGAATGATGGCGCGTTTGTCATCTTATCAAGTGTAGTGCAATTGGAACAAGTGTGGTGCTTCGGCATAATCGTGGATGTGGTCCACAGTCTTCGGGGATGTCGGAACATCCCTAATAGACATGCCTTTTGAAGGATCCCACTTATTTGGCAATAAAACAAACTTTGCCCTGGAACGTTTTAAGGAGAGTCATTTCATAGCAGTGTCACTGGGCCTTTCTGCACCTGTTGAGCAATCTGCCCAACAGTTTTGAATCTCCTTGGGGATATGCCAGAGGCTTGGCATATTGGCACCACCAGGTTCCATCGCTCACACATCAAGCTTACCAGCCTTTTCAATATCAAGGCCATGCTCCCAACAGACAGCTTCCAGGTCATCAGGGACATGGCACATTTCAGTCCCCCACCTCTCCGGTAATAACCTCAAAAATTCTATAGAAACGTTTAGTGGCACACAGCTACAAGCATCAGTCAGAGGATCTCAAGTCTGTTTTGAGCCAAGAGGTGCAGGCTCTTTTGGCCAAAGCAGCGATAGAGAGGATCTTGCAAGTTGGGACTGGATATTATTCTTGCTACTTTCTTGTGCTGAAGAAGGATGCAGGCCTTCATCCTATTTTGTATATTCACTCTCAACGCCTTCCTGTGACTGGACAAATTCAAAATGCTCACACAGGCCCAGGTTCTATCTACTCTAGATCCAGGAAACTGGATGGCAGCGTTGGGCCTTCAGGATGCCTATTTCCATATGCCTGTCCTTTAAGCTCTCAGATGCTACCTGTGGTCCAAGGCGGGCCACACACATTTTCAGTTTGCTATGCTCCCTTTTGGTCTCACCATTGCTCCTCGAGTCTTCACAGGGAGGATGGCTGTGGTTGCTGCCCATATTATGTGGTTGACGGTACCAGTGTAACCCTGCCTCGATGATTGGAAAGTGAAGTTGGGCTCACCACAGTCAGTCTTGGACCACGTCCAGATGATGGCAGACCTCCTTACATCACTGGGGTTCACAGTCAACCTGCCGAAGTCATGCTTGACTTCTTTGCAGAGGCTTCCGTTCATCAGAACCATCAGTGTGCCATTGGGCCTTCAATCAACATCAACGAGTCCCAGGGCATTTGGGCTATGATCTGATTTTTCTGCCTCTATCTTGAGTCTCAGTAAGGATGACTCTGAGGCTCCTTGGGCTCCTGGGATACGTGTATTGCTTGGTGCTGCACCCGCCAGACAAGCCCATTGCAGGCCAAACTGTTGGATGTCTAGTTGTTTGTTTTATCTTTGGACCAGCAAGGACTTGGAAAGGACACTGTTAGAGGTTACTTGGGGGCACATCCTGCATGTTTATGTTTGCAGGTACAACCCGCTTTGTTCAAACCACTGGTTGTGATGAGATTTTAGAAAGGGTTACACCAACTTTCTTCCCGGACAAACTGGTGTTGAGATGCTGAGCTTTTTTCCTACCAAATGTAGTGATGTCTTTTCATGGCAGACAGTCTAATGCTCTGCTAACATTCTTTGCTCTGCCTCATTCCTCAAAAGAGTATGCGAGACTCCATCACTTGGATCAAACAAGAGCACTGAGCTTTTGCATCAATCATACCAAAGACCATTGGGTGCATGATTAGCTCTTTGTGTGATACTCTGCAGTAAAGAAAGCTAAAGCAGAATAGAAGTGGACCATATCACGGTAGTGCTTTGCATTAAGATCTGCTATGCATTAGCTAAGAAGCAGCCTTCAGAAGGCTTGAGGGCTCATTCCATCAGAGCCAAGGCTACTACCACTGCTTATGTCGCAGGGTACCTGCTCTAGGTATCTGTCCGGCAGCTACATTAGCATTTTGTGCACATGTTCACGAAGCACTATTGTTTTGGCAGTCTGTTCTCTCGGAATGGGCACTTTGCCTGTTCAGGCCTGCCTGACATTTTGATCTGTGCCATTCCGCAGACCCTGTACCTTAGGAGGTTCTACTTTGGTATCTATGCGCAAGGTGAGGATTCTGCAATTTGGAGTTTCTATCAGAAGATACTTAACGTTGGTAACACTTTTTCTGGAGAATACTCTGTCTAACCATAGATTCGTCACCACCCACCAACCTCAATGTCCTACATACTGGTCTCCTTTTCCATCTAAAACTGTCCCAATTCAGCAATCTGCATAATGGTCCTTCGAATTTGCTGATGTGCTCTAAGTATGAGGGTGTGGACAAGCCTATGACAGAAACAGACATCAGTGGGCATAGGTGGCGCTTCTCTATGGCTCTGTTAATCACTTACAGTTGACTTGTAGCTGCACAATGCCATCTACTGGCATGCAGGAGCACTGCTTTTTGAGCATCCAGATCCTGGCTGCCGTCTGGGGATAGTCCCATGGTGAGGAATCTGTGGTTAGAGAAAAGTATCCACCAGAAAGAATGTTACAGAAGGTAAGTTACTTGCTGTCCAAGTAAGAAAGATTTCTCTTAAGAGAAGGTCCAGATTAAGACCGTATTACTAGTAGTGCAGAGGCAAATGTAGTGGAAATGTGTGCAAGAGAGGGCCAGAAATTTGGGGAAAATATGGGATAAATGATTTCGTAATTCCAAAATCCGTGTTACTGTCTATTCCAGGACCCGCATGGTACTCTCTATTCCTTGTGCTCAGACTTGTAATGGCTGGGAAATGGGATAGCAATAGAGCATGATACTTTTACTGCCCATTTTCACAATGGTGTGAGGTGATGCAGAGGGAGTGGGATAAAAGAGGTGACGTCATAGAATAGAAGCAAGAGTTTTCAAGGAAACAATGAGAGGGATGGATGGATGGGTGGATGAAGTGAGAGTGAGAGTGTCTGTCTGCACTTTCTTTCAAAATTAGGAGTATTTATCTGTATATTTTCTCTTTTATTGTTAAGGAGGTGGAATGTGGTACGCAAACAGTGAACAGTTGAAAAAAGGCAAGAAGAGTCTGAGCTTGCTAGCTTTCTTTTGGTTGTTCGGGAATTATCATTTTTCTTTCAGATGCTCGTTATGCATTTACACTCTACTTTGGAGAATAATTATTGTTCTTTCTTAACTAATTGATTTTTCATCAGACATGTTTTTCTATTCTTTTCCTAGAGTAACTGTTTGTTCTCTGGTTGTCAAATGCCCGTGGAAAGTCCGCACAATAGAAAGTTCCAACTAACCACGTCACTCTTCCTTCACAAATAACTGGGAAAACTAGAGAAAAAAAGAAATACAAATAATAAAAAAAAATTAGAAGTCCCATGTCTTGTAGAAGAGGGTGTCGTACTCTTGCTAGAGCCCTGGTAGTTTCATGAATAACACAGCAGTGTATAATGCCAGAGTTTATTCACATTCAGTATGTAACATTCATCTTCTGTGGGTTAAAACATACAGAAGACATCGCTAAAGCATTATTCTTCAACACCCATTATGTGGGTGTTTAAAGATATTGAGTTTCACAGTGTGCATGTTGTCACAATGCAAGTTTCTTGAACACTATCATCCCTTGACGAGGGTCTTCTATCTGACATGCATCAGGGATAAAGTGATGATATAAAATGGACAAAAAATAAATTAGATCAACAGGAGAGAAAGGGAAAACAAATGGAGCCACTCTTGGTCCCCTTAATTACAAATAAACAATCAACAGAATCAACAGAAGAGTTAAAAAGATCCCTTGCTTGCCAACCTAGTTGGTGACATGCTTCATGATTGGAATACCACCCAAGGGGCCGAATGCCTCTGGGGTGTGCTACGATGCCTGATTATAGCGGAGCGGGTTTTCGTAAAGTGCAACGAGTGATAGTGAAAAAGTTAAAATGTATTTACTTGTCCCAGCTGAATCTATTAGTGGAGAAGTAAGACAAGGTTAAAAAATTGTGTAGGTGGAAATAAAATCTGTTAGTCGATAGCCAGTCGCATCCTATATGTGAAAGTGCAATTACCGGTCTACATGTTTCAGCCAGTTTGTGCGAGTAGCAAGGCTTTCATCAGGACCAGAAAGTCACAGGGTTATGCACACGCTAAGGTGCACCCTCACCTGTGACACTTCAAAACCGCAAAAACTTACGGTGACTGTGGGACTTCAGCAAAGTTTGAGAAGCCGGGTAATTATGTGGTGTAGAAGAATCTTACACCATGGATCCTAGCGGGGGTGGTGGCTTGTAGTCACACGTACGCCAAAGGCAGACGCCCGTATGTCATCTGGTGTATGCCCGTATTAAAGGACCCCAAGGATATTACTTGGGAATCACTCTTCTGTTTATTCAATGGACAAAGCCAGAGGCTTTGAATGAATAAAACACAAGAAATCATGTGAATATTAGCAAAGTGAATTATTAATAAAAGGACCAGCTCTTTGAAAGAATTTTACTGACTAACTTAATTTATTTTGTTCCAATCAGCTGAATGCAGGACTCGAGACTGGCTACAAGATTCAAAGGGACTGTCAGTCAACATTTAGCTTGCTCTCAAACACATGAAAAACACAGTTATAATAAAGCTGTGCTGCATTTTATCCAAGAAACCAGAACACTATATTGGCTTCCTTGCTGATTACTGCACTCAATACTAACCCTACACAATAGTGACCCAAACACCTGTTTTCCTTCTCAGATATCTTCATGAGCGATTAAAACAACTGCAAGAAGAAGTTAATCTCCTCAAGAGCAACATTGTCAAATACAAGGTGAGGAAGTAGAATAGAATATTAAAACTTATAGGTATGCATTTTTATGTACACGCCTTTCTCATGTTATATTTAGTTTGTTATATTAAAGGACGTATGCCTCACCAGTGTGCTCCTTTATACAAGAAAGATAAAAAGACATCAATATTCGATTTCTCTTCCCTGCTTATTTCTTTGTCCATTTCCGGAAGATACCTGTGAGCCTAGAGATCATTTCTGGCATGCATTCACATTGCGGTATAGATTTGAAATTCGTGTATTGCTGGAAAGATTTTTGTTCCTCTGAAAAACACTGTCCGACTGAATGTACGTCTCCTAAAACAGACGTTATCCCATCACATGTTTTGGGAATGGTGTTTCTGTGTTCTTCTTCTGGGTGATTACAGACTCATCGATATGTAGAGAAGTCAGTGGACTCTCACTCAGTTAGGCAAACTAAGATCCATTCCCTTTTGTGTAGTACATTTTTTGTATATGCTTTATAATGTGTAACAGGCCTTGATGCATGTTAATGTGGCCATTTTTGTATACTAAAAGGATCTGAGTGTATGACAGAAGTGCGAAGCCCGTAATTTAGCCTTTATTGGCATGGGCTACTAAGCTTAATTTTGTTTAACAGAAAGTATGCATGCAGAATTGCCACGTATTTTTGCTTCTGACTTTGTAATATCCAGAGAAGGATTTTTTTCGCTTCTCTGCAGCATTTCACGGTCTCTAGACATTGATGTGTAGGTTACTTTGCAATCCAATTCCTAACTGAAGGAATTAAAACAAACAAATCAGTAGCTTCTGTATGCTTTGTAACAATAACAGGAGCATTGTCGTCTGTTCTGTCCATTGAATGATCCAAGTCTGAGCTGAACCCACTTGCCCATACACTGAATATATGAAAAGGTTTTAAATTTCATGTTTAATATCCTGTATCTCTTCAATACACAAACCACATTTCCCGCCATAGGATTTCCTCTATCGGCCAATATTTTCTTTAAGGGAAATATGAGGTCTAGTTTCTGGATTATTTAGTTCTCTTCATTTCAAAATTTGTTGCAGAATTACCTGCATCAAACAGACTTGATTTTGAATAACAAGAAAACAGACAATCTTTAACAGAACATGTTTTTGTCTATTTTTAAAACTTCGTTTAGTGTAATCCTGCTTGGCATATTCAAATTATATCTTTGTTAATTGCTAAAACACTTCCAAGGCTTGATTTAACATCATAATAAAATTGCAATCCTCAAAACTATTCTTAAGAATAGTATATTGCATACATACGGTTGTTGCCTAGGGCGCTGGGGGTAATTCATACCATTGTCTTCCTTAGTCTTTTATTTGGAACAACTATGCTTAAATCCAATCCATTCTACTGTATTGGTGCTCTCTTTCTGATAGAATAATTTTTACAAATTGATTTTTCAGTTGACTCCATATTATTTAAATGTTAGAGGCCCATGACATCAGTCCTATTCAGGAGAAAAGACTATATTTTACCTCCCTCATAGCCTTACCTCAGCGATTGCTTCAGTATATTTCCTGCATTCAAAAAGAAGAGATTTAGGCCATTTCCACTTCTTCCCACAATATTCTATATTGATAATATCTGATACAGCATAGTGTTTGAGATAAAATCATCCCAAGATAAGTAAATTCTGTCACACTCTTTATTTATATTATATATTCAGTTAACAAGTGTAGTAATGTGACTTACTCTGACCATCTAATATCATAGTTTTTGGCTTTGATGTTTGACAAATAATAGTCATTAAATGTGAGTATGGGTAAAGACAATTCAACTATGTAGTTGGCAAACGTTAACAGGAAATTGTGGTGCTTACATTCTTTCAATTTCAATTTATTTTGTAGCCCATTTCTGCCTGCACCATCTAAAGAGATCATAATTTCTGTTTATGAACGACCTGTTTAGGCTTAAGCCAAAACTGATCATCTCTAGAATTGATGCAAGTACCGCCATCCTCTCTAGCCTTCAAATTCCTTATTGCTCCTCAACACTATCCTTAACTGTGGCTTTGCTAATCACAAAGAAGAATATATCGGACCACACTCCCATTCAGGAGAACCATCACTAGCTTCCTTTCAAGGCCCCTTAAGTTTAAAATCTGTTGCCTTAATTCCACTCCAGCAAACCGAATTACATTGCTGACCGTCTGAATATTTCCTTTGTCAGTAAAATGTTCTAAGAATAAGTACTCACTGCTGTTTGAAATGTATGTGATTAATGTCGGCATTGAATTTTGTGGGTGAGACGAGTACACCAGAATGTTGTCCACATATTATAGTATTTTATCGCTTCCTACTTGCGTAACAGTACCTTTTATTTACTTGCATTTAATGACGGATATGGCCAGTGGTTCTAGGGCTACGAGGAACAGCAACAGGGAGAGGGGCCAAGCCTGCCATGAACCATGTTTCAACCTGAAAAGGGAGGACAGGGACTGCCGCAGTTGACTAACTTGGTTGGTTCCTTGTAGAGGCATGTAACTGTTTGAACTAAGTCTTCTTCAAGTCCCATTTCAAGTCCCATTTTCCTCGTGATGTAAAAAACAAAATGGTGTCATTCAACCTGTTGAAAAGCTTTCTTTGCATTGAAACACGGGTAGTTTATGATTATTGTCCATCTCTTGCCAAAGTATGTATCAGAGATAAAATCGTTGAGAGGTAGTGTATTCCCTTGTTGATTCTATTTGCCAATATTTTTGCTAGGATCTTCATGTTCAAGTTTAAAAGGTAAATGGGCCTATAATTGGCGCATCTCAAAGGCTCTTTGTCAGGTTTTCGAATCAGCCTCACGTTTCTACCTCTACTTTGAACATTCAGGAGAGGGCCTATTAGTGGTTTATTATATTTATAAAATTAATTTGCCAATCTATCTTCCCCATATGCTTTTCACGTCTTCATACCATCTATGGCCTTGGTTATTTCCTCATCTGTAATTTCCCCCTGTTACGCCTGTTTTTGCTCATCTGTTACCTTAGGGATGCCGAGACTAGATAAGAAGGTCTCTTTTTCAGCAGTGGGTGACAGATATTGGAAGTGATCCCTAAGGACTTGCATTGTCTTTGGTTTGATCCATTCCTGTTGTAGGCACAAGCCCCAGCAACACAAGTGGTGTACTGGGGGGATGCTCTGTGGCAGGAATTTTGTTGATTCTAGCTCATGCCAGACGTTTGTCACAGAAATGCAATGTAAATGCTTGATTTTTTTTCAAAGTTTAATGTTTGGAAGTTAGTCAAGAAAACATCATGAGATCAATGCATGCTATCCTAGACTCCCCCAGGTGTCTAGTTTTCAGAATTTTCTGGATTTGGTAGGTGTCCCTTGGTGCCCGTCAGTTCCGGGCCCAAATACCACAACTCCCCCATTGATAAATCTGTTTGACAGGGAATTTTTATGTCTGCATGTTGTGTTTTGGAGCCTTTCCTGTCACGGGCACTAGGCGCACCCACACAAATGGGGTTCCATTTTTATCAGGAGATGTGAGGAAAGACTGGGCGGCAGGAAATTTGTGGATCCACGGAGATTCCATAACTTTCCTTACAGATATGTGATGAAAATTGGTGCTCTTATCCAAACGTTTGAGGTTTACAAGGGCCTCGGGGAGAGAAGAGATCCATGCACAATTTTAAATGGTGAATGCTGAACTAGGGTCCAAATTCCACAACCACCCACTGTAAAAAAAAAAAAGTTCAGTTTGAGTGTCAAATTTTGTTCTGTCCATTTTGCGTTTTGTGTTGCGGCCGCTAAGCCCACAGAAATGCGGTATTGTTTTTACCAGGAGACGTATGGGAATGGCCGTTGGTAGAAAATGTTTAGATCCCCATATATTCTGGAATTTTTCCTCACTTAAATGTGCGGCAAATGTGTGTGTTTTAGCCGAGGTTCGAGTTTTGTAAGGGCTTCTATTTGAGAAAGCCCGCAAGACCCACAGAAGTTACACCCGGGTGTCTAATTTTCTGAAATTTCTGGCTATGGTACGTTTCCCTGGGTGGCAGCTGAGCTAGAGTTCAAATTGTGCAGCTACTCACATTTCAAGGAAAACCTTGATTTTGCTAGATAAAATATAATGTCTTCAGTTTGCGTTTGGGGCATTTTGTGTCACAGATGGTAGGCTCAGCCACACAAGTGGGTTACCGTGTTTATTGAGAGATGTGGGTATGCTAGGTGGTAGGAAGTTTGTGAATCACTGCACACTCTGGAACATTCCCTCACAGAAATATAGGTAACATTTGGTTCTTCTAGTCACTTTTAGGTTTAAAGCATTTTATTAAAACACAAAAAACATGGGGAAGGGAAATAGGAGGTCAAGTTTACATACAGTACAAAAAGCGACATGTTGCATCAATTCTGGAGGAGAGTGGGGAGGTCGGTAGTCCCGGAGGGGAAAAAGGCATATGTTGTAAGGCAATAAAGCAGTACGAATAACCCTCCAATAGTCCCCAACCTCCCAATCAAAGCTAAGCCTAAGTAGCGTCCCGCAACACAGTGAAAACAACACAGTCCCTCCAAGCCCCCCGTCCCCAGAAAATTTAAAAAGGAAGAAAACAATACCCCAACATCCCCGTCCAATAGCCCGTGATAGAAGCATTCACCCCAGCCACCTACCCCCAACCCCCAATCCCCCTGATCCCACCCCTCTTAATCCGCTGGAGCCGCCGGCGGCGTCAGCCTAAGAAGGCGTAGGTACCTTGGACATGTGAGCTCGCGAAATTCCGTGGACAGCAGTGCCAAAAAAGGGTGCCAGAGCTCCTCGAACTGGTCTACATTTCCAGCCACTGTAAGCGACATCTTCTCCATACCCAGTACCTGCCAGAGTCTATGTAACCAGCCAGTGATAGAGGGGGCAGTGGGGGTGCGCCAGTGTACAAGGATATTTTGAACCCGTGAGCCTAGCGCAATAGCAATCTGCCTACCCCTGCGGGACTTCAGCGGGTACATCAAGTCATTGGGAAGGCCTAGCAGGACATATGCCGGGAAGCGCGGGAGTTCAACCTCGAAGTGCCTGTCCACCTCATCTAAGACCTCCTTCCAATAAGCAGACAGTATCGGGCAGCCCCAGAGAATGTGCGATAGAGTACCCTCCTGACCGCAGCCTCGCCAGCAACCCTTGTCGGTGAGTTTGTGCATTTCGTAGAGCCTCTCCGGGGTGTAATACCAGTAGGTGGACACCTTGGTAAAGGTCTCCGTCAGCCCAGTGTGGTACGCAGAGTGCCTCGCCCGATATGCGATCTTGTCCCACTCCTTGTGGCTCAGGGTTCTGCCCAACTCCCTGTGCCAGCGCTCTCTCCCCGGGTTGTGGTAATGAAACGGCGGGGGTTGGAGAAATTTATATAGATCGGTGATAAGCTTGGCATCCGAGGTCCGGGTCACCAGCCACCGCTCGTAGGGCGTGATTTGACGGGCAGCGACGTCGCGCACTGGGGGTTGGAGAGCCCAATGGCGGACCTGCATATAACGCAGTCTGTCCCCCTCTGTCAGACCAAATTCCTGTCGGAGCTGTTGGAAAGGGAGCACGCCCTCCGGCCCGTAAATCTGAAAGAGCGCCCTGCAACCCGCACTCACCCAGTGGGAAAAAGCTCCCGGTTCCAGGCCCGGAGTAAAGTCCGGGTTGCCAACGATGGGTGTAAACGGTGATGGGAAAGTAGTTAGCTCGCGGAGCTCACAAACCGCATCCCACACTCGTAGTGGAACCCGGGTGACAAAGGAGGCGTAGAGATTAGCCGGGCGATGTGCGCGCCGCAGGAATGGAACCTCCTGAAGGGTGCGACCTGCAACTGCCTGATCTTGAAAGAGCCAGTGCTTGTCCGATTCCCACCTGCTCCATTCCACCAAATACCGGAGTTGCGCCGCCTGAAATTACTTCCGGAGGTCCGGAACACCGAGACCCCCCGCCTCCGGGGCAAGCGTGGAAAGAACCCTCTTCATCCGAGGCTTACGGCCCTGCCACACGAAACGGGAGATGTCAGCCTGCGCTTGCTGTATCCAACCCACGGGGGGCTGGAGAGGTAGAGCGCGAAAAAGATACAAGATCTGGGGCAGTACCGTCATCTTCACCGCTGCGATACGGCCCAGCCACGAGAGCAGGCCCTTGCCCCATCGGCCGAGTTCCTCCTTGATCTTCTTGCTAAGGGAAGAATAGTTGGCCGTGACCATTTCAGGCAGCGAAGGTGCAAGCAGGATCCCCAGGTACGGCACCGTGGAGGAGGACCACTGCATAGGGAAAAGGCGCTGGAGGTCTCGCCTGGTGTCCGCGGAGAGTGACACATCCAGGGCAGCCGATTTGGACATGTTCATTTTAAAGCCGGCCACGCGAGCAAATGCGTCCAGTTCCTGGACGCAGGCAGGGAGCGACCGCCTGGGGTCATCCAGGGTCAGCAGGACATCATCCGCATATAGGCTAACAGTATGGGTATACTGACCCATCTTAACCCCAATAGCGTCCGGATTGTCGCGAATCCTCTAGGCGAACGGCTCCATATAGAGGGCGAACAAGAGCGGTGAGAGGGGGCATCCCTGTCTCGTGCCGCGCTCGATGGCAAAGCTACTAGAGCTGTGTCCGTTGACTCGCACCGATGCCGACGGTCTCTTATAACAATTGAAGACCATGGTGCGGAACTTCTCGCCGATCCCCAGTTTCCCGAGAACCAGCTCAAGGTACGGCCAATGAACCCTATCAAAGGCCTTCTCCGCATCGACCGACAGTAACATCCGCTCCCCCGGGACGCGTGAGGCCTTTTCTAACACGTGCGTCACCCTCTTGGTGTTGTCGACTGTCTGCCTACCGGGCACAAAACCAGCCTGGTCCGCCTCCACCAGGCCCGGTAGGTGCAGTCCAATTCTGGCCGCCAAGATCCCCGTGTAGAGCTTAAGGTCCACATTCAGAAGCGAAATAGGCCGATATGAACCGCACAGGGTCCGATCCTTCCCAGGTTTCGGAATAACCGACACCCTCGCTGAAAGAAGGTCCGGCGGGATGGCCCCCGGCTCAGAGAAGGAGTTGAACAGGTGAGCTAGGATAGGCGCTACAGTGGAGCAGAAGGTCTTGTAGAACAAGGCCGTGTAGCCATCCGGGCCCGGGGCCTTGCCGTGCTTCAACCGTGCGATAGCGGAGATGACTTCCTCCACATGGATGTCCCTCTCCAGGTGGTCCGCCTGGGCGGGCTCCAGGGCCGGGAGGGTCACGGACTCCAGATAGGCCTCAGCCTCTCCCGGTGGGGAGGGTTCCGCAGCGTATAAGCTACGGAAAGAATCCGCCACATCCGCGTCACCGGAAACCGGGACCCCATCTGCGCCCACTATCTCCTTCACCACGTTGCGTTGCTGCGCAGCCCTGAGCCGATGGGCCAGGAGCTTACCGCATCTATCTCCGCCTGTATAAAAGGCATGCTTCAGGCGCAACGCTGCGTATTCCGCCCGGTCTAGATCTAGCGCAGAGAGGAGTTTCCTCGCCGCTTTCAGCTGCCTCCAAACTCGAGGAGCCCCCGTTCGGCGGTGAACCTGCTCAAGTTCCCTGACTTGCGCCGTCAGTTCGTCTCTCTTACATTGCCGCTCTCTGTTCTCCGCCGAGGAAATGGAAATAAATTCCCCCCTGAGGACCGCCTTCAAGGCTGCCCACTGCGTCGCTAGAGACGTGTCGGAGTTGCTATTGTGGACCAGGTACTCCTGAATGACCTCCCCCACTCGCTTCACCACCGACTTCTTATGTAGAAGCGTATCCCGAAGCCGCCACATCCCTCTGGAGGGGGGGGCTGCCGGCCAAGCAAAAACTCCGGAAACCGGTGCATGATCGGACAGGGACAAGACCCCGATGTCTGCCGCCGTGGCGGCCGAGCGAAGCGGCCCGCTCACCAAGAGATAGTCCAACCGCGAATAAGTGCGGTGGGCGTGGGAGAAGTATGAATAGTCCCTATCGGTGGGGTGCATAGTGCGCCAGAGGTCATGCAGATCCATCTCTGCAATCCGGTCTTGCGCCGCTCGAGAAAGCTCCCCCGTCTGCGGGAAGCGTTGGGCAGACCTATCCAAGGTTGAGTCGAAGACCATATTTAGGTCTCCCCCCAAGACAACATGGCGATCGGGCGAGGCAGTGACGTCCACCAACACAGATTCCAGGAAACGATCCTGGTGGTCATTCGGGCTGTAAACGGAGCCAACCGTGAAGGCGATACCTCCAAGCCGCATGCGATACACTAGGAGCCTCCCCTTCTGCTCGGCATATTTGTACAATACCTCGCCCCTGAAGGAGCTGGCTAAAAGAATGGCTACACCAGCAGTCTTGGTCGCCGCCGATGAGAAGAATTGGGTGGGGAACTTGGCAGAGCGCAACCTATGACAATCTTTGGAAAGTAAATGAGTTTCCTGCAAAAGGCAAATGTCCGCCTGCGTCCCCTCTAGCAGGGAAAGGATCGCCCTACGCTTCACAGGGTTGTTCAGACCCTTAACATTAAGGGTCACCACTTTCAAGGACGGCATCGCTCCCAGGGGATCGAAGCGCTATGCAGCAAGCGAGGGATCAGCGGAGGGGGCGCGCGGGGCAGGGGCGCGGGGAAGGCCAGAACCGGCCTCGCGTGTGCATGGGCAGTATCGGACGGGACCCCACCAACAACAAACCAACTCCTAAGCCCTCCCAGAACCAACCCATGGCAACTAGCCAAAACCATAAACAAAGAAAAACACCCCATTGTCTCAGTCCAGCCCGAGCAGGCGAGTCTGCAGAAAACAATCAAGTGGACGTTCAGCCACTCACCTCCAACCGTTCCCCCCCAACCCCCAGCCCCAACCCAGCATCGTAGAGGCTAAGAATCTCTCCCCCCGGAGTGAAGTTAGGCCGTCATGGCCACGCCGTTGGATTCAGGCAAGTTCCTGGCCGCCGTTCTCAGGGCCTCCGCCATATCCGCCCTGATGGTAGGGGAATCAGGGCGACTCGCAGTCGCCGGTGATTGGCGTCTCCTCGATCTTCGCCGACTCCGTCGCTCGGGACGCCTCCACGCGGGCGTCGCCCCTTCTTCTTCCGTGGCCGTGAGTCCCAGCACCCCGCAGACGTCCTGGAGGGAGCGCAGCTGGTGTAACACCCCATTCCATCGGAAGATAAGACGGAAGGGGTGACCCCAAGAGTAGGCCGTCTCATGTTCCCGCAGAAAGTCCGTAGCGATACGGAAGGACCTACGCTTCTGTAGCGTGATGGCGGACAGGTCCTGGTAGAGCGCCACGGGCCGCTCTCTGAAAGTTAAAGGCTGCTTCCTGCGGGCCTCTGTCATAATGCGCTCCTTCAGGGGGAAATCCGGCAGGAACGCCAGAATATCAGGTGGGGGTGCCGATGACTGGCGCTGGTGGCCCACTCTGTGCGCTCTGTCTATGCGGATCGGAAAGTCCGTGTCTTCCCCCAAAATGTCCCGGAACAGGTCCTGCAGATAGGCCACCAGGTCTGCTCCCTCATCCGCGGATGGGACACCCCGCACCCGGATATTGTTCCGCCTGGACCTGTTCTCGAGGTCCTCAGAGTGGGCCTGGAGCTCGACACACTGCTCCCGTAGGCGGAGAACGTCCTGCTGGAGATGGACTATCTCCTCCTCGCGGCGCTGGGCTGCCGTTTCCACCGTGTCAACACGTTCGACCAGGCCCTCGACCTCTCTGCGCACTTCACGGACCTCGCTGGCCACCTCGGTCTTGAGCGTCTGGAAGTCCTCTTTGAGGGAGCTGAATAAGTCCTCCATGAAGGACCTCGTGACCGGTGGCTCGCCTCCAGTGGTGTCTGCCGAGGCCCGAGAGGACCCCGGGGACGGTTGTGTCCTGTCCCGCAGTTGCTGGGCCCTGCTGAGCATGTCTGGTAGAGTGCGGTCCCCCCTTTTCGCGCCTCCTCTCCCAGTCATCTTGGCCTCCGCGGCAGGCAAAGCTCAGGGCTGGCCGCTGTAGATGCGCCCAGTTGCTCGTGGGCACCAGATGTGAAGGCCCCGCCGGAGACAAGGGTGATGCGTCACAGGCGACAAAATGGCGGCACAGGCCGGGGCGAGACGATCATCGTACCAACCAGGGCGGTGAACAGGGCCAAAGCCAAGGTCCTTCAGTAGTTTACTTTCAGGGAAGGTGGTGCAGGAGCCAGGGCGAAAGGAGGCACCCGTTCGACAAGGGCGCGGGCGAGGGTCGCCAGCTCCAGCTCCTCAGCGACAAGATGGCGGAAGGGCGGAACCTGGAAGGGCGGCCCAGGCCGGCAAGACCGCAGGCGACCCTCGGGCTGCAATGGGCCAGGAAAGTTCAAAACCAGTGTCTCACAGTTGTACCGGCGGGTGCACCCAGATCGGCCGCCGCTCAAACACCTCCGTCTCCTGCCTCCAGGTTCGGGATCCGCATGGCATCATACACCGACATCCGTGGTAAAGGGGCAGAGCGCCAGCGCGGGTCCAGGGTCCGCTGTCCAGCGATGACTCTGGTCACGTAGGCTCCGGCCGGGAAGCCCCTGTACTCTACGGAGCACGCCGGGTCCGTTCTCCCGGGATTACCAGCTTTCAGCACTCGGCCCAGCCGAGGCGCTCGGACAGCGCCGCAATACGCTCCGCCTCCAGGCTCCTCTCCGTGGTCCGATCCAGGCTCTTCTCCGTGATCCGATCTTTGAATAAACTTTACGGGCACTTCCTCCAGAGCGATAGGAGTAAAAGTGATATCAAAATGTGCCCCAGGAACTCCGGCACAGTTCTCTCGCCCGCAGAGCAGCCGCGGGGGGAGAGAAGCGCAGGAATCTGGGCTCGAGCTGAGCTGGGCCGGAGGAGCTACGGGAGGAAGCGTCCGCTCACCCCGCCATCTTGGCCACGCCCCTTCTAGTCACTTTTGAAGTTATCAAGTATTTCTGTTTGAAAAAAAACACGTGAGGCCCCCTGCAAGTCACACCACCCTGGACACCCCCAGTGTTATTAACTGCCTGGTTTCTCTGGGTTCCAGCTTACTAGAGCCCAAAATCAACAGCTAGCCATATCTACCCAAAAAAGGGTAGGTTTTCAGTGGAACATGTTGATCTGTCAATGTTATGTTTTGGTCCCAATCCTATCTCAGGCGCTAGGCCCACCCACAAAAGTGGGGTACTGTTTTTATCATGAGATGTGTGGGAACACTGGGAGGTAGGAACTCTGTGGAACCCTACAGATTAAAGAATTTACATTGACAGAAATATGAGCAAAATCTGTATTTTTAACCAAAATGTTGTAGTTTGTAATAAATTCTGGGTAAAAAACCTTGTGAGATCCATACAAGTCACAAAACTGTGAACTCCTCCAGGTTTTCTGAAATGTCTGGGTTTGGTAGGGCACAACTACCGAGCTAGGGCACTAATTTCGCAGCTACCAAAATCAATTTTCTTTTTAAAACCATTAATTTTGCAGGATAAAACCTGATATCCCCAGGTCGTGTTTTGGAATGTTTTGTGATGCAGGCGCTAGGCCAAGCCACACAAACAGGGTATCATTTTTATTAGCAGACATGCGGGAAGACAGAATAGTAGAACAATTGTTATTACCAATTGTATTTCTCTGCATTTTTGGCTCACAATTGTAAGCGAGTGTGCAATAAAGAAGACATTTTTCAAAATTCCATCTGAATCACTTGATAGGGTGAGAGACCACAAATTCAGAGATACAAGAGATATAAGAAGCTGCCATAAGAAGCTGCTGCATGAATGCCATTTCTGGGGCACTTGGAAGAGCACGGAGACACAGCTAGCTATAACGAGACTGTTACCTATCTCAGGCAGGATCTACTTACAAGCCCCAGTGTGAGAAAGGGCCCTTTCTTGCATTGGTATGCCCCCACTTTTTGCTGAACTGCTGATGTGCTTTGACTGAGTGTGCCCTGAGCTCCTGCCAACCAGATGCCCAGGGCCTGTGTTCCTTCCCTAAAACTGTGTTGAAACTAAAACCCAATTGGCATCTCTGGCCACCTGTCAGCCCCTAGTAGATGGTACCCAGGGCATGGTGACCAGAGAAGACCCTTACGGGCTGCAGCACTTATTGTGCCACCCTTAGGGGCCCTGTACCCTGACACCCACACACTGCCTTTGCAGGCTGAGTGTCTAAGTACAGTACTAAACAAGGAGTCGACATGGCACAAATCCCTGTGTGCCATGCCCACTAGACCCACTGCCCTAGCATACCTCAGTCACCCCTCTAGTTGGGTGCCCTATGCCAGTGGTGTGGGCACAGGAGCACGAGCCCTGTGCCCCTACAGTACCCAATGCCATTCTTCGGCACTGTAAGTACAGTGATGCCATTAAGAGTATGTGGTGCTGGGAGGTCGTCATTACGAACTCCACAGCACCTTAATGGTTACACTGAAGACTGACAAGTTTGATATCAAACTTCTCAGCACATTAAACCCGCACTGATGCCAGTGTTGGATTTAATGTAAAATGCACCAGAGGGCATCTTAGAGATGGCCCCTGAAAACCTAACCTACAATCCACGTCTGGTCTGAGAAGCTGCCTAGGCTGCCACACAGCAGACATGTTGCTGGGCCCCTGGGTGGAGAGCCCCCGCTCTCCTGGGCCTGCAACAATGCGCATCCCTGGCGAGGTGCTAGGTCTCCTCCCCCAGGATGGGCAGGGGGAAGCTTCAAAGGCCTGCCACCTTCGTGAGCTTCTCCAGACCACTTGCTGTACTCAGCAACTGGCCCCCACCAGTTCTGACCCCCACTCTGGTGGAAAGACTGTCGGGAAACCCTAGGTCAGGAAGGGGGGTGTTCCAGCCTGTGTCAACCCCACCCCTCAGGTGGGAGAGGCGAGGTGAAGCACGACCCCGGGCTCTGGCCATCTTGAAGATGGGGAGCTCTACCCAATCACAGCTAGGCCCCTGCCCCCTCCCACAGGAGAGGAGCAGATTATGGGGTGTGCCCACTCCAGGACAGCGGCCTATTGGTCCCTGCCCTTGCCCGACCTGTAACGCCCCTAAATTCAGTATTTAGAGGCACCCTGACCCTTCCTTCCTCAGATCCCGATAAGAAAACAAGAAAGAAGATCAAGACGAAGAGGACTCGCCATGCAGCTGCTAACAACAGGACGACACCAACTGACTTGGCAACAGCCCTACCGGCCTGTCGACCCTGAAACCTGCCCCTGCTGAATCCCGGCGACTCCTGCGGACAGCAACCTTGGAAAACCCGAAGGACCTGCCTCCCTTGACCCTCTCAAAGACTGGAACTCTCCTGAGCAGAGGCTCTGCTCCAACACCATACCCTTGGTGCCAGCCAGGAACCGCAAATCCAGCCCACTCTGCACCCTCCGAGCCCAACCCATGCCCGAGTGACCTAAGACCACGAGGACGTCCCCCCGGCGACTGGGACCCGAAGTCCAGTGCCCAAAGACCCTCCTCGACGACCCAGACGACGCCTGCAGCCTCAGAACCAGGGACCCCTCCAACCGCGACCAGCCGAGGGTAAGATTTCCCGACACCCAAAGACACCCCTGCACCTGGTGCCCCGCGGCCCCCTGTGCCCTCCTTTGGGGTACTCACCTCTTCTCCAAGAACCCAACTTACCTTTCGAAGTGGTGGTCGCACCTGAAGAATCTCCGTCCCCGAGCCTGCAGCCTTTGTTCACCTTGTAACTTTCCTATTGCATAACATTGAGCTTCCGACGACTCAAAAGCACCCTCCACCCAGTGGCCGAGTGCCGCTGGAAGTGCAACTTCTACCCTACTTCCCCACTTGCCCTGAGTAAGTGACCAGGAGCTCAGCTCCCCCGGCAGCGTGGACTGCCTGCTTGCAGCCACCAACCAAAAGCCCCCTACCCTCCATTGGATTGCATTGGGCCTACTCTCTCTGCACCCGGCTGCCCCTCTGAGGGTGTAACAACTGTACCTTTCTGACCCTGGGGGACCCCGAAGTCTATGCCCAGAACCTCACCAGTCGAGTACTTACCTGAAAGCCGATAACCCACTTTCCTTCCATAGGCTAACATTGACTGGTTTTCACTGAAATTTCTTCTACGCTTCGATTTTTGAAACTTTAAAATATTCCTCTAAAATCAGCCAAATTACCATTTTCGAAATGCACACTTGGGATCAGGAGAGAAGCCAGTTGTGTACTTTCTAGTTCAGTATTGAACCACAATAGTAATCTTAATCGCACTTAAGTTACCGGCATTTTCTTCCATAGGAAACCATTGCCTTAGTGTCGATTTTTGCAAATTACAAATATTCTTTAAAAATCGTACCAAATACTGAAAAGTAATTACTTACCTGTCATAGGTAGAGGTCCCAGTGCTGAACCTAGGAGTCCAGTACTGGATTACAAAAGTAACGGGAACCTATTTTACCTGTGACTTGAACTTCCTTCCATACAATAACATTGCTAGTTTTTCTCTGAAAAGTTTCTAAGTGTCAACTAAATACATTTATATCCTTTAAAAATTGCAACTGTAACCAAAACGCTCTTACTCAACTGTGTACAGTTTAGGTCCCGGGACTGAATCCAGGACCCAGTCCTGTGGCTAGAAAAGTAATCTTGAAAGTAATTAACTGCATTTATGTAGAAAAATCCATTGAGCTCCATGTTAAATTGTGTTTAGAATTGTGTTGCCTATTGCAACCCCAGTAACTATTGTATTTACCAAGTCTATTGCCATTCTGCAAAGTAAGTACTTAAAGTCACTCATATTGAGAAAAGTATATTTTGATACCTGTTGGTTCTAAAATAAAACAACAATATCTATGGATATAAAAACAATTGGCCTAGAGTTCAGTTCTTGAGTGTGTGAAACCTTTTGCTGACTGAGTGTGTACAACAAATGCTTTACACTGTCCTCTGGTACTGCCTTACTGCTCGACCAACTACCACTTTAGAGAGTAAGGTCCGATCTGACTTTAACCTCTGTTATACCTCTGGGGATTGGGGACTCAATACACCCTGTACTTGACTTGGGTCCAGTATATATAGAGCCACGTTCTTACTCCCAGCAGCCCATCAGTTCTTGTTTTAGTTCTAGCAGTATGTGAGCTGGGACGCAGCGGGGGCCGGCAACCCCACCCAAAAAAAGGAAGCAGAGGGTGGTCCAAGAGAAATTTACAGCCGATCCTGGCCAGATACTTGATCTGTCTCTAAATTCACCAACCAGCCACACTGCAAACACCTTCTACCCTCAAACCTCGGAAGCCAGACCTGAAGGTCTCGCAGGATCTAAGCATACTCATTGGCTACCAAAAATAACATCTAAATTCGCTTTCCTGAAAGACGGGGGTTCCGCCGTTTTTTCCAGGAACTTAAGCATCAAGGGCTTACCATCTCCCCTGAACCCAACCGTGATTGTTAGCAAGGGGGGCACCAATGCCAACCCGTATGTTAGCAACTCAATAACTCATTTAGCTACAAGTAACCTTGTAGAGCCTGCAACGCACACCAGGGAGCTGCCACATACTCCATTGGGCAGCCTGGAGGTTTCACCATTGGAAGGGCATCACAAAATTGTGAACTCAGCTGACCAATTACAGGAAGTGATTACACTCTCAGTCAACCTTTCTCCTAGTCTAGACAGCAAGTCCACTTCTACTGTCTAGCCAACAAGAATTGATATACAGCCTTTATTCAATTCAATGCAGGAAGGAGGCGAAACCTACCCCGGCTCTTGTAGTTTGGCCATAGAGGGAGACAGTGAGGCGTTGGTTGCGGCAGAAAAGAGTCCAATGCTCTGCATCAAGGATAGCTCAGGAAGCATCAGCTAAGTTCCTTCAAGAGCCAATAGAGGAGCCACCACAGTCCAGGGATAGAAGGAGTGAGCCTGACCCAAAAATTCCTCAGGGGCAGGGTCAGAGACGGGTTTTGCTATCTCCCTATGATGATGTCGCTTTGGACCCTGGAAAAGACCTCTCCTATATTCAATCTAAAGCGTGGGAAATCATGCTCTCATCTTATGGGAAATATGCCCCCTATCATTTTGCTCCTCCACCGGTTTTTAATGAGGGGAAGGAGCAAGTTAAACCAGAGTCGGTCTGGGCCATCGCGCTGGACATTTTATAAAAGACAGTTGACGCGATGACATTCCAAGCTAATAAAATGGACATACAAATAAGTTTACTGAATACACTGGCCGTATTCGTCGCCAACATAGACGACAAAATTACAACTCTAAATAATCTGATCAGACGGGCCCAGGCAGCTACTGACCATCCGCGCCTGCTCACCGATAATAGGTAAACTAAGTGCACTTCCGGAGGTAATGACAAAGCTTTTGGCAGACCTAAAGGAACTCACTAATGTAAAGCTCACCACTCCAAGCGAAAGGGTCAGTGTCACAGGAAAAACCCAAACCAACATCTCGGAAGAGGAGCCAGATCCAGGGGCAACAAGGAGCCAGCATATGGCTACACCTCTGCCCCTGGGCACATTGGACAGCTGTGGTGGTAGTTATAACTCACATGTGCCCCCAGCTGCCAACAACTCCGGGCCAACATCCACGCCCCCGCTAGATCCAGTAGAGGAGGATGCCGACTGCAAAGGAAACGAGTAAAAATGAGGGCCACAAGAAGACCCGCCGCAGAACACGTCTCGGACCTTTACCCACTTTTTAAAACGCACACACTAGCAGATTCGATCGGACACAAGGATCCAATCTGGGAACAAGGGCCAGTAATGGAAGGGCTCAATCTATCTCCCACACCCACCTAGGCAAAAAAACAACAGCCAACTCCTTTGCCTTCGACTGTGGTGAAGGCCGGAGTAGTCAGAAAAGATCCGGTTGCCTCAGCAAGAAGGAGCCCACCTGGGTACAATGTCAGTAACCATGGACAAGCCTTGGATTCTATTCCTCTGAGGCTAGATGAGGGGTTTAAGCGCACCCGGCTAATAATTCCATCTGGCAGCCTCAACTGGCTGGATGCCACCCAATTTAGGGGGCGGCACTATAGCAGAGTGGAGTACAAGGAACCCCTGCACTGCACATTCTCCATCTTCTCAAACAGCAAACTCGGCTTTCGTCTCCAACACGTCTGCGGCGACTCCCCACATGCATTGCAGGAATATGGTGGGGACACCTCTGGGGCTCCTTGAGGAAGCCTCAGGGTGGGGCAAACCCCTCATGGAACCCAGTCAGATTAGCCATACCAGAAGGGATTCAGGGAACACTCTATTGGTAATGAAACCTAATGGCCATTCGAACATCAAGATAGCTCAAGCAACATCAGTGTATACCGTATTCTATCAAGAGTACAAGTCAAACGGTAGCTTTGGCATTCTCAATTGTGTGAACATCTTGAAGCTGATACAAGCAACAGGCTTGATGAAAGAAGTTACATTGCACGAGATACTCTCTATAGAGTTTATTCAATCAAATGAATCCACTAAAGTCACCAGGCTAACTATAGAGGTAGCAAACAAAATTTTGAGCCACATGGAAATTTTCAAGCAGTGGGGCATATCCCTTACTCCCGGAAAGGAACCGGGCTACCCATACATCCTTAATAACTTATCAGATGTGTCAAATTCAAGTGCACTACCAGAACCGGTCTACTCGGTCTTGAGGTGCGCCCAAAGTAAAACCCCTACCTTCAGGCAAAAGAACTTAAGATGTGGGCAGACTGTCCAATCCGCAGGAGCAGCGCAAGCTGACACCTGGTCTTGGCTGGCAGTCATTAAACTCGACCAGAATGCTAATGTGACAAAAAACAGGCCACAACAACCATGGAGGCAGCCTATTAAAGATATCTTCTTGACACATAAACAGCCTAGCAAACAAACTGGAAGACCAGGCCACAGTATTCTATCTTTGCTCCTTTGAAATAATCTTACTGCAAGAGTCATGACTTTTGAAACCACAGCATCTAGAAGGGTACACAACCCATTATATCCTTGCAACTAAAAAGTCCCCTGACCGTTGCAGTGGGGGTCTAGTAATTTATATATCGACCACCAGTGCAATTAGCTCCTGGGAAATAGAAAGCAATAATCAGGGGCTACAGTTAGTAGGTACTTCATTCAGTACCCCCAGTAGACATCTGAGGACACTAATCTTGATGGATGTCTTCATCCGTCCAAATCCGGCTCACAGCACTAACTGACAAGCTGACTTCCACTGTACTTAATCTGAGAACTGGAATTCCTAACGCTGACATCTTGGTCTCTGGAGATTTCAACATGTGGCTGATGTTTAACCTTCAATTGAATGAAGTAACAAAGCCACAGGTAGGCGACTGGTCTATTCCACCATAGGACTGCCCAGGGTATGGTAAAGCGGATCCAAAGGGATGAATTCTCCAGGGTAACTTGGAATATCTCGCCCTTGGAGCTCTCACCGGCCGCTTTTACCCTGACAAGCCGCCTGGTCTTTCATTCTTATCTGAAACCGGGGCCTCTCTAATCAACTATTCATTTGTCAGTCTCCCCCTATCAAACCAGGTCTCCTCTTTCGGCTGCGGGAACAAAATGGACAGTGATCACCGTCCCCAAGAGCCCACCCTTAACATCAGGCTGTGGGAACGAGATCAGGCGGTGGACCAAGGGCTTGAAATCTTTACCATTAACCTAAAACGCATCAAATGTTCAGCCAATAACTTACAGCTCCTGGCAAGAAAAGCAAAGCAAACAATTGTCAACATCGCCGGGCCAAGGGGGGATCAAATCACAAAGTGGACAATGTTTGTGGAAAGTCTAGCTGCCAGGTTTGCAAAACCGATAGTGGGCACAAGCGAACAGGCTTAAACAATCGACTTCTGCTCCTGTAACACGGATCGCCAAACGAAGCATAAACCGGTTGTGGAGGAAACTGAAAACTACACCAATGGATTCAACAATCATAACTAAACTAAGAGAGGCACGTAGTGATCTGAAGGTGGCCGAACTGGAAGAGCGAAGGAACTCCTGGAATATTTTCTGGGCCAAATTACAATTTGATCTAAGAACCAGCAACTCCGTGAGGGTCGGGCGCTCCAGAAATAGCCTAGGGGCAGGGCCCCCAAAGTTGTTTTGTCTAACATATTAGAGTCAGAGTGGTACCTTTTTTTTATTTAACAATTTTTTTATACAATTTTTATTTTGCAAGCTTGAAAGAAAAGAAGGGAAGGGTCTAGAAAAGAGGGGAAATAAAGAAAGAGAATAGGCGACATCCCGCCATGGAACCCCACACAGGGGGTGCTGGCAAACAGTGCTGTAAGGAGAAAGATCAAAATGCAGCAAAAAGTACGACCGCTAGCTGCGGCTGGAGCAATGCATAGGTCACTGCGCTCCGATCTCCATCGAGTGTGAATTGCACCCATGTCTCTGTAGCTAGCCAAAGTCCGCAGATGGAAGAGGTGTCCCAATCGTGATCACAGATAAAGGATGGCCGCACCATCCGCCCTTAAATGCAAGTTGTGTCGCAACCAAAGGAATCAACAACCCCAACTCAACATCCCATCCACCCCCCACCTCTCCCTCCCCCCTTCCCAGTCCCAGTGGTGGCGACCATCAATCATTCAAAACTTCACTACATGGACAGCTATCTAAAGTTGGAAGAGGTGTAGCGCACGAAGCGCCGAGGGGCAAACCGCTGAAGGTAAACCTCGGGACAGAAACCTAACCAGAGGACCTCAGGCAAACATGAAGTTTTTAAATTTCCCCAGAAAGATATCCGAAAGTCTCTCCATACTCAGGAGACGCCACAACCGTGCATGCCATAATGAGATGGCCGGGGCTGTCGGGCTTTTCCAGGCGGCCGCCAAAGTTAGCTTGGCCGCCCCCAGGCACAGCCATAGAATGCGTTTGTCAGCTCTCGTCTGATATTGAAGCTGCGGGTCCCGAAGCCCCAGCAGGACAAAGTCCATTGAATCAGGGATGGGGTAACCCACCACATCCTTGATGTGCGAGAGGATCTCGGACCAGAACGGCCGGATGGTGGGGCAATCCCACCAGATGTGGCGAAAGTCCCCCAGCTCCCCGCAGCCCCGCCAGCACCTATCAGACGACGTCGGAAATATCCGATGTAATTTAGACGGATATAGATACCAATCGAATATAAGCTTCATGTGAGCCTCCCTCAGATCAGTGGAGTGGTTATGCGCCGCCACATCTCTCCAAAGGCACCTCCACTCAGTGTCAGAGATGTCTCTCCCTAAGACAGTCTCCCAGTGATCCATATACCGAGGCCGGGGAGACACCGCGGTGTCAAGCAACATCTCTTAAAGAAAGGAGATCGTCCCCTTCATGGTGGATGTGCGGAGGATAAAACTTTCAAACTTCGTCAATGGTCTCGTGGCAGCATCCACCACCCCAGGTGACGTCGCCCAGTGGAGGAGTTGAAGATGACGAAAACGCTCAGTAGGCAGGACACCATAATCCCGCATACAATTATGGAACGTAAGAGGTGTCGCGCCATGAAATAGATGGGTGAGGGCTCTACAACCACCCTCTCTTCAAACCCCGAAGGGCCCATCCGTCAGTGCTGGAGGAAAGGCCGGGTTGAAGTGGATGGGAGTAAACGGGGATGGGAACATGGTCCACCGGTCGTCGCCACAAACCGTGTCCCAAACCTTCAGCACCGTGCTGGTGGGGGTGCTAACATACGCGTTTTTAGGCCGGTCCGCTTTCGGCTTCCAGGCCAAGTCCCAGATGGAGCGTCCCGCCACACTCCGATCCATATGGAGCCAATGCTTCTCCGAAAGCTGTTGGGGCCATTCCACCAGCACTCTTAATTGGGCAGCCTTATAGTACAAATGCATGTCCGGGAACCCCACCCCCCCCCCCCCCTCCGCCCGGGGGCGTCGAAGAACCGCATAGGAAAGTCGTGCCCGACCGCCTTGCCAGACAAACTTCAACATCAGGGTCTTAAGTTGGCGGAAATAATCCACCCCGATTGGAATAAGCAGTGCCTGGAAGAGATACAAGAGTTTAGGTAGAAGGACCATTTTTAATGCATGAATCCTCCCCAACCATGAGAGAAATTTTGGTTTACATCTCTCCAACTCCGTACGTATCGCCGCCAACATCGGCGGGAAGTTGGCCTGAAACAGCGTGCCCAGGGTAGAGGTCAACCTTACCCCCAGATATAACAGGGAGGAGGCCGCCCACGAAAGCGGAGTAAGCGGTCGAATCCGGTGGACTTCCTCAAGCGGGAGAGTCAGGTTCAAGATGTACGACTTACCAAAGTTAACTCTGAACCCTGCCACTGCCTCAAAGTCCGAAAGCACTGTGTGGACATGGGGTAACGATAGTGCCGGATCCCGGATAGAGAGCAACACATCGTCCGCAAAAAGCAAAATTTTGTGTTGTTCACCCGTAAAGGGGAGGCCCAAAATCTGCTCGTTTTCCCGAATCGCCAAGGCCAGCGGTTCTATGCTATGCGCGAAAAGAAGCGGCGAGAGCGGGCAACCCTGACGCGTGCCGCGAAAGTGATGAAAACTCCCGGACCTATGGCCATTCACCAACACCCGAGAGGTAGGATTGTTGTAATTGGCCTCCAGCATTCTGACAAATTGGGGCGAAAATCGGAATGCCTCCAGAGTGCGATGCAAAAAGCCCCAATCAACGCGATCAAAGGCTTTTTCCGCGTCGAGTCCCACTAGTACTGCCGGTATGCGGAATCGCTCAGCCTTTTCAATCAGATGGATTACGCGCCTCAAGTTGTCATGAGTCTGTCGACCCTTGATAAACCCGGATTGGTCCGGATGGATTAGGGCCGGCATCAGGTCTTGTAGCCTGCTAGCAAGGATAGACGAGTATAACTTAGCATCCAGATTAAGGAGCGCTATAGGGCGGTAAGAAGCGCAATTGGAGAGATCTTTCCCCGGCTTGGGGAGGATGGTGATTAAAGCCTCAGCCATAGTGTCCGAGGTCCTTCCCTCAGATGCCATCGTATTAAAGAGGGAAACCAAGAAATCGCAGATGTCCGATGCGAACGACTTATAGAACAGGGCCGTGTAGCCGTCTGGGCCCGGGGCCTTGTGGAGTTTCAGAGCCTTAATGGCATCCAGTACCTCCTCTCTAGAAATGGGGGAAGACAACAAGTCGTTCTATTCCTTGGAAACCTGCGGGATAGGAAGACCACTCAGAAACGCAGATTGGGCCTCCGGGTCCAAGGCGTCACTGGAATAGAGATCCGCGTAGAAGCGACCAAAAAGGGCCGCCTTGTCCACATCCTTATGCCGGATGGTCCCCTCACGGTCCTGTATACCCCCAATATAATCCCTCTCACGCTTATCACGCAATTGCCGGGCCAGATGACGTCCCACCTTATTCCCCTAGGAATAGGAGACGCGTCGGAGACGCAGGAGGGTAAATTCAGCCCGGTTATTGTAGTGGGCTCTCAATTTTCCTCGTACCGCCGTGAGGGGACGAAGGGTCACCCTAGACGGGTTTGACTTGTGCGCCTGCTCCAGTGCAGTAAGCTCCGCCTCCAGAGCCTCCCTCTCAGTCCGTCTAAGCTTATTAAGATTCGCATTGAGGGCGAGGCATGTACCGCGTATAGAGGCCTTGCAGGCATCCCACGTGGTATATACCGATGTAGCGGAAGGCGGGTTAAGCACGAAAAAATCCCCTATAGCCTTTCTAAGTGCGGTACAAGACACTTCATCCCGCACCAGCGCCGCTGGGAAGTACCACTTCCGCCAGCCGTCCCCCCCCCACGACCAGTGTAACCCAAGCACTACGAAGCTATGATCGGACACTGAGAGCGGAAAGATACTAGCCATTCGAACATCCCCCCTAAGGGCCTGGTTAACAAAGATGTGGTCTATACGAGAATACGAGCGGTGGACATGAGAAAAGAACGTGTAGTCCCTGGTCTGAGGATGCACAAAGCGCCAGCTGTCCACCAATCCCAGCTCACCCAGTTGTTGCTGCGTTTCCCCCGAGAAGACCCCAGTGTCCGCTCTGTGTGCCCCTGGGCTATCCAAATCTCTGTCCCACACCATGTTGAAGTCCCCCAACAGTATTAAGTGCCCTTCCACAAAATCCCCCAATTTGTCCAACAAGCATTGCAAAAACCCATTCTGGCCAGCATTCGGAGCATAAACCACCACAAACGTACATTGGCGGCCATATAAGGTACCCTTCACCATGAGCCAGCGACCCTCCTTATCACCACACACCCCCATAGGTTGAAAGTGGAGAGAGGCCCGGAACATGAGGGCCACCCCTCTATGCTTAGTGGAAGCTGATGCCCTGTAGATAAGGGGAAATTGCCTATGCCGGAGCCTCAGCTCATCCTTTCTGGCTAAATGGATCTCTTGAAGGGCAACTACATCTAGGTGGTGATCTGTTAGGTACTTCCAGAGTTTCTGGCGTTTCTGTGGAGAATTGAGACCCTTTACATTCCAGGTACCGATACCAACAGGCATAAGGATGACAGGAGACTCCGCTCAGCACGGGTACATAAGATACTCAGAGCCCGGCACCCGGGCTCCGCCAACCACCAGTCTAAACCTCCCCGGAACCGACCCCTCTCCCAACACCCCTCTCCAGACTCTAGGCCACCACCCTCAATCAGCCACTCCAGGTCACCAGATCTCCCACCACCCCACAGACAGGAAGGCACTTTGAACTTAGCATACTCAGGACAATCGAGCCGCGATACCAAGCGCAAAGTCCCAGATACCCTTCGTCCACAAGGAACCACACAGACCCCTCCCCAGCTGTCTAAACAGTGCTCCCCCACGCAGACAGCAGAGAGTGTATAAACCCCAAACCAGCACCAGATAGTAAATGCAATGGAAGACACCACTAGCGCCCACAACACCCCACACTCACCGTCCTTGGTCGCCACCACACTCCCCCAACCCCCCACCCCAACCCCAACGTTCCCCCTGCAACCCCGATATTCAGAGACCCCCGCTCCCCGAGTCCCCCCCGCTCCCCCCCCACACAGAGAAAAACAACAGCCAACAACTCAAAGCACTGAACCTGAACTGGACAGTCATAAGTTCCAGCAGACCATGGTCCAAACGGCCCCCTCTGGGCTGGTATCGGGGAAGGGGCACCAATCCAGTGACCCCCAGGGCCACTGTCCGGGGTTTCTCCTCCAAGAGTACAATGGAACCCCCGAGACCTCAGGGTCAGAGCCCCTCCGACGCCATTTAGCGATACAGGGGTCATGCCGCTCCAGAGCTCGTCTGACAATCAGCCATCGTGGCGGGGGCCACCGAGGCCACCGCGGCCCCCCTTTCCTGCACGCTAGCCGCACGATCCGGCCGCCCCCGATCCGGGGAGGGACCCACTCTGTGCCAGGAAGAAGAGCGATGCCGCCTCCTGGACGGCGAGGTGCGAGTCTCCTGAGTGGGTGCCACATCCTCCAGACCCAAAAGATCTTTCGCCACCTGTAAGGAGCTAATCTGTGCCAGACGATTCCGCCAACGGAAGATGATCCGGAAGGGATGTCCCCAGGAGTAAGAGATGTTGTTCTCCCGCAGGAAGGCGGTCACAGGATGGAACTCCCGCCTTTTCCGAAGTGTCAACGCAGCCAGGTCCTGGTAAAGCTGCGGACGGTGGTCTCTAAACTGCAGAGAAGAGATGGTTCTAGCTTTACGCAGGATACGTTCCTTCAGCTGAAAGTCATGCACACAGACGAGGATATCCGGAGGCGCCCCCCCCCGTCTGGGCAGTCCCACTCTGTGCACTCTGTCCATCCTGACTTCCTGCACACCTTCATCGTCTAGGATCTGCACAAACAGGGCCTGAACATATTCACGGAGGTCCCCCGCCTCACCGTCCCACGGCACCGCCTTGATGCGAATGTTATTTCTCCGGGAGCGGTTCTCCAAATCCTCCGCGTGGGTCTGCAGATCCATGTTCTGTTCCGTGAGACGGATGATGTCCTGCTGTAGCTGGTGCACATCATTCGCCAAACTCAAATCGTGGTCTTCCAGCGTCGCCACGCATTCGCCGATCCCATCCACATCTCTCCTTACCTCCCGAAGATCCGACGCCAATTGCAATTTGAGTTCAGAGATGTCCTCTTTTATGGAGGCAAAGAGCTCCGTCATGAAGGCCTTAGTGACAGGTGCCTCGTCATCTGACTGCCTCGATGAGCCACTGTGAGAAGTTGGCCCGATATGCAACGTTCGCTATTCTAGCGACCGCTATGTATCGTTCCAACGACCCTTATGGTGTTTGGTTGTAAGTCAACCTATAGACCAGCTATCCTAGTAGCGTGGATACGAGCAGTCTAAGGCTAAAGACTCGAGAGGGCGCGTTAAGCTAGCTGTTTACCACACATGTACCCCTTGAACACCCAGTGAAAGGACACCACACAAGTGTTATGAAAATAAACAGTATATTTATTAAGAATCACAACAGCCCTGTACTCTTTATGAGGACAGGGTACTAAGCACAACCAAATCTCTTTAGCAAATACTTCAAGTGCACGTTTAAACAAGTGTCCGAGGACACGGAAAGGTTAAGGCAAGTCGGAAGCGAGGGACTCGGGACCCTAGAGTAAGGAGGCTATGCAGGCACCGAAATGCCGAGTTACCTAGCCACGAGGGCTGCGGCTGCACAAGTCTTACAGGCGTCGGGGTCTTCGCTGACGAGCCAGGAGCCGGAAGAAAAGGAGTTGCTGGCCGGCGACCAGTGATGAATAGTTCGTAGAGATCCAAGCCTGGATCGGAGATAGAAGAAACCTGAAAGCAGAGGGGACCAAGTTCGTACTACTAGCCAGTAGTCAGAGGGTACCAGGAAGGCACCGGTTGGCCGTCACCTCGACCAGGTGAGTGGGCGACGCTAGGCTCTGCAGTCTCACGGACCAGGAGGCGTTGTCGGCGACCACGGTGGAGGTGCGAGCTGTCCCACGAAGGATGATGCTGTCGGCGTCGCTGGGCCCAGGATGGGGCAACAAGCCTCGGCAAATCTCAGGGCCACGTGGTGGGCCTAAGATGGCGTCTTGAGTGGACCAGGAGGGTCCGGGGTGCTTCTCGAAAAGATGGAAGCAAGGGCCAGTCTGGAGCAACCAGACCGGCGGTGATGATTCTCGGATGTCGTCACAGAAGAACACAAGCCAGCGGCTAGTGACCAGACAACGTGCTGAGCAGCGAGCAGAAGGGCCCCACGCAGATCGTGGAGATGCTGGGAGACTGCACTTCGGTGCTGGAGCGGCTCAGGGTCGGGGCTTCTCGGACCCCAGAGCACTCACCAGAGAGTTACCTCGATGGTCGTGCTGGTTTTAAGAGCGTGCAGGTTCTGATGATGGCCGGTCCCTCGAGGTCTCGTCGCACCCACAGATCACAGCTGAGCTGATGACGTGGGTAGAGGTCAGAGGTGCCAGGGAAGCCGGTTCTCGTCGAGCTGGGCCGTCGGATTCCTTGAGGAAGGACTTACAGCAAACCGCAGAGTTCTTAGATGGTGCCCGCTGATGCAGGGTGACTACTCCTTAGCCACAAGGGAGAAATCTTGAGAAGAGTCTTGAAGTCCTTTCGTAGAAAGTATTCTTGATTCAAAGATGATCTAATTTGGAAGGGTCCCCGCTCCGGCCTTTATCCTAAAGAAGGGGGCGGGTATGACTAGGTCCTGCCCTAAGGGTGGGACCAGGAAGGGGGTAGTTACACCCCTCTCCCCTGCCGGACTTTCCCCAGGCCAGGGCTGTCGCCCCTGGAACTGGTTCTAACCGGCAGATGCGTAGTGAGCACCGGGGTGCCACTCCGCAGTCACCTTCTTGCAAAAGCCCTACCTACCCAGAATACACAAACCCTGTCTGGGACGGTGCGAACACCGCCCTCGACAGGAACCCCTTTGTCCAAGCGCTCCTCGCTGGAAGGACTCCCAGCCGCAGGAGGTCAGACTCGTGTCTGTGGTGGCAGCATCCATTTTGTGGAGCTGAGGCTTTCGTTAACTTTAACCGGGGTTCACAGTTACGTACATGTCGTGTCCCTCTAGAAGGGCGGGATGCTAACCTCATCGCCAGGGTTGGTGAGAGGGCAGCACCCCGATTCGTATGACACCTTACTCGACATATCTTGATAACGCGACACCGAAGTTACCGATGTGGTACGCGTTATCATGGAACAGCCATTGGGTCTTTTCTCCGCAAGCTGCAACCGGCTCGGCTCGGGCCAGAACACAGTTCACACGAGCCCATGCACTCTGCCTTCAGGATTGTCAAGGCCTGCCATAGGAGTGACTGATAGGAACTCGGGTGTCCATTGTATGGTTAGATATAGGGCTACTATATCTAAAGCAAAGGGTGATTACACGACTTCGCCCCAGCTGTCATGCAGCCAGTTGTGTCAAATTTAGGAGGCCAGTCAAGGGTGGCATAATACATGCTGCAGCCCCTGGCGGCCCTGAGTACACCCATGCCCTGAGTTACAGGGTCTGATAGGGTGGCCCAGTACCAATTGGAAATGTACCTAGGGTACATGGAATCCATTTTAAAGAGAGAGCAGTAGGCCTGGGGTCCTGATTGGCAGGATCCCAGGTCGACTATGTCCAAAACCAGCTAAAACACAGGGCAAAAAGTTGGGGGCAACCATAGTCAGGATGTACCTTCCTACACAACCCCCCCCCCCCCCCAAACGAAAGGAGATAAGGCTATCCTTGTCCAGGTAAGCCTCTATTACCTAAGTGGCCATATAAGGAAGGACCAGCTCTGGCTTGGTTTCCCCCGGTGTCATGGTCCACTAGGCAACCCCTCACCCTAAGGGTATCTGAGGGTCTCCACCATAGGGAATCTCTGTCTCTGGTGTGTCTTGGGAAAGAAGAAGGCTGATGCTGGGATGGAGTACTGAAGTGAGGCTCCTCTACCTTTGGGCTAAACTTCCTCCAATCACCATTCATCATGTGTGCCTTCCTTTCTTTAGCTGAGATGCACTGAGCTCTCAGGGTCAGCCTCTGGCTACCTAAAGCTGGAGGCTGAGTCCCTCTGTTTGGCTTACTGGAGGGACAGGTCAGGTCTGGGGTTTTTAGGCCCCATGTTTGGCTGTGCCCAACAGTGTCCAGCTGTGGGAGTTCCCTAACTACTTTTAAGGGGGATCCCTCAGGAGTCTGTTCTATTTTCACTTGGCTAGGTTTACCAGCTTCAGTGATCCTAATCTGCTGATTAAGGGGTTCTTTTGGACAGGGGGCCCTTTTGGGTCCACCGCTGGCCTCCCTGATCTCTTCAGCCCTGGGCTGACTGAGGCAGGGTAGAGAGGTGCAGGTTACCTGCTCCAGACTGGGTCCCACCTGGGAAGGGTCCACTGCCATCAGGGGCTCTGCCAGGCTAGGCCTGACTACCTCTGGGGCAGTTCCTTCAACAGGGGTAGAGTCAGTTCCCTGAGGAGGCTGGCTTTCACCTAGTGTCTGGGAGGGGGAAGACTTTTCTTCCTCCTCAATGCTCTCTGTTTGAGTGGAGTGATCCATTGTTTCAGGCTTCACAACCTCACTATTTGTCTGAGTAGAGGCTGAGACCATTTCAACCTTGCCAACCTTTTCAGGAGGGCACTCAGTTTGTGTCTGGGCTGCGACTGTCACAGCCCTCCTATCCTGCTCTGGAAAGTCTGTCTGAGCCTGGGCAGTGGCTACCACTGCCTTTCCAACCTTTTCAGGGAGGAATGGTGCTTGGACTGGGGCTGTAGCTATTACTGCCCCACTAACCTGTCTGGATAGGCCTATCATTCTGGAATGAGTTTCTTGTTCCACCTCAGCCCATGCTGAGAGTTCCAGGTCATTCCCCAGTAAGCAATCTACAGGTAGGTTATCTGTCACTGCCACTCTCATGGGCCCTGTGACATTACCCCAGCTGAGCTTGACTACTGCCATGGGATGCCTTCTCTTCACTCCATGAATGTCTGTCACCTGATAAGTAAAACCAGGGGTCAGTTGAGCAGAGGGGACCAGATGGTCACTCACCATGGTGAGGCTGGCCCCTGTGTCTCTGAATGCCTCAACTTTCTGACCATTCACTAAAACTTCTTGTCTATACTTTCCCAAAATGTGGGGTCCAGTAGTGAAGTTGGCAAACCCCATGCCAGTCTCACAGACAAGAGTGTGGTCAGGGAACCTGGCTAAGCCATAGTCCTCCTGATTGCCCAAAGTAATGCCCACCACATTCTTGGGGGCACTCCCACCACCTGGGGGATTACCACTAGTGGTAACAGGAGGTTTAGGAGTATTACTTGGGGGTATGTTTTCCTTATTGCTATTTTTAGGGCACTTGGCATCACTTTTGTAATGGCCCACCTGTTTACAGGTATGGCAATAAGGTTTCTTCTGTTCTGAAGGAGTGTTCTGGGACCCACCACCCTTGTTGGAGTTTTGGGGCCCTTGGGAAGTCTTCTCTGTGGATTTATCCCCACCCTTCTCTTGAGGCTTGGTCGATTCCTTTTTCTGGTCACCACCCTGGTTTTTAGGCCTAACCCTGGTTCTGACCCATTTGTCTGCCCTCTTACCCAATTCCTGTGGAGAGGTCAGATCAGAGTCTACCAGGTGCTGGTGTAATAACTGGTTCTGACAATTATTTAAGATTTGCTCCCTTATAATTAGATTATACAATCCTTTAAAATCAGTAACCTTACTACCCAGTAGCCAGCCTTCAAAAGCCTTAGTGGCACAATCAACAAAGTCAGACCAATCTTGAGCCTGCGTTTTCTGGGTATCCCTGAACAGCACCCTGTACTGCTCAGTGGTTAGGCCGAACCCTTCAACGAGTGTATTTTTCAAGATTTGGTAATCGTTAGCATCCTCCACCCTTGTGGTGAGGAGCTTGTCTCTTCCTTTTCCTTCAAAGGAGAGCCACAAGATAGCTGCCCACTGACTCTGGGGAACACCCTGCACAGTGCAGGCCCCCTCCAAAGCAGTAATCCATTTGTGGATGTCGTCCCCTTGTTTAAAGGGGGGCACTATCTTACCAAGGTGTTTCGTATCGAAACTCTTTTCCCTATTACTAGGTACATTGCTGCCACCAGTGGGGACTGCCCCACTTAACTGTTGCTCTCTAGCAAAGGCAAGCCTTTCTTTGGCCAGGGCAAGTTCTTCCCTTTCAATCCTTAGATTAGCTGCCCTTTCCTTAGCTTCGTACACTCTCCTCTGAGGGGACGTCATCCCTCTTTGAGAAGAGTTGTGAGAGCCATTGGTTTGAAGGGATCTGCCAGAGCCTCTTGACAGAGACCTGGCTCGTCCATTCCCAATGTTAAGCGGACCTGACGGTAGCGCCGGGAGTCCCCCAGTACCACCATCATGTTTGCTTAAGTTGGACCGTGTTAGTCTGACGACCTCTACCTGTCCCTTATCTGCCTCATCCCCAGAGAGATCCTCATCCTCATCCTCCTCCCCATCTTCGTTCTCAGTTGCGAGGTGGATGAGGTCAGGATCGTCTCGGGTTCCCTCGAGGGGAGGCATGTCTCCTTCTGGATTAGAAGAGCTACGAAGTTTCTCAGCTCTTCTGGCATCATAAGTCTCCAAGAGACCAATCAGAAAGGACGTTGTGGGGTTAGACCCCTGCTGAATCTTCCTGGAGTGACACAGTCGTCTTAACTCCTTGAAGCTCAGCACAGTATATCCTGAAGGGATGACCTGTGGAGGGTCAACTGACACAAGGGGAGACCCAGAGTTTCCTCCTTTGTCCGACATACTGTTTCTAGTGTGGTGTAAGTGATGCACCTACCTACACTATGTGTTTACCTACTGTTCCCTTGCTAAGAGTTGTAGCCAAGGTGTGCTAAGCCTTGAGGAGCTACAACAGCTGGTTCAGTAGAACTCAGAGTATTCTAAGCTTTTAGTTATATGTACTAACAGTACTTGTGCGATCTTTCAACAAGATATTCTTAGGATACGTGTGGTAAAACAACAGCAAGCTCAAATCCCAACCGCTGCTCACCAATGTGAGAAGTTGGCCCGATATGCAACGTTCGCTATTCTAGCGACCGCTATGTATCGTTCCAACGACCCTTATGGTGTTTGGTTGTAAGTCAACCTATAGACCAGCTATCCTAGTAGCGTGGATACGAGCAGTCTAAGGCTAAAGACTCGAGAGGGCGCGTTAAGCTAGCTGTTTACCACACATGTACCCCTTGAACACCCAGTGAAAGGACACCACACAAGTGTTATGAAAATAAACAGTATATTTATTAAGAATCACAACAGCCCTGTACTCTTTATGAGGACAGGGTACTAAGCACAACCAAATCTCTTTAGCAAATACTTCAAGTGCACGTTTAAACAAGTGTCCGAGGACATGGAAAGGTTAAGGCAAGTCGGAAGCGAGGGACTCGGGACCCTAGAGTAAGGAGGCTATGCAGGCACCGAAATGCCGAGTTACCTAGCCACGAGGGCTGCGGCTGCACAAGTCTTACAGGCGTCGGGGTCTTCGCTGACGAGCCAGGAGCCGGAAGAAAAGGAGTTGCTGGCCGGCGACCAGTGATGAATAGTTCGTAGAGATCCAAGCCTGGATCGGAGATAGAAGAAACCTGAAAGCAGAGGGGACCAAGTACGTACTACTAGCCAGTAGTCAGAGGGTACCAGGAAGGCACCGGTTGGCCGTCACCTCGACCAGGTGAGTGGGCGACGCTAGGCTCTGCAGTCTCACGGACCAGGAGGCGTTGTCGGCGACCACAGTGGAGGTGCGAGCTGTCCCACGAAGGATGATGCTGTCGGCGTCGCTGGGCCCAGGATGGGGCAACAAGCCTCGGCAAATCTCAGGGCCACGTGGTGGGCCTAAGATGGCGTCTTGAGTGGACCAGGAGGGTCCGGGGTGCTTCTCGAAAAGATGGAAGCAAGGGCCAGTCTGGAGCAACCAGACCGGCGGTGATGATTCTCGGATGTCGTCACAGAAGGACACAAGCCAGCGGCTAGTGACCAGACAACGTGCTGAGCAGCGAGCAGAAGGGCCCCACGCAGATCGTGGAGATGCTGGGAGACTGCACTTCGGTGCTGGAGCGGCTCAGGGTCGGGGCTTCTCGGACCCCAGAGCACTCACCAGAGAGTTACCTCGATGGTCGTGCTGGTTTTAGGAGCGTGCAGGTTCTGATGATGGCCGGTCCCTCGAGGTCTCGTCGCACCCACAGATCACAGCTGAGCTGATGACGTGGGTAGAGGTCAGAGGTGCCAGGGAAGCCGGTTCTCGTCGAGCTGGGCCGTCGGATTCCTTGAGGAAGGACTTACAGCAAACCGCAGAGTTCTTAGATGGTGCCCGCTGATGCAGGGTGACTACTCCTTAGCCACAAGGGAGAAATCTTGAGAAGAGTCTTGAAGTCCTTTCGTAGAAAGTATTCTTGATTCAAAGATGATCTAATTTGGAAGGGTCCCCGCTCCGGCCTTTATCCTAAAGAAAGGGGCGGGTATGACTAGGTCCTGCCCTAAGGGTGGGACCAGGAAGGGGGTAGTTACACCCCTCTCCCCTGCCGGACTTTCCCCAGGCCAGGGCTGTCGCCCCTGGAACTGGTTCTAACCGGCAGATGCGTAGTGAGCACCGGGGTGCCACTCCGCAGTCACCTTCTTGCAAAAGCCCTACCTACCCAGAATACACAAACCCTGTCTGGGACGGTGCGAACACCGCCCTCGACAGGAACCCCTTTGTCCAAGCGCTCCTCGCTGGAAGGACTCCCAGCCGCAGGAGGTCAGACTCGTGTCTGTGGTGGCAGCATCCATTTTGTGGAGCTGAGGCTTTCGTTAACTTTAACCGGGGTTCACAGTTACGTACATGTCGTGTCCCTCTAGAAGGGCGGGATGCTAACCTCATCGCCAGGGTTGGTGAGAGGGCAGCACCCCGATTCGTATGACACCTTACTCGACATGTCTTGATAACGCGACACCGAAGTTACCGATGTGGTACGCGTTATCATGGAACAGCCATTGGGTCTTTTCTCCGCAAGCTGCAACCGGCTCGGCTCGGGCCAGAACACAGTTCACACGAGCCCATGCACTCTGCCTTCAGGATTGTCAAGGCCTGCCATAGGAGTGACTGATAGGAACTCGGGTGTCCATTGTATGGTTAGATATAGGGCTACTATATCTAAAGCAAAGGGTGATTACACGACTTCGCCCCAGCTGTCATGCAGCCAGTTGTGTCAAATTTAGGAGGCCAGTCAAGGGTGGCATAATACATGCTGCAGCCCCTGGCGGCCCTGGGTACACCCATGCCCTGAGTTACAGGGTCTGAAGGGTGGCCCAGTACCAATTGGAAATGTACCTAGGGTACATGGAATCCATTTTAAAGAGAGAGCAGTAGGCCTGGGGTCCTGATTGGCAGGATCCCAGGTCGACTATGTCCAAAACCAGCTAAAACACAGGGCAAAAAGTTGGGGACAACCATAGTCAGGATGTACCTTCCTACAGCCACTAGCTCCTGGTGAGGCCGGCTGCTGCGAGTTCTTGGGGGCACCATCCTTCCCCGGCCGCCTTTTACGCAGCGAGTTGGACATCTTGATGGTCCGGATACAGCACGTGGTCAGGTGTCCCTTCCGCTCCAGAAGCCCAGGCGGGAGCCGCAGATGGGGCGCTACACTGGCAGGCAGTAATGTTCACCCTCCCGGGCAGTCCACGCACGGTATAGCCACCCCCTCTCCAGCGAGGACACTCCCCAGGGAAGCGCAGTAGGCGGTCAACGCGGACCCCAATACAGGGGGGGGGAGCAGCCACCCCGGGGCTCGACGTACTGGACACCAGGGGAGGGCAGCGGCTGTGCAAGAGACCCCCAGCCTCACAGTCCAAGTCACAAGAACAAGCAGGGCCAAGGAGGGCCGGGGTAGCTAGAGAAGGCCCAGCGAAGATGGCGTCGTAGCCTCCCCTGCTCAACACTGCGTACTGCAGGACACGCAGCAGTGTGTCCGGCCACCCGGATCGCCGGCAGAACGGGCCAGGGGCTCCACAGCGCGAGGCCCAAAGAGCTCCAGTGCTCGGTTCTGAAGATGCAGGTAGGCCACAGGCCTATAGGGCTCAGCCGCCACTCCAGTGAGAGAGCTCAAGGAAGCCCAGGCCGGTTCCGCCTCTGTCCCCGCACTGGGTCCTCTCCCACGCAGCCGGTTCCCCAGCCCACAGCAACCGTGGTAGCTCCGTCAGTCGCCCCGGCTCACCACCGCCCTCGGGGACAGGCGCTCACCAGACGTCCCAGCGCCGCCGGACCCCCTCACCGTAGGAGGCCTCTGGCGGGTCCCAGCCTGGCGTCTCTCGGTCCCCCTCCGTTGCACCAGTCCGGCGCTGCCGACACCCTTCTCCAACGAGCTCCCGCCAGCGGAGCCCTCAAGGCAGGTCACGGCTCCCGCTGCACGGCCGGACCTCGCAGCCGGAGGTAGGCTGCCAATGCGGGTCGCGTCACTGCCGCGTTAGGTGCCGCCTCGGCCAGGGCCGGCCCCCTTCTTACGAGAGGCCGGTGCTTCACAGGCCACAGTTCGGTCCCGCTCTGGGTGGCGCTGCAGACGTCCCCTCGCTCCGCCGACGACACCGGACGGCACCCCCAGCTCTCGGTGATTTCCGGTGCTCTTTTTGCGCCGACCAGGACAATTCGGACCCCGCTATACGATGCAATGTGGTGTCGGCGTCGGAGAGGCTCTCAGAAGCGTCCTACTCCGACACCATCTTGGCCACGCCCCCTTATTTAACAATTTTAACGATCCTGCACAGCCTAATCAGAACTTCAAACAGACCAATGACCTCAAGAACAGCATGGTTCCAGAGGTTCAACTTGCGTCCCATGACAAGTAATCTCTTAGGCATTCCTACACAGAGCAAACAATTCAAAAGCAGATTGTAAAAGGGCTCAAGGATGGGGCCCCTGGGCCAGGTGGCATTCCACCAGCCCTTCTTAAGGATAATCCAGCTTTTTGGGCCACTCAGCTAGCCCCGCTCTACCTCACCATTTTAGAAAAATGCTTAATCCCGGCTTCATGGCGACGATCGATTCTCGTACTGATTTTTAGGGCTCGCCCCTTTTCTATTTCGCAGAAATAGAAAACAGGGGTGAGTCCTTATGTCGCTGATCCAGTTCTTTCCCCAAAGGCTCTCTTCAGGCAGCTGATTGGCTCTCTTCAAGGAGGATTTCCAACAGTTCACGTGAATCCCAATCACGTGACCTGCTCTCATGCACGAGCCTTCAAAGCCTCAGCCATTTGCTTCCCAACCAGCGCTGCAGGCCGTGACTCGCATCAAAGGCAGCCCAGCCCAGCTTCTCCCAGCAGGCAGCCCACCCCCCTCCCTCTCTTGACTTTCAGTGACTTCTCACTTCGTGCCCCTGTCCCTTCAAGGAAGCCCAGCCCAGCTTCTCCCAGCAGGCAGCCCACTCCCCTCCCTCTCTTGACTTTCAGTGACTTCACACTTCGTGCCTCTGTCCCTTCAAGGCAGCCCAGCCCAGCTTCTCCCAGCAGGCAGCCCACCCCTCTCCCTCTCCATATGGTCGCTCGAGTTCCAAGCTTCTCCAGTGTGCGCTCGTTCACTTCACTTTTTCACGGCCGCAGGCCGTGACTCCTTTACCACTGATTTGCCAATTGTAATGCTTTCTGTGTGCTGCTGTGAAGGCATTCTGCTTCAATTTTAAACATTAGGCCAGACACCTTTTTCACGGCCGCAGGCCGTGACTCCTTTATACACTTTTTCACGGCCGCAGGCCGTGACTCCTTTATAATGTTGTAAATACAAAACACTGACTATGCTGAATAATGTACCATTTAAAAATAGCTATTCATTATTTTCTTACTGCGAACCGGGTGTCTATAGATTAATCTTATTTCACCTGCATTGTGAGCAAATCAGAAAAGGGCCTTTTCTTTTGAGGAAAATAAATGTTTATTTCTAAAGCGCTACAACGTATCCAGGGTTTCTCAGCGCTAGATCGAAATTTTTATAATTACATGTTTTTAAGCCTGCCCAGCCTGTGCCGTCTCTCCCGACCCCTTAACCCTTCACCCTGCCCCACCTCCTTCTGTCTCCCAGTCCCTTGCTGTCGTCCAGTTCCTTGTTTCATCTTTGTTTGCCCTCTTCTTTCTCTTTCGTTCTCCCTCCAAGTCCATCTGTGAGCTGTCTTTATCTTTATCTTTCCGTCCCTCCATCTTTCACCATGTTCTTTTCCCCCCGTCACCCTTTTCACTCTCTCCCTTTTTCCTCGCTCTCTCGCTTCCTTCTTCCTCTCATTGTTCCTCACGCTGGAAAGAACGTGAAACACAGTGCAAGAAAGTGTGTTGTGCATATGGAGCGGCGTAAAGCTTTCAAGACTAAGCTGCTCGTGTGGCATTATACCAACACTTTTATTAAGCTCACTGAGTCGATAATACTGATGTTTGTTGGTAAAGCGAGTCGGATATTGTGCAGCGCGTGCACCGTGCGACACGGGTGTGCAGAGCAGATTGCCTCTTAGAACACGCTGAAGTTGTGCAAAGCACCCTGCTGCAGTTAAAATAACACACCAAACCAGCTGGACGTTGAACATCTATTAAACCCAGAGCACTTCAGTTTCATCCCTCCTGCCCACTAATTACATCCCTGTCACTCGAGCCCTGAAGCTTTTTACTGAGCCTGCAGAAACACGTCCTTTGCTCTTTTTTCCAAAGCATTGTTCTAGCCTCCAGCCTCCCATCCCCAAATCGAGGGGCTTTTGTCCATGAGCAGAGATTTATCCTAGTGTAGGGGCACATCATAAGGGCTGTCACAGGGGCACACATTTTCGAGTAGTGAAGTGTGGACAGTTGCTCCTTCATTAATACTCATTACAACTAGACTTATTCGGCAGGGGGGACACTAAATTATGCATCAAGGTTGTCTAAATTATGAGGCAAGAAAAGACAGATTATGTGTTACAATGTGCAACATTTTTAATACTTTTAATTCATTATTTTGTCATTTTACACATGGTAATGCTCTCTGATGAATGATTTGAGCACCAGTTATGTTACACAAGGGCACTTTCATTGTGTGGTAGGCGCAGGGAGATAAAGTGATTTGATCAGAATCACAGGATGCTGATCCCACGCCGAGGCTCCAACTCGGTTCCCCAGCAGCATTTGGCACATCAAAGGCTTCGTTGCCCCACCCCCCGCCGTCACTTATTCACGGTCGCAGGCCTGCCCTCCTCTTGCTGTCTGTAGTTCCTTTCACCCCCGCCGTCGTCCTGCTGTCCGTGGTAACTCACTCATTGCTTCTGTTGCATAGGTTTAAACTTGCTGTTATATCGGCCCTTGTGTAGCACAAGCAACGGATTACAAATGCTATAGGTGTCACATTTCCACAAGTTAACACTATTAGCATTGTAAATGACAAAGTTATTAATTTCCAAAATTTTAAAACAAAAACATAAATAATAAATTTGTCATTTACAATACTAATCCCTCAAACTTTACTAATGCGAGCCCTACTGCATTGCAAATACTTGTTTTAAAGGCGGGGACAAAAAACCTCCAGGAAATTACTGATTTGCCGCCTTAATCGACAATGAAGCAAAGTATTTTGCAGGTATACTGCTTAATTCCCTCCGATAATGAGCGGAGCAAGTTCAATCAACCCACCAAATCAGACCGGATTCATAAGTAACACTGTGACATCGGTCAATCTTATTACACTTTCTTTTTTGATCGACCAGGCGTATGCCAGTCTGAGCCCCATATACATGGGGTTCATCGATTACAAATCAGCCTTTGACAGGGTCAACGGGAAGAAGCTGTGGCAGAAACTTTCATTACTAAATATTCCAAATAGTCTACTCAGGGCCCTGCAGCTCCTGCATGAGGATACATGGGTCAGTATTAAGATCGGGGACGGCTCACGATTGTTGCGTCCAATACAAATAGCGCAAGGCCTCAAACAAGGTTGTGTCCTTGCACCCAAGCTTTTCAATCTATTCCTGTCTGACCTTTCAGCAGGCCTCGACCTAGTCAACTCAACCCACCAAAACTGGGTAACTTTCATCTATCCAATCTACTGTTTGCCAACAACCTGGTTCTTTTTGTCATACCAAGATAGGTTTACAAAGCCTACTGGATGCGACCGCTACATACTCTAATAAGAATGGGATAAAGATTAACAACAAGAAAACTAAAATCCTTGCGGTCTGCAAATCTGGTCCCAAAAATCCGGCTTGGTTTTTAAACCAGGAAAGATTGAAGCAACCAGTTATCATAAGTATTTAGGGGTTTTCTTTGACAACAACGGCAGATATGCAAACCAGTTGAGTGAACTAAAAAAGAAAGGAATTGCGCTGTCCTTTGCACTCATTTCCAATCATAAAAAACTAAATGGCCCAACAATCGCTCCAAACCTTCAGGCGGCCCAGGCAAAGGTCATTCCCACCCTAACTTATGGGTGCGAGGTCCTAAAAGGGCGTGACAGCGCGCAATTGGATAAATCAGTCGTAAAAATCTATAGATCAATCTTCTAGCTACCTCCGTATACGTCACCGGGACAAATCAGATTGGACTTTGGCATTTGTAGACCGTCATTGAGCTGTATGGCGACTTTTCTAATAAGCTGCCATAAACTTAGGGCATCTAAGGAAGGCAGTTTGGCCCGTTATCTATGGTCTTAGATGAATACAAGCCGTTGGCCGGGGGGCACCTCTATCTGTCCTGTAGCCTTAGCTCTCTCTGCCTGAGTACCTCTGGGCCCTGCATGTAAGCCAAAACGAATTCAAGAGGCTAGCAAAACGAATCTCCTCAGTAGAAGATAGGGCTAGCCTCTCTGCACTGAGCCATAGTTGGATGACCCTACATACTTCTTTACTGTTAAAACCCCAGAGCTACTGAACGATTATGTTCAACGCACGCACCAAGCTCCAGCTCTTAAAGCTGAGAATGGGGGTGGTTCCTATGACCTGTCACCTCCCGAAATGGAAAAAGAGGGTGCCCAGGATACGTGTCGGCTTTGCGGTCAGCATAGGGAATACATAATTCATGTGCTATGCCTGTGCCCTAATCTCTTAGAGAATAGAGGAACTCTATTACGAAGGGGATGGATCGATAAGGATGTTAGATCTTGCAGACGAGCTGTGCTGGCCTGCTTCGACTCCTCGAATACTTGGCTCAATTGCACCGTGGTCAGGTTTTTGGATTGTTTCTCAAAAAAGCTAGAGGAGGTGAGATGCCTACAGGCCAGTCGGCCCAGGACCTATACCTTTTAGCCTATTTGTCACTGCTGTTTCTAAACTGAACGTAATCTACAGCAGGTCGCAGACAGTGCACTGCAAAATTATTATATATATTAAAATTACTTTTTTTTAATAATATTGTAAGTTCTTTTATCAAATCACTTATTTTAAATACTGTAATGAATCTTCGTTACAGTCGAGCATTGCAAAGGTTTTAATAAATCATGCAATAAAGTTATTATACACTATTAGGTACACAAGTAGCCATTGTTCCTAAGCACATATTTTATTTTGTGTACATTTCAGAAAGAAATAAGTTTCCTTCATGCCCATTTTTGGTTCTTTATATTTTACCACATAATTGATGTGTAATCGATACAGTGTGAAAAATCATTTTAAGGTTCAGCTCAGTTGCTGGCTCTGGGTATCTCGTGTTTTTGGAGAACCTTCAAACCCTTTATATCCTAGCAACCAGAAGGGTGCATCGGACGTAAAGGTGTATTGCTTTTATAAATCAGTCACCATGACAATACGTTTCAGACAAAAACATTGTCCTACTCATTGAAGGATTGAAGAATCCACAGGTATAACCCTTTGCTGAATTCAAAATGTTGTTTACATTTCAGAAATGTATGACTTTTGGTTATCTCGCCTGTTTCACCACAGACTACAAGTAGGCTGAAACCACAAAAATTAGGAAATATTTACTTTATCTTAGCAGAATGCAAAACGGTGTTTTTTTTTATACAACTCTGCCTCTTCCTGAAAGCTGGAAAGATAGTGATCCTAGCACAACAAACCTTTTTTTGAAAACTACCATTTGCTTACTTGCATAGCATCTTTTCCTATTTTCCCACAAAAAAAAACAAAAAATGTTGCTATATTTTGGCTATTTTCTCAGTCCTCTCCAGCAGAATACACAACCCTGGCCACCTTTGGAATTCCTGGAATGTTTGATAGAAAGGACACACACTTGGCGTGTATACCTTTTGTGGGCAAAAAGCTATGAAGGTTTAAGTGCGATCTACCACAAGCATCGCAAAAAAGACTTAGCACCAGAGGGGGGAAAACCCTAGCGGTCAAGGGGTTAAGGTTGTCAAACAGATGCAGAGATGCCTAGCAACCATATACTTATTGGAAGATTCTCCTGGTCTTCTAATTCGCCTCCTACTTTCCGAGGCAGCATTGTTTTTGATTTTTCAATGGCCTCTGGTTCCCTCATGTTTTTAACTGTAATTCGACATATGTGTGTCAATTGATGTTGTTCTGAAATCCGGTAATAAACCTTAGACTCGCATAGACACAGGTAATATTTATATTTTATACTGTATGTTTTAAATGTGTATTATTATCATCGCATGGCATTTAGAGCTACTGAAATAACCCCAGTCTTGGCAGGTGTTTGTTTGCGTCTGTTTGTAGAGTGTGGGCATATAATTGTAGATCTAAAAAACTATTTCAGACCTTATTTTGAACTGTATTACTAATAGCTGTACTATCAGAAATCCGACTCGGAGTTTATTCTTTACTACATTGTAATATTTTAGAAAATGGCAATAAGCAAAAGTGTTACAGATCAATCTTTGTCACATGTCTGGGAAGGATTCTGTGATTGCTGACATCATACAAACGGCTGTGGCTCCAGAATGCTGTTTGGGTTCAGTCCCTCCCGTATACTCTACAGTGGGCAAACACATGTTGAATGGATTACCAGTACACTGAACATTGTTAATGTATACATCGTTTTACTATTTTATGCATGCCGCCTAGCTGCTAGGATTTGAGTTTCACTGTGTGGCATTTGCATGTTTTTGATATGCTTATGAGTGATATTTCAATGCCACATGTGTAAGACTCTGTGGGCACTCATTACTTGTGGGCAGTCATTACACATGTAAACAACTGCAGTAAGGCCTTTTCATGAAAACTTTACAGTCCAGTACTACCATGCCTAAAAAGCACGAGGTGTGAAACGATATATTATATTTTATATCGCTCACTTACGCAAACATTCACCTTTTTCCAGTATTCAAACAAAAAGACTTATTAAAACTCTGAAAATGGCATATAATTATTATTTCACGTTCTTACAAGTTTTTTCGCGGTCAGCCTCCTGAATTTGTGCAGAGCGGACTTTCCAGACAGGTGCCCTTTACAAAAATACAGGATTGGAAGGGAGATAGAAAAAGCAACCATTGTCCACTAGGGTAGGAACATCTGTGTGAGAAGGTGGCCTGATATGCAGTGCTCACTCTTCTAGTGAACACTATGTATCAGTCCAGCAACCCTTATTGATGATTGGTTGTAAGTCAACCTTATAGACCAGCTATCCTAGTAGCGTGGATACGAGCAGTCTAAGGCTAAAGACTCGAGAGGGCGTGTTAAGCCAGCTGTTTACCACACATATACCCCTTGAACACCAAGTGAAAGGACACCACACAAGTGTTATGAAAATAAACAAGATATTTATTAAGAATCACAACAGCCCTGTACTCTTTATGAGGACAGGGTACTAAGCACAAAACAAAACTCTTACGAAAATACTTAAGTTAGCACAGTATATACAAATGCCCGAGGGGCACGGAAAACCATATACTCTGAAAGTGGAATGCGAAATTACTAGCAGGTAAGTACAGTACTAATAGGCTTAGGAATCGCTAGGACTTGACTATAGAATCTTCAGATTACTTCTAGGAGGCCTAGGGGACTCGGGTGCAGAGTGTGCACTCTCACGCGTGATGCGGGACAAAGTCAATGGTAGCTAGTAATGACAAAGTTAGTGTTCTCGGGCGAACCCGACCTGGTAGGAGGAAAACGAAAGTGGATCCTGACCCTTGGATAGTGAGGCTATGCTGGGGCACCGAAATGCCGAAGTTACCTAGCCCAGGGGCTGCAGCTGCATATGTCTCAAAAGACGTCGGGAATCCTCGTAGACGGACCAGGAGCCTGGAAGAAAGAAGTTGCTGGCAGGCGACCAGTGAAGAAAGTTCGATGGATCCAAGCCTGGATCGAAGGAAGATGACACCTGAAAGCAGAGGGGACCAAGTTTGAGACTACTAGCCAGTAGTCAGTGGCACCAGGAGGGCACCGGATGGTAGTCACCTCTACTAGGTGAGTGGGTGACGCTGTGTTCGCAGATCTCACGGACCAGGAGGCGTTGTCGGCGACCAGGATGGAGGAGCGAGCTGTCCCACGATGGATGAAGCTGTCGGCGTCGCTGGACCCAGGATTGGGCAACAAAGCCTTGGCAAATTCAAGCCCACGCGGTGGACTCAAAATGGCGTCTGGAGTGGACCAGGAGGGTCCGGGGTGCCTCTCTTGAAGAAGGAAGCAAGGGCCAGTCTGGAGCAACCAGACCAGCAGCAGTGATGTCGTCAGGCGTCGTTAAGAAGGCCACAAGCCAGCCGGCTGGTAGCCAAACAACGCGGTGAGCAGACAAAAGCAGAAGGGCCCCACGCAGATCGTGGAGATGCTGGAGGGCTGATCTTCGGTGCTGGAGCTGCTCAGGGTTGGGGCTTCTCGGACCCCAAAGCACTCACCAGTGGGACACTCGGTGTGCTTGTTGCAAAGAAGTCGTGCAGTCTTGGCGATCGTCGGTCCCTCGAGGTCTCGTCGCACTCACGGTTCTCAGCTTTGCTGTAGAGGTGAGTAGAGGTCAGAGGTGCCAGGGAAGCCGGGTCTCGTCGAGCTGGGTCGTCGGATTCGTGAAGAAGGACTTGCAGCAGACCGCAGTATTCTTAGGATGGTGCCTGCGGATGCAGGGTGACTACTCCTTAGCCACAAGGGAGAATCTTGAAGAAGGAAATCTTGATGTCTTTCGCAGAAAGTCGGGTCTTGATTCCAAAGATGATCTAATTTTAACAGGGGGCCCGCTCCTATCTTTATACTAAAAAAGGGGGCTGACCCGGTGACTAGGTCCTGCCTATGGGTGGGACTAGGAGGGGGGTGTTTACACCCCTCTGCCATGCCGGACTTTCCCCAGGCCAGGGGCTGGTGTGCCCCTGGAACTGGTTCTGACCGGCCTATGCGTAGTGAGCACCGGGGTGCCACTCAGCAGTCACCTTCCTGTAAAGCCCTGCCTACCCAGGATACACAAAACCATGTCTGGGACGGTGCTAGCACCGCCCTGACAGGAAACCCTTTGTCCAGGCTCCCCTCGCTGGAAGGACTCCCAGCTGTAGGGGGTCAGACTCGTGTCTGTGGTGGCAGCATCCATTTTGTGGAGCTGAGGCTTCGTTTAACTTTAACCGTGGTTCACAGTTACATACATGTCGTGTCCCTCTAGAAGGGTGGAATGCTAACCCCGTCGCCAGAATTGGCGAGGGGTTATTATTCCAATTCGTATGACACCTTACTCGACATGTTTTGATAAAGCAATACCAAAGTTAGCATTTAACCGCGAGGATTATAATGCACTTAAGAGTATATGGTATGCGATATCATGGAACAGCTGTTAGGACTTGGTTCCGCAAGCTGCAGACAGGCTCAGCTCATGCCAGAGCACCATCTCACACGATTCCAAGCACTCTGCCTTCAGGATTGTCAAGGCCTGCCATAGGAGTGACTGATAGGAATCTGTGTGTCCATTTTAGGGTTAGGTATAGGTATACTACACCTACAGCAAAGGGTGATTACACGACTTTGCCCCAGCTGTCATGCAGCCAGTTGTGTCAAATTTAGGAGGCCAGCCAGGGGTGGCATAATACATGCTTCAGCCCCTGGTAGGCCCTGGGTACACCTATGCCCTGAGTTACAGGGTCTGATAAGGTGGCCCAGTCCCAATTGGAAATGTACCTAGGGTACATGGAATCCATTTTAAAGTGAGAGCAGTAGGCCTGGGGTCCTGATTGGCAGGATCCCAGGTCGACTATGTCAAAAACCAGCTAAAACACAGGGCAAAAAGTTGGGGGCAACCATAGTCAGGAGGTACCTTCCTACACAACCCCCCCCCCCCCCCCCCAAACGAAAGGAGATAAGGCTATCCTTGTCCAGGTAAGCCTCTATTACCTAAGTGGCCATATAAGGAAGGACCAGCTCTGGCTTGGTTTCCCCCTGTGTCATGGTCCACTAGGCAACACCTCACCCTAAGGGTATCTGAGGGTCTCCACCATAGGGAATCTTTGTCTCTGGTGTGTCTTGGGAAAGTAAAAGGCTGATGCTGGGATGGAGTACTGAAGTGAGGCTCCTCTACCTTTGGGCTCAACTTCCTCCAATCACCATTCATCATGTGTGCCTTTCTTTCTTTAGCTGAGATGCACTGAGCTCTCAGGGTCAGCCTCTGGCTACCTAAAGCTGGAGGCTGAGTCCCTCTGTTTGGCTTACTGGAGGGACAGGTCAGGTCTGGGGTTTTTAGGCCCCATGTTTGGCTGTGCCCAACAGTGTCCAGCTGTGGGAGGTCCCTAACTACTTTTAAGGGGGATCCCTCAGGAGTCTGTTTTATTTTCACTTGGCTAGGTTTACCAGCTTCAGTGATCCTAATCTGCTGATTAAGGGGTTCTTTTGGACAGGGGGCCCTTTGGGGTCCACCACTGGCCTCCCTGACCTCTTCAGCCCTGGGCTGACTGAGGCAGGGTAGAGAGGTGCAGGTTACCTGCTCCAGACTGGGTCCCACCTGGGAAGGGTCCACTGCCATCAGGGGTTCTGCCAGGCTAGGCCTGACTACCTCTGGGGCAGTTCCTTCAACAGGGGTAGAGTCAGTTCCCTGAGGAGGCTGGCTCTCACCTAGTGTCTGGGAGGGGGAAGACTCTTCTTCCTCCTCAATGCTCTCTGTTTGAGTGGAGTGATCCATTGTTTCAGGCTTCACAACCTCACTATCTGTTTGAGTAGAGGCTGAGACCATTTCAACCTTGCCAACCTTTTCAGGAGGGCACTCAGTTTGTGTTTGGGCTGTGACTGTCACAGCCCTCCTATCCTGTTCTGGAAAGTCTGTCTGAGCCTGGGCAGTGGCTACCACTGCCCTTCCAACCTTTTCAGGGAGGAATGGTGCTTGGACTGGGGCTGTAGCTATTACTGCCCCACTAACCTGTCTGGATAGGCCTATCATTCTGGAGTGAGTTTCTCGCTCCACCTCAGCCCATGCTGAGAGTTCCAGGTCATTCCCCAGTAAGCAATCTACAGGTAGGTTATCTGTCACTGCCACTCTCATGGGCCCTGTGACATTACCCCAGCTGAGCTTGACTACTGCCATGGGATGCCTTCTTTTCACTCCATGAATGTTTGTCACCTGATAAGTAAAACCAGGGGTCAGTTGAGCAGAGGGGACCAGATGGTCAATCACCACGGTGATGCTGGCCCCTGTGTCTCTGAATGCCTCAACTTTCTGACCATTCACTATGACCTCTTGTCTATACTTCCCCAAAATGTGGGGTCCAGTAGTGAAATTGGCAAACCCTATGCCAGTCTCACAGACAAGAGTGTGGTCAGGGGACCTGGCTAGGCCATAGTCCTCCTGATTGCCCAAAGTAATGCCCACCACATTCTTGGGGGCACTCCCACCACCTGGGGGATTACCACTAGTGGTAACAGGAGGTTTAGGAGTATTACTTGGGGGTATATTTCCCTTATTGCCATTTTTAGGGCAACTGGCATCACTTTTGTAATGGCCCACCTGTTTACAGGTATGGCAATAAGGTTTCTTCTGTTCTGAAGGAGTGTTCTGGGACCCACCACCCTTGTTGGAGTTTTGGGGCCCTTGGGAAGTCTTCTCTGTGGATTTATCCCCACCCTTCTCTTGAGGCTTGGTTGATTCCTTCTTTTGGTCACCACCCTGGTTTTTAGGCCTGACCCTGGTTCTGACCCATTTGTCTGCCCTCTTACCCAATTCCTGTGGAGAGGTCAGATCAGAGTCTACCAGGTGCTGGTGTAATAACTGGTTCTGACAATTACTTAAGATTTTCTCCCTCATAATTAGATTGTACAATCCTTTAAAATCAGTAACCTTACTACCCAGTAGCCAGCCTTCAAAAGCCTTAGTGGCACAATCAACAACGTCAGTCCAATCCTGAGACTGAGTTTTCTGGGTGTCTCTGAACAGCATCCTGTATTGTTCAGTGGTTAAACCAAACCCATCAACCAGTGTATTTTTCAAGATTTGGTAATTGTTAGCATCCTCCACTCTTGTAGTGAGGAGCTTATCTCTACCTTTACCATCAAAGGAGAGCCACAAGATAGCTGCCCACTGACTTTGGGGAACACCCTGCACAGTGCAGGCCCTCTCCAAAGCAGTAATCCATTTGTGGATGTCATCCCCTTGTTTAAAGGGGGGCCCTATCTTATTCAGGTGCTTTGTATCAAAACTCCTTTCCCTATTGCTAGGTTTATTGCTGCCACCAGTGGGCTGTAGCCCACATAATTCTTGCTCTCTAGCAAAGGCAAGTCTCTCTTTGGCCAGGGCAAGTTCTTCCCTTTCAATCCTCAGTTTGACTGCCCTTTCTTCAGCTTCATACACTCTCCTCTGAGGGGAAGTCACCCCTCTGTGAGAAGAGTTGTGAGAGCCATTGGTTCGAAGGGACCTGTTAGAGCCTCTTGATAGAGACCTAACTCGTCCATTCCCAATGTTAAGCTGGCCTGAGAGTGGCCCCAGGGGTCCCCTAGTACCATTCTCATGCCTGCTTAAGTTGGACCTGGTTAGTCTGCTGACTTCTACCTGTCCCTTATCTGCCTCATCCCCTGACAACTGATCCTCATCCTCATCCTCAGCATCATCTGCTTCCTGGAGGGGATGGTCATGGCTATCAAAGGGTCCCTGTAAGGAGGCCCTACTCCCATCTGGATTAGAAGGGTCTGGGTTACCAGCCCTACTGGCATCATAAGCCTCTAAGAGACCAATCAGAAAGGAAGTTGTGGGGTTAGACCCCTGTCTTATCTTCCTGGAGGTACACACCTGTCTCAACTCTCTGAAGCTAAGAACAGTATATCTGGAAGTGGGGACCTGTGGAGGGTCCACTCACACAAGGGGAGACTCAGAGTTTCCTCCTTTGTCTGACATACTGTTTCTAGTGTGGTGTAAGTGATGCACCTACCTACACTATGTGTTTGCCTACTGATCCCTTGCTAAGAGTTGCAGCCAAGGTGTGCTAAGCCTTGAGGAGCTGCAACAGCTGTTTCAGTAGAACTCAGAGTATTCTAAGCTAAGTTATATGTACCTAACAGTACTTATGTGATCTTTCAACAAGATATTCTTAGGATACGTGTGGTAAAACAACAGCAAGCTCAAATCCCAACCGCTGCTCACCAATGTGAGAAGGTGGCCTGATATGCAGTGCTCACTATTCTAGTGAACACTATGTATCAGTCCAGCAACCCTTATTGATGATTGGTTGTGAGTCAACCTTATAGACCAGCTATCCTAGTAGCGTGGATACGAGCAGTCTAAGGCTAAAGACTCGAGAGGGCGTGTTAAGCCAGCTGTTTACCACACATATACCCCTTGAACACCAAGTGAAAGGACACCACACAAGTGTTATGAAAATAAACAAGATATTTATTAAGAATCACAACAGCCCTGTACTCTTTATGAGGACAAGGTACTAAGCACAAAACAAAACCCTTACGAAAATACTTAAGTTAGCACAGTATATACAAATGCCCGAGGAGCACGGAAAACCATATACTCTGAAAGTGGAATGCGAAATTACTAGCAGGTAAGTACAGTACTAATAGGCTTAGGAATCGCTAGGACTTGACTATAGAATCTTCAGATTACTTCTAGGAGGCCTAGGGGACTCGGGTGCAGAGTGTGCACTCTCACGCGTGATGCGGGACAAAGTCTATGGTAGCTAGTAATGACAAAGTTAGTGTTCTCGGGCGAACCCGACCTGGTAGGAGGAAAACGAAAGTGGATCCTGACCCTTGGATAGTGAGGCTATGCTGGGGCACCGAAATGCCGAAGTTACCTAGCCCCAGGGGCTGCAGCTGCATATGTCTCAAAAGACGTCGGGAATCCTCGTAGACGGACCAGGAGCCTGGAAGAAAGAAGTTGCTGGCAGGCGACCAGTGAAGAAAGTTCGATGGATCCAAGCCTGGATCGAAGGAAGATGACACCTGAAAGCAGAGGGGACCAAGTTCGAGACTACTAGCCAGTAGTCAGTGGCACCAGGAGGGCACCGGATGGTAGTCACCTCGACTAGGTGAGTGGGTGACGCTGTTTTCGCAGATCTCACGGACCAGGAGGCGTTGTCGGCGACCAGGATGGAGGAGCGAGCTGTCCCACGATGGATGAAGCTGTCGGCGTCGCTGGACCCAGGATTGGGCTACAAAGCCTTGGCAAATTCAAGCCCACGCGGTGGACTCAAAATGGCGTGTGGAGTGGACCAGGAGGGTCCGGGGTGCCTCTCTTGAAGAAGGAAGCAAGGGCCAGTCTGGAGCAACCAGACCAGCAGCAGTGATGTCGTCGGGCGTCGTTAAGAAGGCCACAAGCCAGCCGGCTAGTAGCCAAACAACGCGGTGAGCAGGCAAAAGCAGAAGGGCCCCACGCAGATCGTGGAGATGCTGGAGGGCTGATCTTCGGTGCTGGAGCTGCTCAGGGTTGGGGCTTCTCGGACCCCAAAGCACTCACCAGTGGGACACTCGGTGGGCTTGTTGCTAAGAAGTCGTGCAGTCTTGGCGATCGTCGGTCCCTCGAGGTCTCGTCGCACTCACGGTTCTCAGCTTTGCTGTAGAGGTGAGTAGAGGTCAGAGGTGCCAGGGAAGCCGGGTCTCGTCGAGCTGGGTCGTCGGATTCGTGAAGAAGGACTTGCAGCAGACCGCAGTATTCTTAGGATGGTGCCTGCGGATGCAGGGTGACTACTCCTTAGCCACAAGGGAGAATCTTGAAGAAGGAAATCTTGATGTCTTTCGCAGAAAGTCGGGTCTTCATTCCAAAGATGATCTAATTTTAACAGGGGGCCCGCTCCTATCTTTATACTAAAAAAGGGGGCTGACCCGGTGACTAGGTCCTGCCTATGGGTGGGACTAGGAGGGGGGTGGTTACACCCCTCTGCCATGCCGGACTTTCCCCAGGCCAGGGGCTGGTGTGCCCCTGGAACTGGTTCTGACCGGCCTATGCGTAGTGAGCACCGGGGTGCCACTCAGCAGTCACCTTCCTGTAAAGCCCTGCCTACCCAGGATACACAAAACCATGTCTGGGACGGTGCTAGCACCGCCCCTGACAGGAAACCCTTTGTCCAGGCTCCCCTCGCTGGAAGGACTCCCAGCTGCAGGGGGTCAGACTCGTGTCTGTGGTGGCAGCATCCATTTTGTGGAGCTGAGGCTTCGTTTAACTTTAACCGGGGTTCACAGTTACATACATGTCGTGTCCCTCTAGAAGGGTGGAATGCTAACCCCGTCGCCAGAATTGGCGAGGGGTTAGTATTCCAATTCGTATGACACCTTACTCGACATGTTTTGATAAAGCAATACCAAAGTTAGCATTTAACCGCGAGGATTATAATGCACTTAAGAGTATATGGTATGCGATATCATGGAACAGCTATTAGGACTTGGTTCCGCAAGCTGCAGACAGGCTCAGCTCATGCCAGAGCACCATCTCACACGATTCCAAGCACTCTGCCTTCAGGATTGTCAAGGCCTGCCATAGGAGTGACTGATAGGAATCTGTGTGTCCATTTTAGGGTTAGGTATAGGTATACTACACCTACAGCAAAGGGTGATTACACGACTTTGCCCCAGCTGTCATGCAGCCAGTTGTGTCAAATTTAGGAGGCCAGCCAGGGGTGGCATAATACATGCTTCAGCCCCTGGTAGTGAGGTTCCGTGACAATTGTAAGTGGTGTTTTCGACTCACACGAATATGGTCGAGTCTAGTATCTATGAACCGCAAATGACGAGTTTAGCAAGTGTGCGCAGTTTCGCTATGCTAACTTAAACCGTTCGTTTGTTATGTGGGTTTGTCATCTGTACCCACGGGTTCCATCTTAGATACGGCATCCATTTTGTCTCTTGCCCTCAAGTAGCCAGCGAACGGACGCTGTCCGCTTCGCGACCCTGGGACTCCCAAGATATTTGCGGAAGACACATGTTCTTTGAAAGTGTCTTTATGACGAGGGGGATGCTACTGTAAGGCAGATGGCGCCGCTCGAGGCTCATCTTGCCGCACGGGCTTATTGTCTCAGTTGTGCATCTCATTAGGCACGTCCCTTTGATGCCTGTATCTCGTGCTTCTCGACACTCCCCTTTTACACCCTTTCCGATCTCCCCACTGTCTCCGTCTTCCTCTGCACCTGTCTTCGTTCCTGTTTCGATCTACTTTACTGCTGATTGGAATTTGCTAATGGTGGGAAGATGGGTTTTTACAGTTGGGAACCGCCAAATGTTTCCGCACTTATGTTCCGGATCTTGTGTGTTTCAAAGTGATCTAAGCGACCCCTCTGAGAGCGACTTGTGGGAACCAGGTTGTAAACTATTGTGTATCATGTTATCCTATGGGTAGAAACTGTATAAAAGGAGCGATCCACAAATACAATTTGAAGCAGTCTCCCCGAACTACACTCGATGTACTTCTTGTGACTTCTGTGTTCCCTGCAGTAAATAAACCTTGACTCTTTGACGCCGAAGGAAGTGTCCCGTGTCTCTGTGATTTGTACGCCGGAGCAGGTTACCCACGAAGGTTTTAGGTGTTGTGCCCTGGCACCGCTGGGTCCGAAGAACCCAGTCCTTCAGTTGGCGCCCAACGTGGGGCTGCATCAGTGGTACCGGTCCAAGCCTGACGATCGTGAGGAACTTCGTGTGAAATCTCCGAGGGAAGGTGCACCCCGCTTCATCGATCCTGTTGTCGAAATAAGTGGCCCGAAGACTTTTCCCGCGAAGATTCCCGCCTCCTAACGGCTGCGACGGACTGCTGCCCTGACTGTAGACCTGTTTTGGCGCCTGGCGTAGACCTTGGTATAGCGAGACGATTGACGGGCCTTCCTGAGGACGCCATTGATCTTTGAGTTAAGTATTTGTGGGTCGCTCCCAGAGTTCTTTGTTGTAAACACTTTAGCGAGTGTTTTTGTTGTAGACACTTTAGCGGGTGTCTTTGTTGTACACGCTGTGTGAGTGTTTTTGTCGGTGACACTTTGCTAGCGTACTTTGTTGTTGTTGTATTTGTTTGACGACTGCAGCCGCCAAAGACCGAGGGTTTTGTTCTTGCTGGGACTTGGTAAATCCCGAAATCCCGTAACCCTTGAAGTTTGTGAAACTCGGCTGGTGTGCAAGATGCCTGGTCGCAGTACTTTGTTCAGTTGCTTTAGACCTTGTGGTGCGGATTCCCTGCTGGAGGACTCGTGTCCGATACCTCCGGTTGGAACTCCTACATATGACTTATATAGCAAACATGGGCTAGGCCCGATTGCTTTTAACGATTATTGGATCAAATATACAAAGAAAGACGGCGATCTTCGTTGGCCACCTCACGGTAGCTTCGAAGCGTCGATCTTAGATAATTTGGAAATAAAGTTGTTCGAACGTAAATCAAGGCCGGCCATGTTTGATGCCTTTCGGTTGTGGCGCAAAGAAGCCCGACAGAAAGAGATCAGACAAAATAAACGTAGTCAGCGAGATACTGTTGCTACTATAGTGAAGAAAGCTGAGCAGTTTCAGCGTGATAAGGAGGATAAGGATAAGGAAGTGTTTGAGAGATTACAGCGTATGTCCATAGACAAATGCTATCCTGTTTTGTCTACGGAGTCGGATAAGAAGGAAGAGGCAGTTGAGGATTCTTTAATGTCCTATCTTATGAAGTCGCCACCTCCGTACGTACAGGGTACCGCAGCTCCTGTGGTCCCTGCCGTACCTGTTCCACCAGTTCCTCAACCTGCACCCGCTCTTCCGACTGTTCCTGCTCCTTTGCCTCTTTCTATTCCTACTGCTCCTCCGCTTCCACATACTCCTGTTCCCGCTACTGCTCACGCTACTGCTCCTGTGTTGTTAACCCCTGTTGTTGCTAATGTTTCTACTCCTTCTCTTGTTAGTCCTGTGTCTTATTCTTGTCCCTCTACCCGTAATCGTGATTCTCCCATTGCGACAAACTTCTTTCAGTCGCTCGGACCTGTTTTTGGGTCTGCAGGTTCTGATGGTCCACAGAGACGTAGCCAGCTTCCTGGTAATAGAGAACGTGTTGCGCTATACAATATGGCGATGGGTTGGATGATAAACCCTGTTAGAAATCCACCTCGTGTTGTCCTCGAAACGTTTGATCAATTCAACATACCTACTCAGAGATATGTGTTTGATGAAATGTGCAAGTTCTTACATGATCAGATAGCGGCCAATGCGCCTGACGAGGTGCTGACCGCCCTGTCTAATCTTCGGCTTCAGTTCGCAACTGGACTGATAGTCGATACTAATGTCCGACGTGCTCTTGAACGGTTGCTATCTCTTCGTCCTGCTCCTATTCCTCATGCATTGTTCGTTGAGGACATTGAACAACGAGATGGGTCTGGCCAATATCCTATGCGAGAAGTTCCGCCAGTTTGGGTACCCGCTGATAATACTAATGCTAATGCTCCAATACCAGCACATTTCCAGAGAGTGTGGATACACCTCCCTTGGAAACGATCGGAAGTGCTTCAGGTGAAACAAACTTTGCCTGATCCTCGCAAAAATCCTGCGGGGTATTACAAAGAATTATCGCAGCTCGTAGACGCTACGATAATGAATCTGGCCGATATCGACATGTTGTTTGGCAATGTCGTACCGCAACCGGTATGGGCCAAGATTCGTCACCAAGATCACGCGAATGAATTAGGTGGTGATTGGGCTGCCATTACCGCGGCAGACGCTGGACAAGTGGCTGCTACTAAACCCGATCAGTTGATTGAACTTCTTCCCCAGCGAATCATTACGTTAATGAAAACGCTTATGCCAGCTATGAGGGTAAATTGGGACAAGTTGTCAGCCTGTAAGCAGAAGAAAGATGAGAGTGTTTCAGACTTCTTTACGAGGTTCGAGGAAACATTCGTTGATCATAGTGGACAGGATATGGGTACTGAGGGTGGACAAAGGCTGTTTGTGGATAAATTCGTATCGAACTTATTGCCCGACTTGTGCAATAAATTGAAGAATTCAGAAAGTGCGTGGGCCGTTTCTACCTCAGCTCAGATATTGGCTACGGCACAATATTACGAAAATAGAGAAAAAGAGGAAAATGACCGTGCCGATAAAAAGACGAAAGAGCTGAAAACTAAAGTGTTGTTCCAACAAGCATATCCGCCGCGTTCTAATCAGAATGCGCCTCAGCTGAATAGATCGCAGTCGCAATCGAATCGATCGCAGCCGCATAATGATTCATCTTTTCAGAGATCTTCGTTGGGGTACAATCAATGTGCTTATTGTAGACAGGAGGGACACATTAAATTCAATTGTCCTGCTTTAAATGACCGTAGTGGTGGTAATTCGTCTAGAGGAGGCCGTGGTGGTGCACAGCACGCATCACGTGGTAAAGGTCGTGGTGCTCAGAACGACCGCTCTGACAACTCATCAAATTCTAATAATTGTTTCGACCAACGTGGATCATCGCAAGGACGATCTGCGCAGTACAATGTAGACGATTATTACGTCGATCAGGGAACTGACGATAGTAATTACTAGGACAGCCTAAGACAAGGAGAGGGAGTGGTATCAGTTCCGGTTGATCAGAGAGGGCCTTACGTCGCAGTTGCTACATCGGGCGTCGTTGAGCCTTTTCTGTTGGACACTGGTGCAGCGAAAAGTTCTATCATGCATTCGAAACTCCCTGGCGCACCTTTGTCTGGCTTAACAAATGTATCCGTTGGATTTTCTGGCGCCCCCGTTAGCAATCCAGTTTCGCGCCCTTTGCCCCTTCAAATTGGGCCTCGTGAGCTCGAAGCTCCGTTGATTTTAACCACTGGTTGTGGTGAAAATCTTTTGGGTCTGGATTTGCTTAAACGTTTGTATGCAACTTTGTATTGTTCTCCTGCGGGTGTAAAGCTTACGTTAGGAGAGAGGGTAGTCTCTCCCATGTACTTGTCCCTCGATAAGCTTCCACCGGAATTGAGTTCTCTTCCTGCATCTTTGTGGGCGACGGGTCCAAATGACGTGGGCCTACTTGATATCTCCCCTTATGTTGTTCAGTTGAAATCGAATGTGCGATTGCCACGTATTCCCCAATATCGTATCTCCCTGGATGGTGAACGAGCTTTGTTAGCGATCATTTATGATTTGATCGAGAAAGATGTCATTGAAGAAACTCGGGGAAACGTGTGCAATAGTCCTGTACTGCCCATTCTTAAACGTACTGATTCTACCAAACCGCCTGTTTATCGTTTTGTTATCGATTTACGGGAGGTGAATAAAATTGTGGTTCCTCAATTCCCTGTTGTGCCTGACATTACGGCGCTACTGACTCTGATTCCAGCTACGGCTTCATGGTTTTCGGTGATTGATTTGAAAAATGCGTTTTTCAGCATCCCGATTGCCGAAGAGAGCAGGGACCTTTTCGGTTTCTCTCTTGGTGGACGTAGCTTCCGGTTCAAACGCGCTCCTCAGGGCTACTGTGAAAGTCCATCGATTTACAGTCAAGCTTTGAAGGGTCAACTAGATGCGTTTAGGTTGCCGGTTGGTGCGGCTTTGATCCAATACGTCGACGACTTATTGGTGGCTGCTGATACTCAGGACATTTGCAAAATTGCTACAGTGTCGTTGCTGCAACATCTCTGTGAGTTAAATCACAAGGTGTCACCTTCTAAACTCCAATATTGTTGTCAAGAAGTAACCTATCTAGGTCACTTATTGTCAAAGGAGGGAAGGAGATTGACCCCAGAGAGAATTGCAGCGATTGCGCGCATGGCTGTGCCACAAACCCAAAGAGATGTGCGTGCCTTTCTAGGTATCACATCGTACTGCAGGCAGTGGATTCCTAATTTTTCATTGCTAGCGAAACCATTGGTGGCTCTTACGTGCAAGGATGTTTCGACTCCTTTACCATGGACGGAAGAATGTCAGAAAAGTTTCTCTGAATTACGTGATTCATTGTGTTCGGCCCCTGTGTTAGGAACCCCTGATTACAGCAAGCCGTTCACGTTATATGTTCACGAGAGGGAAGGTTGTGCGTTGAGTGTCTTAACGCAACCTTTTGGTGGTAAGCAACGTCCATGTGCATATTTTTCCTCGACCTTAGACCCAGTAGCTAGAGCATTGCCGAGTTGTTTGAGAGCAACTGCGGCAGCTGCGGTCTCCATCCGACAATCAGCAGGATTGGTCATGGATAATATGCTTACGGTGATGGTTCCGCATGCAGTCGATACTCTTTTGAACCGTACGAAAACTCAGCACTTGACGAGTGCGAGGTTATCTGGGTACGAATTGACGCTCTTGGCAAGCCACATTCAGATAAAACGTTGTAATGTCCTAAATCCGGCAACTTTGTTACCAATCAGTGCAGAGTCAGATGCAGTAACAGAACATGACTGTTACTTGCGGACAGAGGAGGAAACAAAAGGTCGTGTGGACCTTAAAAACACCCCATTGGAAGACCCTGATGGCATCCTGTATGTGGATGGGTCATGTTTTAAATTGCCGAATGGTGATGTGACTACTGCTTATGCTGTGGTGACATTGAATACTGTTGTTGAGACTGCGAGATTGGATCAGAATTCTGCCCAAGCTGCAGAGCTGATCGCTCTTACTAGAGCATGTGTATTAGCAAAAGGTAAACGTGTGAATGTGTACACCGATAGTCAGTATGCTTTCGGTGTAGCGCATAGTTTCGGACGATTGTGGCGAGAACGTGGTTTCTTGACGTCACATGGCACGAAAATACAGCATGGCCAGCTTGTGAACGATCTTTTGGATGCATTGACTTTGCCTGCTCAAGTTGCAATTGTTAAATGTAGTGCGCATCGTAAAGTGACGGATGATGTTGGTCGTGGTAATGCGTTTGCAGATGAGATTGCTAAGGAGACTGCCCGGAACCTTAGCACTCGAATGTATGTGACGAATTCGGTTAGGTGGCCTACAGAATCAAGTATGTGTGAGAATACTATAGAGAGTGTGAAAGCAATTCAGAATGAGGCCACCGACACTGAAAAGATGAAGTGGAAAGAAAGTACGGGAAGGTTGGATGTGAATGGTTGCTGGATTGATTTGTCAGATCAGAAAAGATGGATGTTGCCTGATGCGTATGTACTGGCCGTTGTGCAAATGGCACATGGGTTAGCACATATTAGCGCGAAAGGTATTTGCAAGTTGTTGGCTGATGTGTGGAAGAATGATGGAATTACTAAGTGTGCTGAACGTTTGGTGAAGAATTGTATGGTGTGTATAATGTACAATCCTGGCAAAGGAACCCCAACTCCCCCTGGCAGTTTTGCTCCTCCTTCGTATCCCTTTGAGGTGATCCAATTGGACTTCATCCATATGGAGCGATGCAATAACCTGAAATACGTTTTGGTTGTGGTTTGCGCATTCTCCCGATGGATCGAGGCCTATCCCCTCAAAGATAATACTGCTTTGTCTACTGCGAAAATCCTACTGAAGGAATACTTTCCTCGGTATGGAATGCCTAGAGTCGTGTGGTCAGATAACGGAAGTGAGTTTGTTGGAAGTGTGATGAAGAGTGTGTGTAAGGGCCTTGGAATTAATCAAAAATTCCACAGCGCCAATCATCCCCAGTCAGCTGGATTGGTTGAAGGTTACAATGGTACCCTTAAATTAAAATTAGCGAAGATTCAGGCTACGACTGGACTTTCGTGGCCTGACGCTTTGCCTCTAGCATTACTGTCAACTAGGGCGACTGTACACTCCCGAATAGGGCTTAGTCCCTATGAAATAGTGTTCGGCCGTCCTGCGAATGTGTGGGGGGTTCCTAGGCCAGGTATATTTGTTGATCTTGAGTATCCGATGTTGATTGACTATTTACATGACTTGACTGCTAAACTGAGGTTAATTCATCAACAGGTTTACGACGCCTTGCCGACGCAGACGGAGGGTCCAGGCCACCAGCTCCAGCCTGGTGATTGGGTTGTCACCCGAAATTTTTCACGCAAGAAGAATCTGGACCCCCGCTTTGTTGGACCTCACCAGGTGCTTTTGGCCACGAGGACTGCCGTTCGTCTCGAGGGGCGGAAGAATTGGGTACATGCTACCCATTGTAAGCGAGTCCCTATTCCTTTGCCGGCAGACCCGTGGGTGAGGAAAGGCATTGCGTCAACAGAAGCAGAGACATTGCCGGCGTTTGTACCTTTTAGTGACGCACAACTTGTTGGTGAACACTCAGCGCAGCAGAAAGCCACTGTTGGAACATTGTCAGCAAAAGACTCAAGACCAAATCAACAAACTGATCAACAGGACGCTGTCTCCTCAACGGATCCTTTGTTTGACGAGCAGACACGTCCCGGGAAACATCGATATTCTTTGCGTTCTCATACTAAGGACAAATAAATTTTTTTCTTGCTTTGCTGAAACTGATAACTGCAATATCTTCGTTTCCCCTGATCAACTGTGAACAATTCGTATCACTGAAAATTGTTTTGTACATATATCAAGATTTTTTTCTTGTATCTTTTTCCTTCCACAGCTGAACTATTTGTGCTAAATAAAATACATATTGTGTATTGAGGGCCGTAGGGCCGCGCGCGTACTTCCTTCTGGACAGTAGGTCTTGACGCTAGGTTAAAGGCCGTCGGTTCCTAGGAACTCCTGGGAATTGACTATTGCTGCACAGAACGAAGTGCGTCAAGAAACGTTGCGGACGGTCGTAGGGAAATGGCATTTTTGAAGCTGAACGATTTGGAAGGAACGCAGGCGTATAGAGTCAAACTGCAGAAACTTAGTCGTACGAAATGTTTTGTATCCCAATTGTTTGTATTGTTTTTAACTGCTTCCGCATTTTTGGCGGGTGGGGTGTATTACACTATGTCTTACTTCTTACTTCCTACCCCTACTCCTACTCCTTACCCTAACATTACTTCTACTGCTTCTCCTCATTCCTTTCATATGTTACCAGAACACGAACAGGCTAGACGTGTAGAATTCCGCAACAATTCCTTTATCCAGCTCCTCCATCAGCATCAGTTAGTGGTTAACACTACTAATTGTTGGGTGTGTGGGTTGATGCCACATACTACGGGTAAGGGTATTCCATATCTGGTGTTACCGTATAGTTCCCAAGGGTCAGCTCGAGCATACCAAACAATGCTTCGAAGCGCACTAGGTTTCCACCCCTCTCCAGAACGTTCCCCCAAACCGGGTCCTACCTCATGGCAGTGGGTGGTATCGATGATAATACAGGATTTGGAAGATGAGATCCATGATGCTTATCTCATCCCTAAGGCAGAGGTACAAGCCTATAGGGCACCGAATAGAGGGGAATATAGTACGTTCACTAATGAAAAGCAGCTTAAAAGCTCGTCTCCAATATGGGTCGTACCCCACACTGGTAATCTTTGTCTTGTGGGTCGTGGCTCGCAAGCCTCACTTGGAGTAAGTGCTTGCACTGAAAGTTACGTTCTGTCAATGTCCCCGATCCCTGTGCTTCTGGCTGCCAAGGGTACGTACTTCATCTGTCATGATCGTGCATACACATGGTTGCCCGCAGACTTCATGGGCTCATGTTTTGTTGCAAATCTGTTGCCTCCGACGTTCACTGTAGATGCCGATTATCATAAGACTAGAGTTGTACGAGGCGTAATTAGTGAAGAGGATACTGCCGGTCAAGAGGCAGGAGACTTTTTCAAGGGTTTCCTCCCGTTTTGGGGACCTATGGTTAATAGTAGGAACCTGAGACATTTGACTCGAGTGGTAGAATCGACAGCTAACATTACTGCCAGTGCCCTTGGTAATATCACCACAGAACTTCAGGCGGAGAGACTTATGACATTACAAAACCGTATGGTTTTAGATGTTGTCTTAGCAGATCGCGGTGGGGTATGTAAAGTGATCCATTCGAGCTGTTGCATTTTCATTCCAGATAATGCTCCTACTGTCTATCAAGCCATCTCGAAGTTGCACAAAATCTCCGAATCCATACACGTGGATGTAGGGGATTGGACGCTACTTGGTTGGTTTTGGGGCCTGGTGTCGACTTGGGGTTGGAAGATTCTGACGATCATCGGGGTTGTGGTAGTGTTCCTGTTCACGTGTTGCCTTTGTGTGCAGTGTGGTCCTGCCTTATGTGGCCTCTGTGCTACAACGTGTATGAGACAACCATCTGTTACCAAGGGGACTCGGTTGGACAGAGCTATGCTACAACGACATCTTGATGGTCTGATGAATATCGAGTATGATTCCGACTAGTGCTTGCCTACATGAGGGCAAAAGGAGCGTCTGAGGTTCCGTGACAATTGTAAGTGGTGTTTTCGACTCACACGAATATGGTCGAGTCTAGTATCTATGAACCGCAAATGACGAGTTTAGCAAGTGTGCGCAGTTTCGCTATGCTAACTTAAACCGTTCGTTTGTTATGTGGGTTTGTCATCTGTACCCACGGGTTCCATCTTAGATACGGCATCCATTTTGTCTCTTGCCCTCAAGTAGCCAGCGAACGGACGCTGTCCGCTTCGCGACCCTGGGACTCCCAAGATATTTGCGGAAGACACATGTTCTTTGAAAGTGTCTTTATGACGAGGGGGATGCTACTGTAAGGCAGATGGCGCCGCTCGAGGCTCATCTTGCCGCACGGGCTTATTGTCTCAGTTGTGCATCTCATTAGGCACGTCCCTTTGATGCCTGTATCTCGTGCTTCTCGACACTCCCCTTTTACACCCTTTCCGATCTCCCCACTGTCTCCGTCTTCCTCTGCACCTGTCTTCGTTCCTGTTTCGATCTACTTTACTGCTGATTGGAATTTGCTAATGGTGGGAAGATGGGTTTTTACAGTTGGGAACCGCCAAATGTTTCCGCACTTATGTTCCGGATCTTGTGTGTTTCAAAGTGATCTAAGCGACCCCTCTGAGAGCGACTTGTGGGAACCAGGTTGTAAACTATTGTGTATCATGTTATCCTATGGGTAGAAACTGTATAAAAGGAGCGATCCACAAATACAATTTGAAGCAGTCTCCCCGAACTACACTCGATGTACTTCTTGTGACTTCTGTGTTCCCTGCAGTAAATAAACCTTGACTCTTTGACGCCGAAGGAAGTGTCCCGTGTCTCTGTGATTTGTACGCCGGAGCAGGTTACCCACGAAGGTTTTAGGTGTTGTGCCCTGGCACCGCTGGGTCCGAAGAACCCAGTCCTTCAGTAGGCCCTGGGTACACCTATGCCCTGAGTTACAGGGTCTGATAAGGTGGCCCAGTCCCAATTGGAAATGTACCTATGGTACATGGAATCCATTTTAAAGAGAGAGCAGTAGGCCTGGGGTCCTGATTGGCAGGATCCCAGGTCGACTATGTCAAAAACCAGCTAAAACACAGGGCAAAAAGTTGGGGGCAACCATAGTCAGGAGGTACCTTCCTACAATCTTTTGCAGACTGTGGTGGGTGTTGTGCATCTCAGGCACCTTTCCTACCTACTACATGAAGACTGAGCTTATGCTGCCAAGAGGTGATGTCTGCCCCTAATGGCCTACTCAGTCCTGCAACTCTATGTCTTTACCAGAGGCGGGGTGGCAACTGTGAGCCTGGAACAATTTGAGTTGGAGTGTTGCCGTCAGGGTTGTCATTGAGGTTCTGAAAAATCCATGTGTTACACAAAGTGTAGCAAATGAGCGCACCCATTCGTCAGAGAGCTAATCTCTTGAGCCTCTTGGTTACGTGATTATCAAGGTTTTTGTAGATATGATTTCTCTGCCCCATCAAATAATGGTTAATCTTCATTAAGACCACTTTTGAACTTCTTAATTTGTGTTTATTAAAGTTTAGTGCTTTCAAAATAGTTATTCCTTTTTTTATTATTTAGAGGGCCTTTTGTGTCTTGCTTGACTTTCACGTTTCTTGTTACGAGAACTAGATGGTATGAGCCATGTCTCAGTGTGCACTCAAAATGGTTTAAAAAGTGTATATATCAGAGGCTTCAATAAGACTCATAAAATAGAAAAAGGTTCCGAAAGATATATGCTGGAAAAACCTTTGTCTGCTATAAATACGTAAGCCAACAATGCAGTGATGTCCACAAACTAGTGTTTTGTGTTGTGGGGTGCCAAGTGAAAATAATGAATAAGATTCCAGGGATGCACCCTGCATAAAACATGAGACTCATTTCCTATTCTGACACCGTGATGACAGATAGCCCAGCTTTACTTAAAAATTCATTTAGGGTTCTGTTTAAAACTTCTGCATTTTCACTTCTGTTGCACTAATTCCTTTAGCGTAAACTACAAGAAAAGGCTGCAAATATAGTGTTCAGAAAATGGTAGCAAATACAACTTTTTAACAAGATTTATAAATGGTTCCAAAAGATGAGATCTCTATAGTATTTATTAGCCGTCATTAGCAGATTGAATTTCAAGCACTGTGAATGGTACACGTCTGTCTTGCGTTCTTGTGGAGAAATTTTCATCCTATAACCCGGTTTGAGATCTTTCTTCTGTCACTGATCTTATGACCACGATTCCTCGTGTGAGATAGCCTTGTGTGAGGGAAAAACCATTTGAACCTTCTTGCCTCATGGTTTAATGGCCACTGGTGTCATATGTACCTTGGAGGTCCATTGCCATTTTCCCTATGTTAGCATGAGCATGCTGCAGTCCTTGCTTTTCTTTTCACACGTTACTACGCTCACATATTTTGCTTTGTGCCACTCTGTACTTTCACACAGAACTTACTGTTATTTTTGTGTTCTGCATTTTCCTGGGATTTAGTCTGAACACTGTAAACAAGGTCAAACTCCTATGAACCTTGTTATTCTGTTTTGGTCAAGCTCTAGCACATAGACAAAACACACGCATGCAGCTGTTGTTTGGGAACACATGCTCTTTGTCATACAAGTATGCATAGACCTGAAAATACACAGACAAGATTGCGACTATACCTGAGAATCTTCATCTGTGCATGCTAAGGTATGGGTCTGCTGCAAACACCCAGAGATCTTCTGATAAATAATCACTTTGAATCTGTAGAAGTGGAGGAGGATTAGTATACCCTGTCTTGTATATTGACAGCTCCTTCTCCTTTTATGATTTATGGATTAATTACTGTGCTGACCGTATTTGTGTTCGGCATCTTCTTACTTATTGTGGCAGGTATACTGCATACTAGAGTACAATAGTTAAAATAAATATTTTTAAATGTTCTTTTGTCTCTGTAAGAGCTTATTATGGACCAGTGTGAGAGTGGAAGTGTGTGTTCTGATACTGCGATTCCTGAGAGGGTCGGGAGTGTTGTGTTCTGGGGTTACCTAATCACTTGTTCCTCTCTGCGTGAGTTGGAGGGCAAGTGAGACACTATTGCTAGTCGGTACCGGGCTCATGGGTACTAATCATCTCCTCACCTTATTTAGAAGCAGCTGGCACATTTTCAAGTTAATGCTTCTTGGGCTAGATTTTGCTAAAATGAGAACATTTAGTTGCCACCAGTTGTAGAAGTATGCTTTCTACTGGCAAGTGTAGATTTTAGGACCGGGATCAAATGAGGCAATGGCCCACTATTGATTTTACTGCAAACATCAAATGTGAATATTTCTAAGGGAAGCGGATCTTCCTTTATGGTGAAATGACAATGGGCTGTGTAAAGGATTTTGATGCTTATGGAAACGTTATTAACAAAGATCATTGTATTGCAAGTATTAAAGGTGTATTGTATTAATTAACTTTCTTTACAGCCATATATTTTATTTTCTCAATTTTAGTTATCAACTTATGTGTTCAATATTGTAGGACATGCTCGCTTTATAACAAACACTCATTATATTATTTGTCTTTCTGTTGAACAAGCTTCTATTGTCTATATTTAATTGAAATGTGTTCTTTAGACAGCTTTGGAGAGGAGGAAAAATTCAAAGACGAACAGCAAATCAAGTAGCAGTGCCTTGACAGGGGTATTGTCAGCCAAACAAGGTATATATGTAATTTGGTTTTCATTCATTGAGCTGTGTGACAAATTGGTGTCTTCTCTTCAGTTCTCATCACCCTTTCTGTACATTTGAGGCACCAAACACCTTGCCATATGTCTGATTAATAATGTTGCATTATTGTAAATATATTTATGAAATCTTGACCCCAGTCACTCTTCTTTTAAAGTGAAGGAACTAGATTTTGCAATACAGCCATGGCATACTTTGTCAAGAAAAAGAGACTTCCAATAGCAGTATGGGAAGACCGTGCATAGTTTTTTTCAGACTGCACTCTGTTTCTACTCTTGTTCCCAGTGTTCCTGTCAAACACTTTCCAGTTTGGACTTGTACAAAACATTGGAAGGATGTACTCATTATACCCACAGAAAACTCTATAATATTAGTTAACAGTAAATCAGAAAATGTTTTGAAATGTTTGCGGTGCTGCCACTAAAGACATCATTCAGTGCAAACAGTTTACATTAGAACTTACTGAAAAATAATGTGTATGTGAAGGATAAGTAATAGCTCTGCCAATTGATCTATTATAACATCTCATTGAAGCATTATTCCCTGATTGATGGTTAGCCTGCCCCATAGGGACCCTTGCTTCTAAGTCAGGGAAAGGGGATTACACTACTGGATAACCCCTGCTCACCCCCTTGGTAGCTTGGCACGAGCAGCCAGGCTTATCTCAGAGGCAGTGTGTTAAGCATTTGTGAACACATACAGTAATACAGTGAAAACACTACAAATACACTACACAGGTTTTATATAAAAATAAGTATTTTTTATGTAGTCTCATCACAAGACCATAAACGACAAAAATCTACAATACTGTACTCAATAATAATTCTTCAAGATGGTAGAAATAGTTAAAAATAGGTTATTCCAGGGATGTCCCCTGTCCTTGCTCCTCTTTGCCTTGGCTCTGGAGCCTTTGGCGGCGTGGGTTAGGTGGGAACATTTGATTCGAGGCCTGCCGTGGACGTTGGAATGGGAGGACAACATTTCATTGTACGCTGATGATATCCTGTTATACCTTACTAATCCCAGGAGATCCCTGATGTGTTTCCTGGACGTGCTTGCTATATTTGGGAGGTACTCTGGGTTTGCCATAAACTGGTCGAAATCAGTGCTTTTTGTCCTCCAGGGGTAACCACCGGTCATCCCGGAGACCTGCTCGATACAAATTGAACCGACAGGATTTAGATACCTCGGTATTTATGTAACGCTTGATCCGAAGTTACGCTACGCTAACAATCTAGGCCGCCCTGACTCGGTTTAAAGGAGATGTGGCGCGGTGGAGGGCGCTCCCACTCTCACTCCTGGGTAGTACTGTTTAAAATGATGGCCCTTCCCCGATTCCTCTACGCATTGCAGTCGCGATGGATCCAGTGCCGGCTTCTTACTTCAGGGAAATAGAAGCCCTCCAGAGACAGCTTATCTGGGACTGTGCACCCCGTATAGCATTTTCTAATTTTACACTCCCCTGGTATGACGGGGGGATAGGATTATCAGACCTAAGGAAATACTACTGGGCTTCCCAACTAGCGGTGTACGGGCCCCCTGGGGATCCTGGATATGCAATGGATCGCTGGCAGGTGCCGGGGGGTGACTTCATCAGGGCAACGGCGCACGCTATGCAGGTGTGGCATGCGGCCAATAGACATCTCTAGTGGGAGGGAAAGCTTACCCTAGCCACCCCATTGTGGAACTCTGAGAAACTGGGGAGTTTAAGGAAGACCAAGGGCTTTGATAAATGGGCAATGGAATCACGCACATCAAGGATATTTGGGGAAAGGGCGCAATACACGATTTTAACTCTCTGAAGGAACAGTATCGCCTTCACAACAACGAGCGATATCGTTACCTCCATGTTAGGCATGCGATACTTACGCATGTTCCCAGAGATGCAACGCTTCCCCGCTGGAGGACCGAGTGCTAGACTGCCACCTACCGGAGAAGACTATCTCATTAGTACATAAAAAGCTTATAAATTGCACGGCGGACCTGCTTGTACTGATCTGGGCTCAGTGGAATGCTGATGGGGTTGAGATGGATGATGATTGGCAGGAGGCGGTCACCTCTCCACGGGTGGTGGCGGTACAGATGAGGCTTAGATTGGTACAACTAAAGGTTCTCCACAGCACATATGTCAAAAGCCTCGTCTAGTACGTATGGGTCGAGCGGAAAGCAGGGAGTGTCGGAGGGGGTGTGGAGAGATTGGCACTTTCATGCTGTGGCATTGCATGATGGTGCAGGAATACTGGGTGGGGACCCATGACACGATGCAAGAGGTTCTGGGGATGGAACTACGGCCGGAAGCCCGCAGGTGTCTTTTGAATGTCTGGGAGCCCACGGATCTGAACACATATACAAGACAATGGGTTACGTTAGCAGTATGTTAGCGAAGCATAATATTGCTCAATTGTGGGGAGCCTACCAACCGCGCGGGTCGAGAAGTGGGTGGAAGATCTAGACTGGTGTATGTTTAGGGATAAGTCGGTGTATGTGGCGAGGGGCTGTCCCGAGAAGTAGGGGAAGGTTTGGGGGGACTGGAATCAATACTGTGGTAATATCTGGACACCCCTGATCCTTGTGGAGGAAGCAGAGATGCAGGAGTCCCCTTGATTCCCTATCTATATATTGTGCTTTTTATTTTGAAGATGTGGAATTGTAATTATGACAATCATGCTTAGGCGCTAAAGCAGTAGCAATGCGCTGCTGGGGAAGAGTGACTGTGGGAGTACTTTGAAGTGCTAATGCTTTGGGAAGTTAACCCTACTAAGATCTTAACTACGTATTAACAAGGCACTCCTCAATATCGCTCACACGAGATTAAAAGACTACAATTACACCCTTTGAGGAAAACCGAGTTGATAGTATTCTGCCCTACTGAAGAAGTGCTACTGGAGGAAGTGTGCACTTTCCAGGCTCATGTAGTATTGAGAGGGAGCTGCAGGACTAAAAAGCTCACATTCGCAGGCAAGGCAGAGGCAGCAGTGGTGTGTTCGTGTGAGAGAGAGGGGGAGCAGGAGGTGAGCCCGGGAGTAGTGCTTGCGTGCGCGTTCAGTCTGCTCTTTTCGGAAGCACTGCACACATGCTTGTGGCGCGCCTCTGCTCCCTCCCACAAGATGGTTACCGCCTCAAGCATGAGTGTGTGCTTCCAAAAAGAGCAGAGCGACGGCTAAAGGTCATCCTATCCAGCGCATGCGCACTGCGTAGTCGAGACTTAAAATTGGAAGGTAGACTCACGCCAGTGATACCAGGTCTAACACGCATTGTTATGAGTGGCCACAGCATCATATCTTCTCAAACAGAAAGGGTACAAGTAATTCAGTAATTTTCCTGCGGAGCTTAATCAGCTGTTGCGAAGATGTACATCTTTCATCCTATGCTCAAATGAAGAAATATCTAGAAGACTTTCATTTTTATGGTGGGTTTTTTTTTGTTGCGTTCACTGTTTTTCTATTTTTTCCTGGAAGATCTGGACTAACGTAATACAAAGTTTATTGTATAGATTACTTAAAACCATGATAATAGAAAAAATTTAAAAAGAAAAAAGCATAATATTCAAAGGCAAAAGAGAATATAATGGTTCCTTGCAAACTCTATAGTATAGCTGGCATATTATGCCAGAAAAATGTAAACTCTGGGTGTGCAGGCTTTCTCTCTTCCTTCTTCACTTTCCCTTATCTTTTGTGGAAAAAATAAATAAAAATTAATTAAAATCCACCATAAAATGGCTTGTGTTTTAACTAATGTTAAAAAACTCAATTAGAAAATGGTCAAGCTCTAAAATGCTTAATGTCTGTGATCCATAGGCTAAGAGTTAACGATTTATGATCATCTCAGTGCTTTGTTGCGAGTTTTTAAGGAAGTCCTGCACCGCTTTGAAAAATGTGCTTTTTCTTGCTAATTTGATGGGAACCATAGTGCTAAAAATCCAGATCATTGCATGTTCTTATACCATGAATTAAAACAACTGGCTGGAAGATCTGGACTATCAAAATATTCCTTTGAAGATTTTTTTTTCTATTCCCACTTTTTCATGGTAATAGAATTAGAATGTGTGTGTTGTCTCTGAAACGATGCATCCCAATCAAGATGGTTGAACCAATATTCGTTTAATTGTTGAAGGAGACAGTCTTCTGTGCTTTGATCTATCTACATTTTCGTTTTTTGCTTCTGGAAATGCATGTGGACATTCACTTTTATTATATTGGAATGTTCATCTGTATCGTAGATGCATTCTTGATGGTATTTTCTTCAATTTGTTCACTGAGGTAGTATCTTCTGCTTTAACTGCTGCTTGTCTTTGATGTAGTTCTGCTTGATATTTCAGCTATTTCTCATTTGTTTGAAATTGTTATATCTGACTCCTGCTTCAGTTAACAAATCTGTACTTCATCAAGCGAAAACAAGCATTCCAAAAACAAAAACATTGAGTCAGGTACCTAGGTGTCCTATACTCCAAAACCTTGAATGCCGTGGGCCACAGATTGAGGACATCAATTAACCACAACCTTTTCCAAATACCTATTATGACTGAGCACTTTAAAAGGGCAGTCATCTTTTTTGCCACATTTACGAAATACCTATTATGACTGAGCTCCTTGAAAGAACATTTATCTGAGCTTTTGCATCCGCTAGAGCAGAGCTTGAGTAATAGAAATTATGGATGTTACACCTGCCACTTACACGCCACTTAGTTTGTTTCTTCTTCTTTTACTTTTATTAAGTTGGACTCTGTCTTAAGTGCTCTATTGTTGACTTACGTTTATGTCCAATGCTTTACAAAGCACCTAAATTCATAACCTCTGAAAATAAACCATTTCCCTGTTGTTCTTGGTTATAAGCCAGGGGCATCCTTTAGCGATCATAGACAGAGACGAGAATTCAGAATAGTCTATTTCAAGGAAAGGTTCCTACTCGCATGACTCTTGTTCTTTTCATTTTGGGATGGAATGTGCTAGAGGGTCTACATTTGGTGTCGGGTAGACCCAATATATAAGTGCTCTCATGTTTCAAACACTAGTTCGTAAGTGACAAAAAAATGTAAATGTATGCCTGGCACCATTCATTTTGTTGTTTCATTCCCCATGCCTTTTATGTGCTTAAATGTTTTCTGTGGATTATGCCACCTACAATCAAAATAACTTCTGAATCTCATAATACCCTTTGAGCTTTTACCTGTTTTTTAAGTTCAAAATGATTTTATTGACTTTTAGCAGACAAAAAACACAAAGATACATACAGAAAAAGTACAAGTTATATCATTAAATTACATGCAAGTGAATAAGAACAATCATAAATAAGCAGTCACAAAAAAGTACAACGCAAAGTACAATCGTCAACCAAAGGATAACCAAAAACAGGAAGGGAAGGAAGGAAGGGAGGGAAGAAGGGATAGGGGAAATATACATTTCATAGCATAATAAATTAAATAAATAGAGTTACTAATAATAAGCTAAGAGAGTATACTAATTAATAAATGCAATAGTAACAGTGAAAAAACATGAATCATAACTTTAAATATGAATCAATAGGAGACCAAAAAGATTGAAAATGCATAGAATTAGCTTCTGTATGTCAAATTGAATTCATGCAACTTAACTCAAGAATATTGAACAAGTTTCACATAAGGTTTCTTTTTCCATTAATATGCTTTCAAATGTATGTAGAGATAACCCAGTATGTGGTAACAAATTATGATATACCTTCCCTGTATTGTTGTTACATGCTCATTGATGCTGCGGGTCTCATTGGCAGTTGAATTTGTGTATGGGCAAGACAGACACTGCCTATCTATGGAGTTCATTGTGCTAGTAATGTGTACGTGTGATGCTTTGCACTGCAACACACTTTTCCTTGCTCATTTGTCACACTTATCTTCGTATTTTTACTTTGAGTCGATCCTTTATCTTTTTTCACGTCCTATTTCACTTCTTGCCGAAATTCCACAAGGAAAAATTGCAGATATAGATTCCGAACCAGCAGCTCCATTTCCTCTGCTGCTGATTCAGAATTTGCTCTTCTTATTATCTGCCTTCTGTTTTCATTTGCTGTACCCACTCATGTCTTCTTTAAAGCTGCTATTTTGTTATGCGCCATACCAGCTGACACTGTGTTACATTTGAGTGTTCTTCTTGGCTCCACCTTTTATTTCACGGTCCATAATTATTTACACAATATTGGAGGCGCTTGTACCTTTTCAGTGTTTCCAGTGTTTATTGAAGCCTCTCTGCAGTGCCTCAGCTTGGTAATCATGTTCAGTATAATCTAGCACTGCCATCTATTAGTCCTGGAAAGGTCTCTGTATTAAAGTTAATGTTGAGTAACGTTAAATTTGGAAACAGTGATCTGGCATTGCCATCTATCAGTTCTGGAAACATCTCTGCTTTAATGTTAATGTTGAGTGACATTGCATTTGGAAACAGTAGCACCTGTCATTTACTTAGAGAGAGCTAGAAATGTGGTATTAAACACTATCTAAAATAAATTATTAGTTATTTTCACTTTACCAAGGTTCTGCTGGTAGTGTTTTGCTCCGGTCTTAATTCACCTTCTGTGTGTAGAAAAAATTACAAATTGCTAGTTTTCAACTCAGTGATAGTTTTTTTAACTAACAAGGGGATTAATATCAGTGTATAAAATTTGGGATCTTATGACTATTGCAAATGAACATGTAGTATGCAAGTGTTTATTTCCCTAAACAAACATTCTGATTTTAAAAACTATGATCGTGAACCCATGCATAGTGCATTTTGAGCAGGCTAGTTTGATAAATCAAATCAAACCTGATTAGTTTAATTGTTTTCGGATCACTGTTTGTGCATACCATCCTTAGTAAAATGACTAATGACTTTGAGGTTGGTAGATTTCAGCTGAAAAAAGGTTAATATGGAGCTTTAACACATAGAAGTATGAAAACCAGGATTGTGTGCATCAACCTTTGGATAAAGGTGTTTGATTATTTGTAGCTCATATTTAGGAATCCTTACCTGTAGGAATTAGACTCAACTCTATCAAGAAAGCCTGTGCTATAGAGGTAGTTCTGGCATTTGTCCATTAGATTTCAAACATGGGAAAAGGAGTAATATTCACTGGACACTCAGCCGGAGGAAGAGTATGCCAGTAATATAAATTAGAAAAACAGAACACATATGAACACTTAGTAAGTAAAGTAAAGTAAAAGCATGCGATCCATGACGTTTGTGTGCCAGTTTATGAGATTACTTATGCAAGGTTATCAGCAATGATTATCTCAGTGCATCAGGCAGGGATTCCAGTAGTAGTGTGAACAACAACCTTGTCAATTTGGAATGTCTCTGCAATCCTGTTACCTGTTTTACTATGGATCCTAAGCAACTGGGCCAAGTACCCTTTAGCACATGACTCTCAGTGGCAGTGCGAGGTGAGTACTCCAAATCTTTCCCAGGGCATGAGGGGGGTAGGAAAACATAGGGGGGAGTGGTGAACACAGGCTCACAACACAAAATATGCTTGGCAACAGCACTAAATGATTGTCCAGTCAGATATTTGCTTTATGAAAAAGGAGGATTTATATATGAACACAAGAGTAAAAAACAACATTCACAATGCACGCTGTTCCCTGAGGTTAAGGCTGTAGTATTTCATAGGCAGGTCCCTGAGTTTCACTCCCCTCTCTCTAGTGGTAGTGGTTATTCCCAATTCGCTATAGGTGACATTCATATTAAACCTCACTAGTAGTCCAATTTTCAAGAGTCCCACTCCGACTTTTTATTAAAGTAGAAAGTGTTCCAGCTCCAAAGTGCTATCTGACAGGCAAATTCCCTGGGGCCATCTGGCCGAACAATCAGTCTTACCCTCACCAGCAGGGTAAGACTGATTGTTCGGCTGGTGTCTCTGAGCACTGAGCACGCAGCACTGAAGATGCAGCAGCTGCTTCCGGTAAGTTTTTCACATGCGTGATCTGGGAGGGCTGCGGTTGTGTGTCTAAGTGTTCCTCACACACTGTCCTGTAGTGGCTGGGGGGTCCTCGATGCTCCTCCAATGCTGGTAAGTTGCTCATGTTCCTCCCTACTGGTGGGGAGAGGGGCAGTGCACTTGATACTGGTCCTCACTCATGGCTTGGACCCACTCGGGTCACCACATGGCCTCCTTTTTCCAATGTCTGCTTTGACCTGACCCCTGTACCCCCTGGAATATGGTGACACCGCTCCTCCTGTGCGCATGGGCAACAGCCTAATCGGAACAGCAACAGATTTCCCGGTGGCCCCTTGGGTTGCATTCTTGGTCCCACATACCCTCTAAGGTCCGATCAGCACAGAAGCTTCACTGTGTGTGTATTACCTACTATGGTTCAGTCTATAAAATCCCTAGTCAAAGGCTGTTATTTAAATTCTGCAATTGAATTTTCGCCGACATGGTATCTGCACATGGACAACCACCCACTCAGTGCAGCAACAGTCATGGCTCACTTCACTGCACATGCAAAATGACCTGGTTGGGGCAGCATCTGACTCCTCATAACTTGCTATGGGAATCCAATCACCAGGATCCCCTAATGGACCTTGCTCCCGCCAAAGCTCTATTCTCCCTCACAGGGCACACACTGTCCCTGCCAACCAGGCAGGGGCTGATGCTCCAAGGGCAGGTGGACTTGGACTCACTTGAAGATGTACCCTCACCCAGCTAGAAGACTAACAGGCCTTAACCCCCAGTCCTGGTAACAGGTAAAATAAGTCTTGCAGAGCTGGTTCTCCTCGCAGAGCCAGATTGTCTGTTTGGCACTTGACAATATTTGGGGGGTGGGGCTCAAGCTCCATTTCCTATAGTCCATTTCCAGATACCAAATATTTAGAGTCTGAGTATTTGAAGTTTATGGTTGGGGTCTGCTTTCGTTTGAAGTGCTGTCTGCTCTGCTCTGCCCTTCCTCTGTAAAACAGTCTATCAAAGCTGCAGCAACTTCAAATCTGATAGCCCCGCAATACAGGCCATTGGAGTAACTAGAGGTTCACACCAGGATGTAAACCATAGTGGTGTGTATATCAGACGTTTACCCCAGGGCCTCAGCCCCTGCCCTTTTCTGGGATATGTCCAGTCCCCTTCCCAGCGACTTCTCTCTGAATCAAAGAGCACCTTTTAATGTGTACTGGCGAGCCTGACTCTCCCTTCCTCCAGTGTGTGTGCCACCCAGCTTACAGGGATGCAGCAATATTCAAATCTGTCTGGGGAGATTCCTCGCCTCCTCTTCGTCCAGTCAGCAGTTGGTCTCCAGAAATGGAACCCAGAGTCTTCCATGTATTGTGTGCCCTTAACAGGCACATATGCACTTAGTGCATGCATATAGCATACATGTACTGCACAGCACTACATCCTTTATGTGTTATACCCTTTGCAGTCACTCATACACCCAGCACATGCATACACACTGCCCAGCACTGCATTATCCATTTATTGTACCACACACAGAAACACATACTCCCACCAAATGTGTACCACACACACATTGCACAGCATTCCACTCGAAACCTGATATAGGCCTAATGTGAGTTAATCACACAGCAGCAGAACTTTAAATGAGTGAGGCAATAGGATTCACTCCATTGACAAACGTAAAAAGGCCCTGTTCACACCTAGTCATCGCTACAATATGCTGTTACCACCGAGCTTTTGTTGCTTAACTCCTGGCAAATGCAGTAGCCTTTCACCAGTATGAGGGTAGTGCTTTGGGCACCTCTCCTAGCCCAAAAAGACCAACGTTTGTGAGACAGGCCAATGTCATGGCGCGCACACATGATCTGTGCTGCTCAGCCAAGACAACATAAATCATCATTAGAGATCCAGACATTATTACAGTTAGGGCACTCAAGGCAGGGGTGCACGTCGATCACCATGCGAGGGACTTTCCCGTCCCAACACTCCTAACTATTTTATAAATGGAAGATTAGCATTAGTAAACCTAATCCAACTTCAGCCTTGAAACGTAACATAGCTGTAAGCATGGTACACACTGATATCAGGCTAACATATTTCTTTTTAGAAAATTGCTTTTATTTATTTGATGACTTTATAATGCCACTATACATGGGTGTCTGTTCATTTCACTAACTAACTTATGAGGTTACTTTTAAAATGGAATTAGTGACCATATTTTATTTTTTACTATATTAATACTTGTGTGTGCGTTCTTTTGACATTGCACTTTCCAGTACAGGAGCTGCTATCGGAAGATCATGGCTGCAGCTTGCCTGCCACTCCACAGTCCATCTCAGACTTGAAATCTTTAGCTACTGCTTTGCTGGAGACCATTCATGAAAAAAACATGGTAATTCAACACCAGAGGCAGACCAACAAGTAAGTTCCTGGAAAAATATATTTAGATCTCTGTGCAATAGCTTTTTATAGTCATGTTTCCAGAATTATATATTCATCCACCATAGAATCCTGTATAGAATTACTTGCTATGTAATTTCCTCTTGTGCCTGTGGAGGCTAGCAACATAGTTTTTGCTCTTAGATTTACTTCTAGTCATAGCATTGAGGATTCCTCTTTAAGCATGTATTACTTACTGTGATTAAGTCTCTATAAAAGTCCCAATCTAAGGCTGCTATTTTAATTTTGCAAATAAATTGTCACAGAAGAACCTCACATGTATCAGCCATGATATTTTCTAGTCTATATATCTTTGTTACTCATTTAGTATTATAAAAGATGGCCATATTGTGGTATAGTTGACTGAGAGAATTATTCATATTCTTATTATAGTAGTGGGACAACGATAGGCAATTACAATACACTTGACATTGTCCAGTGCTGTGCTTAGTGATGTAATAATGGAACAGTTGTTTTATTTTATGCAAGGAAGGAATGCTTTCCTCTGGCATACCAGTAGCTTAAATCATCATCAAAAGAAAGGATTGATAGCACATCAGTTCAGTTCAAAAACAAAGTTTATTGAGACCAGCTGGCCCTCAAACATTTTAAACCACATTAATATAATTCCTAAAATCACAATTCATAAATTAATACATCATAAAATTCATAAAAGAAGTCCTTCCGTCAATTCATATGACATAAGCCACATTAAAAATGGTAGAGCACACATTTCAGTTCTATTCGCATTTAAGGATTTCTTTAACTTTCTGCACATACTGAGCAATGTCCCAAACATAACAAATCGTTTTAGCAATCTTCACTTGTGAATGTAAATTTAGAAAACACAGCACAGCTAATTTCAAGTCTAAAATGATGATGGGGCTTCGGTTTTACTTCTCTTTGCTGCATCTTCCAGCATGTTTGAATTCTGTCATCTGTACGGGACTGTGTTGCTGTTAAAGCTCTTTAACCTCCCCCATGCCTTCTAGATTTTCTCTCTTCTGTTTTTTCGACACTAGCTCAGATATTCTGGAGATCATGGTGGGGAGAGTTGAGGTTGATGGGAGGGCATATTTTGAGCAAAGCTCACAATCTCTAGCTATATGTGCAATAGTGAGGCTTATAAGACCACACTCATAAGGAAATGGCCCGGAGCGAGAAAAGACCACACTGTACTCAGTTATAGTGAACGTGATATTGCACTGTTGTTTGTGTTTTAGATACATCTGACTGCTCGTCTGTCTGCTATATGTGTCTCTCAGTGACTATCTGTTAGTAATATTGCAGTCTGTATCTGTCATTTCCTCTCTTATTTTTGTTTTTGGCTTCTCATTCTCCTGCACTCTCCCCTCCTACCCTATCCTTTCTCCCCAGACTCAATATTCTCCTTTCCTATCTTTCTATGTATTTAACGTCCTCTTTCTACACTTTCCATCCACATCTTTCACTCACGTTCACATTCCTAATCTTTTGCTTCTATTCTTCGATCTCCATTTCATTTCCCTCTATTGTTAAGGCTTACCTGTATTCAAGCCTCTTCTAATACTTTCTCTGTGGCATTCAATTTTATTCTGTTACTAAATTCATCCAAGTCTTCCAAATCATTCTTGGTTCTTCGTTTCTTTTTATTTCTTCTCCCAATCCCTTCCTACACCTCTACTTCTCGTTAAGGGCTTCTTTTTATCCTTTCTTTTTTAGCACTTACTTTCTATCCCAGTCCTTTCATTTCCTAGGTGCCAATATCTTCCAGCCGCAGGGTTGTCTATAGAAGTTACCAGTCAAAGGATGATGTGGCTTATTACCACAGGCCCTGGCACAGGCACCTTCAACTTTAGTTGATATGCCTCTGCAGTACCGATTCTGTTAGGAAACAAGTATAATGTCCGGAAGCATCAACATCCATTTCTCCTAAATGACTCTATATGATCGCTCTTCAATTCACACACATTTTCAATTAAAAAAGATTACTTCACTAAACACTATTTGTTTAGTAAAGTCTATTTTATTTCAATTCATTTGGTGGTAGCCAGTTTCTTTGCAGCAAAAAATTATGTTTTGTATATTGCATATGTAGAAAAATATGAATATCAATATTTTTCTTGTCAAAATCTCACTCACCTTCTCAAATACAGTAGAGAAATTTCACACTTTAGTCTTAAATAGCTTCTCCAAGCAAATTAGTACTACTGTAGCAATTTATCTCCTCCATACCTCCCGGCAAGATACCTGCCGAGTAGGAGCTCTTCCAAAGAGCTCCTGGTTTGGGGATTACCTTATTCGTTGATATCCCTACCATAACCAGCCATACTACATCAACATCCACTCCCTTAGCTAAGACAACACGCAACACAGTTTTCTTGTGATTTTGTCACTGCTTACCTGAAGAGACGAGCTCCCTGGATCTCATCAACACTCTCGGCTGGATTGGGCCCACGGGACCGATGAGACTCGTCCCACAGCAGGCCTCTACAGAAGGGATCCACTGACGTGCCTGCCCACTTGCACATCCTTTCTCTTCCGGTGCCGATGTGCCCTCCTTCCACACATCCACAACCCATGCGTTGAGACGGTCCCGGCATGGACAGTTCCGCAAGCTGAGACGGCCCTGACGTGGACGAAGCGGACCCTCCATCCACAGACTCTTTCCCTGCCGCTTCCGAGTCCCGCATCAGAGCCGACGACTTTGATCTGGTGCCAGGCCTAATCGGACCATCACGCCTCGTCTGTGATGTCCCTTAAACAGACCGGTTATGGCCACCACCAGACTGTGAACCAGGAAGTGGTCATCCGGGTTCGGGCTATTTCCTTCCTGATGTGTCAGGCTGCCTCTGATCGAACTGCAACCGGCTGCCAGTTCTGAACAGGCCTCTTTGCCTCTACTGCAGCGGGCCACAAACAGACCCTGGTCTGACTCCAGGACAAGACCAAAAGAGGGTGAGTGGTCATATTGGCCCAGCAGCCCTCCGTATTATTTTGGAGGTCTCCCGATTGTCCATCTTTCTAGGCTCCCGATCACCCGCCCAGGCCTTGCCCCCGAGGGGAACCAGTCCACCACTCTCCCCTATGAGCGGGACACGGGCCTCAAACATGACAGCGACTCTACCACTCCGAACCATCACTTCCGATCCACTCGACTGAGCCACCACATCGGCTGTCCCAGCCGGATTTTGATCCCTCTGCCCACCACCATGTTGCGGTTGCTGAAGCTGTCTCTATGATGGGGGATGATTGCCGCCCTCCGATCCTGGCCTCTCTCCCTACCTGCACTATCTACACTCCATTATCGAAGATGAGTTTGCCCAATGTTGCCCTGAGTTGACCTCTGACAAGATCCACACGGTTGGTACTGTCTGCCGACCGGACCTCCTTTGCAACAACATTCTGTGTTCTGCTGTGGTGCCTTGATGCTTGCCTAACTGCGAACTGCGCATTATTGTCGATATATGTGCGGATGGTTGACGCCCGCCTGACTCTTCTGTTGCTTTGTTTGGTGTGCTCTTGCCTGGTATTTTGCCACCGAGAAGGGCGCGGACGCTTCATGTTGCTTTGTTTCCCACTCTCTGAGCCCTCTGCCTACACTCAACTAGATACTGTGCTCCTACTCTGTTGCTGTCCCCGAGAAGGCCGCCATAGACTAAATCGATGGTGAAGCCGCTGACTGGACCACCCATGATGCCCCTCACTGGGCTTGTGGCTCTTTATCTTATTTTGTTTTGCTGTGTATTGTTTAGCTTCTTTCTCTGTCCTCCCATATGGCATCGCCCAAGGCCTGTCTCTCGCTCTCTCTCTACTCAAACAGGTTGCCTCTGTTTGCTTCTTTCCTCTGTCTACTTTTCCTCCCCCTCCATTCACTCAAACACTGTGCCTTTCCTTATACTAGAATCTCAGACAGAGCTGATTGTGCAGCCGTTGGCCGGACCACCCACGCCGCTCTGCACGAGGACCGTGGCTCCTTTCTCTAGGTTTTGCTTTGATCTGTTTCTCTCCCGGACCCCACCAGCTGTCGTACCTTCGCCCGTGACCTGTCGATTATAGTTCTACCCCCACCAGGAAAACACCTCTCTTGTCTCAGCCAGATACTCTCTGAGCCCTCCTGCCCCTGCTTCCCGGCCGACGCTGAGAGAGACTGCCTACCCTGGGTCTCAGCTAGACAGCACTCCTCCTGAGCACGGTTCATATTTACTTAGCACACCGCTCCTGGCGCCTCAAATACTGCTCTCCTATGGCAGGCGTAGCGTCCGTTGATAGCCCTTAATTACAAATTAAATTCAAACTACCTAGGCCCGACCCCCTCCCAGTTTGCTGAAAGAGCCTTTGTGACGCTCGCGCCCGATGCAACAATTGTTCTGTCTTCACTCTCCTGCCGAAAACTATCACCCTCCATCCCGCCTATGAGTGGCACACACATATTTAAAATGGCCGCCCCAGTCTGCTGTTGGGCTCCTGATTGCTACTGTAAGTTCACGACCAGCGCATCATTTTTCCTGATCTCGCCCGCCCTAGAATGTTCCACTCTCACTTTGACTCCCCTTATTACTGCCCTTAGGCCTGCCCTCGCTCCTCTCAGAAAAGTGCACTCTCTCTGACTCCCTCTATCAATACTACGAGTTGCCACCACCCTTAGCCTCTCCCACACGCTATGCTTTTTGGCTTGCTAATTAGTAAGGCGCATCCCTTCGGCCCTCCCTATACCCCACACCTTAACACCCTATCCTGCAAGACCTATACCCCTCACCTTAAATAGTTATCTTGCAAAATTCAACACCACTGAGGGTCATTCACTGGTAACCTTTTTACTCCCACCTCTCTATTAATACTAGTCAAAATAACCCACCCCAGCATGTACCCTTCGGCTCAGTTCAGAATGGACGCCAGACTTCAGAAACTAGGTATTAATAGTCACACAATTAATTACCGGACAAACCTCTCCAAAACCCAGAATAAGGGCCAGATGTAGGTAACTTCCATTTAGCGAGTCCTTAATAGCCATTATTACCGAATCGCTATTAAGGACTCGCTAAATGCAATGTAGGTAGGAATCGCTAAAATATTAGCGATTCCTTAAAATGATTGTCCCACAACCACCGGTCAAATGCCCCTCTTACCTCGAACAACTTGCTTAAAGCTCCACCCCCCCCTCACCTAGTCTCCTTATACTCATCCACAGGGCCCCGACCATCCATAATTTCCCTGCAACTGCCTGGTTGATGAGTCTGCTATCCCTAGCCCGGTTCACCTCTCCCATACCTCCCACTCTCCTCTCCCTCCGAACGATCTCCTGCCTAACTGAAGTTCTCCACTACTGCTTGGCCAGCTCTCCACCTGGATTGCAACGCCCACTCACCACCCCTCTAGCCTCCAATCTCCTTGTTCTCCTCTCCATCTGAGACGGAAATCCCCCTCAGAGGATTTCTCCTCTCCCCTCAGCCTCTCCCTGTGAACTCACCTGCGTTCACCACAGTGAACAGCACTCCTCCTTCTATCCACGAGAACCGCGAATCACACAGGGATCCTGCTGCTAAGCTGCAAGATATAAACCAGGAACTTCTCAAGCTCAAAACTGCAATCCAAAATCTCTTTATCACCACTGCTGACCTGGCCCTTGACCTCGCTTCCAACAGGACCTCGCAAGATTTCCAGCCCTCTACCCTGCACCACCATTTCTTATCTTCCCATGTCACAATGTCTCCTACTGACCCAGGGCTGAAACCCATTGGCCAGAACTGGAATACCACCCCTTACCCTAACGCCCCATCTCGACCCGCGAGATCCAAAAATCAGCTATTAGAAACAGACATTCTCTCCCGCCTCTGAGAGTACAAGGACCCACAGACAGCCTTCTCATCCCCTTCTGGATCTTCTCAAACCACCCCTTTTAATCCACCAGAATTGAGCGGTCCCATGCAAGACAACTCAGAGACCATAAACTGCATCACTCCTAACCCACATAGAGCCCCCAGAATTAACACCAACACCTTAAACGCCAGCAACCTCTTGCAGATCCCTGTTACACAGTCCTCTGTCATTGAACACAAAGTTCACCTGAAATGCCTGCTACTTAACTGTAGATCAGCGGTGAAACATGCCACTGACCTTTCAGATCTCATCCTAGCTCAGGAACTCAACCTACTTATCCTCACCGAAACTTGGCTCACTGACTCCTGTGGCCCCATCCTTGACATTCTTGTCCCGTCCAGCAACAACGTTATCAGACTTGATCGAGTTAAGAAAACGGGTGGTGCGATACCCAGTATCCACTACAGCTCTCTCTCAGCAAAACAATCCCCCTCAACTAATCTTGCATCCAGTGAGTATCTTTCCCTTGATATAACTACCAAACATATACCCATATGTTGCCTGCACATCTTCTACCACCTGCCGGGAGAAAACCTCCTGTTTATTGAACAAATTATGGAAACCATATCCTCCAACTTGGGACGACACTCCCCCCAGATTTTCCTTGGAGACTTCAACCTCCACTGGCATGATCCGCTTGATCAGGCAGTTAATAGTCTCAAAAGATTCCTAAGCGATCTCTACCTGTCCCAAATCTGTGACACTCCCACGCACAAACTAGGCTTGACCCTAGACCTAATCATCCCCAACTCCATTCAACTCGACTCTATTCTCCCCTGTGACTAGTCTGACCATCACTACATCACCTTCCGCATCCTCGAAAGCAGGAACTAAAAAAAACTCACAACCACTCAAACATTAACAGTGGAAAAGATCGATACATAATCCCAACATAAATGAACTCATCTCACACTGCAATATTTCCCTTCAGCCCCCTGATAACGTTCACGACCTCACGGAACACTATAACAACTCCATGTCGCCTGTCTACGATGCAGCTGCCCCCCCCCCCCCCCCTTCAACTAAAACGGATACCCACCAAAGACTCCCAACCGTGGTTTAATGACAGCCTTCATTCGGACAGACGCAGCCTTCGATTGGCGGAACACGCATGGAGATCAGATCCATCAACTAAGCTACTAAAATCTCTTAGACTAAAAAGGAGCAGATACAATAAACTCATCTGAACGCCTAAAGCAAATTTCCTCAAACCCAATTTGACAAAGCCAAAAACCCTACTTAAAGACTCTTTGAGCTGATTAAGTCACAATCTAATAACACTTCCGGACAATCACCTCACATCTCCCCCTGCCCTCAACCGAACTGTGAGGCCGTTTCTGAATTCTTCCTCGCTAAGGCGAATAAGATCAAATCTGACCTCAAATCGGCTCTCATCAAACTCGCTCCCTCTCCGGACTATCCTGGCCCCTTCATACCTTCCTACACTGTCCTTTCTCTCCCCTAAAAACAGCGCACCCTGGAGCTAATTCACCCCCTCAATAAAACTGCCATCCTCAACATTCTATCGACCCTGAAACCTTCCAATCACTTCAATGACCCCCTCCCCCAACTCCTTTAAAGAAATGGTGAGAACACTAGTCCTGCTCTGGACTAAGATCATCAACTCTTCGCTTTTCTAAGGGGAGATCCCAGACTGCCTGAAAGCGGGCACTGTTCTCCATATTCTCAAAAAACCCACTGCTGACCCTTATGACCTTAATAACTATCGATCGAACTCCTCGAGAAATGTGCACATGATCAACTGCGCTAACATTGACCAGAACGAAGCTTGCCTACTAATACTAATCAATCTCTTATCTGCTTTTGACACGGTCAAACATGACAACCTACTTAACCTCACGGAATGTAGGATGTCCTTAAATGGTTTGCCTCCTTCCTCAACAAGGAACACAACTAATCAAATCCAATCATACTCTATCCAACTCCAGTCCCTGTACACTTGGCTTTCCACAAGGTTCCTCACTCTCCCCTACACTCTTCAGCCTTTTCAAGAAACCACTGACTGTAATCCTCAAAAAGTCCAACATCCCATACCACATGTATGCGGATGATACCCAACTGTACATAAAACTATCTTCGCCCGAAGATATCCAGTCTCTCAACGGAACCCTGCACAAAACCTTAAACTAGTTAACCTCCAACCACCTCAAACTAAACGCTCAAAACTGAGTTCCTCATTTCACCCACTATGCCAACCCCAACTGTAGTGAACATCCTCGCAAACCTCACCGCTCTAAACTGCAAACCACACTTCATTGACTCCACTAAATCATTGGGTGTTGTTTTAGATAAGAATCAAAACATGCAAGACCAAAGGTGCAAACTACTATCTTAGGGGCCTAAGAAAACTCAAATCTTACCTCCCTCAAGATGACTTCAAGGACTTTCATTTCAATACGGCAGTGCCACTCTATGTGGTCTCCCTAAACTCAGCCCAGCCCCACTCAGAGCATCTCTGAATGCTGCGACTAGACTTATCACTGGGTCCAAGAAATCCAACCACATTTCGCTGGACCTGAAATCACTCAACTGGCTCCCACTCGAGGCAAGGATGCAATTAAAAATTGCCTGTATGACCCATAGAGCACTTCACTTCAACATCCCTCTATACCTGAAAAATAAGCTCGAACTATCTAATAGTACTCGGTCCTCAAGGAGCACCAGCACTCTGCTCCTTAAGCCAAAGAAATTTTAAAAATGGAAAACCTACAAACGCACTTTCTCCGGCTCTTTTCCGAGAATCTGGAACTCACGACTGATTAAATCAACTTTTGCATTCAAAAGGGAATTGAAGGCTCTACTGAACAATTCGCTGAACTAGTAGCCTCTCTCCCTCACCTCCCGGCCTGTTTTAAAGTAATGTGTCACCAACTGCCCTATGCTACAGCCCAGTATCGCCTGCTACTGTGTTATTGCTATTCCCAATGTAACTTGTTGTAACTACTACCTGACCCCTGTCACGGCTCACTTTCGCCCGTATTCATGTCAATGTTGCTCCTGATGTATATTGCCTAATTGCCTTATCGACCTGTATCCTCCTCAACCCTCATGTGAAGCTCTCTGATACCCGCTTGGGTCATGTTCGCACTATACAAAATCTTTTAATAAATAAATACAATGTGGCAAACGTCTTTCACTTATAAGGTATCATCTAGCCCAAGAGGATTTCCATCTAAAGATATTGTGATCTTTTTAAAACTTCTGAAAGGGCTGCTAAAAACCTGTCCTTATATAAACCTAGCTGCAGAGGTTTATTTTTAGCGCCATTAAGCTATGTACGTTCTCTTCAGGAGCTGTTGGCATTTCTGTGTTTGAGGCTTTCTAGGAACAAGTTATGGCAATTTTTTAAACATCTGTCAACTCCATCTTAACCAATACAGACAGACAGAGAGCAAGTTATCTTTTGCCAGATTCATTGAAGGCATCCATTACCCATTATCAAGCTGCAAGTCCTCAGTCATGATCAGGAGGTATGTCTAAAAAAAGTCACTCTCCAAGTCGTCTATTTCAGCCTTCAAACAATAGTTATCTCTGTTTCCCTTTTTCGGTCTCACCTGAAAAGCCAGATTTCAACCTGCCAAACATAAATCTGTTATCCAGGTTTCAACCAGAATGCTTAGTTTTTTGGAGTTCTGACCCATTCCAAAATCCCATGTGCATGGTGAAAGTGTCAATGTGGGCAGACTGTAACCCCTCCCCCCCCCACCCCTCTCCCCCCAACAAGCTTACTGTGATGGAGGCCGTGGGAGAGCCAGAAGCAGGAGTCGGTGTCCTGGGGTATTATGCTCTGAACCCTAGCAGCAGCACCAATCATGGGAGACTATGGGGCTGTTTCATTCAGCTCCACACCTGTCATGGTGATAATAAAGAGTCTCTCAGAACCTTTTCTGTAAATGTTGGTCAAGCCTTGGTCCTTCTTGTTAGTTGTCTGCTCTGGACTTGGCGCATTTAGTTGTTAGTCAGTGCTGTTAACGTAAATGTATGCATGTGTTGTATTTTGGTGACTTCACATGGGCGTATCTATTTCAGCCTCTGATCGAATTATATGACCCCCCTATACCTCTCCTGAGGCTAGCAAACCAGCTAAATGCTTCAATCCGCTTTCACTAATTTCGTCCTGCCTACATCCAGAAACTATTATGTGTCTACTCTGTGAGAGAGCTGTCGGCAGGATTAGAGACCGCCTGAATATTGTAATCAAAAACACTGTCAAGTCTCTGATAACTTGTGACATAATTAGTCAGATGGGGGTTGTCCATCATGGATGTTGGGGTGGAGTGGCTTGAGGCCGCTGCTGAAGAAGCCATCTGCGGACCCAGGAGAACCTAAGAACTACCAACCCATCTCCCTGCTCCCATTCCCAGCCAAGGTAATTGAGAAAGCCTTCATCATCCAGCTCACTAGAAATGTTCAGAACCAAAACCTTCTAGACCACTCCCAATCCGGCTTCAAAGCATACCACAGCAGCGAGACAGCCATAGTCGCAGCCACGGATGACATCAGAATGCTTCTAGACCACAGAGAAACAGCAGCCCTCATCCTCCTCGACCTTTCAGCAGCTTTCAACACCATATTTCACCATACACTGATCAACAGACTCTACCAGATCGGAATCCAAGGAGCAGCCTTCAAGTGCATCACATTCTACCTAACAGGAAGAACGCAGAAGGCCATCCTGCCTTCCTACTCCCCGCTCCCTAAGAACATCAGCGGCGATGTACCTCAAGGCTCATCCCTCAGCCCAACCCTCTTCAATGTATACATGACACCCCTGGTCAACATCGTAAGACCCACAGACTCTGCATCATCTCGTACTCCAACCACACCCAACTCATCCTCTCCCTGACTAACTACCACCAAGGACAAGTTCCAAAGATGCCTGAAAGATGTTGCTGCCTGGATGAACAACAACTGTCTGAAACTCAGCACTGACCAGACCGAAGTACTCCTCTTTGGTAAAGGCAAGGATACCCTCTGATACAACAAATGGTGGCCACCTGAGCTGGGCACAAACCCAGCAAACATGCGTGCAACCTCAACCTCATCCTTGACAGCCAGCTATCCATGAAGAAGTGGGTTAGCACCGTCTCACCTGCTTGCTTCCTCACCATCCAAATGCTAAGGAAAGTCTTCAGATGGTTCCCACCCAACACCAGGCGAACAGTCACACTAAATCTCATCATCAGGACCTTAGGCTACTGCAACTTCCTCTATGAGGAATCACCACCCAACTAATGACGAAACTCCTGACTATCGTGAACACAGCAGCCAGACTCACATCACCATTCACCTCTGGAAGTCGCGAAGAGATGCCAGTTCAAGCTGCTCACCAGGCTTAGAAGGCAATACACAACGAAGGACCGACGTAGGTCAACAATCTAGTGAATTTCCAACAACCAACCAGGAAACTCTGCTTTGAATTCCACTCCCTAGCATGCACTCGACGTATCTGCCGGACGAACAGTGGAGGCCTCTCCTTTTCCCACCTGGCAGCAAAGGCCTGCAACAACCTCCCTCTGCACCTCAGAGCCTCACCATCGCTCCAACAGTTTGAGAGTACCTCAAGACCTGGATGTTCTTCCAATAGGCAGCGTGAGCATGATCTCCCAGCTCCTCGAGACCCTCCCAGTTGGTGCAGCCACGCTTTACAAATCCTGATTGATTGATTGACTGCACAATATAAACTAAATACAAAGATTAAAGGAACTCATAAAATCTACAGAAGAGATACAGAAAGTAAAGGTGCATACTGAGCGTACAAGATAAACTGGCTATTGGGGTCTGGAATAGCATGCTGTCTACCGTAAAAGCAATTTAACGCCTCTTCAGGGGCAGTAAGCGCTACAAAAGCACAATTACAACTGAAATTACAGTGTAAAGGCACATGCTAGGTGTGCATGCCATGCAGTACAGAGCGTAAATGTACAAGAGATTGAACAGGACTCTCTGAATACAGAACGTACAGGCAGATACTGAGTGGTCAGGACAGATTGGATACCGAAATTGAAGGTACATATTAAATGTATAGAATCTGTTTGTTCTGTGAAGCAGGTCGCATAGAGAAAGTAGTAGTACACACAGAGCATACAGGACATGCCAGCAAAAGAATATCACTGGAATAATGATGGTTCATTAAACAGCAATTGAAGATTTTTAGATTTGTAGGGCGCTGTTGTAAGACAGTGGCTAGACTGTAGTTGATTATCATTCTTTTTACATCACATCAGTGCTATGTATACCCTCTCAGTTGCCTATATCCTTGACTGGGAGTGGTGGGTGCACTGGGCTGCAGTCATATTAAATGTGTCCTGTTGTAAACCCCATTCCTCCTATTTTACATACCCTTAACAAATCACGTTTTGACCTATCACTCAGTCTTGCTGTAGGCCTGCAGTACGGTTTTAGACCTATATTGCCCTTGTCCATTGTGTTCATGAAACTTTAATCATGTACTTCATTTTTAGGTCTCGCTGGTGTTAGCAGCGCGAAGCGCAGCATTCAGCGAAAGACCTTATGTTGTGCACTTGCCGGGAATGTTGGACAGGGGAAGGGTACACGCTTTCCATCGGCAATTTCATCTCGTGGGCGCGCACGCCCAGCCCGTCACCGTGCACATCTCCTGTTCAACATTCACCGCAAGTCAGCCTCTCGCCTCTCTCAATCGCGTGTGCACACACACAGCCACACTCACGCATGCACCCACAAACACGCACACACACGCAGGCACACACACACAGCATACACACACTGCATATGCGTGCACACACACACACACACGCACACACACAGGCACGCACACAGCCACCCCCCACCCACTCACCTGGCTCTTTTGTCGCGACTCCCCTGGTATCTCCCCCGTATCACCTGGCACACGCCAGGTGCTTCCCTCACTCATGGGAGCCCCGCACTTGTTGTACAATAGCTAAGAAATTTAGCCGTGCAGGTATACCAGACCCCAAACTCCAGTCTCAGCAAGACCCCCATTCTATGTACTTACGGGTCATTGCTGGCCGTGCTCCAAGGTTCGCAGACACCGAAACTCCGCTCTCTCGTACTCTCCTGACGTCACTGATTGCCACCGGACTGACCGAGCGCCGTTTACTGAAAAACGGTTTCACTCCGCCCTCGAGACCCTACACCCTATTGGTTAACTGGACACCACGTGATTCGTGCTTGTTTTATGTTGAGTCTACCGCTGCAAAAAGTATGGGGAAAACACTCGCTGCACAGTTCTTTGAAAAAAATATTGCATCTGAATGGTCATTTAGTAGTAAAATGTTCTGTGAAAGTCGTTCACAAATTGGGCTGCAGGAATGTTAAAATCGGCCGTGTCCCTATTAGTGTCAGCTGGTTACCGCACTCCACCGCTAAAATCGACCCTGTCCCTATTAATGCCCGCTGGTTACCGCACTCTACCGCTAAAATCGGCCCTGTCCCTATTAGTGTCCGCTGTTTACCGCACTCCACTGCACTCTGCCAATCATCTTTGACCTCAGGGTTTTTCCTCTCAGAATTGCTCAAAAATGGGACTGAGGCCCAATAAAAATGAGCTGCCCTGATGAAGTGAAAATAGCCTGAACTAACGTGCCATGAAATGAAAGGTCAGCGCCAATGTGTCTCAATAGAATGTCACAAATCGGGTGCACTCTGTGAATGCAGCCGGCCTGTGTAGCGCCTATTGCAATGGCGATGCCAGCAACCCGTGAGTGCGCACTATGCGGGCACAGGTCGCCTGCCAGGGACAGGGCTTTGAAGTCCTTTCAGGTCGCGCAGGGGCACTGTGAACTACTGTGGATGGTTTGTGGGTGGAGCCTGTCATGTTTGTGTGTCTACACAAGAAAATGCTGGCTGTGTGGGACAATTTAAAGGCAAGGGAGTCTGTCGGAGTGAGTTGTGATGACACCTGTGTGTGCGTTATGTCACTGCTTTTAGTGAAGCGCGCTTCTTGCCAATTGTATGGTTTCTTAGCACTTTCTGAGACTTTATGCACCTTCTGTGAATAATAAGGGTCCTGCAGGCCTAAATGCAGCCAAGATAAAATAGGCTGATTGCTTCCAGGTTGAGTAGCAAAACAAAAACAACCATAAAAACAGCTGTAATGGTGATGCAGTGCGCCGCTTAGATTGGGACTTTTCGCCACTGCACCTGCCGCACTATTGATAGCCTTGCCACTGCACACTCTCTCCTAACGCTTATCTTTGTAGCATGGGCGCCAAATGCATTTAGAATGCAATAGGTCTCACATTTGAAAGAGTTTAAGCTATTGGCATTGTAAATAACAATGCCTCTTATTTTGGTTTTAAAAACAAGCCATAAATAAAAGGCATTGTCATTTACAATGCCAATAGCGCAAACTCTCGTAAATGCGAGACCTATTGCATTGCAAATGCTTATTATAGTTAAGATTTGTATTTCATTTTTTGTAACATTTAGTGTTTTATCTTTGAGATATAGTCAAAATCACATTTGATACATATGATGTTTTGTGTATATGAAAACAAAAAGAAGGATGTCTAATATTAAGCCCAAATGTTTTGAATCCCTTTGGAAATCATATTTTTCTCGGCTCTAGCAAGTGGATTTCCCTTCTACTTCTTCCCACTTTCCAGATATTTTCAGCACACTTTCTCACTGGAGGTCATAAAGGATCACTACAATATGTACAACATATTGGCTTCTAAGGCTACATTAGCTATTCGCTTTTGCTGAATCATAGAGTTGTACTTTATTGGTAATATCAGACAACTGCTTTAGAGCACAAAGGGTCTGGTCTTTCGGTAGAGATACGCAGGCACTACGTTTATAAAGTGCTACTGCCTATTGCAAGCTCCGCTGACTTTGTCTCAATAGAGTTTATATATTTCCACTTGCTTGAAATGCTCTTTTCACTTCTTCGTATCACTTCTATTGTTTCATTTTAATCACTTACTCCCTCCAATGTCCTTCCAAAGCCAGTTTTTATCTTTTCTATTGTCTTTCTCACCCTCACTAAAAATTCATTTCCCCCTGCTAAATACAGTCTTCGTCATATTCCTTATCCTAGGTCTAAATAATCTTGCTTATTATTATTATTATTATATGAAATTTGTAATGCGCTCAGCTTACCCGGGGGCATCCCGGCGCTTACCATTATTTCCCTACTGTGCTATTTACTTATCCTTCTGATTGGTACTGTGTTTCTTCTTTCTTCACGCCCGCCACCAACTCATCATTGTTTTCCTACTGCTACTAAATCTATTTTACTGCCACTTGAAACTTCCTCCTTTTCTGTTATCTTTGTCACTCTATTTGCCTGAAAGTAATTAAAACCCTTCCTATCAACTCAAATTCCTCAACTTATTCACGTAAACCTGTGCTTGTTTGTTCAAACAATTTCGATCCCCCTTTCAGTGATTCTTATTGATATCTTATTGTTAACCTTGCCATGTTTAAATGAGGCACTGCTATGCGTCTGCATTCTTTAACCCTCATCAAGTAGCTTTGGAAGAGAAGTTTTCTCTGTTAAGAACATGCTATTTTCTTTTTCCTCGCAGAATTTTAGGCAATCGTGTTGCAGAATTGGAGAAAAAGTTAAGAACTCTGGAGGTGTCTGGTTTGTGGAGTCTTCCAGGTTAGTATGTGTGAAGAACCAAATCCTGCCAGTGAATGAACCCTTTCCTATTTCAATGGAAATGTGTTATGTTATTGTAAATATATTTTTAGTTTACATGTATTCATGAAGGACTGCATAACCTTTTAACCATGAATTCTACTTAAACTGCATCTCTCATAAATATGTGCAGGTCAGGATTTGGTTCATTCAGGTATTCAGAAAGTGGATCAAGACATAGCCAACTCTGACCTCCTCTGCGCTCTAGTAGTATTCTGCGCATACTTATATCCAGTATAATCCACTTCCATGCCTTTTTGAGTTCACGGGGCTCCTGAGGACTGGCAGAAGGGAGTCCCACCAAGTTATGTTGCAACTACAATATACTTGATGCTAAGCACTTGTCATGTGAGATGGTTGTGCATTAAGAACCAGGGGTGGGGGGAATTTGCGTAATCGCGTTATGCAAATCTCCGCGAAACAGTAAAAAACCTCCACGAAGAACACTCAGAAATTCCACGAACACGCAGAATTGCTTGTTCGCGATGCTTTTTTACTGTTCGCAATCGCTTTTTGCATGCTCGGGGGAAAATATCTTGTGAACACACATTTAAGAACGCGAACAGGCAAAAAATTTCGCGAGGTCGCGGAACGCAGAATTTTGGGCAACTTCGTGTTCTTTGCGGAACGCGAAATTACCCAAATTCCGCGAACGGAACGGAATTTACCGCCCAGGCCAATTAAGAACTTAAGTGTTTGTAATGCAAGAGCAAGCAAGGGGCCTTATGGGTAATGTAGGCTTGTTTGACATTGTCCTAGAGAGCATTTTGTTTATGTTTGGACTAAAATAATGTATTTCATACAGCAACTCTTAGACACTGATAGTAATGTAATCTTAATAACAAGTAATTCCATGCTTCCAAAGTCAAGCTAAAATTAATTTACAGAACTAGCAGTATTTGGTCTGGTTGGCCACATAGTTATAACAAATAGCATGTCCAGTTTTTGAGTATGGATCCTCAGAATTTGATCTACAGATGTGGTTCTGTCACTGCCCTTCCTGCCTCTCCTGGTCTTTTAACCTGTTTGCAGTAAATACTATTGTATAGTTAAATTGGTCAATAAAAGTGTCTACAGTACCTGCCTAAGACTTGCACACAAAAGGGGCTGCATCCGGAGCCTCATCTGTCTCCCCACATGGGCCTGTTTTTGTGAGAGCATGGTGGAGGGTGGTTTTGTAATGGAGCAGGACCTTAGGGTCAGTTATGAGAGAGAGTTTGTACTTTTTTTTAAACTTGGTTGCTGCTCTGTCGTACTGTTATCACCTGTATTGAAACCTGATAACACCATACATGGAATACAACATTTTGGTGGAGAGACATTTTTACTGTCTTTCTGAAAAGTAATGTGAAAGGCACAGAAGAAACTTTAAAATCAGTCAGATCAGGCTCCCATGGATATAATGTTAAAAAGGTGGAAAAGTAGTGTTGTCTACTTTGACAGACATGTTCAACCATTCACTACAGTCCGGGACTGTCCCACCAACATGGAACATGCCATTGTCAAGCCTTTGTTGAAAAACTCTCTGTTGATCCCTTACAGTGTGAAAATTACAGACCTATCTCTCTCCTTCCAGGGCCTACTAAAGTCCTGGAAAAGTTTGTAAACAAGAATCTCTGTCTGTATCTTGAGAAAAATTGTATTTTACAACCTTCCCAGACTGGTTTTAGACCAGAAAGTAGCACAGAAACTGCTTTGCTTGCAGCCACAGAGAGGTTAAGAGCTATCTTGGATCAAGGTGGCTCAGTGGCCTTAATTCTACTAGATCTGAGTGCAGCTTTTAATACCATCTCCCAGCCTGTCTTCGTTCAAAGGCTGAAAGAAGAAGGCATTGATGGAGCGACTAAATTGGCTTGCCTCCTTCCTTGAAAACAGAACTTTTCAAGTTTCTGAAGAAGCCACTCTGTCAATAACCCACTCCCTAAAATGTGGTGTGCGCCAGGGTTTGTCACTAAGCCCCACTCTGTTTAGTCTGTGTTTTCTGTTGGCAGAGATTGTGAAGGCTTGTGTTTCTCAATTTTATCTTATGCAGATGACATACAAATTGTTATCTCCCTTTCTCCCCACACAGAAAAGACTTCCATCAACACAGTAACTGCTTAAAGCATGTAATAGACTGGATGGATGCAAGCAGTTTTAAATTAAAGGAGGATAAGACAGAAGTGATAGTGGTAGGAAACAATCTTGCCCAGTGAAAGGAGTTGAGTTGTCCAGATTTTCTCTCCACTCATCCCATCCCTAAAACAGGAGTCAAGATCATGGGCTTTTGGATCAACAGCAAGCTATTTGTATATATACTTTATTCGGCCATAGGCCATCAAAGGTGCATAAAACAATGTATATACCGCTCTTTCTACGAACATAGCAATGTCCATGTCCTTTCCCCATTGCTACAATGTAGGCGGTGATCCTGAGCCCCAGTTTCTGGCTATGTTTCGTTTTGCGAGTGTAATACCTAGTGTAGCCCAGTTTTGCAGTGCTAAATTGAGATCAGTGGGTTGCCAAATGTTCAATAGGCAGCACCGGGGGACCCTTTGAACCTCTGCCCATCCCACCTCTGATTTTCCTGTCATTACCTGGTCCCAATAGCATTGTATTTTGGGGCATTCCCACAGTATGTGATAAAATGTTCCGACTTGCCCACATCCTCTAAGACAAAATTGATCTGGTGCGTGTCCGAGTTTATGTAGGATGGTGCGGGAGTAGTACACCCGATGCAGCACTCTGAGCTGTATCAATTTGAGCCGGGATGGGATTGCCGCTTCCCGGGCCGACGCCAACGCAACAAGCTAATCGGAATCCTCTATGTCTCTCAGGTCTGCCATTTTCCTCGCAGAGTCAGTGTGTGGTCTGGTTGATTATTCACCAGCTTGCGATAAGTTTGTGAGATGGCTTTTTTATCCATGTAGTCTGTGAGAATCCTGTCCTCCAGAGGTGAGGACTCTGCCAATTTGGTACCCTGGGGAATTGCGCTTTGGAGAGTGTGTCTAATTTTAATGTATCGATAATGTTTAGTGTCTCCCATATTAGATTTATCTTTTAGTGCTTCAAAAGTGAGGATCCCCCCTCGCACCCACAGGTCTCCAACTTTAATGATACATATGAGGTCCCACTGTCGGAACCCTTTGGTGTTTACTAGGGTGGCCAGCCGCCGTGTCTCCTAGATTGGAGTGGCCAGTGTCAGTACTCCTTCCCAACCCAATGCCCTTTGCGCGGTGTGCCAGATGTTGATCGTGTGTGCGGTGGGGCCTGTAAGTGTATGTTTCTTTTTGTTAGTGTAGAGGGCCTTCGTCAATTTGTCAACAGGGAGCAGGGTCCTGTCCATTCTAAACGCCGGTTCGTCCTGGGGACATGCAGCCACTGGTTTATGATCATTAGTTGCGAGGCCCAATAATAGAACTTTACGTTTGGTAGGGCAATGCCGCTGTCATACCAGCTATGTACCAGCTTGTGTTGCACTATGCGGGAAGGCCCACCGTCCCATAGTAGTAAGGAGATCTCGGCCTCAATAGCCTTGAAATAAGAAGAAGGGACTGAAAGGAGGTATTTTGGAGGGCGTAGAGAAATCTAGAAAGCACCAACATTTTGAATAACGCCGCTCTCCCCAATACTGTTAATGGCAGAGACCGCCAGTGTCCGACGTTCGCTCTGAGCCGTGCAAGGGGTTTTGTCAAGTTCTCTTCTATGAATACGCTGTCTTGCGGGGTTACGTATATCCCTAAATACTTGAAACCCCTGGTCGCAATTTGGAGCGAGCAACCCGGAGGGAGCTCAGGCGTGGGGCCATGCAGTACATATAGTAGCGATTTTGCCCAATTAATGGTGTATCCAGATATCAGCCTGTACGCCGTGAGGATTTCCATCAGGACCTTTAATGATTCCCCTGGGGATGTTATATAGATTAGTGCATTTTCTGCATATAACGAGAGCAGGTCCTCCCAGTCCGCTTCCCACCGAATCCCACGTATCCTTGGTTCCTGCCGCAGCCACGCCGCAAGAGGTTCCAGTATGAGGGTAAAGAGGAGTGACGATAGCGGGCAGCCTTGCCGCGTCCCTCTCCCCAATATGATCTCTCTAGAGATATGGCCGTTCGCGACCACATGTGCCAACGGAGTCGTATATAGCAGCTTGACCCACCCGCAGAATTTGGGGCAGAACCCCATCTTTCAGAGGACTGCAAATAGGAATGGCCACTCAACTAGATCAAATGCCATCGTGGCATCTAAGGAGAGGATGGCAGCGTCTTCCTCTATCATGGGCATTCGGGCTAATACCTCATGCAGGCGTCGTAGGTTTAAGGAGGTGTTGCGACCCGGCATGAATCCTGACTGATCTGGATGCACGAACGTCCGAAGGTGCGGCTGCAACCTGAGTGCCAACGCCTTCGCGAGTATCTTTGCCTCCGCGTTTATTAGCGATATCGGGCGGTAGGAGGACACCATCATCTCGGGTTTGCCCAGTTTATGTATTGCCACAATCATCGCCACTCTCTGACATCGGGCCAGTAGTGCCTGCGTCTGGCAGTCATTATACATGTTTAGCAAGTGGGGCGTTATGGTTTTTACTACCTTTTTATAGAGTTCCACTGGCAAGCTATTGGGTCCCATGGCTTTTCCCGCATGGAGGACCGCTAAGGCCACCCGTAGTTCCTCGGCCGTGAGGTCTACCTCCAGTGCCTGCATGTCCTCCAATTGCAACGCAGGCATTTCCACACCATCCAAAAATTTCAAGTTGTCTTCCACTGTGGCTGTGGTGGACGACGTGTCGACCCGCTCATAATAAGTTGCTAGCTCCTCTACTATAAGTTGGGGGTCAGTTGTGATAGTGTCGTTTGCTAGTGTCAGCTGTGCTATCCATCTATTTGCTTTCTCCTTGTTCTCCAGCCAGGCCAGCATCCTCCCTGCCTTATCCCCCAGCTCATATAATCTGTGCAGTGTGTCCGCTTGCCTAGATTTCGCTTGTTCCCAAACATATGCTCTAAATTCTTGGGTCGCCAGTGCTAAGGCTTGTGTTGTAACTTCAGTGGATTTCTCTGCGTGCGCCTCTTCTGCCCGCTGTTCTGCCAGTTCCAGCGCCTCTAGGTGTTCCCTGCGCACCCGTTTATGTTGTGTAATGGTGGAGATTGCATGACCACGGATCACTGACTTGCAGGCTTCCCATAGGATGCTCGGCGAGTCTAGTCGGCGAGTCGGCGAGTGAATTCTCTGCAAAGTATTGTTCGGTGGATTTCCTTAGGGTCTTAGCTATGTTGGGATTCTGGAGGTAACCTGGATATAGTGGGTAAAGCCTCCACCTACTCGGCAGCTGCGTCATATAAGTGAGCTGTATAGGGGAGTGGTCAGAGATGCCTCGCGGCAGGTGCTCCACCATAGTCCATAGTCTATGCGGGAGAGACTATTTTGTGCGCTTGTGTGAAAGGTGTATTGGCGATCTGCGGGGTTTTTAAGCCGCCAGAGGTCAGTAAGTCCGATCGCGTCGAGGAATTCCCTGAGGGCCAGATTGTGCTTATTTGTGTCCCTAGGTGGCTGCCTATCTATCGCCGCGTCCAGCACCATGATCAGCTCTCCTTCGGGGAGATCAAATAGAAATTTACCCAGGTCCTTGAAGGCCGCCTGGTGAAGCGCCGGGTGAATGTATGCAGAGACTATGTTATATCTGCGGCCCTCCCTTTGACAGGACATGGCGGTGAAACGGCCCTGGTCATCTGACCAGGTTTTCTGTATCACTAGTGGGGAGTTTTTGTGAACCAATATACCGACCCCCCGGGATCCTGATGTAAACTCTGCATGGGTGATCATTCGAAATCCCCACCTGTCCATAGCTTTGCATGCTGTGCCCATTAAGTGTGTTTTTTGAAGTAGGGCAACCGTGGGGCCCTTCCGTTTAAGATACTGTAGAACTAGCCCTCTTTTTATCTTGTGCCCCAACCCGTTTACATTCCAGGAGATAATTGACATAGTCGGGCATGACGATTTTGGGGTTTGGCAGTCCACCTCCCCTTCTTCATGGCGTGCCATTATGGTCAGCGTGCAACTCTAATAGATGTACAGCCATTCTCTTGGCACCGGGGCTGAAACATGTGGCATATGTGCATATACATTTCAAAGGTACGAGCAATTTTCTTTTTTGAGTGCTTGTGTGAAAATTCCATTTGATTGGCATTTATGGACAGATTGATGGTTAACTGAAAACTAAACCAAAGGAAACCCGCAGCATCTAAAACCTTCACCCCCCACCCTGCCTCCCTGCCCGGCGGATCCAGAACCGTCCACCACCCCTACTGAGAAGAGTGCTTACTCGGCATAACCAACTTCAGTGTTCGTGAGGATGAGACTACTGTGACTTTTATAGCCCTTCCCCCCCACCCGCCAATAATGTCCATGCAGCGCTGCATCAATGTAGCAGGTCCTACCTGTAGGAGTCCTCGCAACGTGCCTCAGTACCTTGTCTCATATCGTCCCTCTGAGACTGCGGGCAACGTGTCATACCGCCTCCCCACTTCCACTGCCCAGCCATGGCCTTGTCCATGCAACAGTGTTCCATGATGGTGGCACGAAGCGTGCTCCTCGTTAAAATCTGTGAACCCGGATGAGCCATAATACAGCGTCCTACCATCGATGCAGCATGCCGTGGGCCACACCTACCGCTTCATCTGTTGTTCCTTCTTGCTTCCCTGTGCTTGGGTCCTCCTGTCGGTCTCCATCCCTCCAGCCAATCTTGTGCGTACTCGGGCGATTCAAAAAACCACGGCTTCCCCTCCGCTTCGACACGCAGCTTCGCTGGGAAAATCATTGAGCATTTCAGTTCCCTGGTTCGGAGTTCCCTTTTTACCTCAGTGAAGTTACGCCTTTGCTGTGCCACTGCCGCCGTGTAGTCAGGATAGAAAGTAACTTCTGCGTTGTCGATTGTAAGCGGCGGGGCAACGCGAGCGGCTTGCAGGATAGCATCCCGGTCGCGGAAATTGAAGATCCTCGCTAGAATGGGACGGGGCAGTGCTCCCGGCCTCGGCTTTTCCCCCGGCACCCGGTGGGCCCGCTCCACTGAGAAATAATTGGACAGACCTTTCGGCTGAAGCTTAGTTTGGATGAGTTCTTCTACAAAGAGATCTAGTGCTGGGCCCCCTGTGGACTCCGGGACACCCACCAGGCGCACGTTATTGCGCCGTGAGTGGCCTTCTTGCTCGTCGAGTTTGGCCTTCAGCATGAGGTTATCATCCTCCTGGTCTGTACTTTTTGTTTCAGTTCTGCAGTGTCACCTGTGAGGCCTGACGTCGCTTTTTCGACCTCTATCAGACGATCAGACAGTTTGGAGAAGTCCGCCCTTATCAGGGAAATGTCTGTGGAGATTGGGCCCATCGATGTTTGCATCGTTTTCAGCGCCTCCATGACATCTTTCAAGGTAATCTGATCACCGCTCTCAGGCGGGTTGGTTGTCTGGGGCGGTGTGCGCAGTGCGTCCCCCCGTGGCGTGTCCTGGGTTCTTTATTGTATGCATACTTGTCTAGCCGCAGAGGCTGTTGTACTCTGGGCCCCCTGCCGCTCATTTCGCCTTATCTTAAGGAGCTTCTACGCAGGTGTTGCGCGTGGGGACCCGGGCTATACATGTCTGCTGGTGGATCCCCACGAGTCCGTCAGCTTCTCCCCTTGATGACTCAAATGGCGAGCTAAGGCAACAGATCCACGCAGGCAGACCCACTCCGACACGAGCGCCGCATTTGATTGTATTACTCACAGCTCTTGAGGCACAGCCGGGAGCAGGGCACAGACAGCTCATTTTAATACTATTTAAAGAAAACTGTATTGATTTCTTTTACCTTGCGCCGTATTTGCACCCCCTCACCTACTCAGCAGATTGCTTGCTGACGTAGGCTCGTATTTCCTGCTGAAACGACAGGATTGGCCGGTCGCTAGGACACGCCCACCTCCGTAGCCACGCCCCCTCTGACATAAACGCGCGCTGATCACGAGCGCCGCGTTTGATTGTATTACTCACAGCTCTTGAGGCACAGTCGGGAGCAGGGCACAGACAGCTCATTTTAATACTATTTGCTGAAAACTGTATTGATTTCTTTTACCTTGCGCCGTATTTGCACCCCCTCACCTACTCAGCAGATTGCTTGCTGACGTAGGCTCGTATTTCCTGCTGAAACGACGGGATTGGCCGGTCGCTAGGACACGCCCACCTCCGTAGCCACGCCCCCTCTGACATAAACGCGCGCTGATCACGAGCGCCGCGTTTGATTGTATTACTCACAGCTCTTGAGGCACAGCCGGGAGCAGGGCACAGACAGCTCATTTTAATACTATTTGCTGAAAACTATATTGATTTCTTTTACCTTGCGCCATATTTGCACCCCCTCACCTACTCAGCAGATTGCTTGCTGACGTAGGCTCGTATTTCCTGCTGAAACGACGGGATTGGCCGGTCGCTAGGACACGCCCACCTCCATAGCCACGCCCCCTCTGGACCCCTCTCCTCTCTGCTATAAAGCATGTGCCCCCACCGGAAGCGCAGTGGACGAGAGCAGCGGGCGCGACGATTGCGCGACGATTGCGCGCCGAAGGCGCACTTAAGGAAAGCCTTCCGCACCTGGACCGGGCCTAGGGCCACCCCCCTGCCAGTTTTGCTATTGCTAATCCTGCAACAACCTTTTCGTATGACTCCGACTTTCTGCTTTCGCTAAATACCACATCTCATCAATGTCAGCGTCTTGATTTGGCTAAACAGCCATACTTTCTTCCTTATACTTGTCCTAGTTGCTCCTATATCACTAATAATTACCGACGCTTACCGATAATTACCACTAGCAAGAATAACATACTGCCTAAACCATGTGTAGCTGCATTAATAAATGTACACTCCTTGCCCAAGCATAAATATGAGATCTCCAATTTCATTGAGGTGTGCAATCTTGATCTCCTCTTCATCACTGAAACATGGGGTGATCCCGCCTGTGGACCTGACTTCGTTAGTGCCACCCCCGAAGGATACTCAAATGTTAGACTGGACAGACCACTCCCAAAAAAAGGAGGCGGATTAGCCATTATATACCGGAGCAATCTAACAGTACGAACAGAAACCATTCCCACCCCATGTTGTGAAGCTTTATCTTTCACAATCTCTATTCCAAATGCCCCCCCATTCAAAGGCATACTTATTTACCGCCCCCCTGGACCTCGCAGTCCTTTTCTCGCTAATTTACCCATTCTTTTAGAACCATTGGCAGGTGAAAGCCAGTACACCATTCTGGGTGATTTTAATTTCCACCTTGAGCTGCTGGATAATCCCGACACCGCCGCCCTGCTATCTGAATTAGATGCAATAGGACTTCCACAACTAGTCACTGGCTCCACGCATACCGCGGGCCATCTTCTGGACGGTCTCTTCTCTAGCGAGAAATCACTTATGATAAAGGACCTCCTTCCCTTCACCTAGATGGACCACTCTGCCATTCTTTTCGACTTTTTCTTACAACCTACTCCCCCCCCCTAGTTAATACTCCCTCACCCACGAATCATTTTAGAGCATGGAAAAGCATTGACATTCCCGCTTCTCAGTCCTCACTATTAACTTCCCTGCCTCCCACTGTGACTGATCCTGAACTAGGTGCTAATTACTATACTAACTGGATACTAAACAATGTCAATTTGACAGTTCCTGTAAAGAAACAATCCACCAACAGGACTCTTAAATCCTCACCCTGGTTCAATGATGCTCTTAGACAAGAAAAACAAAAGTGCAGGCAACAGGAACGCATATGGAGACGTGACTACGACCCAGATCAAAAATCCCTCTACAAAACCATGATGTCTAATTACAAGCAACTAATTATCATGGAAAAAAGTAAATTCTATAGCAACCAAGTCAATCTTGCACAAGACTCGACTAACCAACTTTTTCAGGTAGTGACGCGCCTCTCTGGACAAGCAGTGACCACTCCGATCACAGCCACCCAAGAGCTATGTAACTCCTTGGCGAATCACTTCCAAAAAAAAGTCACAGATATTTTTACCCAATTCAAAGCCCACTCAACCAGCATTGGACACCCACCCTCCACTCCCAATGCCCACAGGCCCCTGGCCCGGGCATGCTCCAGCCCCCCTCACTCAAGCCCCTCTTGATCCTTCCAAGAATTTACCCAGATTCCCTCAGAACTGGTGTCCCATCTTATACGTACCACAAACTCTGGATCTCCGGAAGATCCATGCCCCCCTTCCATTCTTAAAAACTTTCCAGAAATTATAGGTCCAAAACTCACGGAAATTTTTAATGCTATGTTTTTGTCCACTACCTTTCCCTCCATCTGGAAGAAAGCGACCATCAAACCACTCATCAAGAAAAGCTCATTAGATCCTTCGATAGTCACCAATTACCGACCAATAGCCTGCCTTCCGTTTCCCGCCAACATCGTGGAAAAAATCATGAACACCCAAATCTCAGAATTTATAGACCAAAACAACTGTCTGGATGATACACAATTTGGCTTCCGGAAGGGACACAGGACGGAAACTGCGCTTATTAAAGCTACAGAGGAAATCAGGAAGACTCTTGACGATGGAGGATCAGCAGTGCTTATTCTACTGGACCTGTCGGCAGCTTTTGACACGGTCGATCACTCCATCTTGATCAACCGTGTCACAGCGGCAGGCATTACAGATGCTGCTAAAGACCTCATCGTTTCTTGCTGATCGAGTACAGTCAGTCGTCTTCGGCAACTTCAACTCACCTCCTTTTACTCTCCCCTGCGGTGTCCCCCAGGGATCCTCGCTAAGTCCTACACTATTCAACATTTATGTGTCGGACTTGGCGAGGATCATAAAAATCCATCACCTGGCAGTAACATCCTACGCTGACGACACCCAGATTGTCCTAGCCATAAACAAAAATGGAGATGAAGTGGCCTCCAATTTTCATCTGGGAATGCTGGCAATAAGTAATTGGATGTCCACAAATTGTTTGAAGCTGAACTCCGATAAAACGGAGGTGATGATGTTTGGTAACCTCTCCCCTGCCTGGTCTCCCACATGGTGGCCTGACGCCCTAGGACCACCCCCTCCCCCAGTGACCAAGGAAAGAAATCTTGGAGTTATACTGGATACCAAGCTTTCATGCACCACGTTAATGCGGTAGTATCCTCCTCATTCTACACCATGAGAATGATTAAAAAACTCCTACCCTATCTCCCCATAAGTATGGCAAAAACTCTGATCAGCGCACTTGTCATGGCCTGCATAGATTATTGCAATGCCCTTCTAGTTAATGCTCAAGAAGGTGTCCTAAAAAAGCTGCAATTGGTGCAGAATGCTGCGGCCAGATTGATCTCAGCAACTCCCAAGTATACCTCCATATATGGCACAATTGAAAAGCTTCACTGGTTACCAGTAAAGAAGAGAACAAAATTCAAAGCTCTATGCATTGCGTATAAGGCAATTCACGCCCAAGGCCCAGCTTTTCTGAAAGATGCACTCTGCCCTTATTAACCTGCTAGATCCCTTCGATCTTCAACTGCTGGTCTTATGCAGGTCCCCAGGACTAAGAAAGTCTCCTGGGGAGACAGATCTTTCATAGTGACCACCATCAAACTATGGAACAGTCTTCCACATCATACCAAAACCTCTACTTCCCTTCTTTCTTTCCGCAAACAGATAAAGACCTGGATGTTCAAGCAATTACCACTCATGGGCTAGTTCAGTAAACACTCAGCGCCGAGACACCCTCTGGTATTTGAGCGCTTAATAAATATCCCAAAATAAATAAATAAAGACACTTCTGCTGCGGCGCACCCCTGAGCTTAGTGGCACTCTTACCGCAGGCTAATCTGCCATGTCACGGTCCCACACTGTCTCATCAGGCTTGCTGTGTGCTAAGATGGTCATCGTCGCTCAAAATTACCGGAAGGGCACCCCTTCTGTGCCGGGCGTCCTCTGGTCCTTAGGGGCTTGCTCCCCCTTCACAGAGATTATTCTTTTCCTTCCCCCCACCCCCGTTGTCCAGCTGCTGAGTGGGGTAGATGATCGTAGCGGTGTTCAATGGGGCCATGGGTGGTGAGAGGAGGCCGCCACCAGGCCCCAACCGCTGACTCACCGGCTCTGATCTGGGCCGTTTTGTTCCTTCCGTGGGCAGGAGCCGTCACCTTCCCGCCTACTACGGCTTTCTTGCACGTCGCGTTCCCGGGCCGTTGTCTCCCGGCCTCCGCCTCTCAGCGCACCAGAATTTTGGGGGTCCGGTCGGGTCGCCTCTCCGCCGGGCCGCCGTTAAACTTTAGTCCCCGGCTCCGGCGCTGTTGTTAGGCCGCAAACTTCTCCGTGGCTGTGTGGCGCGAGGTTTAGGAGCGGGGCAGAACGGGTCAGAGCGGCGCAGACCGGAGGTTCTCCCGCTTTCGCTGATGTGCTGCAGCACTCACTGTGTTCAGGATAGATTTACGGATTTTGGGAAGAGGGCTCCTCAGTCACAGAGCTCTGCTATAATGCGGCCATCTTGTCCGGCCGCTAGCCACGCCCCCCCCTATGTTTTCATAATTAATGTGACAGAAAACATAAACCTTAGCTAAAGTAGCCATCTTTTCATGTTGCACATTGTTTGATAATACCTAATGATTGAGTAGTCTGATGAAGTCTATGAATATGTAGTATTTGTATTCCTGTGGTGAGTATTTTATTTTTCTTAGTGCATCACGTGTATCTTATTATTGAAGTGGTGGCATCCTGATATTCATTCGCTGTCCGATGCAGGCTGCTCTGCCTTTCTGTATACCACTGGTCACGATACAGCACTCATATTGACCAGATAAGTTCAAGCATGTATCACTTATCTATATTTAAAGTGCGTTTATATATTTAGCAAATCCTGAATAGGATATGAGAGATATGTATGTCCAACCTATTTGTGTTTCAGACATGGAGGTAGATCTGGCCTGTGATATAGACAGACCTTGCTGCTTATGTCCTGCTAATTTCTGAACTGTTAAACAGGTTGCATGAACTTTAAAGTTCTTGATAACCAGGTTGCATAAATGTAAATGTTTGATTCTAAAGCTTTGACAAATCATGCTGCCCTGCTTTTGATCCACGTAGATCTTTGGAACTTAATAGTGTATTCATTTAAAACATGCAGTGAAAAAAATGGAGCGCATAACATTTGCACTATATTTGCTAGTTTAAACCAGTGTCATCGTAAGGATTTTAGGAGACCCTGGGCAAGACCTATTTTAGAGGCCCTTTAATGTAGCAACGGTGGAATTCATTACCTATGTCCTGCTAATTCAAGAAAGTATGAAGCCAAACAGTACTACATTATTTGCTAAAGTGTAACAGGGTTAGGCAACCCCAATTAAAATATGTGTTGCCTGGGACCCTAAAAATCCTTAGGATGACACTGGGTAGACAGACTGAGTCAGAGGTAGGTAGAGAAGTTTAGATAGTGAAATCGAATAGACAGAAGTGAAATAGAGAGAAAGTTCTCTTTCTCAGGGGGCCCTGTGATGTTGGGGGCACTGGGCAACTGGCCACTTTGTCCATACCTTAAAACGTCTCTGTTTCGCACTTCTTTTGTTCCTCTTTATACTTTTAAAGCAATGACCCTAACCTAGAGCAGTGTTTGTTTGAGCCATAATATGATGTAGTAGCATCATAAATACAAAAGGACCGATTTGTTAAAACTGAGCACATTTACATATGATAAATGCGTGTGTCTTTGTTTTATCAATAAAGTTAAGAACATTTAATATATCAAATAACTATTCTCTCTTTCCTTTTTCTTTGCCGCCTGAAGGTCTGAGCTACAATGTCTCAGTGGGATTTGGGAGTAGGTTCCCTTGCATCTACATATACAAAACATAAATGTTCATTGGCTTATAAAAACAACTGCTTGTGCATGCTAATAAATAACATTCACTATTTTTTCACATTTATGCTACTCACAATGAGATGTTTAGAAGCATGTTTATGCAACATCTTATTTATTTGCTGGGGTAATTGTCATCACATTTGATACATATTAATTTTGTTCTAAAACAAAAAGCTCCTCCTGATGAGCATCTGTTCTGACATATCAGTTACTGCAAAGTTCAGCACCCTCTCCATAGAGCAGGTACATCTTAGCAAACATGCTTGAGCTCATAAACATTCTGAGCACAGGTCAACGCAAAGGGAGAGGGCTGCGCCCCTCACCTCAAGAAGTGGAACGTGAAAATCAAAATTCTTTAGCTGCTGCTAAATCTTTTCGGCACCACTGCTGGTGGTTTTTTTTTTTTATGTTTGTGGCACTTCAAGCTTAGGCCTTCATAAGTTATTCCCAACAAAAGGTATCTTGGACAAATAAACGTTTTTTTTTCACATGTTGGAGATTCTAACGGTACCAAATATGTTTTTTGATTCTCTTGCCGGAAACTAAAACAAGCATTGGAAATGCAATAGGTCTCGGATTATTTTGAGTTGGAGGTAATGGCATTGTAAATGGCAATGTGTTTTATACATGTGTTCACCCTGCACACTCATACACTGCAGTCACTGTCACTCCGCAGTCACTATCACTCTGCAGTCACTCTGCACTCACTCTGCACTCACAGTCACTCTGAATCTGCACTCTGAATCTGCACCCTGCACTCTGAACTCTGCACTCACAATCTGCACTATGCACTCACAAATGCACTCTTCACTCAGACTCTGCACTCTGAATCTGCACTCTGCACTCACACTCTGCACTCTAAATCTGCACTCTGCACTCTGAATCTGCACTCTGCACTCACAATCTGCACTCTGCACTCACAATCTGCACTCTGCACTCACAATCTGCACTCTGAATCTGCACTCTGAATCTGCAATCTGCACTCTGCACTCACAATCTGCAATCTACACTCACAATCTGCACTCAGAGTGCAGAGTGCAGATTCAGAGTGCAGATTTAGAGTACAGATTCAGAGTGCAAAGTGCAGATTCAGAATCTGCACTCTGAATCTGCAGGCTGAATCTGCACTCTGAATCTGCACTCTGAATCTGCGCTCTGCACTCTGAATCTCCACTCTGCACTCTGAATCTGCAATCTGAATCTGCACTCTGAATCTGCACTCTGAAACTGCACTCTGAAACTGCACTCTGAATCTGCACTCTGAATCTGCACTCTGAACTCTGCACTCTGAACTCTGCACTCTGAACTCTGCACTCTGAACTCTGCACTCTGAATCTGCACTCTGAACCTGCACTCTGCACGCAGAATCTGCACTCTGAAAGTGCACTCTGATTTCTGAATCTGCACTCTGATTCTGCACTCTGATTCTGCACTCTGATTCTGCACTTTGAATCTGCACTCTGAATCTGCACTCTGCAATCTGAATCTGCACTCTGAATCTGCACTCTGAAACTGCACTCTGAATCTGCACTCTGCACTCTGAAACTGCACTCTGAATCTGCACTCTGCACTCTGAATCTGCACTCTGAATCTGCACTCTGAATCTGCACTCTGAAACTGCACGCTGAAACTGCACGCTGAATCTGCACTCTGAATCTGCACTCTGAATCTGCAGTCTGAATCTGCACACTGAATGCTGAATCTGCACTCTGATTCTGCACTCTGATTCTGCACTCTGATTCTGCACTCTGAATCTGCACTCTGAATCTGCACTCTGAATCTGCACTCTGAATCTGCACTCTGATTCTGCACTCTGATTCTGCACTCTGAATCTGCACTCTAAATCTACTTTCATTTGAGGTCTGGGTAAAAACGAGTTTTTAAAAATTGTGGTGGCCTGTTAAAAAGCGTTTCAGTTTTGACATCAGCCACGAGTCTGCATTCGTAAGTCTGGTCTCGCAGTGTAGTGTCGAGTTCACAGAGGCGCCGGTGTGTGCACAGAAAGTGTAGGCCGATACTTTATTACAAGGAAGCGTAGAGCCCAGCGAGTCTTCATTAACCACCACTTTTCCAGATGCTCGAATAATAATAAAAACAAATCTTTCTCAGACACTTTTTTCTTTTCACACCACAAGCACAACCAATTAACCCATTCATTGTTGGGGAAGTACACGTTTGCCGTAAGCGATCGCTTTGTGTTTTGTGTGTCTGGCGAGGCTTTCATCTCAGGGATTCCCTTTATTGCTAAAGAAATCCGTTCATCACCCCCTCGCTAATTTACTGATCCCACTACAAGGGAACGGCTACCCCCACTCCTCCGTCCTCTCCTCCCGCGCCAAACACCCTCACACCCAGAGAAGATAGGCGCATGGTAAAATCACGTTTTAATCACTTATGTTCAGGGTGACAGTATTTTTTCTCTTCAGAGCTGGGTCTTTCATGTTTCCTAGCGCAACCGTCGGACCGCCAACCACTAAAACAGGCCAACTAACACATTGCTACCGAAATAACAGCTCTGCGCACGCCCACTTCCCCAGATCGTACCTTATGTACAGTGGGCTTCCCTTTTATTATATTTTTCGAACTATCAGACATTTTCCTTTTCATCAACGCTCCCCAAAGTCTCACAACAACTTTGTTTATTGATTTTTTTTGTGGCATGTTATCAATGGAAGCACCTTTCTGTGTTTCTATTATTTGTTTAATGCATTTAATATTCCGATGTAATGTCAATCCCAAACACCCGATTTCTGCCGATCTGAATCCACTACTGTTACTCAGGCTTACTGTATATTTTAGACCGCAGGAGCAAGCCACCATTTTTTTGTTGTTGGTGGACATAAAACGCATTCCTGCAGTGTTAAGCCGCCTCTGTCCCCACAGCTACAAGGGTCCGCACATTTCCGTTACCAGGGATGTATCTACGCGAACAGACTTTGACATGCATCACTATGGTGTGTGCCGCTCCTGCCAGGTACAAAAAATCAAGCAATTCTCTCTGATTGTCACTTGGAGTCTCTTAGTAGCTAAAAATGTATTTTATCTGCAGCTTCCACTGGTGATCCCGGGCCTGTGGTCCCGTTTGTACCTCTCTGCTGTCCCCTCCGTTCACGGTCCCGTGACCGCAGCATCGCTTCGAAGCTTCCGCCTGGGAGTTCAAGCGCTGTAAAGAGTATACTTAAAAAGAATACATTCCAGAATCTTGAGATCACGGCTGCAAACAACGATATCCACTGGCAGGTGTTCAGTTCCCTACTTCCCTGAAAAAGATTTCACATGAACGGCAAATGTGTTTAGTAACCCTGGCAGACACCGACATCCCGCTGATGTCTGCGACAAATAAATGAATCAATGGGTGGGGAGGTGAATGCAAAAATGAGAGGCGAGCGCCCATAGCCCTGAGCCCTGAAAACAGGAGAATGGTGCACGCGCGCCCGGCATCTGGCTTCAATTACCACAGCCCCTGACAGCTGGTAATTGATGAAATATAGCCTTCTGGTGCAGGTGTCCGAACGGAATATGAGGAAGTGGAGCAACTCTACAGACTATGGCCTATTGCGTGCTGCCTTGTAAAAACACAGCCATGCGAGGGCCAATTGCCATGCAGCTGCCATAAATTACTAACACAATTCACGTGCTTCTCTGGAATCTGTGGGTTAGATTGTCGAAGTCCCTCTCTACAGGACTCTGGCCACACCCACTTCGTGGGATGTAGGCCGAGCCCTAAAAATAGTTAAAATATAGGAAAATGCTGTTGTTTGTTGGAAAAAGTGCAATGCAAGAAAGTGTATGTTTATTTTTCTAAAAATGGCATTAACAAAACTTCTGCTGTGCTAAGATCACCATTCAGATTTCAGCAACAAGAACAGGTGTATTCATATATTTTACAACCATTTTTGCATTTTTCGAATTAGTAGTCCATTTTTTATATTTTCTGTGTCAACCTACTGCAGTCTGTGGTGGGAAATGGTGTAGAACCCATGAGTAAGCCCAACAGACTATTGAGCCTGACCCCATCGGGCTGACACCATCACCAAAATAGTAATATTCCATGCCAAACATTTGATGCTGCCATGCCCTGTTGCGGGGTCTAGAGCCAGTCACACAATTGTGGTATTGTCTTTACCAGTTGTGTGTAAATACTGTGTGGTAGGAATTTTGTTGATGTCTCGGATTCTGTAACTTTACTTAACAGAAATGAGAAGAATATGTGTCATTTTAGCTGCAATTTGTGGTTTGCAAGGCATTGTGGGTAAGACAACTGAGCAGGATCCACGCAAGTCACAATACACTATGCTGGCCTCCTCTGGATGTTCACTTTTGAAAAATGTCAGGTTTCTCGCCAGATGATCTGAAATAATTGATAGCCCCTGATGAAGGGCCACAGCACGAAATGCATTCGGATGGGATAATGCAATATAAGTTTTCTTGGATTAAATTTATCATGAGGAGATTATGATTTATTGAATCAACCAACATGATGTGTGACAAGTTGGACGAAAAATAAATATATTTCCTTGACCTAATAAACATAATATATCTGAATCTAACTTAACCCCTTCAGCGCGGCGCGAATTTTCGCGCTGTGCTGAAGGTTCTAATGAGCCTATCGGCTCATGACGGAACGGTTTCGTCATGAGCACAGCTCAACCGACGCTCATGACGGAACCGTTCCGTCATGAGCATGGAAGGGGTTAAAGTTTATATACTCTTTTAAATTCTAATAAACTTATTGAACAGGAAAAGTTGAATCATTTCAAAACAACCCCTGGGCATAGGAGCATTTGCTGTGCTGAAGTGGAGGGACCTACCTGGGGATGCTGCTATTCTACTTTGTTACACATACTCCAGAATCAGAGATTGAGACCCTTTACAGCACGCTGCAAAGTGAGTAAGGAGAACAACAGTTGGAATTACCATTGCGTGTTCTCATTTATCTATCAGGTTGTTATTGTTACCTCGGAGCCAATCCACTACTCGAGCACAGACTTATACTGGTTAGTTTCAGCAGACCTCAAAGTGACTGGCTCAAATACTAATAACAGTATCAAAATATTATCAGAATAATGAACTCATGTTGTACTGATAGTGAGCATTAAAGCCACTTCAAGGCACTAATCACTTTACTAGACATTCATATGCTTTATATGCTCCACATACAAGGGTATTAACACTGCCATGTGCGGTCTACTGCCATTCAAATGCCCAGTTATTCATATGCCCACAGGACTGAAATACCAGCCATACTGCTACTCTCCCAGTCATTAGCCAAATAACATACAAACACACCTTCAGCAAACCACTCCACAATTACCGCCAGCCAACGCATACTGCCATCCAATAGCCACACATCCCACCAACCAATAGAGACTCAATCGGCTATACACAAATACCATCAGCGAAAGAGTGGTTGATGCCGTATATCTGTGTGTCACTCCTGCCTTGACCATATCCCTTCTATCTACTCATGGTTCTTATTTAAACAAGCGTAGGCTAAGCTTTGACTATCTGTTAATGTCTCACTCTGAGTCATAATACTGTATGAATGCCAGGTGCATCTTTATTAACATGTCCCCATGGCAGCCTGCTTCGGCTCAGGAAAACCTGTCTTTCAATGTACAGACAGTGCACCGAATGTGTGAAATCCAACTCTTTTAATTTTTTTATATCACGTTGGAGGTGTCTTAAGATGCCTTTGTTAACCCACACATTAGATTGTGGGAACAAAACTGTAGGAAAGTGGGTTATTGTTGCAGTAACCCCCCCACTTTTCGCCAGATGTCTGATGCACTTTGACTTGACGTGCCCTGGGTCCCAGCCAATCAGGTTCCCTGGGCCTTTGTTCTTTACCCAAACTGTACTTTTGTGCCCCCAATTGGTAACTCTCTGGCCACATATATGTGTGTGTCCCTTCTAAAAAATACCATGGGTACCAAGGGCACTGTGACCAGGGAAGGCCTCTAAGGGCTGCAGCACATATTGTGCCCCTCTTAGAGGTCCTTTACCTTAACACACACACTGCGATTGCAGGCCATAAGAGCATGCGTGGCCTTTTCAAGCCATTAGAGGGGAAGAAAGCTGGTTGTGACTGACATCCCGCTGCGGCAAACACTGTGGCAGCGCCCCCTGCCATCTTGCGCAGAGCCGAACAAGGGGATTAGCCAGAGAGGACAAACTGGAGGTCCATTCCTCTGATCGTGTCCCTGGAGCAGAGGGGAAAAAACAACATCCTGAAAGGTGCCTCGGTCCTGTGATATGTAAAGGGTCAGCGCCCCTTGCTTGCAGCGGCGGCTGCCCTGCCCTCATAAAATTGATTCAGAAAAGGGGGGTAGTGATGAACAGAGTGTCTGAATTAAGCAGACCACTCTTACCCAGTCCAAAGATCAGGGCTTGATCCATCACCGTTTTTTAGCTCACTGCACCATCCCAGCTCAGAACTTGGCAATATGCAAATTAGTCTGACCCTGGCCCAGTGCATCATGGGAACAGGGCAGACCAAACTACCAAGTCAATTCTTATACTGGGAAGGAAACAAGCTACCGGGGACCGGTTTCTGGCATTTCAGCCGTCTTCGGCCTGGCTTGCTTGAATCCTGATGGTGCAATGAGCTAGGGACTCTTATCTGAGTATACCCTTCCACGCTTATGGTGGACAAAAATGATTCAGAAAAGGGGGTAGTGATGAACAGAGTGTCTGAATTAAGCAGACCACTCTTACCCAGTCCAAAGATCAGGGCTTGACCCATCACCGTTTTTTAGCTCACTGCACCATCCCAGCTCAGAACTTGGCAATATGCAAATTAGTCTGACCCTGGCCCAGTGCATCATGGGAACAGGGCAGACCAAACTACCAAGCCAATTCTTATACTGGGAAGGAAACAAGCTACCGGGGACCGGTTTCTGGCATTTCAGCCGTCTTCGGCCCGGCTTGCTTGAATCCTGATGGTGCAATGAGCTAGGGACTCACATCTGAGTATACCCTTCCACGCTTATGGTGGACAAAAATGATTCAGAAAAGGGGGTAGTGATGAAAATTGGCCTCTGATATTACACGGGTCCCTTGTGGTTTGTGAAGGAGCCAGGGGTCAATGTTTGAAGTGTTCTCTCGGGCCCAGCTCTCCCAAAGCTCTGCGCTCAATTATTAGTATTGACCGTTTATATAGCACACACCCCCAACTACACAGTCTCTCAGTGCTAAAGCGAAGTGTTTTTCTTACTAACGTGGCGCTACTTATTTAATTACTTCATTAGTTAAAACACTGATAAAACACACATTGAAAGAGATTCTAGGTGCGAGACCAAAAGGCTGAGCAGACTTTGCAGATTTGAATCTCTGACCTGCAGGCACTCCAGCCTCCAAAGGGCCCAACCAGTGAAACTAGGCCTCTAGGCTCATATAGTCAACAATTAGTCGAGTTCAATCAAATTTTCAGAATATCTTTAATGGATATGCTCCAGATAAATTTGCACATATTGATTTTCAGTGGTGATCATTTGCACATTTCTTGGACATTTAAAAATCAGACTGGAGTATACGATTTGGTGTGCAGACAAGTCCAGCAATCCTTGCTTGTCCAGCAAGCCATCTTGTCACTATCTGCGCCATGGAAGCAGGCACAGGACGTGGCCGCGCGTGTACTACACTGCCATGGACCTTGCATTGCAAGCGAATGATGCCATGCCTGGCAGCACAGTCGTGCACGGCTGGGCATGGTCGTTGTGGAGTGAACACGATCTTTGTTGTGTACAGCACAGCAGCTGTCAAAATACCTTTTCACTTCCTGGAACTTATTATTCCAAAGTGTACTGCTAAAAATTAAAATATAATTAAGGTCTTTTTGTAAAGAGTGTGAAAGTGGGTCTGGTCGTATCTGGTGGATGTCTTATGCCGGCCTCAAACAAAGGTGTACACTGTACTTATAACTGGACTTATTAATATTAACAGGAAGTAGATCTTAGAACCCAAGCTCTAATAGAGAATCTTTTTCTCCATGTAATGCTCTGCCCAAATCTAGGGGGTGTGGGCCAATCCATAGGGTACCCGCTGGCGGCCCTGGGATGACGTATAATAAAATAATACATAGTGGGAGGGGCCACCATCTTGGGATTCTCCAGTTGTGCAACTAAGATTCCAGATTAACAAAGTCTCTTACCATAGACCCAAGGACTGGAAGTCATTTGTCATGGTGACGTGGAAACATGTAGCCATCTGGTTTCCTATCTCAGGCAAGTCCCACGGGTTAGACCATCATTGTTGCTGAACACGTTTTGGGAATGACAGTAACTTTTAACAGCACCTGCCAAACTAAAGGCATCATTTTTCGAGGTCTGTGGGGTCAAGCTGAAAGTACTATGAGTTTGGTGCACTTGTACGCATCTCTCGTATTATCAAGAATGTTCTCACCATAAGATCTCTGACTGCTAAAGAGGTGAATCGATATGTAACTTCTCACTTTCTTTCTTTTCTTTTCTTGTCTTCCTTTCTTCTTTCAGGGCATTTCCCTTCCTTTCCTTTCCTTTCCTCTCCTTTCCTTTCCTTTCCTTTCCTTTCCTTCTTTCTTTCTCTCTTTCTTTCGGTCTCTTGCAGTTTTTTGAAACAATAAATATGTGATATTTTGTCAAATCCAATTCCCATGCCTTAAAATGAGAAAAGAAAATAGAAATTGGAGAGGGGCAGGCAAGCGGCAGAACATAATCAAATTATCAGCTTTTTGTACTTTTTCTTTTAAACTTCGGGATTTCCATCAATATAAATAAAACTAATTCTTCTTGAATGTAATGGATCCGCAGTTTTGAAAGTACTGCCTTATCCTTTTTCACAACTTGGGCCTTATTTAAGGGGCAAATAGTTTCCTTCTTTTGCATTGTATTTGGTAATTGGTGGCGTGTAAAGACTGGGACCGTTCTTGGCCTGAAGTAGGGTGGTAGGGTACTGTTGAGTTATTGGAAATGTCGTTGCCTCAGTTTTACTAGAGCTGCCGCCGAGGTATAAAAGCAGTTTATTAGGCCCGGTGTATTGTTTGGATAACAAACTGCGCAGCCCATGAAAACTTTTTATTGGCTCGGTCATCTTTTCTGGACAAACTAGCCTGGCATCATCATCATCATTTGCTCATTGACTAACAACTCCATCCCGGCAGTGCATGTCCAAGTGGTGTGGCGCAAAGGACATTAGTCCAATGACAGATGAGCTATCAGCTCAGCAAGCCGGAAAGAACATGCTATGAAAGAAGGGTAGGATGGTGGCGGGCGGCGAACAGTGGTACAAGCCTTCATCTTGAGTGCCGAGTTCACCAAAGGTCAATGGTCATGGCAGTCACCATTGTCGGACCAGCCCTTGATCTGTCGCCCCTGGAAATATCGTCCTCATCGTGAAACCATAGGCTGCCGACCTGGTGTGTTATGTCCCTCCCCTAATTTAAGTGAAGTGTTAACTATTTATTTAATCATTTTATTTAGCTCCATGTGTTACCATAATATCTCTAAAGAGATGCTACAGAAGTCTGTTTGAAGGCAGGTAGGTACAGGAGTTAAGAGTCCTTTTGGGTGGAGGTAGGGACCACTGTCTGAGTTTCTTAAGTTGTGTGGCGATCATTCGAATGCAAATTTAAGTAGTTCAGTCTTTGGTGATCCACATGCTAAGGCCATGAACTCCCAAGGATTTGCCTCCGTTTTTCAACAGAGTGAAGGCTCATTGGGTGGTCAAGTGTTCTTTGACTAATCACAGGTTACCATATTGAGCATCGAGGACTGCAAGTTTATGCTGGTAGCTCATTCCATTACCTCAGAAGACCTTGAAGTTGATCCTTACATCCATTGGAAGGCACGCCCACTGGAAGACAATGGCCGCTTTCAGGACTTGTAAGTGTGGTCATGCTTTGGAAGGTTCAGGCATGTTCTAAAGAGCCATTAGTATTTAGCTATTATAGCTAATAGTAAAATGTTGCACTCGGGGGTCTCTGGTTGGCACAGTTATGCACTTGTGACAAACAGGAACCCTCTCCTCTAGTCAGGGTAAGAGAACTACTCCTTAGAAATAACCCTTGCTCACCCTCTAGGTAGTGTGGCGCGAGCAGACAAGGCTAATCTTCAGGGCGATAGTTGAGTTAAGCATTTATGACCACATACAGTAAACCATAATGACCCTCCACAAAGGGACACCAGTCGTAGGTTTTGTATCAAAAATACGTAGCTTTATATAAAAATACTTAGTTGCAGAATTATCACAAGACCATATATAACGTTTAGCGAGTGAAGCCACCAGATTTAAACAGGCAAAAGTTCTTTAGTGTTTTTGTCAGCAAGGTACGCTGGGGGTCGATGCACGCTTCGCGCTGGTGAAGCGACCCGTTGTGAGTGACGGACGACAGGGAAAACAAACGTTGCGGACCCTGGATCCGATGTGAACTCGGGATCCAGTTCAAGTGTACCTTGTTGCGGGTGTCCGAGGCATTTCAGGCGCGGCCTACGGTGAGGGCGGACCTGGGATGGGGCCTTCAGTTCTCCGAGGATTTATCTGGCTCAAAGCCACCTCGAGGTGCGAGGCGGGTGAGCGGGACGATGTGGAGGGTTGCGGGCGATCCGGGGTCTGGAGCAACTCACGGGGCGAGGCGCTGTTCAGCCCTGCGGGACGTACTTCTTCTTAGTACGCCGGGTCACACCTGTGGATCTGGGTGGGGCGTTGCGTTCTTAGGCAGGCGGGTGCAGCACCGGGCCTCCGGTACCGGACGTACTAGAAGCTCTTCTTGAGGTGCGGCACGGTCCTTGGTATGCAGGAGGACAAAGCGAGACAGTCGGGTACGTATCAGCGTACGGACCGTCTGGGGCTATCAGATGCGCTCCGTGCAGATTCCGGCGGGAGAGGGTGAGAGGCGCACAACGCACTCCGTAGCAGGCGAGGTGACAGGAGAGCGGGCGGCCCGGCCCAACGGGGACAGAGCGACTCGAACTCGAGCGGGGCTCTCAGTGGGCGGGGGCGGCCAGACTCCGAGCTATCACGACCTTAGGAGGGGCGAGGGCACCCGAGTCACGGCTCCGGCGAGGGAATAGAACACAAGGGCCCAGCAGCAGACGAGCACAGGCAGAATTGAACCCACTGGTCCTGGGGTTCAGTCCAGGGGGAAAGCTCAGGAGCTTGGAGATTGTTTCAGGCACAAGTCTACAAAGTCCTTTCTGGTCTTTTCCTCTCCTACCCTACGAGAACAGGTAGCCTTGCAATAGTGAAAAACGAGAATGGCTGTAATTCACTATTAGGACATGCCACACACATCAGGGCTTGTCCTACCTTATGCTTACAATGCACCCTGCCTGTGGGCCTTCCAAAGGGGTGACTTATATGAAGTAAAGGGAAGGGTTAGAGGCTGGCAAGTGTGTGCACTTACCCAGCCAGCATGACAATGCCAGACTGCACGCAGGTTCTGCAGTGGCAGACCTTAGACACATTTTACAAGGCGGCTTCTGTGGGTGGTGCAACCCGCGCTGCAGGCCCACTAGCCGTATCGGTATTTACAAGCCCTGGCACTCCAGGTGCACTTTACGAGGGACTGATAGTAAATCCAATAAGCCAATCATCGAAATCAATTACAGGTATACACTTGCATTGGGAGCACTTGCACTGTGGCAATGATTGGCAGTGGCACAGTGCTCTGAGCAGCTAACACCAGCAAAACATCTGAGACACATCAGCAAAAAGTGGAAGGGAGTCTCACGCCAAGGTGCCAGGTCTAACGTAAAAGAACTCAAACTAAAAAACTGAAAATTATGAGTTGAAAAACTAGTTAAAAAATAATTAACTACCTTAGTGGGATTGTTTTATTTAATCAAAAATACATAACTTAAATATGCACTATTGTGTTAAATTAAATGTTTACTAATCCATAACATAATATGAAGCTTTATCTCAATCGCCACATCGCCGTCACCGACGACATCAGGGCCCTGCTGGACAACGGCGAAACTGCAGCCCTCATCCTCCTGGACCTCCCAGCCGCCTTTGACACAGTTTGCCACCGCACCCTACGCACCCGCCTCCACAACGCAGAGATCCGAAACAAGGCTCTGGAATAGACCATTTCGTTCCTCTCTGACAGAACCCAGACTGTCTGCCTCCAGCCTTCTTGATCCAAAGCCTCCAAGATCATCTGCGGCGTACCACAAGGATCCTCCCTCAGCCCGACACTGTTCAATGTCTACATGGCACCTCTCGCCCACGTAGCCCAACTGCACAACCTCAACATCATCGCCAAAGGCACCTAGCTGATCGTCTCCCTCACCAAGGACCCCGTCACTGCCAAAACCAACCTCCACGAAGGAATGAAGGCTGTCGCCGAATGGATGAAGAACAGCCGACTGAAGCTGAACTCTGACAAGATGGAGGTCCTCATCCTTGGCTCCACCCCCTCGGCCTGGGACGACTCCTGGTGGCCGACCTCTTTGGGAGCAGCACCGACACCCACCGCCCACTCACGCAACCTGGGGTTCACCCTCGACTCCACACTCTCCATGACCAAGCAAGTCAACGCCGTCTCATTGTGTTTCACCACACTCCATATGCTCTGCAAGATCTACAGATGGATCCCCATCGAAACAAGAAGACCGGTTACCCAAGCCCTCGTCAGCAGCAGACTGGACTACGGAAACGCCCTCTACACTGGAACCTCAGCTAAACTTCTGAAACGACTACAACACATACAAAACGCCTCTGCACACCTAACCTTGCCACAGCCACATCACACCCCACCTAAGAAACCTGCACTGGCTCCCCGTCAACAAGAGGATCACCGTCAAGCTCCTCACCCATGCACACAAGGCACTCCACAACACCGGAGCGGCATAGCTCAACAGACGACTCACCTTCTGCACCCTGAACCGCCAACTCCACTCTGCCGACCCTGCACTCGCAACCGTCCCCCGCATCCGAAGAGCGACCACCGGCGGCAGATCGTTCTCTCTCCTCGCCACCAAGAGCTGGAACACCCTCCCCATCCACCTGCGGCAGACCCAGGACCTACTTACCTTCAGGAGGCTACTCAAGACCTGGCTGTTCGAGCAGTAGCAGTACCCTACCCCTTCCCCCCACAGCGCCACGAGACCCTCCCAGGTTGGCTTTAGGGAAGGCATCGGGACTGTAGATCAGTGCCTTAACTTGCATATCCTTCTAGAAAAATATACTAAAGCCAAAGGTGGTAGGATGTTTTTAACTTTTGGAGATCTTACATTTGCCTTTGACTGTGTTACCCACAGTAAGTTGTGGCAAATTTAAGAGCGTTTGGGAGTGGCGGATAATATTATTCAATTTCTCAGGAATTTATATAACGGTGCAAGGGCCTCGATTAGATATGGAAAAAATGGTGAATGCACCAGGATGTTTAGCATTGCTAGGGGTGTACGGCAAGGATGAGTCCTGGCCCCATTTTTATTTACTATCTATATTAATGATTTAGAAAAAACTTTGCTGCAGGAATGTCAGGACATTCCACTGGCATCCAATCGTTCAATACCAGCATTAATTTATGCTGATGATGCAGTATTGATGGCCAGGACTCCACTTGCAATGCAAAAAATGATTACATCATGTTCTACTTTTATGACCAACTTGGATATGAGAGTCAATTCCACAAAAACTTTTTGTATGAACTGTGGTTCGTGTACACTTAAATTAAAGAAAACAATGTATATTGACTCCAAACCGTTAGATTTTACTCAAACTTTTCCCTATTTGGGTATTTTGTTTGATTGTTCTGGTTGATGGTGCAACGCAGTAAAATCCAGGCAGCTGTTTTTAAAATCTATCATGGCGCTTAAATCGTTTAGTAAGAGAATGGGAAAGAAACCTATTAAAGAACTTTTATGTATTTATAAAGCAAGTTGTGTTGCAATTGCTACATACGGGGCGGGAATTTGGGGGAATACAAATGTGACTATCCTTCAGGTAATAGAAAATAATTTTCTAAGATATTTGCTTTCAGTACCGGACAGTGTGTCCACCCTTAATTGTCCTACTGAACTCGGACTGCCGTACTTGGAAGATATTGTTACGGTGCAGCTGGTTCTTCTGTGGCACATGGTTTGGACCACAGAAGAATGTTCTCTTAATTGTCTCATTCTGGGGGACGCTATAAATCTTGATTGTGCCCATAAGATGAGATGGTTACAGTATATTAAGACATTCCTTGGGAATATTGGTCTCTCGAAGTATTATGAAGATCCCTCAATGATGAGTCTGATCTCAAGGAAAGAGCTGAAAAAATTATGTATAACTTACCTGGACGAATATAGGGAAAATGTGAAGCTCAATAAAATATCTGTGATTTCACATCAATTGATATTGACTTGAAATGTCGCCCAACCATACATTAATCTACAAATGAGAGACTTTGAAAGGTTTTTGTTAATCCGTCTTAGATTTGGTATTTTATTCAGGTTGCTAAGTTTCCCCATTGTGAACGATTGGTCTAGGTTAATCATTAAGTGTCCCTGTGACGATTTGTCTGATCAATCTGACATTCACATTTTATTTTTTTGTAAGTTTTATACTATTCCCAGGAAAAGGTGGATACTGCCCATTTTAAAGTAATCGAAATTTTGGAAAATGTCGACCTGCTTTTTTAGCAATCCAGAGGTTAGATAACATTTTTACTGTCGCATCCCTCTCGGCTTTTCTTAAAAATGTTTTTATTTCATGGAAATCAATAACTATTTAAAGCGTAATTAGTTAGTTATTTGTATGAAATTTGCATGAAGCTGGATAGCTTGATTTTTATTCTGTATTGTATATTTACTTTATGTTTAACCCCTTCGATGCTGATGATGAGCTCAGCTCGTCATCAGCCACAGGTGGCGTGTGCTAATGACGAGCTGAGCTCATCATGTAACATTGCTTTTTGAATGGTGCAGCACAGCACAAAAATCACCGCAGCAGCGATGCGGTTAATAGATGATGTGATTTTATTGTACTTTTATGGTTATTGTGCATTATAACCGAATAAACTTATCTGACTGACTGACTGAGTAGTGCGCTTTATAAATGCCCTGATTGATTGATTGAATGGTGACCGCTTGGGTCCATATGGTGCATCCTATCTTCGTAGCCATGTCACACTGCATGGCCTATCATCGAATCCCAGGAGTGCAACCCCTTTAAGTAGACAGGCCGTCATTGGTGCTTCTGAGGGATGCTTTTGGAAGGTCTTTACTCATGTGCCATACTATTTTAATTCCCACGGAACAGGAAAAAGCACCTGCCAAGCAGGGCGTTCTTATTGTTTCATCCGCCCGGGTCCCCGTGAACTCCTGGGAGCCTCTGGCCGCGCTGCAGCGTTGATCTCGGTTCCCGTTATTTAGTTCTCCCACAAACTGCTTTGTTTTCTTGCGCTTTTGGAAATAAAAGCTGGCAGGCCTTCTCCCGGCCACGCTGCCTGCCTTTAGCGCCTTACTCCCCCACCGAGGTTGCACACCTCTGCCACGGCCCTCTCTAGCACCGCGTGTGGGGGACGGGGTGACCCAGGGGCTGTGCCAGGTAGCCGTGGTCTTGTGAGAAACAGCAGAGCTGAAGGAGGCCCGTAGGAGGGCAGGATGCAGACAGTCTGAACTAATAACTTGATGGTCATGAGCGCTTGCTGCTTCGTAGAACTGTAAATTACATGAGTTACTGTTACCCAGCTCAATAATTCTCATTACATCTGCATAAAAAATGACAAGCATTTGCAGTGCAATAGGTCTCGCATTTATGCAAGTTTAAGCTATTGGCATTGTAAATGACAATGCCTTTTATTTATGTTTTAGAAAACGAAAACAAAAATAAAAGGCATTGTTATTTGCAATATCAATAGCTCAAACATGCATAAATGCGAGACCTGATGCATCGCAAATGCTTGTATACAGGGAGCATTCGCTCTGTGGCACTGATTAGCAGTGGCATGGTGCCCAGAACATCTACATCCAGTTAACATACAAGACAGGAAGAGTAAAAGGGGAAGGGAGACCCGCACCAATGATGCCAGGTCTAACAGTGGCCATGTTTGGTATAACAAAAATATAGTTAACGAAGAGCAATTGAGATTTTCAAATGTGTGATTCAGGTATATAACTCATTCTTGTGTACAAACTACGCAAATCAGTTGGTCTATGACTTTTCTTCAGATAATCTTAATTCAGAGCAAAGTTAGGGCTTGTATTGAGCGTTAAACAAAATATTTTGAAGAAAGTATAATTCCATTATGACATAAATTGCTTGGATTTCATTAATGCACACGGTAGTCAAATATTATGGGAATCATTTTTATGTTTATAATTATGCATGCTTTATTTGTGTGAAGTATTTAGCACTACAGATAATAGAAATTTCAATATATGTTTTACTGTGACAGGAGGAAGAGACACGATCACATTAATGGATCCTACACTTCCGGTAATGCAGAGGCCAAAGTCACCACTGCTAGCAATAATTGACAAAAATCCTCAGCAGAAAATGCAGAGCCATGAAGGTAAGTAAGATAGTTTTCTAAGTATGCCTGCAGTCATGCCATTCTTGTTGGGCCAGTTACAGATACCTTTTATACGAGGAAACAATTGTATGTAGTTTTGATGAAGTAATAGTATATGTAGCAAGACACTACAGCAACAGTGCTCTCTGAATATGGTGTCCTCAGCCCACATTTCCATAAGCTGTTGAATGCAGTCACTGTTCTCCATTAAATCAAAACTGAATCTGAGGTAAAGGGACAAGACTGTCCGTCTTGAAAACATTTGTTTCAATAGAAAACAGTCCATCTCGTGTATGCATCAGATATCTGTTGTCCCACTAGTGGAGGAGGTAGTGTTAGTGTCATGCCTGGTTATATAATGCACTATTCAAATATTTTTAGGCATGTTGGTTTATATGTTTTTTTATAGGCCAATCATTCCTCATAACCTCAGTCCACCGGAGTACCATGATACTTCATACAATTCCTTGTATGTATTCCATCATGAGATATGTATTTGCTCTGCTGTTTTATGTCATGACCACATGTCATCTTGTAATTATTTTGAAGTGCTAATTACAGACAAAACATCACCATAATAATGAGCGAGGCCTTTTCCTTAAAAAAGACTGTATTAAGTGTTCTCCTGGCCCAGTGACCGCTTTAGCTGTTCGTAAGAACTTCTGGAAATAGCACTACAATAAATGAAGGGGTTTGGGGTCACTCGCCTACTTTGTTGTAGAGTGGGGCAATGGGTTTGCCCCGTTATTCCATTGAGAAATTTCAGGGGCTAGCAGTGTGAGTGATGGCAATTTGCATGTTCACATCTGACTCCTCATCTGAGTAGTAACAGGCAGAGTCTCCTGCTCAGCTGTTGTAAGAAATCAATAAGCTTAATCATTACCTGGAGTGCTGTTCAATAAAAAAGGAACAGAATGCTGTAGGATTTTTAGGGGAGTCCCTCACCTAAGATGGCTGCTGCATCATTATATGACATAATTACCATAGCAAATGAGCCGATTGCCTTAATCAACACATTGCTCACAAAGGAGTTCACTAAAAAATGTAGCTTCACTTAACTTCTTAATCATTTTATCACTGAGATCAATTTCCCACCTAGGCACTTATACAAAAGACCCAGCAGGGAACGCTTTTCATTTAAGAAGGCTGCTGTTTCATGACCTAAGAAAATGCTTTAACATTTTTCAGAGTTGAACTTCAAGAAGTAAGGCTCATTTCTGATCTAAGATGCAGAGAAATCACTTTACTTTATCCATTGGAGTATTACAGTGGCTACATACCAAAATGAGATCCTACTTCTAAATTCTTTGTTTTACACAAATCCGTTGGTAGTCATGCTTTCGGCTATCTGATTTATCTTACAGCCTGCTCATGCTTTAAGCAGCCTGCTCATGTTTGACACTCCATTACCCAGAATTCCCTGCTTGCTGCTTCATCTCCACCCCTGCAGGCCAAGGGTGGGTGGAGGAATTCAGCTCACCTGTGGCTGGCTGCTGCTAGCCTTCTCACAACTGTTGCATGTAATTACTGTGAGCTGTTTTAAGCTCCAGCTGCCTTCAGTCCAGGCTTGGTCATTGTAGCTGTTTTCCAGTGAGACCAGTCGGTGTTCCTGAGATTTTGCTATTCCTTGATTTCTGAGCTATAGTTAATCCTTGTTCCATGATTCGTGACCTATAGCTATTCCTTGTACCTGAATTAGCATTGCCTGCAGTGCAACCTTGTTTCCTGAGCTGTAGGTAGTCTTTGTTCCTGTTCCTGGGGTTCAGCTATTTCTATTTCCCGATTTGCACTGCTTGCAATGCTCTCTTGGCTCCTTATTTCCTGAGCTGTAGCTATTTGCCTGTTTCCTTGAATTGGCATTGCCTAGCGGGCCACGAGGTTGTGGGAACAAAGCTCCTGGTGTTAGGCTCAGGGCAAAGGGGAATCAGATTTAGCACACAAGGTGGAGCCACACTGGGGCAGCCGGGTGCAGGGTGCTGTTTTGGCGATGGGTGCCCTGTTGTTTTCAATAGGAGTTGCCAGTTTTGGATTTTGGCTGCAGGCTCGGTCCAAGAAGACTTCCACAAGGAACCAACAGATGGACAGGTAAGTTGGAGAGCTCGGGACGTAGGTGCACCCTGGCTTCTTTTCTCCAAGGCACAGGGCAGATGGGTGCATGGGTGTCTTTTGAGGTTGGATTTCACCTTAGGGGCCACTCACGTTGGGAGGGGGTCTGTGTGCAGAGGCTGCAGGAGACATCGGGGAGTCCTGGAGGGGTTAACCCTTGTTGGTCTCTGGAACACTGGAGGACCTCGCTGGGACTGGTGGGCTACCCGGCTTTGGACTGTAGGCATCGGGTGCAGTGGTGGTTCCAGGTGTTGAGTTTCTTTGTCCTCAGCAGGCTCAAAGTCTGTCTTGGGAGTTTCTTAGGAACAGCGAGATCCAGACTTTGTTGAAGGAAGTCAGTCCTCCCAGGGTTCTGGAGGTGGCTGGCCACAGGACAAGGTGACTTTTGGCACAGGATCTCTGGAAACTGCAGACGGGCCTGTAGGGCTGGGGCCAAGTCAATTCTTCTCAGCAGTCTCCTCTCCTGGGCATCTTCTCTTGTCCTTCTTCGTAGCTGGCGGGAATCTGCCTTCCTGGTTCAGGGCTTCCCCCTAAATACCGTATTTAGGGGGCGTTTTAGGGTTCTTGAGGTCAGTAGCCAATGGGCGACTGACCTTAGGGTGACTACACCCTTGGTGTGCTCCCCCCATGTGGGGAATTGGGCATAATCCCTAATCCTGATTGGAGAGTGCCTGTCATCAGCAAGATGGCGGGCACTGAAGAGTGGGCTTCGCTTCGCCTCCCCAACCTGAGGGGTGGGGTTGGCAGAGGTGGGCACACCTTCTGGGCTGCTCTAATTTTTCCTCCCTGTGTTCCAGCAGAAAAGAAGGGGAAACAGGAAGGGGTCCTGCTCTTGATAGCGGGAGAGGCTGGGTGTCGTGTTATAAAGGCGGCAAGGCCTTTGAAGCTCCCCTGCCACAGATGGCTCTTCCTGTCCTGGGGGAGGTGTGACTCCCTCCGCCCAGGTAAAGGTTTTGGTTCTGGGCTCAGGGAGCAATGGCACCCACCCCAAGGGTCCAGAAACGTATATTGTGGTGGCAGTCTGGTGTTTAACAGTCAGGTAACCCACCAGAGGCTGGTCGTTTTTCAGGGAGCATCTCTAAGATGCCCTCTGAGTGCATTGAATAATAAATCCACATTGGCATAAGTGTGGGTTTATTATGCTGGGAGGTTTGCTACCAAACTTCCCAGAATTCAGTAAAACCATTATGGGGCTGTGGAGTTCGTAATGCTCTTTTATGGCTTTACTTCACTTACAATGTCTAAGAATGGACTTAGACGCTGTAGGGGTACAGTGCTAATACAACTGTACCCTCACCATTGGTATAGTGCACCCGGCTGGAGGAGTGACTTGCCTATACCATATCAAAACCAAAGGGAATGATGGACGGAGTGTTGAACATTGCAAGCACTCACCCCCAGTCTACTGATCTGGTTTTAATCCATCATCATTCTTTAGTTTACTCCACCACCCCAGTTCAGACATGGCTATATGCAAATCAGTCTGATCCTGTTCCTCATGGGAACACTCCAGCCCGAACTACCAAGCCACGTCTTCCCTGGACCAGAAACAAGCATCCTGGGACTGGTTTCGGGCTCACAGCACTCATCAGCCAGGCTACCTTTAATCCGGTGGCAAAGTGAGCAAGGGACCCACGTCTGGTCATACCCTGCCAATTTAGGGCGAACAAAGCTAAACCAAAGGGGATTATGGACGGAGTGTTGAACATTGCAAGCACTCTTCCCCCAGTCAACTGATCTGGGTTTAATCCATAATCATTCTTTTGCTGAATCCGCCAGCCCAGTTAAGACATGGCTATATGCAAATTAGTCTGGCCCTGTGCCTCATGGGAACAGTCCAGCCCGTACTGACAAGCCATATCTTCCCTGGACAGGAAACAAGCATCCTGGGACTGGTTTCGGGCTCACAGCTTTAGGCAGTGGGTTGCAGGCATGGCACACTGTACCATGTCGACTCTTCATTTTTCTCTGCACCAAAACACGCAGCCCACAATGGCAGTGTGTGTATATGTTACGGTAAAGGACCTCTAAGAGAGGCACAATATGTTCTGCCGCCCTTAGAGGCCTTCCCTGGTCACAGTGCCATTGGTACCTATGGTACCTTTTACAAGGGACTTTCATGTGGCCAGAGAACTACCAATTGGTGGTACAAAGGTACAGTTTTGGGAAGGAACACAGGCCCTGGGAACCTGATTGGCAGGGACCCAGGACAAATCAAGTCAAAGTGCATCAGGCAGCATCAGGCATCTGGTAAAAAGTGGGGGGGGTGTCTGCAACAGAAACCCAGCTTCCTACACATGGGGAAGGCTTTATTAAACGTAATAGTCTATTATCTTTGCTATGGAGCTACCTTGCAATATCATTCAAAGTAAGTGGGACGTCCTCTTGCAATGCCTTTTATTTTTCTACAGGGAGCTGCGAACCACCACTAGTGACGCTCATTGTGCTCCTGGCAAACTCTTTTGATGCAAATGGAACCCTTGGTTCAACTTGAGATAGTAGAACTTCTGCAGGACCTGTTTGGAGCTGTATCTGACCCGCTCTCCATTCGTGGTCAGCTTGATCTTTCATATTTGGCCCGGTTTAGTGCGACCTCAAGTAACCTTTTAGCGCTATTGACTTCTGAGCACTGTTTTCACATTTAATATACATAAATTCATATCTCATCTTCTACTGATTGGATTGCTGTCATTGTGGTCTTGTTTTAATCAGAGAAACACTATCTATTGTTCTCAACTGGTGTTACTGTAATTTAAGTGTTGCACGAATACTTTACACATTGCCTCTTAAGTCAAGCTTGACTGCTCTGTGCCAAGCTACCAAAGGTGAGCACAGGTTAATTTAGGGTGTGTATCTGGCTAACCCTGACTAGAGTGGTGGTCCCTACTTGGACATGGTACATACCTATGCCAACTAGAGACCCCATTTCTATCACACGCCTTCCCACCTTATTTTCAGTGTGTGAGTCATAACAGTTATCTTGTGTATATTGCACAGTCTGTTGGCAGTACTTTAAGTGGGATATAAAAAGTGGGCAGGGGCTCTGACAGGGTTTTGGCCTACGAAACGTACCTAGAAACCACCACAAGAGGCATGCACCATGCAACAGTGTGATAGGACGCAAATGAAAAACAGTCTTGTGCTTTCATAGTTTTTCTTAATAAAGAATAGCTGAAGTGACTAGGCAATACAATATGTATTAAACATTTATAATAAACATTTATACGGAGGCATAAGCAATAAAACAAGTCACAAGATAAATTTAAAAGTAAGATGTGAAAGTTTAGTGTTTTAGTTGGAAGTAAATAGAAACTTTGGCCCTGGGCACCAGTAGCAAACTAGAGTATCCACCATGCCATTTTGGAAAAGTCTCAATAAGGGAACTTCTGGTTAAGTTGCTGCTTCATTGTATTACAGGGAGGCAGATACAGTAGGTTTTCTCCGGCTGGCGAAAGGCAGAAATAGAAGAGCCTGGTTCAGTTTATTTTAAGATCTGATTGCAGACAACTTTAGTTGTCTCAATGGCTTTGTAGCATCAGTTCTTGCAATAGGAAGTAGAGAGAGAGAGAGTGGGCATTTAGTCAGCACCCTGTGTTTTTTATAGTTTGTCATTGGTGGAGGGGATATCCATCAAGGCCATGGCATTCCGTGGATTTCCCAGTTTGTAGCTATTACGTTTAGATAATAGTGCTCATAGAGTAATTTTGTAAGATTAGACCCAGTTTGTGCGCTAGATGTATTTACCTTTATGGCATTTTAATTCCTGTGTAATAATTTTTTGTCTTTAATATTTGGGTGCCTTATACTGTAATACGGACAGAGTGCTATTCACCAATCACCCCTGGATGCCCATTTGTTTGACTTTGCTCTCAAGGTGACATGTTGAATTCACAGGGTTTTTTGTTCACAAAGTAAAACTGTGCAAGTACTTAAGCGTTCTTTAAGATGGAACACAAATACAGGCTCTTTGTTAAAAGTATCTACTATGCAATATTAAGGCGTGTGTGCTTTTTATGTTCACCACTTACAATGCTAATTTCAGCTTCTGAGTCCTTTTCATAAAACTCTTATTTGAATATTCTGGTTTGTCCTGTTAATGCAGTCTGATCACAAATGGGCCCTACTCACAGCTTCCAAATTGTTGTAGCCTAAGTTGTTGTTCCATTGTGGGATTTTCTTTCTAGGGCCGCTGGGGGCAGCACACAGAAAAGTGCCTACCTCTTTCTAAACAATGCCCCAAGCAAAACATCAGTCCTTTTGTCTTTGCCAGTTCTTGTTTGACTTTGCCAGGTCTTAGCCTTGGCATGCCCTGGCCTACCAAGACCCTCCTTACGAGTTGAATAGAAAGTGGGCCAGATTTTCCCCACCCCAGAGTTAATAATACCGGTCACACCAGGGTGGGGATTTTCCAGCCCATTATGAGTTGGGCCCTGAGGGCCCTCTAAGAAATTAGGAACTACCAGGGCAATCCATAATAGTGGAGTTGAAGGACTGGGTTCTTTTGGACCCAGCGGTGCCAGGGCACAACACCTGAAACCTTCGTGGGTAACCTGCTCCGGCGTACAAGTCACAGAGACACGGGACACTTCCTTCGGCGTCAAAGAGTCAAGGTTTATTTACTGCAGGGAACACAGAAGTCACGACAAGTACACCACGTGCAACTTGGGGAGACTGCTTCAAATTGGTTTTGTGGATCGCTCCTTTTATACAGTTTTTACCCATAGGCTAACATTGAACACAAAGGTTTACAACTCAGTTCCCACATCTAGCTCCCAGAGGGGTCGCTTTGGTCGCTTTGAAACATACAAGGTCCGGAACATAAGTGCGGAAACATTTGGCGGTTCCCAACTGTAAAAACCCATCTTCCCACCATTAGCAAATTCCAATCAGCAGTAAAGTAGATCGAAACAGGAACGAAGACAGGTGCAGAGGAAGACGGAGACAGTGGGGAGATCGGAAAGGGTGTAAAAGGGGAGGTGTCGGGAAGCACGAGATACAAGCATCAAAGGGACGTGCCTAATGAGATGCACGGCTGAGACAATAAGTCCGTGCGGCAAGATGAGCCTCGAGCGGCGCCATCTGCCTTACAGTAGCAACCCCCTCGTCATAAAGACACTTTCAAAGGACATGTGTCTTCCGCAAATATCTTGGGAGTCCCAGGGTCGCGAAGCGGACAGCGTCCGTTCGCTGACTACTTGAGGGCAAGAGACAAAATGGATGCCGTATCTAAGATGGAACCCGTGGGTACAGATGAGAAGCCCACGTAACAAACGAACGGTTTAAGTTAGCACAGCGAAACTGCGCACACTTACTAAACTCGTCATTTGCGGTTCATAGATACTAGACTCAACCATATTCGTGCGAGTCGAAAACACCACTTACATTGTCACGGAACCTCAGACGCTCCTTTTGCCCTCATGTAGGCAAGCACTAGTCGGAATCATATTCGATATTCATCAGACCATCAAGATGTCGTTGTAGCATAGCTCTGTCCGACCGAGTCCCCTTGGTAACAGGTGGTTGTCTCATACACGTTGTAGCACAGAGGCCACATAAGGCAGGACCACACTGCACACAAAGGCAACACGTGAACAGGAACACTACCACAACCCCGATGATCATCAGAATCTTCCAACCCCAAGTCGACATCAGGCCCCAAAACCAACCGAGTAACGTCCAATCCCCTACATCCACGTGTATGGATTCGGAGATCTTATGCAACTTCGAGATGGCTTGATAGACAGTAGGAGCATTATCAGGTATGAAAATGCAACAGCTCGAATGGATCACTTTACATACCCCACCGCGATCTGCCAAAACGACATCTAAAACCATACGGTTTTGCAACGTCATAAGTCTCTCCGCCTGAAGTTCTGTGGTGATATTACCAAGGGCACTGGCAGTAATGTTAGCTGTCGATTCTACCACTCGAGTCAAATGTCTCAGGTTCCTACTATTAACCATAGGTCCCCAAAACGGGAGGAAACCCTTGAAAAAGTCTCCTGCCTCTTGACCGGCAGTATCCTCTTCGCTAATTACGCCTCGTACAACTCTAGTCTTATGGTAATCGGCATCTACAGTGAACGTCGGAGGCAACAGATTTGCAACAAAACATGAGCCCATGAAGTCTGAGGGCAACCATGTATATGCACGATCATGACAGATGAAGTACGTACCCTTGGCAGCCAGAAGCACAGGGGTCGGGGACATTGACAGAAGGTAACTTTCAGTGCAAGCACTTACTCCAAGTGAGGCTTGCGAACCACGACCCACAAGACAAAAATTACCAGTGTGGGGTACGACCCATATTGGAGACGAGCTTTTAAGCTGCTTTTCATTAGCGAACATACTATATTCCCCTCTACTTAGGACCCTATAGGCCTGTACCTCTTCTTTAGGGATGAGAAAAGCATCATGGATCTCATCTTCCAAATCCTGTATGGCCATCGATAGCACCCATTGATACGAGGTAGGACCAGGTTTGGGGGAACGTTCTGGAGAGGGGTGGAAACCTAGTGCGCTTCGAAGCATTGTTTGGTATGCTCGAGCTGACCCTTGGGAACTATACGGCAGTACCAGATATGGAATTCCCTTACCCGTAGTATGTGGCATCAACCCACACACCCAACAATTAGTAGTGTTAACCACTAACTGATGCTGATGGAGGAGCTGGATAAAGGAATTGTTGCGGAATTCCACACGTCTAGCTTGTTCGTGTTCCGGTAAAATGTGAAAGGAATGAGGAGAAACAGTAGAAGTAATAGAAGTAAGGTTAGGGTAAGGAGTAGAAGTAGGGGTAGGAAGTAAAAAGTAAGACATAGCATAATACACCCCACCCGCCAAGAATGCAGAAGCAGTTAAAAACAGTACAAACAATTGGAATACAACACATTTAGTACGACTGAGTTTCTGCAGTTCGACTCTGTACGCCTGAGCTCCTTCCAAATCGTTCAGCTTCGAAAATGCCATTTCCCTACGACCGTCCGCAACGTTTCTTGACGCACTTCGTTCTGTGCAGCAATAGTCAATTCCCAGGAGTTCCTAGGAACCGACGGCCTTTAACCTAGCGTCAAGACCTACTGTCCAGAAGGAAGTACGCGCGCGGCCCTACGGCCCTCAATACACAATATGTATTTTATTTAGCACAAAAGTTCAGCTGAGGAAGGAAAAAGATGCAAGGAAAAAAATCTTAATACATGTACAAAACAATTTTCAATGATACGAATTGTTCAAAGTTGATCAGGGGAAACGAGGATATTTGCAGGTATCAGTTTCAGCAAAACAAGAAAAAAATTTATTTGTCCTTAGTATGAGAACGCAAAGAATATCGATGTTTTCCGGGACGTGTCTGCTCGTCGAACAAAGGATCCGTTGAAGAGACAGCGTCCTGTTGATCAATTGGTTGATTTGATCTTGAGTCTTTTGCTGACAATGTTCCAACAGTGGCTTTCTGCTGCGCTGAGTGTTCACCAACCAGCTGTGCGTCGCTAAAAGGTACAAACGCCGGCAATGTCTCTGCTTCTGTTGACGCAATGCCTTTCCTCACCCACGGGTCTGCCGGCAAAGGAATAGGGACTCGTTTACAATGGGTAGCATGTACCCAATTCTTCCGCCCCTCGAGACGAACGGCAGTCCTCGTGGCCAGGAGCACCTGGTAAGGTCCAACAAAACGGGGGTCCAGATTCTTCTTGCGTGAGAAGTTACGGGTGACTACCCAATCACCCGGCTGGAGCTGGTGGCCTGGACCCTCCGTCTGCGTCGGCAAGGCGTCGTAAACCTGTTGATGAATCAATCTCAGTTTAGCAGTCAAGTCATGTAAGTAGTCAATCAACATCGGATACTCAAGATCAACGAATATTCCTGGCCTAGGAACCCCCCACACATTCGCAGGACGGCCGAACACTATTTCATAGGGACTAAGCCCTAGTCGGGAGTGTACAGTCGCCCTAGTTGACAGTAATGCTAGAGGCAAAGCGTCAGGCCACGAAAGTCCAGTCGTAGCCTGAATCTTTGCTAGTTTTAGTTTAAGGGTACCATTGTAACCTTCAACCAATCCAGCCGACTGAGGATGATTGGCACTGTGGAATTTTTGATTAATTCCAAGGCCCTTACACACACTCTTCATCACACTTCCAACAAACTCACTTCCGTTATCTGACCACACGACTCTAGGCATTCCATACCGAGGAAAGTATTCCTTCAGTAGGATTTTCGCAGTAGACAAAGCAGTATTATCTTTGAGGGGATAGGCCTCGATCCATCGGGAGAATGCGCAAACCACAACCAAAACGTATTTCAGGTTATTGCATCGCTCCATATGGATGAAGTCCAATTGGATCACCTCAAAGGGATACGAAGGAGGAGCAAAACTGCCAGGGGGAGTTGGGGTTCCTTTGCCAGGATTGTACATTATACACACCATACAATTCTTCACCAAGCGTTCAGCACACTTCGTAATGCCATCATTCTTCCACACAGCAGCCAACAACTTGCAAATACCTTTCGCGCTAATATGTGCTAACCCGTGTGCCATTGTCACAACGGCCAGTACATACGCATCAGGCAACATCCATCTTTTCTGATCTGACAAATCGATCCAGCAACCATTCGCATCCAACCTTCCCGTACTTTCTTTCCATTTCAGCTTTTCAGTGTCAGTGGCCTCATTCTGTATTGCTTTCACACTCTCTATAGTATCCTCACACATACTTGATTCTGTAGGCCACCTAACCGAACTCGTCACATACATTCGAGTGCTAAGGTTCCGGGCAGTCTCCTTAGCAATCTCGTCTGCGAACGCATTACCACGACCAACATCATCCGTCACTTTACGATGCGCACTACACTTAACAATTGCAACTTGAGCAGGCAAAGTCAATGCATCCAAAAGATCGTTCACGAGCTGGCCATGCTGTATTTTCGTGCCATGCGACGTGAAGAAACCACGCTCTCGCCACAACCGTCCAAAGCTATGCGCTACACCGAAAGCATACTGGCTATCGGTGTACACATTCACACGTTTACCTTTTGCTAATATACATGCTCTAGTAAGAGCAATCAGCTCTGCAGCTTGGGCAGAATTCTGATTCAATCTCGCAGTCTCAACAACAGTATTCAACGTCACAACAGCATAAGCAGTAGTCACATCACCATTCGGCAATTTAAAACATGACCCATCCACATACAGGGTGCCGTCAGGGTCTTCCAATGGGGTGTTTTTAAGGTCCACTCGACCTTTTGTTTCCTCCTCTGTACGCAAGTAGCAGTCATGTTCTGCTACTTCATCTGACTCTGCACTAATCGGTAACAAGGTTGCCGGATTTAGGACATTACAACGTTTTATCTGAATGTGGCTTGCCAAGAGCGTCAATTCGTACCCAGATAACCTCGCACTCGTCAAGTGCTGAGTTTTCGTTCGATTCAAAAGAGTATCGACTGCATGCGGAACCATCACCGTAAGCATATTATCCATGACCAATCCTGCTGATTGTCGGATGGAGACCGCAGCTGCCGCAGTTGCTCTCAAACAACTCGGCAATGCTCTAGCTACTGGGTCTAAGGTCGAGGAAAAATATGCACATGGACGTTGCTTACCACCAAAAGGTTGCGTTAAGACACTCAACGCACAACCTTCCCTCTCGTGAACATATAACGTGAACGGCTTGCTGTAATCAGGGGTACCTAACACAGGAGCCGAGCACAATGAATCACGTAATTCAGAAAAACTTTTCTGACATTCTTCTGTCCATGGTAAAGGAGTCGAAACATCCTTGCACGTAAGAGCCACCAATGGTTTCGCTAGCAATGAAAAATTAGGAATCCACTGCCTGCAGTACGACGTGATACCTAGAAAAGCACGCACATCTCTCTGGGTTTGTGGCACAGCCATTCGCGCAATCGCTGCAATTCTCTCTGGGGTCAATCTCCTTCCCTCCTTTGACAATAAGTGACCTAGATAGGTTACTTCTTGACAACAATATTGGAGTTTAGAAGGTGACACCTTGTGATTTAACTCACAGAGATGTTGCAGCAACGATATCGTAGCAATTTTGCAAATGTCCTGAGTATCAGCAGCCACCAATAAGTCGTCGACGTATTGGATTAAAGCCGCACCAACTGGCAACCTAAACGCATCTAGTTGACCCTTCAAAGCTTGACTGTAAATCGATGGACTTTCACAGTAGCCTTGAGGAGCGCGTTTGAACCGGAAGCTACGTCCACCAAGAGAGAAACCGAAAAGGTCCCTGCTCTCTTCGGCAATCGGGATGCTGAAAAACGCATTTTTCAAATCAATCACCGAAAACCACGAAGCAGTAGCTGGAATCAGAGTCAGTAGCGCCGTGATGTCAGGCACAACAGGGAATTGAGGAACCACAATTTTATTTACCTCCCGTAAATCGATAACAAAACGATAAACAGGCGGTTTGGTAGGATCAGTGCGTTTAAGAATGGGCAGTACAGGGCTGTTGCACACGTTTCCCCGTGTCTCCTCAATAACATCTTTCTCGATCAAATCATAGATGATCGCTAACAAAGCTCGTTCACCATCCAGGGAGATACGATATTGGGGAATACGTGGCAATCGCACATTATCTTTCAACTGAACAACATAAGGGGAGATATCAAGTAGGCCCACATCATTTGGACCCGTCGCCCACAAAGACGCAGGAAGAGAATCCAATTCCGGTGGAAGCTTATCGAGGGACAAATACATGGGAGAGACTACTTTCTCTCCGAACGTAAGCTTTACACCAGCAGGAGAACAATACAAAGTTGCATACAAACGTTTAAGCAAATCCAGACCCAAAAGATTTTCACCACAACCAGTGGTTAAAATCAACGGAGCATCGAGCTCACAAGGCCCAATTTTGAGGGGCAAAGGGCATGAAACTGGATTGCTAACGGGGGCGCCAGAGAATCCAACGGATGTATTTGTTAAGCCGGACAAAGGTGCGCCAGGGAGTTTCGAATGCATGATAGAACTTTTCGCTGCACCAGTGTCCAACAGAAAAGGCTCAACGACGCCCGATGTAGCAACTGCGACGTAAGGCCCTCTCTGATCAACCGGAACTGATACCACTCCCTCTCCTTGTCTTTGGCTGTCCTAGTAATTACTATCGTCAGTTCCCTGATCGACGTAATAATCGTCTACATTGTACTGCGCCGATCGTCCTTGTGATGATCCGCGTTGATCGAAACAGTTATTAGAATTTGATGAATTGTCAGAACGGTCGTTCTGAGCACCACGACCTCTACCACGTGATGCGTTCTGTGAACCACCACGGCCTCCTCTAGACGAATTACCACTATTACGGTCATTTAAAGCAGGACAATCAAATTTAATGTGTCCCTCCTGTCTACAATAAGCACATTGATTGTACCCTAACGAAGATCTTTGGAAAGAGGAATCATTACGCGACTGCGATCGATTCGATTGCGACTGTGATCTATTCTGTTGAGACGCATTCTGATTAGAACGCGGCGGATATGCTTGTTGCAACAACACTTTGGTTTTCAGCTCCTTTGTCTTTTTATCAGCGCGGTCAGTTTCCTCTTTTTCTCTATTTTCGTAATATTGTGCCGTAGCCAGAATCTGAGCTGAGGTAGAAACGGCCCACGCACTTTCTGAATTCTTCAATTTATTGCACAAATCGGGTAATAAGTTCGATACAAATTTATCCACAAACAGCCGTTGTCCACCCTCAGTACCCATATCCTGTCCACTATGATCAACGAATGTTTCCTCAAACCTCGTAAAGAAGTCTGAAACACTCTCATCTTTCTTCTGCTTACAGGCTGACAACTTGTCCCAATTTACCTTCATAGCTGGCATGAGCGTTTTCATTAACGTAATGATCCGCTGGGGAAGAAGTTCAATCAGCTGATCGGGTTTAGTAGCAGCCGCTTGTCCAGCGTCTGCCGCTGTAATAGCAGCCCAATCACCACCTAATTCATTTGTGTGATCTTGGTGACGAATCTTGGCCCATACCGGTTGCGGTACGACATTGCCAAACAACATGTCGATATCGGCAAGATTCATTACCGTAGCATCTACGAGCTGCGATAATTCCTTATAATACCCAGCAGGATTCTTGCGAGGATCGGGCAAAGTTTGTTTCACCTGAAGCACTTCCGATCGTTTCCATGGGAGGTGTATCCACACTCTCTGGAAATGTGCCGCTATTGGGTTATTAACATCGGTATTATCAGCGGGTACCCAAACCGGCGGAACTTCACGCATAGGATATTGGCCAGACTCAGCTTGTTGGCGTTCAAGATCCTCTACAAACAGTGCGTGAGGAATAGGAGCTAGACGAAAAGACAGCAACTGCTCGATAGCACGTCGGACATTAGTATCGACTATCAGTCCGGTTGCGAACTGAAGCCGTAGATTAGACAGGGCGGTCAGCACCTCGTCAGATGCAACGGCCGCTATCTGATCATGTAAAAGTTTACACATTTCGTCAAACACATATCTCTGAGTCGGTATGTTGAATTGACTAAATGTTTCAAGAACAACTCGGGGTGGATTTCTCTGTGGATTGTCCATCCAACCCATCGCCATATTGTAGAGCGCAGCGCGTTCTCTATTAGCAGGGAGCTGGCTACGTCTCTGAGGACCATCAGAACCAGCAGACCCAAAAACAGGTCCGAGCGACTGAAAGAAGTTTGTCGCAATGGGAGAATTACGATTACGGGTAGAGGGACAAGAATAAGACACAGGACTAACAAGAGAAGGAGTAGAAACAGTAGCAACAACAGGGGTTAACAACACAGGAGCAGTAGTGCGAGCAGGAGTATGTGGAAGCGGAGGAGCAGTAGGAATAGAAACAGGCACAGGAGCAGGAACAGTCGGAAGAGCGGGTGCAGGTTGAGGAATTGGTGGAGGAATAACAGGTGGAAGAACAGGTACGGCAGGGACCACAGGAACTGCGATACCCTGTACGTACGGAGGTGGCGACTTCATAAGATAGGACATTAAAGGATCCTCAACTGCCTCTTCCTTCTTATCCGACTCCGTAGGCAAAGCAGGATAGCATTTATCTATGGTCATACGTTGCAACCTCTCAAACACTTCCTTATCCTTATCCTCCTTATCACGCTGAAACTGCTCAGCTTTCTTCACAATAGTAGCAACATTATCTCGCTCACTACGTTTATTCTGTCTGATCTCTTTCTGTCGGGCTTCTTTGCGCCACAACCGAAAGGCATCAAACATGGCCGGCCTAGATTTGCGTTCGAACAACTTTATTTCCAAATTATCTAAGATCGACGCTTCGAAGCTACCGTGAGGTGGCCAACGAAGATCGCCGTCTTTCTTTGTATATTTTATCCAATAATCGTTAAAAGCAATCGGGCCTAGCCCATGTTTGCTATATAGGTCATAAGTAGGAGTTCCTACCGGAGGTATCGGACACGAGTCCTCCAGCAGGGAATCCGCACCACAAGGTCTAAAGCAACTGAACAAAGTACTGCGACCAGGCATCTTGCACGCTAGCCGAGTTTCACAAACTTCAAGGGTTACGGGATTTACCAAGTCCCAGCAAGAACAAAACCCTCGGTCTTTGGCGGCTGCAGTCGTCAAACAAATACAACAACAAAGTACGCTTAGCAAAGTGTCACCGACAAAAACACTCACACAGCGTGTACAACAACAACAAACACTAGTGTTTACAACAAAGACACTCGCTAAAGTGTCTACAACAAAAACACTCGATAAAGTGTTTACAACCAAGGATTCTGGGAGCGACCCACAAATACTTAACTCAAAGATCAATGGCGTCCTCAGGAAGGCCCGTCAATCGTCTCGCTATACCAAGGTCTACGCCAGGCGCCAAAACAGGTCTACAGTCAGGGCAGCAGTCCGTCGCAGCCGTTAGGAGGCGGGAATCTTCGCGGGAAAAGTCTTCGGGCCACTTATTTCGACAACAGGATCGATGAAGCGGGGTGCACCTTCCCTCGGAGATTTCACACGAAGTTCCTCACGATCGTCGGGCTTGGACCGGTACCACTGATGCAGCCCCACGTTGGGCGCCAACTGAAGGACTGGGTTCTTTTGGACCCAGCGGTGCCAGGGCACAACACCTGAAACCTTCGTGGGTAACCTGCTCCGGCGTACAAGTCACAGAGACACGGGACACTTCCTTCGGCGTCAAAGAGTCAAGGTTTATTTACTGCAGGGAACACAGAAGTCACGACAAGTACACCACGTGCAACTTGGGGAGACTGCTTCAAATTGGTTTTGTGGATCGCTCCTTTTATACAGTTTTTACCCATAGGCTAACATTGAACACAAAGGTTTACAACTCAGTTCCCACATCTAGCTCCCAGAGGGGTCGCTTTGGTCGCTTTGAAACATACAAGGTCCGGAACATAAGTGCGGAAACATTTGGCGGTTCCCAACTGTAAAAACCCATCTTCCCACCATTAGCAAATTCCAATCAGCAGTAAAGTAGATCGAAACAGGAACGAAGACAGGTGCAGAGGAAGACGGAGACAGTGGGGAGATCGGAAAGGGTGTAAAAGGGGAGGTGTCGGGAAGCACGAGATACAAGCATCAAAGGGACGTGCCTAATGAGATGCACGGCTGAGACAATAAGTCCGTGCGGCAAGATGAGCCTCGAGCGGCGCCATCTGCCTTACAGTAGCAACCCCCTCGTCATAAAGACACTTTCAAAGGACATGTGTCTTCCGCAAATATCTTGGGAGTCCCAGGGTCGCGAAGCGGACAGCGTCCGTTCGCTGACTACTTGAGGGCAAGAGACAAAATGGATGCCGTATCTAAGATGGAACCCGTGGGTACAGATGAGAAGCCCACGTAACAAACGAACGGTTTAAGTTAGCACAGCGAAACTGCGCACACTTACTAAACTCGTCATTTGCGGTTCATAGATACTAGACTCGACCATATTCGTGCGAGTCGAAAACACCACTTACATTGTCACGGAACCTCAGAGTACTATCCCTCATTTTCTCCATACTTTCTTACAGAAATTTTGTTCGTTTTCAGAAGCTGAAATCTGTGCGAAAGTAAAAAAAAAACAAGCATTTGCAATGCAACGGTTTTCCCTTTGGAAAAGTTAGAGCTATTGGCATTGTAAATGACAATTTTTTATTTATGTTTTCTTTTTGAAAACCGATAAATAAATGGCATTGTCATTTACAATGCCAATAGCTTAATCTCTCGCAAATGTCACACAGACCCACACCCACACAGAGCCCCCCACACACACAGGGCCCCCAACACACACACCCACAGAGCCCCCACACACACACCCACACAGAGCCCTCACACACACTGTGAGCCCCCACACACCCAGACAGAGCCCTCCACACACCCACACAGAGCCCCCCACACACCCACACAGAGCCCCCCACACACCCACACAGAGCCCCCACACACCCACACAGAGCTCTCCCACACACTGCGAGCCCCCCCTCACACACCCACACAGAGCCCCCCCACACACACACACACTGCGAGCGCATCTGGAGGCAAGCAAAGGCAGGTGAAACAAGCAGGGTAGGTGAGAGAGCCCCCCCAGAGAAAAATGGACAGATTAGGATTACAGAAATCAAGCAACATCAGACAAGGACAAGGCAGCCAATTGGAGACTTGGCAATGAGCCTGTGGCAAGCAGGGACAGAAGAGGGTCAAAGAAAGCAAAAACTGCCATGTTTGTGTTCTAGCTACCCCTAAAAGAGAAGAAAGCCAAGAAGGTTCTGATCATGGTCGGCTAAGATCAGAGGTTGGTGGGGACATTACTGTCCTTTTTGTTTAAGAGCTGCAGTCACTCACATGCCAGGCCACTGACCCTGCGCACACACAGAGCTAGCCCTGATTGTACATGTACAGACGAAGAAGCGCCATTTCCCGATTCATTTAGAAGCCTAAGTGGCCCTCTCTGTTAGTTGACACACAAGGGAGAGACCCTGTCTGTTCCTGTGTTAAACATAAATAGGTAGCCTAATTCATATATACACACTGAAGCACCACTCCGCTTCTGAGCACATCCAAAGGTGTCCTTCATGCTCCTCTACCCAGAAGGGGTGGGATGTGGCCTAGTGGCTAGAGCTGCAGCCTGCCGATTTCAGAACAGGAGGGTTTGCAAATGCCCCAGCCCCCAATTACCACACAAGCATATTTGGATATGGATTGTAAGTATGGAACACCCACAATTTTCAACACGTAAATTTGGGTAGGTCAAAAAAAATGTCCTTGAAGTAAGTGGCCAATACACATCAGAACTTGGTGTCTGGTGTGCAAAGCAAGTAATGCCCCAATGTAAACATCATATTGTTTGTTAGGCGAAAACTGCCTCACTTAAATTCCACTCTCAAGAATATCGGATTTTAAAACATGCAATAGTTATCACAATTCCACCTGGTCCACGCACAAATGAAGATCACAGTGCTGCAAGTCCAATAATTGCATGAGGCATACAATGTTGTATTCTGGCAACACATTTTATCTTTCTAATGCAGATGATATCCGTGTGTATGTATTTACACAGTAGTGTGTTACTGCAGCGATTTATGCACAACCTGCAGGGGATGGCTTTCTCCGACTTTCTTCCTAAGACTGATTTAAACAAGCAACGAGGGACGAGCCACGCAAAGACGGCAAACAAAGACGACAGGGGGGCAGGAAAGGCACGGACAGCGGGAGGGGGCGGGAAAGGCACGGACAGCGGGAGGGGGGGGCAGGAAAGGCACGGACAGAGGGAGGGGGGGATTTTAAAACATGCAATAATTATCACAATTCCACCTGGTCCACGCACAAATGAAGGTCGCAATGCTGCAAGTCCAATAATTGCATGAGGCATACAATGTTGTATTCTGGCAACACATGTTATCTTTCTAATGCAGATGATATTGTTTGAACCCGATCACTGCTGTACCACTTTTGCTAACCTCTTCGAGTTCTAGAACATAAAGTAGTCCGATTAGCCATCTTATTAGCAACACAAAATATAAATCAAACAATTGTGGACCACATTGCATGAGCCATGTAAATTATTATAATATCCACTATTTTGTCGGGAATAGAAATAACACACGTGACATGAGAAAGTAAATTAAACCACAACTTAAAGGGTGCATATTTTCTCAGAGGTCTTGCATCCCACACCCAAACATAAAGTTATCTGCGCCTTGAAAATTGGTAGTTAGTCAGCTGATTCAAGGGCTCCAGCTGTAGCGCTGCTCGTCTGTTTAATCTGGCCTGCGCCACTGCACGCGGTCCCCCATCCCCCACTTCAATGAAGAAACAGCGATTACACAGCCGGGCCCGGATAATACCTGAAACAGTCGGAGTGTAAAAACGTTACTAAACAGTGTGCGGGACGCCACTTCTCTCCCGCAGCCAACCCTGTAAAAACAAGCCACAGTGGCCAGCTGGACGGCAAACAAAGACTACAGGGGGGCAGGAAAGGCACGGGCAGCGGGAGGGGGGGCGGGAAAGGCACAGACAGCGGGAGGGGGGGCGGGAACGGCACACAGTCAGCGGGAGGGGGGGCCGGAACGGGCACTCACTTGGACTTCCTCCGGCGGCGGTCGGCCGCAGAATGAACAAAATAAACATGGACGCGACAAAAAAATAAACACCGCCCACCACCGCATGACGATTTCGAAAGGGGCGGAAAGCCTAAAATTTGCAGGAACGCCCCCGAATCTGCTCTCAGGATGACGAGCAGATGTCTGTTCCAATGGCTAGCCTCCATTTATGGAGCTAGCCAATGGACACAGAGGCGGGGACCAAAGCCACAATGTTGTATTCTGGCAACACATGTTATCATTCTAATGCAGATGATATCGTTTGACACCGATCACTGCTGTGCCACTTTTGCTAACCTCTTCGAGTTCTAGAACATAAAGTAGTCCGATTAGCCATCTTATTAGCAACACAAAATATAAATCAAACAATTGTGGACCACATTGCATGAGCCATGTAAATTATTATAATATCCACTATTTTTTCGGGAATAGAAATAACACACGTGACATGAGAAAGTAAATTAAACCACAACTTAAAGGGTGCATATTTTCTCAGAGGTCTTGCATCCCACACCCAAACATAAAGTTATCTGCGCCTTGAAAATTGGTAGTTAGTCAGCTGATTGAAGGGCTCCAGCTGTAGCGCTGCTCGTCTGTTTAATCTGGCCTGCGCCATTGCACGGGGTCCCCGACCCCCTACTTCAATGAAGAAACAGCGGATAATACCTGAAACAGTCAGAGTGTAAAAACGTTACTAGACAGTGTGCGGGACGCCACTTCTCTCCCGCAGCCAACCCTGTAAAAACAAGCCACAGTGGCCAGCTGGACGGCAAACAAAGACTACAGGGGGGCAGGAATGGCACACGGTCAGCGGGAGGGGGGGCGGAAACGGGCACTCACCTGGACTTCCTCCGGCGGCGGTCGGCCACAGAATGAACAAAATAAACATGGAGGCGACAAAAAAATGAACACCGCCCACCGCCGCATGACGATTTTGAAAGGGGCAGAAAGCCTAAAATTTGCAGGAACGCCCCCCAATCTGCTCTCAGGATGACGAGCAGATGTCTGTTCCAATGGCTAGCCTCCATTTATGGAGCTAGCCAATGGAAACAGAGGCGGGGACCAAAGCCACTTTACTCTTCTCATAAGGTTTTCCCTGCAGCTGCGCAGTGCGCAGCTCGCTAGTCAAAACCTAAAAAAGATTTCAATGGGGCCGGTAACTGTTGTTAGAAGCTTCATTGGATTTAAGAGACCACTCATAATGAGGACCTAAGAGCACAGTGCATTGCTATTAGGATAAAGTAAGTGAATTACTTCAGTGATTCTTAGCTCTGTCCCTGGTGAAATCCTGATGCATTTTACTCGATTTAATCAAAAGCACTTTATAAGTCAAGTTATACCGAGTAGTGTGTCCCTTATTCCATCTTTACATATTTATTAATTGCAACGTACAGACATGATCAGTTGAAATGATCGTCAGATGAAACCTCCATCAAGCAAGGCCTGCGTTTCGGCAGGTATTAGTGACCCAAAATATTGCACGTGGTAGCCTTGTGGGATATCGATCAGTTTTTCTTGCTTGATTGCCCTTCCATATATCAGAGCTACCATGGCGGAGTGGTAGAGAAGGTGTATGACCCCAAGAGAAAACACTGCTTTTGAGATCCAAAAAGCAAAGGAAGCGATTGAGATTAAATCGGATTTGAAAACGAAAACTGGGACTTTATTGTGCCCAGGTAACTATCGACCTCGGTGACATATATTTTGCATAGGTTATACATCAGGCAAAAGGCACACTTGATATGTATTTTAACTGTAAAGGTGATGACAGTTATTCACATCAAATGTCCTATTGTGTGTCCTACCACCCATACAAAGTGTACATTAAGTTGTCGCTACAATGACAATACTGTTGGAAGATTTTTGTGTTATTGTATCTGAATTCATGTACATTGATGCCTTTTTAGGTCTCGTGCCTAGCGGTGCAGTGCGCAGCATTGCTCGCGCAGCGCGAGACAGTGAGGGAAAAACGGGGTTTGGGTAGCTGACCTAGGAATCGCACACACTCCTGCGTGTGCTTTTCCTTTAGTGCTACCCGATTGGCCTTTGTGTGCGTCTTTTTATAAAAGACTGCACGCAATTGGCCACAGGCGGGCGCATTGCTCCACCCATGGCCTATTGGTGTCCATTACGGGCTTGGTGCGCGTAATAGACATCAATAGGCCATGTGGTTTCAATTATCGTGCCCAAACATGGGCGCAATAACTGAAACCACATGTCTCGCTGTGGCGCGCACGCGCACCACTCGCGAGCCTTTGTTTTTGTTTGGATCCATTTCACTGTGAAGCAACCCGGCCGAGGATAGCAGTGTCAGCGCAGGATGCCCGTGAGTCAGTGCGCGCTGCGGCTCTCCCCTCCGGCGCAGAGTGGGCGCGCGAGGATGGCGAGCTGGCCAGGGTGCCGCCGCCGCTGCAGGAGCGGGCCCCCGAGGCAGCCTTCAGCTAGGCGCAGAAATGGATCGAGGTGAGTGTCGGGGTGAGCGGGCCTGGCCTGACAGCCCCGCGTGGTCAGGTTTGGCGTCCCCTTTGTATGGCAGAGTGAGTCTGAGCACACTGATGGAGAGGAAGCGCCCGACTGAGCCGGCTACATATTGCAATGCCTTGTACGCGATCCTAGCCAAACAAAAATACAAGAGACCAAAACGCACAAGTGCATATCATTTTCGCACTTCAAAAACACAATTTAGTCACTACCCGTCTTGTTTAAGTATGGCGCCAGCAGTACACTAATTACGTTTCACGCTTTATTTAAGGGAGAGTATAATTAACGTCTGGACTTTTCAAATTAAAAATGACAGTAAAATGGAATTAGGGGGAAACGACAGGAGTTTCCATTGGACTGCTGCTTCCCGCCCCCTCACCCCGCCTTCCCTGCACACAGTGGTCCCTGTCTCGTGTTAGCTAAAGCCTTTTAACTAATCTAGCGAAGTATTTTTAGAAAAAGATCCTGGCAGTTGTTGTTCAGAGCGAAGGCTCTCTATCTGTACAGGGAGGTTTTGCACGACAAATGTAGTTCTGTTTTTATACGTATATTATTTTATTTCCCTCTGATTCAGATATGAGCAGGTTACCCAACGGTGCTTCCTTGTTCAGTGACCAGGGGTGCTGCTTCTGCATGTCGGTCACGTAGGTATGGAAGGAGTGCGTGTTGGCGAAGGGGGGAGGCACACATGGCAGTTGTATCCACGGGGTCTTTGTGCCCAGACAGACCTGCCTTCATTGATGCCCTGGTTCATTGTTTGCACTAGGCGGAGAGATAAGGCTGCAGAGGGAGCCGGTGTATGGATAATCAACCAGCTACTCCCCAAGCAGTGCTTTCCCAGCCCTTGATATTTTGGGGTCAACACAAGCCCCCCTGTATTTTTTTACACTTTCCGTGGCACAACACAGCAGGCCTTCCCCTGCAAAACGGGATAATTTATAACAGGGGACGCCACGTACTGCTCGTGTGTTTGCTACAGTTTCTGTTCTCTGTCTAAAATACACAAGGCATGTCACTGTATGTTTAACGTTATAAGGAGGCTTACATGGAGTGCACGTCTAATGATCAGGAGTCATGCCTTTACGTGCCACGTTAGCGGAGTGCTTTGAATAAAGTATATATTACTGTTTGACGACCTGTGACGTGCTATTGTATGCCTCCTAGACATGCTGTTCTAAAGTAGCACGTGCCAGATTAAGGAATTATGCTCTTAATATTTACAATGCACGCTTTGTAATTACCCTATTTTTATACATAGTGCAATACTGGTATTTGGCCTTTCTCCAAAGGTGTGGAGAGGGGAAACATTTTTTGGATTCAATATTATAACTCATGATAACGCAGCATGATTACCTGGGGGACACTGTACCCGAGTATTACCAAGGGTAAAGTATCTGCAGGTAGTACAGAGGGCTACAGGCCTGGAATGGAAATCAAAATCAGCGATGGCAAAAAATACTGAAAGCAGCACAACACTGCAGGAGGCCGTGAATAGTACGAGTTTATGGGCGTTTTGTTTCAGGTTCATGGTGGCCCATCCTGCTCTGAATGCATCCCCCTAGGCTGCAGCTCACTAGAAAAATAGCAAGAATGCTAGAATGGCCAGTCCACCCTGTTAGTAGCTAATTGAGACATTCATACTTTTGAGATGCATGTAAAGAAGAAGCAATAAACACTCGGGCCTATTTACGAAGTTGTCACGCAGTGCAGCCCAGCAAGTCACTTTGCTGCGCTGCATGACAGGGAAAAGGCAAGAATGGGCTGTATTTTGCAATACGGTGATTCCTGCCTTTTCCCCTGCGCTGTTGCACTTTTGGTAGCCTAGTGCCTGCATTGCATGTTGGATTGTTTTTGTGCAGGGAGGAACACCTTCCTGCACAAAAACAATCCTGAGAGGCATTTTCCTCATTTTTTGCCTCAGAATGCAAAACATACAGAAAGAGGAAATAACAAAGAAAAATATTTTTCTCCTCGTTAGGCCTCTCCTGGGAAGGCATACGTTTTGGCCCTTTACCAGGGCTACCAGTGCTAGTAAATCTGGGAATGAGTAAAAAAACATGGGAGTTGCGTGGGAACACCCACGCAACACCCATGGAAAGCCTTAGAAGGGCAGAGTAAGGCAAGACAGCAATTTGTGCTGTGCTGCCTTACTCTAGATGTATTTAGTCACAAAGGACCACGCAAAGTGGATTAATAAACTGGACTTAAGGCTTGTCACTCTTGCACCACCTTGCACCACGCAAGAGGGACGCAAAACCACCTCCTAAATAAGCCCCTCAGTTTGAGGTGTCAAAACACACTTACATCGGGTACTCGGACGAAAATCTGCGAGGAGTGACAAAGCATTGGCTTAGTACCAGTTACTAGTGCAAGGAGTAACAAAGAGAAAGAAACAAGGAGAAATATGAGATGTATGTTACCGTTTTTTTTTAGACAGTACATGGCGGATTAACCACTGTAAATGTAATCAAACAACCTAAATGCAATCCAACAAGTCATGGGCACCAGGTCAGTGTAGCCCAAACATCTGCATTCTAAAAGATTTAATCGGAGCACCCACACCCGCATTCCAAAAGATAGGATTAAACATTTAAATAGCACAGAACGTGAATGTCTTTCTTTACAAACCGCATTTCAATTACCATTGTAAGGTATGTAACACCATGCTTTTGAGATACACATGACATATGTATTTTACTTCAGTTGTATAGCAGTACAAGCAGGCAGAGAAGTGCTCTCGAATTGAAATCATTGTAATGGACAAATGTACAGTGTAACATACGTGTATTTTGTCCCCTCACCATTTTTAGGTTTTGACTAGCGAGCTGCAGGGAAAACCTTATGAGAAGAGTAGAGTGGCTTTGGTCCCCGCCTCTGTTTCCATTGGCTAGCTCCATAAATGGAGGCTAGTCATTGGAACAGACATCTGCTCGTCATCCTGAGAGCAGATTTGGGGGACGTTCCTGCAAATTTTTGGCTTTCCGCCCCTTTCGAAATCGTCATGCGGCGGTGGGCGGTGTTTTTTTTTTTCGCGTCCATGTTTATTTTGTTCATTCTGCGGCCGACCGCCGCTGGAGGAAGTCCAGGTGAGTGCCCGTTCCCGCTCCCGCTGACCGTGTGCCGTCCCCCCCCCTCCCGCTGTCCGTGCCTTTCCCGCCCCCCTCCCGCTGTCCGTGCCTTTCCTGCCCCCCTGTAGTCTTTGTTTGCCGTCCAGCTGGCCACTGTGGCTTGTTTTTACAGGGTTGGCTGCGGGAGAGAAGTGGCGTCCCGCACCCTGTTTGGTAACGTTTTTACACTCAGACTGTTTCAGGTATTATCCGGGCCTGGCTGTGTAATCGATGTTTCTTCATTGAAGTGGGGGATCGGGGACCGCGTGCAGTGGCGCAGGCCAGATCTCAAATTAGTATCACAAAGCGTTGCCTTTCTAAACAGATGCACATTAACAACAGCTTACCGGGAGTCTCTTCACAGATCTGCCTTTTTAATTACAGGCGCATTATCAACTGCTCACCGGTAGCTTCTCCACAGATCGGTGTCAAACGATATCATCTGCATTAGAAAGATAACATGTGTTGCCAGAATACAACATTGTATACCTCATGCAATTATTGGACTTGCAGCACTGTGACCTTCATTTGTGCGTGGACCAGGTGGAATTGTGATAATTATTGCATGTTTTAAAATCCGTTATTCTTGAGAGTGGAATTTAAGTGAGGCAGTTTTCGCCTAACAAAATTTGTTTTAAAATCCCCCCCTCCCGCTGTCCGTGCCTTTCCCGCCCCCCCCCCCTCCTGCTGTTCGTGCCTTTCCCGCCCCCCCCTCCCGCTGTCCGTGCCTTTCCTGCCCCCCTGTCGTCTTTGTTTGCCGTCTTTGCGTGGCTCGTCCCTCGTTGCTTGTTTAAATCAGTCTAAGGAAGAAAGTCGGAGAAAGCCATCCCCTGCAGGTTGTACATAAATCGCTGCAGTAACACACTACTGTGTAAATACATACACACGGATATCATCTGCATTACAAAGATAAAATGTGTTGCCAGAATACAACATTGTATGCCTCATGCAATTATTGGACTTGCAGCACTGTGACCTTCATTTGTGCGTGGACCAGGTTGAATTGTGATAATTATTGCATGTTTTAAAATCCGTTATTCTTGAGAGTGGAATTTAAGTGAGGCAGTTTTCGCCTAACAAACGGTATGATGTTTACATTGGGGCATTACTTGCTTTGCACACCAGACACCAAGTTCTGATGTGTATTGGCCACTTACTTCAAGGACATTTTTTTTTACCTACCCAATTTTACGTGTTGAAAATTGTGGGCGTTCCATACTTACAATCCATATCCAAATATGCTTGTGTGGTAATTGGGGGCTGGGGCATTTGCAAACCCTCCTGTTCTGAAATCGGTAGGCTGCAGCTCTAGCCACTAGGCCACATCCTGCCCCTTCGGGGTAGAGGAGCCAGGAGGACACCTTTGGATGTGCTCAGAAGCGGAGTGGTGCTTCAGTGTGTATATATGAATTAGGCTACCTATTTATGTTTAACACAGGAACAGACAGGGTCTCTCCCTTGTGTGTCAACTAACAGAGAGGCCACTTAGGCTTCTATTTGAATCAGGAAATGGCGCTTCTTCGTCTGTACATGTACAATCAGGGCTAGCTCTGTGTGTGTGCAGGGTCAGTGGCCTGGCATGTGAGAGACTGCACCTCTTACACAAGAAGGACAGTAATGTCCCCACCAACCTCTGATCTTAGCCGACCATGATCAGAACCTTCTTGGCTTTCTTCTCTTTTAGGGGTAGCTAGAGAACAAACATGGCAGTTTTTGCTTTATTTGACCCTCTTCTGTCCCTGCTTGCCACAGGTTCATTGCCAAGTCTCCAATTGGTTGCCTTGTCCTTGTTTGCTTTCTCTGACCCTACTCTGACGTTACTTGATTTCTGTAATCCTAATCTGTCCCTTTTTAGGTCTCGCCTGTCGATGCGCATGCGCATCGAGCTTGCGAGACTATGGGGGCTTAACCACTCTTTAACTAACTTGCAAGGAATCGTGGCGATTCCTTGCAGTGCCCGTGACTTTTAAGCTCAATGCGCATGCGCATTGAGCTTAAAAGCGCGTGCACATCAGTTCCCTCATCCGCACGTCGCATTTCTCCTCCCCCCTCGCCCCCTCCCCTGCCCGCCGTGTCGCATTTCTCCTCCCCCCTCCCCTTATCTGCCTTCCCTCCGTCTTGTTTGTTTCGAATTTCTCCTCCCCCCTCCCCTGCCCGCCGTGTCGCATTTCTCCTCCCCCCTCCCCTTATCTTCCTTCCCTCCGTCTTGTTTGTGTCGCATTTCTCCTCCCCCCTCCCCTTCTCTGCCTTCCCTACTTGTTATGCTCTAGCGTACAAATCCGTCACTGGCTATCAAAATGTCATGACCACTTCTGTCGACGTACTGTTCACAGCCAGTAAATCGGAGCTTCTGTTTTTTTCACATTCTTTTCCTCTCTTCCGTGATGCGCAACACTTCTGTAAAGCAGGCTCCACCTCTGCTGTACTCCCCAACCACCTCCCCCTACCCTTCTCTAATCCTCATATAACATCTGGCACTGTTCCTTTCTCTCCAGGGCACTCCCCCCCCCTTTTCATCTTCTCCCTCGGCGACTTGAAAACGCCACCTGCACAGCCACCCTAAAACCCACCATCCGTTGCTGGAATCCTTCCTGTTCCTTCTCGGGTATGACATTCTTCAGCTATCTATTGCGCCCTCAAGAACTGTTAACTATATGCGACGTTAGAAGGCTGCGTTGTTTTTACTAGCCGTTGTGAGGCTCCTTCGTCAGTGTACTCTTCTCCCTTTGTCGTTTGCCTCCCCTTGCCTCTTTGCTAAGCACTGCTATCGAGGCAGTGGTCGCAGAAATCATGTTTCCACTGTTAATGGTAAAGTACTCACACTCCTCTAACACTGCCTTCTACCCTTAGAAGGATGTACGCCCCACTTACCAGATACTTCTCGTTGGGGGAGAATGCTCCAAGCTGCCCAGAGAGTTTGAAGAGCTCGGAGAAGTTCATTGCTCCGGGTACTCCCGGGCATTTCAAACCAGCCGCTGTTTCTACCGCCGCGGCTCAACTGACAGCCGCACACGCCGGAAGCTAGACACCAAAACGCACTTCCGCTGCTGAGCATGTTGCATTACAAAGCTATAGGTGTCACATTTGCAAAAGTTATAACTATTGGCATTGTAAATGACAAAGCTATTAATTTAGCTATTTTCAAAAACAACACATAAATTAAAAAAAAGTCATTTACAAGACCAATAGCTCCAACTTTTCCAATGCGAGACCTATTGCATTTCCAATGCTTGTTCTCGGGGGGTGGGGGGGCACTCTCACCTACCCTGCTTGTTTCACCTGCCTTTGCTTGTCTCCATATTCGCTGGGGGGGCTCTGTGTGGATGTGTGAGGGGGGGCTCACAGTGTGTGGGGGGCTCTGTGTGGGTGTGTGGGGGGGCTCTGTGTGGGTGGCTCTGTGTGGGTGTGTGGAGGGCTCTGTCTGGGTTCGTGGGGGGGCTCACAGTGTGTGTGAGGGCTCTGTGTGGGGGGGCTCTGTGTGTGTGTGTGTGTAGGGCTCTGTGGGTGTGTGTGGGGGGGCCCTGTGTGTATGGGGGGGCTCTGTGTGGAGGGGCTCTGTGTGGGGGGGCTCTCTGTGGGTGTGGGGGTGTGTGGCATTTGCGAGAGATTAAGCTATTGGCATTGTAAATGACAATGCCATTTATTTATCGGTTTTCAAAAAGAAAACATGAATAAAAAAATTGTCATTTACAATGCCAATAGCTCTAACTTTTCCAAAGGCAAAACCGTTGCTTGTTACCTCTATGCTTCCGCCCCTCATCACATCCTGCTTTCTGTAATAGGATTTCACAGAAGCACAATGCAGTTCCGCGTAGAACCTCATGATTCAAATGCTGTGAAGGTTTTTCTTTTTTTTTAATTTCTGTAATTTTTTATTGTATATAAAAAATATATATTTACATGGAGCATACATGAGTGGAGGAAAGAGAGAGGAGAGAGAAAAAAGAAGGCGCAGAGATAAGGTTCTAGACATGCCTGAGTGGTACAGACTTGGTATATCCACGGCCCAAGACCTTCAGAGACAGGGCGCGAACACAACTTTCGACACACTCAAGGAAACGCACAACCTGCAAAACATAGAACTCTACAACTTCCTGAAAATAAAAGTAGCAATTAGGAAGGCAAACCTTAACAGCCGGACACCTTCGCTCATACAACTTGCAGCCAGTCTCAACACACTAGGACACCAAATAGCTCACCTATACAAAGCCCTACGCCCCAAAAACACCAAACTCAATGATAAGGTCACAAACTTCTGGGGGACGTGTGAAGGTTTTTCTTAAAGCCTCCAGCTTATCCTTGAAGCTAGCCACAAGCTACTTCAAATACCCAAAGCAAATTAATATGCTGCTTAAGGGCGCTTGCTTATTATTTATTTTCACATGTATGCTTATTTAGGCTGTTCTCTTTTACTGAAAACAGAATCAACAAGAATTTGCAATGCAATAGGTCTCGCATTATTAAAGTTTGAGCTATTGGTGTTGCATTATTTAGCAATGCCAATAGCTCAGACTTAAATAATGCGAGACGTATTGCATTGCAAATGCTTGTTGTAAATATAGATGCATGTCGTTTTATGGTGGGGATTTCTGATGCAGCTAGATAAAATAAAATTACAATCATGTGTCTGTTATAGTTGTGAGTTGTTCAGATGTTTTTTCTTAATTGCCTGTTGTTGTATAAACCCAAATGGTCATACTCTGTTCCTTTTCTGCTTTAGAACAATACAAGAATGAGAACTTAAAAAGAAGTCCATCTCCGACCACCCCGTTGATTGCCACTGAAGAAACAGTCCAGGCCTCTGATGCCCAGCCACGCAGCAGTCAGAACAGCCCCCGCCTTGGGTCTCCCTTAACACGGCCACCCTTCGAGAAAGAAGAAATCGACCGACGAGGAAACGAAATCATTAAACTTACTGAGGAACTTGCAGCAGCCGAACTGGAGGCGAGCACCGTAGCACGTCCAGAGCAGAGCGGCAGCTCAGTGATGAACCAACACTCCCTCGATAGCTCCTCGGGGGGCGAATCCCCGCTGTCCAGCCCGGAGCGCCTGGATCTTTCAGACTCACCGGTTGACAATGCGCTTCCGAGCAATGGTAACAACATCTTGGAAGACACAGATGGCGTCTCAGAGAACACTGTCTCTGAAAACTCGAAGCCACTCGAGCTGGAGACGGCGAGCGCTAAAAACGCTACTGAAAATAGTTCCAGTACAAAAGATAGACAAATGGCAGCTGAAAACCAAATTAACTCTTTGAAAAATGAACCCACATCAGTGGACAAAAAAGTTTGTAATAACCCCTCTAAATACTCAAAGAATAGCATAGCTTGATTTAAATAGAATATCGCGAGAGCTCTCTGTGCTGCGACGAGTTATAAATTATTGTCAAAGTTGTCTCTGAAAGATTGTGCTGTTACGGTTTGCTTTTGTCAACCTTCATGCCATGCTTCTTGATTCGTAAAAGCGAAGGGTTGGTATTCTCTGCCCCAGGTTAATGTTTCTACGCGTTTAGAGCTCACCCCTTTTGCTTGGCAGAACTGTCCTATTTCGTTCATGAAGGTATCAGCTACTTTACATTTTCATTTCGCTCCCGCAGTGTCTTGTACACTGCTGTAGTGGCTTCATTCCTTTACTTTGGGAAATGTGGTTTTGGGATATCTCTTTAATACTGATGCGATATATTTTTTTCGGCTGGCCTCTGTTCAGTTATTGTCGGGCTGTGGAGTTTTCATTCACAGACGCACGGTGTGTTTATTTCAGCTGCTTGCCATTGCAATGAAACAAACACATTCTAGTTGAAAAGAACAGTCTCGATGCTGCATGTTTTGCGTTTGGGGAAATCTTCCATACCGCAGTATGTAATTGTCCTTCTCTGTTTGCTCCTGGGTATTTTCAAAGGCTGAATTGCACGTTGTATCTGCGCCAGCTCACTGTGTGTTCTTTTTTCTCTGACCTAACTTCTTAATCCATGCGTCTTCGGAAGGAACGCAGATCACCGCATAACTCGGTGCCGCCTTTTTTGCCTTGGTAGGTGATGGTGCGTGTTTGAGACAATGAGTGACTTAAGGAATGCTGGCATGTTTGTGTTCTCTCCTCATGCAACACATCTGTTTTAGAGCCTCTGAGCAGCAGGATGTCTTCCCCAAGCCCTGGAGCAGCTGACGACAAACCCATGCCAGCAGCACTCAGGGATGCATCGTGCATGCAGAGGCTGCGCTCTAGTAAACCTCAGCCTCCGCTGGCTGGCTGGATCCAGTGGCCATGCGAGCATACGCCACGCGAGCTAGTCTATTTGGCAATGTCGTTTGTTCATTTTTCATTTATGAAGATTTATGTAACAGAGTTCGGTATTCTATTATTGAAAAGTAACCTGCCAAATGTGTGTGTGAGGGATTGGAAGTTTAACGAGAAATATTAATTTGTTAAAAAAAAAAACATACGCACCATCTAAAATGTATCCGATTTATAAAGAAAAATAAAACAGAAATTGTTATGTTTTTGCTTTTCATCGCAGAATACTATTATGTTTAACTTTCTTTGCAGATTGCTGTCTAACAAAAATATCTGTAACCTTTACACAGATGTTTGGGGTTCAGTATTTGGAGCAGAATCAACTTCTGTCTCTCGACTCTTCTAATCTGTTCTAGACTTTAGTACAGATAGCCCAGTATGTACCTGCATCCGTCCTGCACAGAGTTATGAGAGCACATGAACCCGAGGGCATGGAATAAACTGGCAGTTACCTAGAGCCAGGTGCACTTCTATCGGTCATTGGATCAGCTGCAGAGCAGTTTAACTGCTCAGCGGGTAGTCGCCTCTCATGCCCTGCTGGAAAGAAGTGCATTCCATGTCGTTGTTTTTCTCTCCTTTCGGACAATCTGTGCCTGGCGAAGCCATGTACGTACCTTGGAGGAGGTGAGAGAGGCAGGGAGCACACGCCAGGGAAATCAAACTAAGAATGTGTCTTGTCAAGAATTCCTTTCAGCTGGAGACATGCCCACTTCTTAAAATAACAAGCACTTGCAAGGCAAATAAGCCTCGCCATTGCTTAAAACAATTTCTAATCCAGTGAGTCTGCTTACTTTTTTGAATTACCCACAGTAAACACCACAGCTTGTCAAAGTCAGCAGAAGAAATGTGTGCTTCTGTGCAGCATCGGATTGGTAACGTGGGCATTCGGGCAATGCCCGAGGGGCCAGTGTCCGAGTTCCTGCGGTGGGCTGCTTTTTTCAGAAGGGGGGGTGGGGGGGGGGGGGGGGGGGGTCCGATTTGGGCGCTGTCTCTATTGTTTGAATGCAGCCAGCGGCAGCAGGTGTCTGAGTGGCCTTTCCAGAGGCAGATGGGCGCTCATTCCCTCCCGTTTAGCAACAGGCAGAGGTATCACACCCTTTGTCTTGCTGGCCAGCCTACTAATGTGTGCACATACTGAGCGGGGGCAGGGGCCTGAGTAGAAGTGGCCTCACTTGTTTCCAGATGTGTTTCACCAGTGTAAACTAATGCATGCATTTTTAGACCCCCCCTCCTTTTTTATAAGATTACGCCGAAGCAGTGATTTGAGATAAGGCATTATGCAAACGTGGGCCGAATTTATGGACGTGCCCGGGCCGATTTTCAATCCCAATCCCAATCCAACCCTGCCTCTGTGCCCTGCTTGCCAGAGGCTCACCCTGAGAGTGCTGTGCCGATCTGTCCACTTGGCTGAAAACGAGCGCTGCTGAGTTTCCAGACTGCAGAGCCTAAAACATGTAATGCATATACCAGTGGTTTCAGATGTTGTTATGTATATGAATATCTGAAATGTCGGGTTTTATACCCAGGATCCTTTTTTTCAGCTTTGTTCCGTGTTTGTGCAGTTTTCCTCGCAGAAGAGGCGGAGTTAAGGTTGTTCACCTGATTTATTCATGGATGTGTCTGCTGATTGGCTGCTGGGCATTCTGTTATGACTTATATAGTTATTCTGGAGCTTGGGGTTTGTAGTTTTTTATGATATCCTTATGGTTGATGTCTTTTTTACATGACTTCTGTTAAAAAAAAAAGAAAACAGGAGAATGCATAATCTGAAGCCTCCGGTCCAGACATAGAATCAAGTTGTGTGGATTTCATTGGAGTTAAATTCATGTCAAATACCTCAATAAAATAATAATATTAATCACACAGAACCCTTCCCGTCAAACACCACCCTCTTAAACTCAGAGTCTCCCTTGTCTCCGCCTCTATAACGGCTGCACACAAGTGGGAACCATGGCTCCCTGTGCTTGCTCGAGTGCTCGCTGTTCCCCTTCTTTGCTGCTGTACTCCCTTTGAATGTTACTTTTATGAATGTCATAAGACCTGAACGTAGCATCTTATATAGCCCTCCACATCATTTACGTCCAAACTGAGCAGCACAGGCGTTAACCCACAGACCAATACAAACCGTTTCAGTCACGGAAGGGATCCTACACACAGCCCACACCAAAGATAAAATTAAATGAAACTCTGAACAGAAGAACAGAACAGAAGAAGTGAAGGCGAAAATGCTAGAGATTTTTATAAAGACCTCCACCTGACTAGAGAGGTTGGAGGGGGCGAGAATGGAAAGAGAGAAAATAAGTTAAAGCATCGAGAGTGACTAAGGGGAAATCTGAAGGATGTTGCAGGGTTGCAGGGAAATGGAAGACTGGTGAGAGGGAAGAACATGGGGGGGTTACGTTAACATTGAGAAGGAGAAAGATCACATTCTGGGCAAATTTTGCAATCTCCCCTGGCTTAAAAAAATGAATGTGTTCTTGAGTAATGTAAAAAGTTGTGCTTCCCACTGACAAAGTGGAAGCATCCCCTAACGCACAGCCGTTAGATCCTACTGGGAGTCACCCAGAGTTCCTCAAAAATTCAAAACAAAATTTTTTAAATGTTTGCAAATATTCTTTCTTTTTCAATAAATGTCTTTTTTGATTGAATTCATCAATTTTTCTACTTAGAATGCATTTTAGTAGTACTCAAGTCCAATGCATTTCGGTCAATAAGACCTTCAATAAGACCTTCATCTGGGACCACATGAGCTGAAACAAGGTGGAACAAAAAGTCGTGTCACAAAACGTAAAAAAATAATAATAACATGGTGAGCATTCATAAATACTGTCATGTTACTTATGGTGACTAGTTTGTGAAATACACCCCAGTGCACAACCAGCTTCTGTGTCATTGTGTCATTAATATCACAAGATAACGCCCGTATGGGCACTTACATTTGCAGTATTTTGCCAACGTCTCATGTATTATGCTTGTGGTCACATGTAAGACACTGTCAGGGAGAATGCATAAATGAGTTCAATGCAGAACCTTCTTACGTAATTCAAATTACTCAAACTGACGAACTGCCCATGTGTACACCTCCCCAAGCTTGTAATCAAGCGTGTCCCGTTTAAATTTTCTTAATTTTCTCTCATTAATCTCTTGAGTATGGCACTCTATTTGTTCTTTAACATCCTTCAAAGCTGCATCTAGTTCTTCTGTAGTCATCATTTTTGACAACTCTTCTGTGAGTTCCTCCATTTCTTTGGTCAAGTCTATCAGAATAAGCGAAAGTTCCTCTATAATTAGTAGAATAAGATCCAATGAACAACGATTTAGAATGGCGTACCATTTTTCTTGGAAGGGCTTGGAGTTTTTACAAAGGGATGGCTTGAGGGCAATTCTTAGGCCTCTGGGTATGCGTTGAGCTTTATGGTAGCGAATAAGCGTGGACAGAACTACTAAAAACACGAATGAAGAACAAACAGGAAAGAATGACAGTGGTATCGAAATACTCAACCATGAGTCACAGATTCAAAAAAATCATACGGACACATTGGAGTATCCTTAGAGCGGAAATTGACTTTAAACCTAGTTTTGAACAACAACCAATCTTTGCCTTTACTCGTAATAAAAACCTAGGAGAACTGCTGAAACAAAAAAGCTCTAAGGATGAAATATACCGAGGAACAAGACCATGTTTACAGTGTGGTCACTGTAATAACATCATAAGAGGAAACACTATCACACACCCCATGAAAGGACACAACATAAAGCTACATGTCAATGCCACCTGTGAGACGAGCAACGCCATATATATGCTGAAATGCCCATGCGGAAAAGCATATGTAGGAAAAACTACCAGGAAAATAAAAACACGATTAAATGAACATAAATCAAACATAAGAACAGCTAACGTGAAGTCCACAATAGCGTTACATTTTAACGAAGCCAAACATAATGTGTCTCAACTTCAATTTACGATCTTGGAAGTAATTGAAAAAAAGAGAAGGTCGTGATAATAACAAATTTCTCCTTCAGAGGGAGAATAGCTGGATGTATCTGTTGAATACCGATAAGCCCTTTGGACTCAATGACCGGGTAGAATTTATGTGCTACTTATGAACGTGATGAAGATGCAATAATAAGCACAATCTGAGCTCTGCCTTCTCCGTACTGGTGGATGATGTAGCCATCCATTTCTATTTATATTTGTTTACATTTTAGCCATATGTTTTGAATGATATACTTTTCATTGCAATTCCTGTTATTTATAGAACTTTTGTTTCTTGCATTATCAATACATTTGCCATCTGATGAATTCACACAATGACCGATCGATATTTATATTATGCGATGCTTTCCTAACACCCTATCGGTCTAGAAACAGTTCTGGATTGGACGCTACCCCGATCACATGACCGGGGCTCGTCCAATCACAGCAATTGTGTGAACCACGCTAGATGCAGTGAGAGCAATAAGGGAAATCATTGGACCGGCGTCTAATGGAAGCCGGAAGACTGATCGTGTTGTCGAACGGAGATTAAGAGAGAGGAGACGCTGTTGTTTATGCGTCAAGAAAGTAAGTGAATTACACGTTAACTATACTCCGAACGTCAGTTCGTCAGTTTGAGTAATTTGAATTACGTAAGAAGGTTCTGCATTGAACTCATTTATGCATTCTCCCTGACAGTGTCTTACATGTGACCACAAGCATAATACATGAGACGTTGGCAAAATACTGCAAATGTAAGTGCCCATACGGGCGTTATCTTGTGATATTAATGACACAATGACACAGAAGCTGGTTGTGCACTGGGGTGTATTTCACAAACTAGTCACCATAAGTAACATGACAGTATTTATGAATGCACACCATGTTATTATTATTATTTTTTTACGTTTTGTGACACAACTTTTTGTTCCACCTTGTTTCAGCTCATGTGGTCCCAGATGAAGGTCTTATTGACCGAAATGCATTGGACTTGAGTACTACTAAAATGCATTCTAAGTAGAAAAATTGATGAATTCAATCAAAAAAGACATTTATTGAAAAATAAAGAATATTTGCAAACATTTAAAAAAATTTGTTTTGAACTTTTGAGGAACTCTGGGTGACTCCCAGTAGGATCTAACGGCTGTGCGTTAGGGGATGCTTCCACTTTGTCAGTGGGAAGCACAACTTTTTGGATTATTCAGTGGGTGTCCGAAGGCAAGAGGCGCCGCCCTGACTGCACGCAAATATTGATAAAACTACAAACTACAAGCTAAAACATAACTCACCAATAGAAAGCAGTGCGCTCAAAAACCTCATTTTGTTCTTACAGTTCTTGAGTAATGTAACCAGTGCTCTTGTAAAGCTCTCCAATACCTTCCAGTCAAGCTTGCACTACTTAATAAAAATACACAAAAAATAAAGAGAAATGGTACCTCAATCACGTGGACTGACACTAATTATGGTAAATCAATCTGTACTTTGTCCATGCTCCTCACAAAGACCAGGAAGTGGCAGCCTTACAAAGTGTTGCCAAAATAGAAGACAGCAAAGAAGAGTAATAAGGATGCCAACAAATGGTAAGTAATGGGCATGCTGGTAGTCCTCTTTTGAAGAGTTTTTTTCTAGATTCAACAGATCCTCGCAAAGCAACAACGCATGTGCTCTGCCTTCAGGCATGACCTAAAAAGGAAACAAAAATACATGAGGGAGGTGGGGCTTAGTGCTAAATACAGCTTGACACACTTCTGCCTGCCCCCAACCCTTTCACTAAAAACAAAAATACGCTCAAAAACAGGAAACAATATTGAGAGTTTGGCAACCAAGTACAGCCACCACACAGTGCTGTGAGATGTAAACTTGCACTTAGAAGATGCTAATGATAGTGGAGTAGTAAGCTTTGTGCTTGACCTAAATGCATCCAGTTGAAGCAAATGGTTCAGGGACCCACACATCTAGGAGGCCACTTGCTGGACCCAATATTTACGAATAACCCCCTGTTGCAGGTGGTAGACCAGGGTGCCTCTTACTTGGAGAGATCACTATTTTCATTCCCATGACTCTTAAGGTACGCAGCACCACACTACCCCAGAAATGTAAGGTAGTTAAGGACGGGCTTTAGTACAAGCTCAAACGTAACAGCTGGAGAAATACTCTGAATGGGACGTCCCTCTTGCTTGACAGGAGACCAACAAACAGTTAACATGGTCTCAGACTGGCTGGTCTCTGCTTTAGATCAAACCATTCCTATTAAGACCATGCCTCAGAAATCTATTAATAAGTCGGCCCCATGGTACTCCTCGCACCTAAGAATACTAAAATAAAACTAAAATTGCAGAAAGAGCATTGAGAAAGGATTATGAGGAAAACAAAAAAACTTCATGTGGAAAGTTTGACAAATTCAGACCTCCATCTATGAGACAACAATGGTGTGTAGTTCCTATTAACCTATATAGGATCTGCTCGTTTAGACAACATAGACTGTGGGATTGGTGTTCAGACTGATTCCAGACACCCCCACCGAGTATGTTCACCTGTATATCAGCTAGCTCACAGTGCCACTAACCAAGGAGAGAATAGTTCTAGGCAACTATCGAACATGACAACTCTGTCCCATCAGTGATCGTGGAAACAGTACAGTACTTTTTGCTCAGTCATTCGTGCTCACTTTGTCTCAGAGAGATGCGCAGGATGAAACAGTGGGCACTTTTTCAATAAGTATTAATTGAACCATCGTCATTCTAGTGTAAAATAGGTGTGCTGAAACAGCCATTAGACAGAAACTGATATAAATGATCATAAGCACCAACAGAGTAAAAGGATGGTAGATTTCTACCTTAGTGCTAAAACGATGAATGCAGGCAAGTATAAAAATACATGACAGTAAAATGCATATTCCTACTATGCGACCCTAAAGAGATGTACCTAAGTGTACCTAGCAGGTACGTGAGGTGCAGAGCCAAGAATCCCTCTAGGATAAAGTCAACCCCATTACCTGAAGTGAGAGACTGTGGGACCCCGTCTTGGTCTCGAGGTGGACACCCAGCGATGATTGTCCGCCCATTGTGAGCTGGAGTGTCTACATGCAGGAATCTCAGCGTCTCGCGTCAGTGTGTCAGCATGGAAGTCCTTTTTCACCTCTGCCTACCCCAGCAAAATATGGTGCTTATATACCCAAAGTCTACCTTGCTGTGAGGATGACTGAAGGAATGAACCTTATACATAGTTTTTATGCAGGAGATGATAGTCCTGCTGAGTTTCCAAGAATCCTCATGCGTAATGGATGAGGCTAGTTTTCAGAGAAAACCCTATGTCCTGTAAGCAGTACCATAGCAAGGTAAAAGGTCAGTCCCAAGAGCCATTATGTAGTGTAATGGTTGGGGAGAATATAGGTGAAAGTTTAGGTGTTTATGTTTATGTTTATTATGTTTATTAAAACTTTTGTAGCGCGCTCTGTTACCACGGGGTATCCTGGCGCGGTGAGTGAATTTTGAGAACAGAAGTACTGAAACAAAGTCTGGAAGAACTACAAGAGAGGGGCATTGAACAAGTGGGTCTTGAGATCTTTTTTAAACACAGCAATGGTTGGCGAGGCTCTGAGAGAAAGGGGGAGAGCATTCCAGGCAGAGGCTGCTTTAACTGAAATGGATTGGCCACCTATACGTGCATATTTGAATTTGGGGGTGGTTAAGAAACAGAGGTTAGCTGATCGAAGGGCACGGTTGGGAGTGTAAAATGAAAACCTTTTCTGCAGGTATGTTGGTCCCTGGCCATGGACTGCTCTGAATGCCAACACAAGAATTTTGAACAAAATTCGATGAGGTACTGGTAGCCAGTGCAAACTGCGTAAGTGGCTACGCACGCTAGATCTCCTTGGGAGGGAGAAAAGCAGACGTACTGCAGCGTTTTGTATCACCTGCAGGCGGTGAACCATGTACGCAGGTAGACCACTAAATAAGGCGTTGGCGTAGTCGAGCCGGGATAAAATCAGAGCTCGAAGGACAGACTCCTTGGCTGCCCTAGGCAAAAGAGGAAAGAATTTCCTCAGGGCACGCAGGGTGCCAAAGCAGATGCCGGTCAATTTTTTTATGTGATCAGCAAACTTTAGGTCTTGACCGAACCAGACCCCCAGGTTCTTAGCTGGGCCTCTCGTCACGCTGGGACAAGGCAGGTCCGAGGGCCAGATCTGGTCCTTGAAATTGTCAGGGAAGGGGCCGAAGAATAAGACCTCGGACTTGTCTTCATTGCACTTAAGTTGGACTTGTGCAAGCCACCTGAAGACTTCCGACAGACAATGTTGGACTGCTGATGGATCGGACACACCCTTAGGCCATGTGAATAGCAGCTGAGTATCATCAGCATATGCTATTATCTTGGCTCCCAGATGTTCCGCCAGATAGAGTAGCGGGGTCATATAAACGTTAAACAATAACGGGCTTAACGTAGAACCCTGCGGGACTCCAGTTGACAATCTCTTAGGGGCCGAAGCGTAGGGGGGCATCCAGACCTGTTGAGTTCTGTCACTCAGGAATGATGACAGCCAGTCAAGGGCCAGCCCAGAGACGCCAACAGCACGTAGTCTGTCAATCAGTAGGGCATGTGGGACCGTATCGAAGGCGGCAGAGAGGTCCAATAAAATCAGGACCGCTCTGCCACCTCCGTCCAGGCACTCACGGACAGCCTCCGATACCTCAACTAGAGCAGTCTCGGTACTGTAGGCAGCTCCGAATCCTGACTGAGAAGGATGTAGAGCGTGAGAAGACTCAATGAAGCTGTCCAGTTGTTTAAAGGCCACCTTTTCACACACCTTAGCCAGAGCTGGCAACAATGAAATGGGCCGATAGCTCGATGGTAGTGCTGGGTCTGAACCGGCCTTTTTTAATAAAGGGAGCAGCTTTGCCTCCTTCCAACTTCTCGGGATCCTGGCCGTGGAGAGGGAGAGGTTGATGATGTGCGTCACCTCTTGAGTAATGGTGTCCGTTATCCCGCCCAAAACCCTGGCAGGGCAAGGGTCTGAGGGAGATCCAGATTTTAAAGCAGTCAGGATTTGCCGTATGTCCAGTTCCGAGGCCGGAAGGAAGGCAACAAGTTGGTCCCGTTGACCTAAACTGTCCAATCCAAGTAGGGCAGAAGAGGTCGTAAGGGACTTTTGAGCCATTTCTAAGTCCGATTGTATTTTTGCAATTTTGTCCGTAAAATAGCAGGACAGTTTTTCACACCATTGGGCGGAAGAAGGGAGCTGGGGTTGGGCAGCACAGGGAGATAGGAAGTTTTGGACAATTGAGAAGATATCTTTGCTGTTGTTTTCCGCCTTCTCAATTCTGTCCGAAAAATACCTACTTTTAGCTGACTTGATCGCAGCATAGTAATCCATTTGAGCCTATATTGGGATGCCTATATGAAACATAGCACCCGCTCCTCATCCGACTGGACAACATACTAAAAATTTGAACACATTTGTAGGCGTTGTAAGCAAAGAATTTAATAGATCCATAAAAACAGTATTTAAAAATGTAAAAATTCTTTAAAAATGTCACGGCAATAGTTTAAGCATTAGAAGTCTTTACTTTCATATACATAGTTCAAACACCTATGAGTGACTGAAAGCCATGCAGGTCAGCAAAAGTGTCTATTGTTTAAAATTCCAAATTCGGTTGTTTTTCAAAAAACTTAATTTTTCCCAGCACACGATGTGCCAGTCAGTCAAATATACTTTTATTTGATTTCATAAAACATGCATAAAATATACATTTTTGAATTTGAAGAATCGGGAAAAGACATGGAAAAATGTGTCGAAAAGCAAAGAGCAATGATTAAAAAAGTATTTTAAAACGTGCATTAGTCACCCCGAGTCGGACGGGTATGCCCAAACGTTGGTCCTGTGCTGTCCATGCCACTGGAGTCAAGCTATCCTGGCTGAAGAGGGCTGAAAGCCTGAAACCGGTCCTAGGATACTTGTTTCCAGTCCAAGGAGCACCTGCCTGGAAGTTCTGGCTGGACTGTTCGCATTGGGCGCAGGGTCAAGACTGATTTGCATATGGCTGGGTCCAAACTGAAATGGCGTGGTGAGCAAAAGAAAATGATGGATTTAGGCCCAGATCTCTCTACTGGGGTGAATGTATGACATTGTTCTTCATTCTGTCTATCAATTGTTCTTTTTGCAGAGTCTTCCACAGAAGCAGATGAAAATCTCCCAAGTCCACAATGCGGTTGCAGAGACAGAATAACTGAATCAACACCCACGGGGGAAAGGGGAATGGGAAAAGATAGGGAGACTGCATACGTGTCTTAGGAACTGCCCAACCACCTCAAATCAGGATGTCTTCTATGTGTAGGATCTCACATCTGTCTCCTTGACTCAGGAAGTATTCAGGCCGAATCTGCAGAGGGCGAGAGAACAAACCTTATGCCTCTAAACTTTTTCCTAATTCCTCTCTGCCAACCTCCCTCCCGAACTAGAATAACTACCTTAACAAATCTGCAGACTATCCCCTCTCTTTATATGTAGAATGGAATTAGTTTACTGAAAATTTTTGATGCCAGTATACTCCTTAGATTTTCTAAATTTTCCACACTAGGAAAAGAGTTGGTAATGTTCAAAACCTTTGCAAGCAAGACTAGTTGGTTTCTTTTTAAGCTCAGTAACTTCTTGGTGTTCGTGGTCTCAGCAAATGGACAGTTCCAAAAAATTATGAATTTTCTGTCTTTTTTGCAGGATACACGGTCTCTTCTTGAACTCAGGGGTGGTTGTGTTCTCACAAGAACATTACTTCAGACCGCTGCCAAACCAGGAATTTCTGTGAAAACCTGACTAGAAGATTCTCTCAGGAGGAAAAAACAAATAGCTCCAAAAATTCTTGGGAACCGCGTTCCCGATGTGAACACCCTTCCACGAAATGCGTGAGAAAAAATCGGGGCTTATTCAGGAGTCGGCACTGAAGGCAAAGGCTGCTCCTTTCCAAAATCTTCAGTTGAAGTGCGTGGCTCACAGGGAGCTCATGCTAGAGATTTGCTTAGGCTCGAGCCTTTAGTCGAAAGACTAGAAAGACTAGAGTGCACAGACTTGATTAGATGGCAGACGACATCTTGGATTTTCTGCAATTAAGAGCAAAACCACTGTAACAGCAGCCACAAGAGGGGACGCAACCTTTTTAATTTGGAATGCGGGACCAATTAGCTTCTTAATTTAGATGAGGAGGTGAGAGCAGTTGCGATCGAGTTCCTGACAGGACCCCACGGAGGATGGGTGCAGTGTGAGAACACAACCTTGTGCTACGTACAATTCAATGGGAGTGTCACGGTGGCAGCTTTAGTGTTTAAGGACAATTCCAATTGGATTACGATAAAACCCTTTGGAACATAAAATGTCGGAGAGCCTCCCCACCCGTGGATACCAAAGCACCAGTTACCTATCCCAGGGAAGCCGGGTGCATAGGAATTAAGTGGAGTCGGCAACCGCTGTCGTTCTGAATGGGAGTCGTCAAAGAAATGCCACTGCTGGAAAGAAGAAAAGTGTGCGGTGGAACCCACAGGTGGATTCTTGAGGGCAGGAAACTGAAAGCAGAGGGGACAGAGTCTGGGTCACTCAGGAGTGACCAGGGGCTCGGTATGCGAATGCCCACTGATGTCTTGCTTTAGGTGCGAAGAAGTAGACCTCGACTCTGCAGCTACGGGGACCAGGAGACAATGATTATTACCAGGAGCCAGATATGAGCTGTCCAGCGGAAGATGTCGAGTGCTGAGTGGTCGGTGTCCGGCGGGAACACCAACAAGCCTTGCAATGGCAACCCACGAATAAGGTCAAAGAAGGTTACGGTCTGGCCCAGCAAGGAACAGAGGACTCACCACAGCAAGGGGAGTCAGGGCTGGCCTGGACAACCAGGGGAGCCCAAGAAAATCAGGATTGTTCCTAAAATGGACCTACAGACTGAAGGCACAGGATTTGCAAGTGGACCTCTAGCGGTTTCACCAAACAATGACTAGTAGGCCACAGAGTGCAAGGAGGCCGAAGTCTTTTGTACAAAATGTGCGCAGAGGTTTGGGCTATCAATAGCGTATTGCACTTAGTTGGGGAACGCCAACAAGCATATGCAATTGCAAAAGTATGTGGTGCACAGGG